>NC_084888.1:10706803-11906803 GCF_958979055.1 Alnus glutinosa | reverse complement strand
TCCGGCACAAGTGGCCTAATTCCAGCCACGTTTGCCGAAAATTGTATGAAAAATATTTTTATATTATTTTTTATTAATATTTTTTATTTTGTGAATAAAATTTAATCTTTTTAAACTAATATGATTAAATTAAAATATAAAAATATTTGTAATTTTCCGTACGTGCTAAACACAAAAAAATATTTTCGACAAAAAATATTTTGCTGAAAAATGACTTCCCTGAAAATATTTTACGACGAAAATCATTTTATACCGAAACAAACGGAGCATTAGTGGAAAAAGCATTCCAAGAATTTTTGTTATGATGGGATGATGACGCATTGATGACAAAATGTTTTCTTAACACTTTTTCATGGCAAGTTCATGACAAAATCTTATAGAGCCTTTAGAAACTTTCAAACAATTTTTCGTCATGATGAATTGATAAAGAAAATCTCATAAATTGACTAAATGGGACCGAATTATGATTCTCAACCATAAAACGCATTTCTCTGATCTTTCCTCACTTTTTCTCTCTTCTCTCACCTAAGGTTTCTAGCCAAACCTTAGGTATTGATTCAAGTGAGTTCTAAACCCAAATCTAACCTCGAGAACATGATTCTCGATGATAAAACTCTGTTTTCATAAATCAATTCGAGGTAAATTGAGAAACTCTATATTTTCATAAGTTAAGCTAAATGTTGAGATGTGGGGCTTGATTCCTCAAATTTCTTTAGGAATTTTGTTCATTTGGGAGTTTTAAGCTTGGGTAAAGCTTCGAGTTGGATTTTGTGGACCAAAAGTTCATCTTTTTCATTAGATCAAGGTAAAAGCTACAAATTCTAAATATTTCTAAGTGTCACAAATTGGGGGTTATTGAGTATTAACCCTAGAGTAGTAGAGTTTCTCTATGTGTTAGTTTTATTAGTTTATGGGTGAAAAAATGAACCCTAGAATATTATGGGTTATTATGGGAGTTTAATGCTCATGGAAAATTAAGTACCATGTGATGTGTAGAGTTGAAGTAAAATTGTGACTTGCGATGTGATATTGCAATGTCGAGCTAGTGGGAAGTTGATCTAAGGATCAAGTGAATAGTTGTAAGCATTTTACTTACCGAGCAAAAAAACATATTTTAAAATGTTTTCAAAAGCATGATATATGAAATGAAATCAAGCCGATTGTATGCTATGTAGCTAAATATTTGGTATTTACTTTCCATGATTTTACATGTTTTTTATGATATGTTTGCAAATAATATAGAATATAAATGATGTTAAATAATGCATGAATATGAAAGTAAAAGTATAATAGTTTTATTTCATGAAACATGCTCATGTACATGAGAAGAATGATGGAACAAGAATAAAAGGTAAATGGCGTTATGGCACAATGACAGTTCCTTAGTGGTGATTGAGCATACTGCCACGGCTGGCAAGGCAAGTCCCTCATAATGATGAAGGAAATGAATTAGGGGTTCAAGTAACTCAACAAACATAATGAAATAGGGGTTCAACTCCCTCAACACATGATTCAAAAGGATACGATAAGGAATGGGAATGGGAATGCAATGATCAAATGAAAGCATGCATGACATAATTCATGATGATCTTTTATGTTACATGTGGGATTTCATGCTAAATGTATATGTATGTATATATGCCTGAATGGAATAAAGTATATGTATACCGTTACGACTAATTGCACAGGATGTCTTATATCTTTTTCTTGCTGAGATATGCTTGTATACACACGATTCACTTGAAACAATAAAGGCATGTATATGACGTAAATATATGTATGAACTAGATAAGTTTGTATGTATACATTTTGAAGTGGGAGATTGGATCATATTTATATTCATAGCTAGATATTATGTTTCAAGGATTTTTCATAACTACAGTGTTTCCTTCATCATCTGCGAATATTTTTTAAAAGAAATGTTAAACCAAAGGTAGCTATTATTGTAAACTCACGTATAAAGTGAAAAAGACAGCTCAGTGTGAAAAATCAATAATTTCTATGCTTACCCGTGGACTCACCTATCCGCATGTGTGAACGTGGTAACCTTGTGACTGCCTAAATGATGCTATCGATGCAGGTACCAAGGATGTTGATAAGGATCCAGTAGCCTTGTACTTGGGCTACCATGATTGAGGCCCAATGAGAAGGAAATGAGCTTAGCAAAAAAAAAATAAAAAAAAAATGCAATACTAGAAACCACATTTTTATCACGCAACTATCCTACAATGAAAACATGTTAGTCCCAATCAATCCTTTAATCTTTTTTTTCTTTTTTTAACAATGATTGATTTAAGGGTTGATTGGAACTGTCACATCAATATTGTGAGATTTTTGTAGCATTACTCCCATATGAAAAATGCTAAAAATTACATTTTTATCCCGCAATGCAAACGTGGCAGTCCCAACCAACTCTTAGATTAGTCATTACTAAAAAAAAAAAAAAAAATCAAAAATATTGGTTAGAACTGCTATATTAATATCATATAATAATTATGAGATAAAAATGTGATATATGGTAGTACGCCAATACCCTCGTCTCAAATATATGCAAAATAACATATATCTACCACTACATTAGAAGTTAATAGCTTGAATTCACTATCATAAGTCATGACCAGGATTTAGGCACTTTTTGGGTTAGTATTTCACTCATTCTCTCTTTGAAAAAAAAAAAAAAAAAGATTTAATTTAATTATTTATTTAAAAGGACAAAAAGGAAAAGGAAAATGGCCATTTTTTTTAATTTTGGTAATAACAAAGAATAACTAGGACGTTTGCCAGGTGGTCATGTATTGGTGAGGGAGTAAATGGGCCTTGTTGATCCGAGAGCAGCAGAGCACAGAATAATTTCTCGTTGTACGTGGGCCAAAAATTCGGCGTATTGACCATTTTAACCCCCTCAAAAATTTGGAATTACAAACTAAAACCCCTGTCCTTCGAATTGACTCGGCTCTCGTAAAGAAGGTTTTCTCACTCCAAAACCCTAAATTCTCCGAAATTTAGAGAAAATTAATTTGAGGTATTTGATCCAATTTTCTGTACAATTTATATACATTTCATTTCCTTTATTGTTCATATTTTTTTCTCGGAGAATTTGATCAGAGGCGTTCCACTACTCCCCCCGTTTGGTTCCTGAGAAAATTTTAGGAAGGAACGAAAAAGAAAATTTATGATCTTGTAATTGTTATGAGCCTTCTACTTATCATATTCGTTTTGTTCTCTGAAACTTAGTTGACGAATAGTTATGCTGGGTTCAGTTCATTAAGATGAGGTTTCTCTATTTTTTCTGGCGTTATGAAACAATGAAAAATCTGATATTTGAGACTCTAGTAGTTTTGTTGTCCTGCACTTTCTCAGCAACCAAACAGAACTTTTTGATCTTGTAATAACGTATTGAATTAATTCATCCAAAAAAAAAAAATTTGTATTGAATTGGGTTTGTGATATTTTGATGTCAGTGAAGTTTACTGTAATATGAATTACATGATCTTTGATTGGGTACATGGGGTTAGAATAGTATTTGTAGTTAGATTAATGACTATGAAAATGAAAGTGTTTGTTATGTTACTCAAAGCATATAGTTGGGGTGTGTATGGAATCTATGGATGTCCGGTGGAAATTTTTAAATCATTTTAGTTTACAAGGCATTGAGGTAGAAATTCATTGGTAAGGATTGGATTAGTGGTAAATAATATGGTAGACATTTCTGGACTGCAATGATGGTAGCCATTTGTTTTGATGTCACCATTGGCATTGATGTATTTGTTGAGAAAGCACAATGGATTTAAATCCAGATGCTCTTTGGTGACAAATTGTTGTCTTATAGAGGTCTTAATATGTGCTTTCTGAAAATTTTGTATGATTGGAGTCTCAGGGGAATTGAAATTTTATTTTCGCATTTTATTGTAATGGCTTGACATGTCTGTAGTTAACTGCCTTAAAGATGCATGAAAGCCTATGTGTATCTGAAAATCCAGCTCTGAAAGTCTCTCTTCTATGAATTCAATGGCTGAATATATGAACTTAAGATCACTATGCTTTTTGATGGCTGTAATGGTTATGATTTGAAGTGCATTTTCATATTTTACATGTCTCGTACAGGTCATATAGATGTAAGCAGCATTTTCATGGAATTATTTGCCTTTTCCAATAGTATATTTGTTAAACCTTTTATTTACTGAGATGCAATTTGTACAATTCTCTCGCCTTGTAGCAACTCAGAATATCCTGTTGAATCAGTGTCTGTGTTTTGATACTTTATTGGCCAGGTTTAGTTCAGGGTGTCCATGGCGTCAAAGTTACCTCAGTTGCAAACTAAGTTGGCTCAGGCTTCACAGTATGCGACCAAACATGGAGGTGCCTGGTACAAGCAGTTGTTGGAGCAGAACAAGCAATATATCCAAGAACCACCCACCATTGAGAAGTGCCAAAAACTAGCAAATGAGTTGTTTTACACTCGTCTTGCCAGGTTCCTTTTCTTGGGCATTTCGTATTCAATTCTAGTATTGCTATGTGCCTTAGTGACGCAGCAGGGGATAGGAAAATAACATAAATAAAAATAAATCTACGTTAATTTAGAATCTCACCAAAATAACGAAGATGATAAGTTGAACCAGAGTCTCACTTGTATTAGCAGCGTCTCACCACCAAAAAGAAGTATTCCATCATAATCTGTCATCAACCGAATACAACAAGGGAATCAAATAGGATTAGAATAAAACTCTCATCCTACCCTAGTGGACTTGCTGTCCACACATTTTACTATTAGCCGCCACCCCTTATTGAATTTGACATAAAAATAACAGATACTTGCCTAATAACCCAATACTTGCCAAACTGGAAAAATCCCCTATTGAACACAAAAATAAATAACGAATACTTGCCTAATAACCAGATACTTGCCAAACTGGGAAAATCCTTTATTGAACACAAAATAAACCCTACAGTTGTTGACGCCGTCAATTCTCCCCTTCTTCAAAAAGAACTCGTCCTCGAGTTTAGAAGGTGAAACACGATCTGAAGATTTTCAAACCAAAGAAGACGCACAAACACAATAGATAAATCGAGTCTCATGATCTTCCTATTGTGACCACAACAAAGTCTCACCATTGTAGGTTGTCATGCTTCAGATCTACTACTATTGATACTCAGCTGCTTCGCGTGCTCATAGGAAAGTGAAATACGAGTGAAAGAGTTTCAAAACAAAGAAGACTCACAAACACAATAGATAAATCGAATCTCACGATTTTCCTATTGTGACCATAACAGAATCTCACCATTGTAGGCTGTCATACTTCAAATCTATTACTCTTGATACTCGGCTATTTCGCGTACTCATAGGGCTCAATTGCGAGACACAAAAAAACTAAGAAAGTTAGCAAAACATACTAGATCATATATTTTTTTCTTTTTCTTTTTTCCTTTTTCTTTTTCCTTTTTTTTTTTTTTTTTTGATGAACTAGACATAGGAAACAAGCTCTAGTTTCTTCTCGTTTTGAACCAAACACAAGAAAGCTCGTCTTTTTTCCTTCTCCATAAGCCAAACAAAATAGAACCTTCTTGAATCTTCATGTGGGAAACGCAGACTAAGGACATCTCGATTGGATTTTTTTTCTTTATTTCTTTGCGGCAGATCGTCAATTGTTTGAGAAAATAATTGATTTTGTACTCTGATACCAAATTGACGCAGCAGGGGATAGGAAAATAACATAAATAAAAATAAATCTACGTTAATTTAGAATCTCACCAAAATAACGAAGATGATGGTTGAACCAGAGTCTCACTGGTATTAGCAGCGTCTCACCACCAAAAAGAAGAGAAATCGCATCTCAAGAAAACAACAACATATTTTTTATTCCATCATAATCTGTCCTCAACCGAATACAACAAGGGAATTAAATAAGATTAGAATAAAACCCTCATCCTACCCTAGTGGACTTACTTGCTGCCCACACATTTTACTATTAGCCGCCCCCCCTTATTGAATTTGACATAAAAATAACAGATACTTGCCTAATAACCCAATACTTGCCAAACTGGGAAAATCCCTTATTGAACACAAAATAAACCCTACAATTGTTGACTCCGTCAGTTAGTTGTATGGCTATTTTCATTATCATATCAGTTTACATTCTATAACTCGAGGTATTATGCTGTTTCATTCAAGGTGCATTGAAGTATAATGTTCTGGTTTTCAGCATGCTATGCATAGGGTAGTTCCACCATTTATTTAGAATTTTATATAGGCTTGGAATACCTGGTTGGCCTAATTTATCACAGGAGTGCATTTGGACATCCCATGCTAAATGAATGTTTCCTTTGTGTTTCAAATGACTGTTAGCATAAGTCCTTAATGTAGAGAGGGACCATTTAAGAAGCTGAAGGCAGCACCCCACATGTATATTAATAGTGGCTTAGTACATCAATTTGATTTCTCTTTGTTTTCTCACTATGCATCTTCTGCCCCATAGATTGACCTTTGTCATTTATTATACTTAATCGCAATGGATGCTGAGAGTGGCGTAGACAGACTATTTAAGGTAAGGTAAAGGTGCAGTAACATGAGTTGGGTAAATTTATAATGAATAGTAGATCTTCTGATGTTAAAAAGCATCTTATTCCCCCCACACAAATGTGAAATGTCATGCCATATTATCGGAGAATCTTGAAAAGTATATAGTTTGAGAGCATACGAAGCAGGCTTGGGATAATACTGTTGAAGCTTGGAAGTTTTTGGGCAATGATTATATTTGAGAAAAAGCAGATACATGTTGCAAGTACAATTTAGTTGACAATTTAGAGTTAATTAACTACCAGAGAATCAAATTTATAAACTCCACTCTTTCTCTCTCTCTAGTCAATTTTAAGAATGGCATTTAGACTTTTAGATCTTATCTTTTGACACATTCAAGAAGGGGCCCATATTCTATATTGTTTAACACGCAATTCTTTGACATCTTACAGCGCTGGAGTCTGGGTTAATTTCTATGGGAGAAGTATGTTAAATAGTTTGTGGGGGCATGCAATAGGTAGGAATAATTGTCAACTGTAATTATAATAAATTTAGGAGTGGAAATTAGAGGAATACTGGAATAGTGAAAATTTAATAGTTTCGTTAGGAAGTCTTTACAAGTGCTTGTTCAGTTAAAAGCTTTTTAAATACAAACAGATTTATAGTCCCTTTCCAGTATCTATGCGTTTCATAACATCTGTTCTCTGGGATGTCTTTATCTCGCACATTTATATAATTCCATTTAGAAATGCTCATGCAATATTCTTTGATCAGAAAAAGAAATGTTCATGCAATATTCTGTTCTGTTATCCTTGTTCTTTTAATTTCATAAATCATTTATCGTGCTGCTTTGCATGTACAGTATTCCTGGTCGCTATGAGTCCTTCCGGAAGGAAGTGGACTATGTGAAGCACCTATTTAGAAACAGGCAGGAGCTGAAGGTAGAGAATGCTGGCATTGGTGTTCTGTTTGCACTTGAGTGCCTTGCCTGGTTTTATGGCGGTGAGATTGTGGGGAGAGGATTTACATTCACAGGTTACCATGTTTGAGTGGATGCTTTAGGAATAGACATCCTCCTAGTAGCTCGATTATGGAAAGATTCTTACATGTTGGTCGCCTGATTGACCAATGAGCTTTTTTACATGCAAAGATTTGTTTTCTATAAATTTGAAGTTGGTAGCTAGTGCAATAATAATCTTATGACTTCGATGAAATTTCATTTTGTTTCTCAAAAGAAAAAATTGACTCTGTTTGGTAGTCTTCCTTCCCTGCCACGCAGCCACCAATGATGTCCATGAATGTTCTATTTAAAGCCAGATGAGTCTAACTTGATGAATAAGATAAAGAAGTTATTGAGAAGGCTAAGATGGGGGAGGATTTCGGAATTCTTCTATGAACCCAGACTACCCAGTATTACTTTATTTTAATTTTTTTTTCTTGAGAAGTAATTAAGAAGTAGAGGAGGAAAATCATGAAAATTACGCATAAGAGGGAATACAAAAGCCACCTGTCCCAAGATAAACAAGACATATGTATCTCTAGAATCCTACTTGTTCCACTGTTCTGTTCCATATTTTTCTCCACGAGTACAATTATGGTGTGATTTGCCAAATAAATCAAAATGAGTTATTGGCTTGGTTGAAATTAGTGCAGGCTGCAGCGAATAGAACTTTTGCATTAAGAATATGGTGGACGTTGAAATAACGTCAGAATTGATGGAAAGAGGATAAGAATACGCACCTCTCATAGTACATCACATGGGATCATCATCAATTTTCAACGTGAAGCCAGTGAAGAATAAGCACCTTTTAGCTTTTTCTTATTTTTCTTTCTTGGTTTGACGACCCATCACAGAGAATTTCAAATGCAAATTGGCCAGTGTTCCCAGGAGAATCAAACACGTGCCTAATCAATCAAACTTTTTTCTTTTTCTTTTTTTTCTCTTCGGCATTAATCCAAACATTTTTTTATTATTATTTTTATAAATTATGATGTGAATTCACAAATGTAGGGTCGGAATAGCAATATAGCACGATATTTTGCTTCAGCAGTTTGAACAGATTCGTTGCTGCACGGACCAGAGAGGCTGATGACCCACGCTGACACCCAAAACAAAGACCAGTCGCGCGCCGTGGCAGTCAATACCGGACGCAGATTAGGGGCTGATGGGAGGGCAATGGAGGCACGCCATCTGAGCCGCGTTGCACGCGACAAATGACACAGACAGGACACTTCCTTGGGTCCACCCACTCTCGAGACGTACTCGCCACTATTGCCTCAATACTCAACACTGATGCATGACAAAAGGGGTCCAGTTCATCCCCACCACCGCCCACTTGATCCCCATCTCCCATCATGCCCCCTCGTGCTCTTCCCAACAGTACCCTAATCCACGTTATGCAAAAGCTAAACCCCTGATCATGCCTCATAATAGTTTAAAACCATGCCTAGTCTCTATTCTTATTCTTATGCTACCATGTACTCAAAAGGCACTAAAAAATGTTGGGACCATCGTCTATCATGTGGCATTAAGGAAAGAGTATTCGTGTTCTTGTTTTGAGATTGAGTTATATTGAAGTATGAGATTAAGAATTATAAGATTTATAGGTGAATCATAATCAGGTTCATTTAATTCAACGGTCAAATCCTTTAACACCAACCGACTAATTTCGTTTTCACTTTGTGTAAAAAATGCCAGCTTTAGCGTCACTTATCAATGCATAAGTATAAGACTATATAGTTAAACTCTAACCTGCTAATTTTGTGTTAGGTTCGCGGGATTGTGTCAAAAATCGTTAACCCTAGTGTTGTGTGTCGGGATATTAATATAAGACTATATAAGTCAACCTTAACCCCACCTATTTAATTAAGCGGGTCTCTCAACCCTAATCATCTAATTTTGTATCACTTTCGCTAGGTTGTGTAAAAAATTATCAGTTCTAGTGTCGCGTGTCAAGTTCAGATAGTATCGATGCATGAATATAAAATTATATAGATCAACTCTAACCCAACCCATTTAATTAAACGTGTCAAATATCTCAACCCTAACCCGCCAATTTCGTGTCAGGTTTGTGGGATTATGTCAAAAATTGTAAACCTAGTGTTATGTATCGGATTTGAGTCATGTCGAAGCATGAGTATAAGATTATATAGTTCAAGTATAACCCGACTTATTTAATTAAACAAGTCCCTCAACCCGCATTCGCTAATTTTGTGTTGAGTTCGCATGATTGTGTCAAAATTGTTAGCCTTAGTGTTGCATATCGAGTTCGGATTGTGTTGAGGCATGAGTATAAAACTATACATATTAACTCTAGCCTAACCCATTTAATTAAACTTGTCAAATCTCCTAACCCTAACCTATTAATTTCTTGTTGGGTTCATATTGAATTCACGAGATCATGTAAAAATTTGTCAATACTAGTGTCTCGTGTTGAATTTGAATCATGTTCAAGAATACATATAATAGTACATAAGTCAACCTTAATTTAACCCATTCAATTAAACAAATTAAACATCTCAACTCTGACACACTAATTTCATATTATATTCGTGTAGTAAGCCAAGTAAAAAGGTGTAACTCCCATGGACGTATTGTTAAGGCTTTATCTCATATTAGCCCTCTATGTGATCCAGTTTATGGTGAAGCCCTTGCTGCTAAACTTGCAGCCTCCTTGGCAGTCTCTCTCAACCTTAGAGATTTTTGCTTGGAGGGTGATTCTATTACAGTAATCTTAGCTTTACAAGAACCCTCACAGATCA
The DNA here is from genome assembly GCF_958979055.1 of Alnus glutinosa. Lineage (NCBI taxonomy): Eukaryota > Viridiplantae > Streptophyta > Magnoliopsida > Fagales > Betulaceae > Alnus > Alnus glutinosa. The sequence continues at coordinate 11,896,527 of NC_084888.1, read as the reverse complement.
TTGACTGGAAAATTGCAGATTTAATTAATGACTCTGTTTCAATAATTCCGTCCTCTTCGATTTGGAAAGCTCAGAAAGTTCACAGAAGTGCAAATTTCTGCACTCACCATATAGCTTATTGGGTCACGGCTAATGTTCATTCCATCTGCATTTTCACTTATTTTTTTCCTATTTCCTCCTTTCCCATGTGTAGTGGCAAATGTAACGATCCACCCCCAATGACACAATACTGTCCGCTTTTGACTCCCCATATCAGACTTCCCAGGAGGTCACCCATCCTAGGATTGCTCTCGCAGCAGCTCGCTTAACTGCGGAGTTCTGATAGGTTCATTGCCATCACGGCTTTAAAACGCGTTGTATCATAAAGGGTGCATTTATACATATAAGCACATCCTCATTCCCAGGCGATGTGGGACGTCACAGCAAAGATCCACCTTCCTCTTTGATTTGGGCTTTTACCTGCAGTAGTTTATTTTGCCTTGTTTTAATGAATTCTACTTAAAAATAAAAAATAAAAAGAAAAAGAAAAAGGAAAAAAAGAAGGTGTAAGATTCTATTTACCACTGGAATTTACTAGATGTCCATTTTAATGAAGGTAAATTATTCAGGTTAAAAAAGCGTAGCGCTCCACGTATTCTTTATGGGAATCAAATCCATTGAATAGAAGGGTGGACCCACCCTAGGTAGTACAGTAGTGCTTCAATTTTCTAACGAGGACGGTGGGCATCTTGAATTTTGATCCTATCAGGAAGTCCTGCTTCGATTGACGGCTTGGATTTATTTGCTGACATGATAATAATTGATTTGTTTGACTTCAAACTTTGAAGATGAGATGTTCATTCACATCTAGTGATCTTAGCCGTCCTTCCTAGCTACAGTACTGCGGGACCCTCGAATCATAGTGGTCAGTCAAAATTTCTAGCTGACAGTCTACTTAAATACATATCAGTGGGATCCACGTCCTGCGTGGTGACACAGAAGTTTCGCAGTCTATCTACAAAATTTAGCTGTCACTCTAGCGTTCATAGTGCTTACAGCACTCATGGGGTTCGGCCACGTGTTTCGGTGGTGACGGAAACTTAAAAGCTAGGATTCCTATACTCCTTGGACGCATAGTTGGACACTTTCATGGCCACGATTCGTCAACTTGAAAATTCAACGGTCTCGATTTGCAGCTGAAGACCAAATGATGCTTTCGTTGGTTGTACCTGCTTTGTTTGCACGCAAGCTTGCGATCGGCGTGGCGGCTTAGGCTTATCATTTCAGGCTTGGCTCGGTAAGGCATTCGTCGCTTAATGGCCCATAATTAGAAGCATAATCAGCGGGAATTAAGCATTTGCTCAAACTTCGAGCTCAGTCGGCAACGCTTTCATTAGTTCTTGTTTTTTCCTTTTTGTATTTATTCTATGTGATATGTGACGACGACGTAATTCGTTTGTTAATACTTTTTAAGTTTTTTTTTTTTTTTTTTTTTTTTTTTTTTTTTTTTTTTAATGTGATTCGAAGTAATATTAACGGTGAAAAAAGTAATCTTAAATATTTTGTGAGTTTATTTTTTAATTGTGATATGATATAAAAATAAAAGTAATTTGTTAATATATTTACTTTTTTGATAAAAAGTCAAAAAGCAATTCTAAAAATATCAACAAACAAAAAAGTCATTTATATTTTAAGTTATTTATTAGTGTTTTTATTTTACAAATAATAACAAAAAGGAAAATAAAAATGAAAAATGATATAAATACTTTTCTTATATATTTTTTACACATCTTCTTTTTAAATTGACACAAATTTCTTACAAATCAACCTCTAAAAGCGACATGTGTTCTTTAAGTCATTCAAAAAATATATGAGAAGCATATGCAATTAAAAAAGATGAGTGATTGGTGCACAACAAAAATATCATTTTTTAATAAAAAAAAAACATGTTCTGTCACTATTAGAAGTTGGTTTGTATAAAATTTCTTATAAAACTGATTTGTATGAAATTTTTATTATTTTCGAATTCACCATGAAATTTATAAGACTCACATTAGGTCTCACAAATTTAATGATAAATTTAAAACTTAATTGTATGGAAATAAATATAAGATGTATAAAAGATTTCTCCAATAAAAAAAAGGTTAACAAACAAAGTAGTACTTTTTTCACGTGTGACAAGGATAGTAGAATACACGTGCTAACACTTTTGTTAATATTTGAGATTTCGTTTTCTAAATAATTATTTAAATTTTTTTGTTGTCCTAAAATATTTTCTAATATAAAACAGAATAAGAACAACTTTCTGTATTTATCAAGAATTTGTGATTTATTTTTCACTTTTCATTTTAAATATTCTTTCACTCGTCGGTGTAAAAATAAAGAATAATACTAATTTAAATCTATATTTTAATTATCACCATGCAATAAATGCCCTATGAATTTCTAAATTATATCACGTAAGCTTATTGAAAAACTTTTCCTTTTGTCTTTCTTTCGGCTGAAAAGTATTTTTGATTTTTTTTTTTTTTTTTTTAAAGTGCATCGAGAAAACAACTAAAACAAGCTTAAGGGCAAAAATAAACTAAAACTACTAGTAACTCAATATCCTAATAGGGGTGGATATTTTCCCCAAACAATAAGGATTGAGCTTAGGGGGAGAATAGTGAGAATACGGCTAGAAAAAAATTTGGTTGCAGCTCAATATGTCACTGAATAGGCATAGAAGTTTTCATTTCTATTAACTTTTCTAATACTCCAAGAATTTGAGACTGAAAGATGGTCAATGATGTTTGAAATGATTGATGAGATATACCAATCAAGAGGATACTGGGGATGTTGTAGAGACATAATAACAACTTGAGAATCACTTCATGATAAAAGTGGATACCAATTAAGACGGTTTGGTAAGGCGCACTACGAATGGCGTAGCCTAGAGGTACAAAAAGAGTCACAAACTTTGAAAAGTCCAATAACTCAATCTGCAACCCATCAAAGAAACAGGTATTTTAATATATCCAAAAATAAACCACTACAATGAAAATCAAAACAAAACATGAGGTTGAGATAACTTTAACAGTCGAAAGTACATTTGAATTGTTGTTGCACAAAAGGATCCTTAGTCATTAGCACTAGGCACCATATGTGTACTTGTCAAGTTAGAATAAAATTAAGAAATAGACTGTAATTAATTTTGGCATTAAAGCGACGGTAGAATATACTAATATACTTGGATCTAGAATGTCAACTTTTTATGGAATACTGTTTTAACTTCTCCATGAAGCCAGTCATGTCTTTTTGTTTTCTAGTTACTCCAATGGTTTGTTCTCCTCCTTAAAAGATGCCCATGTCCATGGACATATAGGGTTTATTTCTTCAAATTTAATACCATTATACTATTTTGTAGATGTTGTTTAATCATGTTTATTATTTACACTAATCATATGTTTTGGGTTATAGAGCTAATCACGCCAGTTGACATTTGTTGGGTTCCCCATGCCACCCATAGGATATTGACAAATATATTAAACAACACTGCTTATATTTAATGCTTTCCCCTCCCAGAGGAGAGGAGCAAAGCTTCAGAATTCTCAAGACTCCAGTATTTATTTGTCAGTATTATCTGATTAGGTGAAGTTACAGAATTACAGTTTAGGTAAATAGAGGGTTTAGGGGAGGCAGTACAATGTCCAGAGGAAGCTTTTAGCCTTTTAGGCTTTTAGCCAATCTTGAGAGATTTCTCTCTCTCTCTCTCTGTCTCTATTTTAACTCTTGCTCGTCACTCTCACACAGATAGGTCGTCATCTCCCCCTTGATTTTCAGACCCAAATATCTTTAGCTCTTCTCCTCCATCTTTTTCACTCTTGAAATCCAAAACTTGACTTCTCTTTCACGTTCCTCCACACAAACACATGCTTTTTTAAGCCGGGATTCGATCTTCTGCTTTGCTGATGTTTTGTCCTTTCCTCCATGAGCGAAAACTTCACTCCGTTGCACTTGCAGCTACAGGCTTTTTGGGGTTTCGCCTTCTAGCAGGCTGGTGGTGATGTGCGATTTGTTGGTCTCTTCAACAAAAACCCACATCTGGGTCTGAGAAATATCCTACCTTTTTGTTATCTTCCCTGTGTTTGCTTTGCCTCTTTGCCACTTCACAGCTTCAAAGGCGAACGGCCTGTCAATCGTTTGAAAAAAAACCCAATTCAGATCCTCCAAATCCCAATTCAGTGCAAGTCTTATTATTAATTTTCCACTCCCAAAATCAACAAGATTCTCCTCCAAGTCATCAAATCTTCAGAAACCCACAATTTAGCCCTCAAAGCTCGCCTCTTTTTTCTTAAACCTATAGTGATTGCTACATAAAGAGTCAAAATGCAAGACCCAGCGATATTCCAACCCATGAAACCCAACTTCCCAGAGCCAGAGCAACTCAAATGCCCACGCTGTGGCTCCGCAAACACCAAGTTCTGCTACTACAACAACTACAATCTTTCACAGCCCCGCCACTTTTGCAAGAATTGTAGGAGGTACTGGACCAAAGGCGGTGCTCTGAGAAACATCCCAGTTGGTGGCGGAACCCGCAAGAACGCGAAGCGACCGTCAAACCCAAAACGCTCCTCTTCATCGTCTTCACTATCAACAACATCATCAAGTTCGGCGGTGCAGAATCCGCCTCCGGAGCCCGACCCGACCCGGATTTATGGTGCGGCGGCGGATCAGGAGCGGCGGATGCTGGATGTCACCGGGAGCTTTTCATCGCTTCTGGCGTCAAATGGGCAGTTCGGAAGTTTTATGGAGGTTCTGAATCCAAATGGGTCTGGTGAGTTTGCAGAGAATTTGGAATCGGGTCACGCGTTGGACACAGGTTCGGATCGAAACCCGGCAATGGCGGTGCAGAGTAATAGCAATTCGGAGAGTTATTTGGGTCTGGCAAGTGGTGATTCAAGCTGTTGGACCGGCGGCAATGGGTGGCCGGATCTTGCTATTTACACACCAGGTTCAAATTTTCAGTAGAGGGAGGTTTGTTTTGTTTAATCTATTAATTTAAAATCTATACTTAGAAAGTACAGTGGCGACGAGAGGAGCATGAATAACTCAAGCTTAATCGTAGCATTTTCTAATGCTATGGAGGAGGGTGACATGCCCCAAGGCCACAACACTAGCATTCTATAGGTAACCCAAATGCCAATGGTTTTTTCTTTTTTCTTTTTTTTTTCTTTTTTTTTGGTGGTGTGTTTGTTTGTACGGGTTATATGAATGAAATGATTTTTAAACCAATAGTATTATTATTATTATTATTATTATTATTATTATTTTTAATTTTAATTCCGGAGTATATGTCAATCCTTATCATCGTGTTATGCAAATGCAAGAACAATCCTTATAAAAGGGCTTGTTCTCTCATCTATATATGTATATATATATATATATGTATGTATGGCATTCTTGAATTTTGAAGGATTGGAGATTTTGACATTTCTTCCTGACGTATATAATACTTTGAGAAGTGGCGGAAGATACCGGGAAATCCAAGGTCTATATATATATATATATATATATATATATGATATTCTAAAGTTTCTGCTTTAATTCTTTTTTTAATCTTTTTGTTGACTTTTTTTCATTTATCAACACCAGAATGGAGGGTAATTGGCAAATTAACCCATTTGATAGGGTAATGATTTTTTTAAATACATGGACTCTAGAGTCTACACTAAGATATATAGAGTGTGAAACTATACACATACATATGGGTTTCATACACGTGGAACCTTGTGATAAATATCATGTAAATCAAAGTGACGTAGAAATATCACATTCTCATTTGATATTGAAGTTGGGATGTGCTCAAGATTGCCAACTCATGCAATGAAGCAATCTCTGCCCCAACTTAAATAAACCTTCAAAACAGTTGAAATCTTAATTTGTAAAGGTTGATGAATTCAAATTGATTTGGTAGGTTGTACGATCAATTATTTCTGATCAATTGGTGTGCTAATTTTCAACCAAATTAGTTGTATCACCATTTCCTCTCTCTCTCTCTCTCACATGGGCCACACCCAATGATGTGCTTAATAGGACCACTATATGCATTTCATCTATAAACAACCACGTTTGGTGCTCTACTTATATAACCCCTTTGGGATTGCCTTGAAAAATTTATCAATAGAAAATGTTTGAAAAGTACTTTTTAGATAATAAAAAATTTCATTATATCAAAGTTAATGGTGGTTTTAAAAGTCATTATAGACATGGAAGAAAGCAGATCCTCTTCTGTTGATTTTTAATTAGAGAGGAGCTGATCATTTATACTTAAAAGTGTTTTTGTAATTTGACGCTTTTGAATTTACAAAAGCACTTTCGGATATAAAAGATTAACTCCTCTTTGGTTCCTCTTTAACTGAAAAGGATCCCGATCCGTGAAGAATTGGGATTGTGTAACGTTATCCATCAAGAAATGCTCGGTGATTAATGAGTTTGAAGAATGGCTAGTCTGCAAAAAAACAAAAAAAAAAAACACATGAATTTGGCTGCTGTTTGGCAACCAAAATGGACTTTGCTTCCTTCCCCCACCATTAAATGTTTTGTCTACGTGTCGTCAATCAAGTAGAAGTGTGGCATTTATGCGTGCTCTGCTCGTTGACCATGGTGGCATAAGTATACATGCATTTACTCTCTTGTGCTGTCCACGTCGCTGCTTAGTCATTCACGTGAATATTTTGGATTTTAGGGATTTCTTGTCATTTTAAAAATATTATATAAATTAAGGTCCTTTCGGATTAAAAAATAATTACCTATTAAAAATATTAAATTTTCATTTAGTTTATGATTTCAAAAAGTATGATTTTAAAATAACGATTTTAAAATGTGTGATTTAAAAAAATAATTTTTAATAACGCAGTTAAATGTTTAACACAATCATAAGTTAGCCTTTAAAATTATCTGTTTTTTAAAAAAAATACTCATTTACCTGCTATTTGAAAAAAAAAAAAAAGTTTTTTGCATTTTCAAATCGCAATTTTTTTAGAAACGTAATTTTCAAACGATTCATTTTCTACGATTTAGTTTAAATTTACACTTTTTGTATACAAAATCGCAATTTTAAATGCATCCTTAATATATTTTTATCAAGTTCTTGCGTTTTATGTCGTAGAAAGGCTGTAAGCCAAAAATTGTCTTTTAGTTTATTAAAGAAGAAGCGTATTTTCAAAAGTAAAAAAAAAATCTTTCGGAATGAATTTTTTTTTTTTTTTTTTATTTGTAACATGCCATATTTTTAATATATAGCATTTTTCAAGCTGTTTGATACAACAAACAGCTTTAATTTACATAATTTGATAATCGAAATTATAAATCGGATCTAATTGGAATATCTTAAGTCGAGATTATAAAAGAGTTTTTCGCATTTAACAAAGCTTCTCAAATTAAGAAATTCAAAGTTTATTTCTTTTGTTTTTTTCTTCCTTTATAGAGCGATTAACTGATTAATTAATTATTATCAGCCGTTTGAAAATGAAGATATTGGGGATCCATCATCCATGCTCCACTCTAGTGAGTGAGTGACTACAAACATGTACACGTCTTTCCTTAAATAGAATAATGCTTCGGAGTTAGGAGCAAATCTGAAGTTACTACTAAAACTGCAATATATGGTTATCTATTTTTGGATACTTCCCCATGATACGTGTTATTAAATATATGACAAATTTATTTATTTATTTTTTTTATTATTATTATTATTTTTTTAACATGGATGATCCAGGGGCATCTTGGGAAGCAATTTCTGTTCGCAAAGACCAACGAAGATTGTGAGTTAATAATTAGAGCAATAAATTAAAAACAAATGTATAAAGAAATCTCTTGGGAGATTTTTATTATTTATTATTATTTGAGATTGAAATCCTCTCTTCAAATAAGTTTTTATTTACGGTTCCTCTACGATCTCATGCTGAGTAGATTTTGCATCAAGGCCCTTAGAATGTCTGAGATTCCTTGTTAATTCTCAAGCCTTGGTCTTCCAAACTAGCCTTTGAGGAAGTGGAACTCAGTATATGTCCTTTTTGGATTCAAGTTCATGGTTTGCCTTTACAAAACATGATCGCTATCAATGCTATCAAGATCTGTAAATCATTAATAGAATATGTTGTGATCACACTATAATAATGGTGGACTCCCCTAATTATAATTTTCATAGATGGTGATATTTTAATGGAGATTATGGGCATGAGGAGATGCGATTATTTGGAAGGATGGCAACCCTTCACAAGGTCTTATCCCTCAATGAATAGGTGCAACAAAACCTATAAAAATGCAATGGGAGGCACTTGTTGAACCACTCAAAAATGTTTGTCTATTCTCAAAGTGATTTCCTCATGAATTCCCACCAACACGGGATTCTCCCAGCATACTAACTCAGTTGATATGACATGCTTAATCAACATTTGTTTTTTTTTAAAAAAAAAAAATAATAATAATTTAAGGATAGATTGAGCATGCCACATCAGCTGAGAAGAATACAAAATAGCGGTTCTCTTATTTTCCCCCAAAAAAAAAATAATAAAATAAAAATAATAGAAGAAATTATAGATAATCTTGTGAGCATTACACACGCTATGATTGCCTGCCTCATAGCGTTTCTTGACAAAAAAAAAAAAAAAAAAAAGGAATATCAATGATGGGGGTAGCAACAACTGCATGTCGTTTATCCTCCGATTCGACGACAATTCACACGGATATAACCAGGGCGATAAGAAAATGATAAAGACTTGTTACCAAAGCATGTTGATGCCTTGGTTTTAACAAGATTGGGGATTCTATCATTTTCCTGATCAATACATAATATTTATTAACAATGGAAATATTCTGACAAGGAACTTTTATCCACCAATGGTGATACAAACTCTAAACATAGTATAAATATTGAAAACCTTTTAATTTGCTCAACACAATATAATATATTTAGTTACTTATCTTGTTCTTGATTATCGCCATTTATGTTTTATATATCTCTCATATATGTATTAATTAATTTCTTTTATCCTTGTAATAAGACCTCTCAATGGCTGCAAAAAACTAAACTTGATTATACACTAATTGAACCTAAACTTCTAGAGTATTTAACTCTGACATCATATCAAAACCAAACTTGCTTGTACGTTCTTGGATTCCACGTGCGAAGTCTAAGCCATCAACCAAGAGAGGATGGTAAGTATGACTGTTACGTGTGTAGTCCTTGTTAGGTATTGGGTCTATTAGGAAATATTATCTATTAGGTTATTCAGCTCAATAGTGTTTTATTGTTTTACTAGTTGTTCAGTTCATTAGTTGTTTTATTAGTTTACTATTGTTGTGTCATGTTTATTTTTTTTTATGTTGTTATTTGGATATGATTTTGTTCATCTCTTTTATCTTTTTTAAGAGTCCTGTTTTCAGGTTAAGTTAAATGGAAATTCTATTTAATGCGGGAACTCCATTTTCTATTGTATTCAATTTTTTTGAATGTTGCTTTGTTATTGAATAAAAAAAAATCAACCAAGGAAATTATCAAACATTGTGTTTGTAAGTTTAGAACACCTCTACTTGGTCATAGGAGGTCAACGATATCTCGAAAATCCTACTGTATCTATCGTTCTTGTTAAGTTCTCATCCTACGTTACGTAGGCACGTAACAAGGACTGTACAAGGAAGACAATTATTAACCACTAATGATTGTTAATCGTATAACCACTTTGACAGGCGATTGGCAAAAACTGCTAACTGTCTAAAGTGGTACGGTTAGCGTTTTTAAAGCAAGCGAAGATAATTAATAACCACTAATCACCTACCCTTAAATAAAATATATATACATACAAAAACAACGTAGTTTTGATATAGGATTTCTTCTTTACTTGGTCTTTCCATTTTCTTTCTCTTTCTCATTTCTCTCCGCCCAGTTCTCACGCTGCAGCAGCCCTCACACAAAGTTCTCTCACCTCTCAGTTCTGAATTCTCGCCTCTTATTGTCTTCCTCAACGTGCTCTATTTCTGCACGAAAAAGGAAGAGTCTAGCGTTGGCTTTGGAACCAGCTTGGTTATTTAATCCACTTACAATAATGATATTTACACAACACATTCACATAAGGTCGGACCCATGTGAGTAAAACCTACTACATAAATCCCACCTCATATGAGTGTGTTGTGTAAAGTATGTTGTGCAAAGGTCACTTCCCATCTGCTTATATATATGCACAACAATTTTATACTCTTAAAAAAATAAAAAATAATTGATTACTTTTTCATCTAAAACATTAAAGCTTAAAATAATTTTTTTTTTCTTTAAAAAAAATAAAAAAAAAAACAAAAAAAACAAAAACTAAACCAGACTCAAAGCAATCCCATAACCATCTAAAACTTAACTAAAAAAGAGTCCAAAAAAAAAGGCCAAAAGGCTAAGGCGGTGCGGTTAAGGTTTCAAAATACTGATAACCGCCTAAAGCAGTATAGTTAGCAGTTAGAGATAATAATTGCTAACCATAACCGTTTGTACACCCCTAGTGGTAAGGACCCTCTCCATTTCATAGTTAAAGATTTTATTTTATTACATCTAACGATGTAGATGATGCCATGTCATTTAAATTTTATTTAAATGTCATGACAACATATTCACTGTAGCTCCATATACACCATTAAATCTGTAAAATTTAAGAGGATCCTATTCTGTCCCATATTGTTCAAAGCATAAACAACATTGCATCTACTCAGTCACACAAGTCTCACTAGATCGACTGGGGGTTTTGGGGGAAAAGGATTATTTGCAATTCTTTTCTTCATTTTGGAATCCAATAATATAATTTAAAACGCACCCTCATATTAAAGGCTGTAGCACACATTTTTTAAAATAAACACCAATGGTACAATTCGAAAACTCTGTAATTGCTACTCATTTCACAATCTTTGATATACCATAATAGTACCTCTCGATGCCAACCAAAAGGTGCTTCAACGAGTCCAAAGACACAAGACCAAAGATTACATAGGGAGGATGCGGGCCTTGTACATGCATATATAAGCCATATGCCAATCACCTGACACACGAAAGAAGTTAAACTTCAGCATTTGGTGAAGGACTATTACAACAGTAGCATGATGTTCATAAGGACAGTTATATAGCAAAACCATAAAGAGATGGGCATAAAAAGTTGAGAATTGGGTCAGTCGTCACAAAATGAGTGGCTATTTTATTGAACATACACTAACATGTATAGTTTCCAGTATCTTTTGTCTGTTTGCACTTGTATGCTAGGGCAAAGTATATAGCTATTATATTAAGTCCATATAACTGCAATCTTACCTCCTCCAGACAGTTTTGTGATGTCTTCCTCCCGTTGTACGAGAGGACTGTCATCATCATACTCGATCCATTTTCCTGCTACCAGCAACGGTTATTCATTAGTTAATCTTACATTTCACTGAAGCTAATGGTACGGAGTACTGAACATTATATTCTAGAGAACTGACCACTTTCTTGCTTGACCCAACCAACATAATGCCCTGAATCAGCACTCCTACCCTTGTGGGTCAACACAGCAACCAAATCATAAATTCCAGTCATGTGTGTCTCACTGGCTGACGGAACACCTGCAATATAGGATCATTTAGACAGTGAAAAAGAGGGACTGCATGCACTAGATTTCCATAAAGCCATACGAAGTCTACAATAGGCCCCAAGTTCAGCTAACATGGATAGTATAGGTTGCTACCTTCTTGGGATGTAGCCATAGATGGCTCACCGCTTCCATTTGATGATCCCTGTGTGCAAAGATGAGACATGAGATAATAAAATTATGACATAGACATATGTCTTTTTGACTGCATGTATAGCTAGGTTTTGTAGTCACCTCTGCATTGGACATCTTGACATCATTGTCTTTTGAACCAGAGCCATCCACACTAGCTTTCAGACCAAGTTTTTTACCTTCCTCATCTCTTAGCCTCTAAATTTTACAATGTAAAAATGAAAATGTCCAACACAACAAAATAGCATTAATCAAATATTTTTGAAACGAAGATGTAACTTTAAAGTTCATCAAAGCCAATGGCAAGCAGAAACCTTGCGAGGAACTTCCAATTTTCTGCGGAGATCATCTGAACACAGATCATAAACATCTAACTCCAAGGGATAATCCACTTTCTGAGAGAAGTGAAGAGATTTAAATTAACATAGATACCGAAAATTTTAAATAGCAGTGAATCTGAATGAAATAGGGAAACACTGCAGGTAAGCATATACTTAACCCCTACCACACAATAATCATCCCAAAGAAAACTTATTTAAAAAATAAAATAAAAAAATCCACAATGATACAAAAGAGATAAATCCAACCTCTTTAGTTTAATAATACTACAGGAGAAGAAAAAACTGGCATTACCCTCAAAATTTTGGCCTTCTGATTTGACTCCCTCTTCCAGAAAAACCGCACGAACTGGATGGTCAAGTACCTTGACAAAAAATAAAAGTTACATCAGCTGTAAGAATTTAAATAAACCCACAAAGAATGTACAGGACACCTAACAAAGATTTCCTTACTCCTTATATCAGCATAATTCAGAAATAAAATAGGAAGATCCCCATTGTTGGGCCCTATGAGACCACATAGTGGTGGCTTCCATGCTATAAAGAGGGGAAAATAATAATTTATAATCAGAAGAAGCAAATTATACCTTGGCAGGCCATCGATACGAGACTCTTTCAAATAAATTGCACTACGCCCCAAGGATGGGGAAGCCTTTTCCAATTCTGATTTTAAACCCTACAAGAACCGTGCAATTAACAAGAAGATTGTAAAGCTTATCCAACCACTCAATTTTGAAAGGAGATTTTCATTGTTGAAATGACCATTTAAGAAACACTATTTTTTTCCTGTCAAATTCTATAAAAGAATTAAGAATATGACAGATTGAAATAACATGGTGCGAGTTAAATGTTACAAAACTTCATTGGCAAGTTCCCTTGAAAATCCTTACCATAAGAGAAAAAGCCGATGCAAACAAAATAGTAGAGATCAATTGGCCTCATAATGTACAAATAGGAAACACTGCACATTACAAACTCTCACCTGACAGTCGATCAAATAAAATTATTCAAAGACAATAATAACAACTTACCAGATCGCTGAGACTTACATTGTGCAATTCTATCTTGCTTAGTTCAGCAATAAAATATTTTCTAAATCCAATTATCACTCTCTCTTTTCTCTCCCGTCGGCACATGTAAGCATGTCACGATGGTTCACACCTTTCTGTTATGATTCTCGGCATCAGCGCCAAAAGCTAATCATTTTGGTATCCTGCGATGGGGTATTCGAGTCGTTTATTCGTTGAAGCTAAGGTTTTTGATCTTTCGGTAAAGGAGGGGGTCTTACAGTGTTATGCATTGCGGAAAGAAGCAGGGGTATTTCTCAAGCTATTTTCTTGGGCAAGGTCAGCATGGAGTGGCTTTCAGCCACATTGGAGGCGTTGATTCAAGGAGAAGGGCAGAGAGAGTTTGTGAAAGTCTTTGAGGGTTGGCAGTAGAGTGTGCATCGCTCAAAGGGGTTCAAACCACCACAACCAATTTTTGACTTGGGTGGAATACGATGATGGTGATCTGCGTAGCTTTATCATCATCCCTGTGATGCAATCAAATAATAAAAAGAAACAAAATAAAAAGATATGGGCTACTTCGAGAGAGCCTTGATCTCCAATGGCTACTTCGAGAGAGCCTTGATCTCCAAAACAACCAAAAGGTCTAGGTTTAATATTCAGCATGTTTATTCATTGAGTAGGATTACACTTAAATAGATGACGGCTAGGTCATAAGACTTAACCATTAGGTCTAGCCGTCATAACACACTGCAGGAAAATAAATTAAGAATGGAAAATATATTCCTTATTTAGCTAAGACACTTAGGGAAAGAAAATATGGAGAAGTATTCTACTCCTTATTTAGCTAGAGGCTTCTTATTATGCTAGAGGCGGCTAGGGTTAATGCAGCTAAGGTTAGGGTTGTTGTTGCAGTGCGGCGGCTAGGGTTAGGGTTAGGGTTAGGGTGTGCTGCTACAGTGCCACATCAGCCCTAACTTGCTATCCATATCATCCCTCTCCCCTAACATCTTCCTTGTCCCCGAGGAAGAATTCTGGTTTTGCAAAAATCAGCCCCTGGTCTTCCTTCTCCTTCTCATTTTGTTTCAGTTCTGTTTTTGTAAAAATTACTCCATGCTCTTCCGACCCGTGCTTCCTCTCTTCTTCTTTCTTCTTCACATTCTGCTGCAGCACCCCCATGATATTTTCAGCCCCTTCTGGACTAGCTGCTACAAGAATTCCAGCAACTCCTTCCTTGACCACACGACCATCCGGGCTTGAAATATCCCCAGAAAATTCAGGCGACATCGTGACGTCCTCGGTAGGCTTGATATTGATTATATGGGGCATAAAATTCGTACCAACAGAACCTGCGTTGGACTCTCCTGTTATGGGCAAGGATTGGCTTGTCGGAGAGGTGCGTGGTGGAGAAAAGCTTTCCATTCTTTTCCTGATCTCCTCCATCCGTTTGCTGGCTTCTTCTTCTCCTGCCCGTAACCTCTTACGCCCGTTCTCCTCTGCGTCACGTCGGTCCCTGGCGGACAGCATCTCAAATGCCTCGGTCATTCGGGCTGTCAAGGCCTGCACCGCTTGCTCCAAGCTGCCCATGCGTCCTTCCATAACTTGCTGTTCGTGTTGCTGGGTGAATGAACGCGTGGCTGGTCTTGCTTCCACCGCAAAATCCAAGTAGGCCTTGTTCTTGTTGCGGGAACGACCTATGGTGATTAACTGGAATTTTTCTCAAAAAAAAAAAAAAATTTCTGGTTTCTAGTGAGGGAAACTGGGCCTCAAGGTTTATCAATGCGGTTAACGAGAGGAACCCCGGCTCTGATACCACTTGATGCAATCAAATAATAAAAAGAAACAAAATCAAAAGATATGGGCTACTTCGAGAGAGCCTTGATCTCCAATGGCTACTTCGAGAGAGCCTTGATCTCCAAAACAACCAAAAGGTCTAGGTTTAATATTCAGCATGTTTATTCATTGAGTAGGATTACACTTAAATAGATGACGGCTAGGTCATAAGACTTAACCATTAGGTCTAGCTGTCATAACACACTGCAGGAAAATAAATTAAGAATGGAAAATATATTCCTTATTTAGCTAAGACACTTAGGGAAAGAAAATATGGAGAAGTATTCTACTCCTTATTTAGCTAGAGGCTTCTTATTATGCTAGAGGCGGCTAGGGTTAATGCAGCTAAGGTTAGGGTTGTTGTTGCAGTGCGGCGGCTAGGGTTAGGGTGTGCTACTACAGTGCCACATCAGCCCTAACTTGCTATCCATATCACCCTGAGGGACGAGAAGGGAAAGGATGGAAGAGTTGTGCTCTTGAGTTGCAAAAGGTGCTAGCTTTCTTTGAGACATATGTCAATGCTAGGTGTTCATCTAGCAGAGTGTTTCACAGTGGTGTTCAGATGTTCAGTATGGGTGGTTCTGTATTGATGGTAGAGAAGAAGAACTCGACTAGGGTTGTGAGTAGTAGGTCATATGCAGAGGCCCTGGTAAGGCCAGGGCCGGTTCCGTCAAGTGCCACCAGGCGCAAGGGCAATTATGGAATTTTAGATGGCAGTAGAATCGGGTTCGAATGTTAGAGGCAAGAGTGCGCTTGGGGCATTCCCATGGAATCCCTTGAATCACGTTGGTGCTGTCTGTGCAAAGGTCCTTGAGGGTGATATGTGAGTAGACCCGGATTTCGCGCAACAAGGAGGTTGATGGTCCTAAAAGAGGAATAGAAGCCTTAAACCAAGCGCGTCCGTTGGGGCCTAGCATATCTCGACCCAGCTCGAAGGGGAAGATTTCTAACTTGCCAACAAGCTCGGGCGCGTCTTCTCTGGTGGCCCAACCCACTTGGACAAATGCCAAAACTCTGGGCCCATTTAGGCCTCATGTGGTTCATGTCACTAGCCAATGTTGACACAGGCCAAAAGTGAAATTTGAGTGGAAATACACTCGTGCATGGGTGGCTCATGCTTGAGCTTGGGTTAGGGCTCATTTTGAGTCGTCCCTCCACTCAGCCCGCTGGTTCTTCAGCGGCTTTGACACCTCCCCCTCGTGACCAGCATCGACTGTCCTGACAGAGATCGAAAGGGGAATCGATGCAGAATTTGAGACCTCAGCAGGCAGTTCTGTCTCAAGGGTGCTCCCTTCGACCAACCACCTGTCAACACCGCAGCCTACCAGAGCTCTTGGTTCTTGTCCAGTCCGCACCAACATTGACTTAGAAGTGGGTATTTTGGATCTTCACTTGCGCGATGATAGGTCTATGGTTGTGGGTTCGATTTCTAGTAGATATGTCGTTGATGAGGTGGTTGGTGTTACCAAGTCTTGGAGTAGCAGATTCTGAGGGAGGTCCTAAGGTCTTGGAGTGGGCACTAAACCTTAAGACAGAAGGAGCATGTTGACTCCATGATTGAATCCTAGGGTCCCCTTCCCTCCTTTGGACATGAACAAGGGGTGAATGCAGTAGCGAGGGAAAGGAATTGGAACATGTGTGGCCATCCCTGTTGGCAGGTAGTGTTGATGGGTCGTCCCTGGCCATTGGTAGTGGGAACGAGATACCTGCTCTCTCGGAATTGGTTCTCTATTCGGGGGAAGAGCCTAGGGACATCGAACCATTGAATGTTCATCCTCTTGTTGTTGAAGAGTCGGTTTTGCATGTCTCAAACTCTTCAGATTGGGTGGTCCAAGAAGTTATGAGCTTCTGTCACGTAGTGGGGCTGTCCTATGAGGGGTTTGAGGATGAGTTGTTGGCTTTGCTCACTGCCATTGAAGTGAGTCGAAATCAATATAGTCTGGCCAGTTCCACTAGTTCTCTTTCTAAATCAATGAACAAAATGCATCGTGAATTAAAGATGTTAGCTTGTTCTATTAACTACGACCTAAAGGGAGGTAAGCCTAATAGAGGCAAAGGTAAGGGGAGAGGACGTACTAACTCTTTGTGAAGCCGAAGATTTTGTCTCGGAATGTGCGAGGGTAGAATGAGAGGGATAAGAGGTTAAGGGTTAGGATTCTTAGAGAATTGAAGGCTGATATAGTTTGTCTACAAGAAACCAAACTGGAGCTAGTGTCTAGGGGCATTGTGTGCAGTCTTTGGGGCTATCATCATGTGGATTGGTGTTTTTTGGGCTCGAGCAAGGCTTCTAGAGGGATCTTGTTAATGTGGGATATGAAGACGATAGAGAAGATTGAGGAGTATGTGTGTTGGGGGGGGAGTTTATTGTCGCTTGCTCATTCAGAAATGTCGAAAATCGTTTAAATTGCTTTTGCGGGTGTTTATAGTCCTAATTCTGATGGGGATAGAAGGCTTCTCTGGGATGAATTGGTGAGTTTACTTAGTTGGTGGAATTTGCAATGGTACATTGAGGGAGATTTTAACATCACTCAATTCCCTAGTGAGAGGTTGGGAAAAGGCCATTTTACTCCAGCTATAGCGGAATTCTCATATTTCATTTTTTATCAGGGTCTTATGGATCTTCTTCTTGTAGGTGGAACTTTCATTTGGTTGAATTATCTAGATCTTCCTTCCTAGTCTAGAATTGACAGATTTCTTGGCTCTCCTGATTGGGAAGCCCAGTATCCTAGTGTGTCTCAGTGGAGGTTGCCTAAACTTTGCTCAGACCACTTCCCTATTCTCCTTGAATGTAGATATTTTTAGAGGGGTAGAAGGTATTTCAAATTCGAGAATGTGGTTAATATCTAATGGTTTTGTGAATAGGGTGAAACGGTGGTTGACTTCTTATCGCTTTCGAGGCCAAGGTTTTGAAAGCTAATTTAAGAGTCTGGAATGAGGTGTTTGGCAATGTTGAGAGGCAAATAAGCTTCTTTTGGAAGAATTACAAAGTCTTGAAGTTGTTGAAGAGAGGGCCTTATGTGATAAGGAGAGAGTGAGGAAGGTTAAAACCATAATTGACTTGGAGAGGTCCACTCCCATGCAGGAGTTGAGTTAGAGGCAAAAATCTAAGGCCTTGGGGTTAAGAGAGGGTGACCCATGCACAATTATTCCACCAATTGGCCAAATCAAATAGAACATATAACTCAATTGATTCTTTGATAGTTGATAATACAGTTTCTACCGAGCAGTTCAGTTGGCCGCCTCAGTTGGACAGCCTTTCTTGACTCTATTGGGGAGGTTGAGGCCAATTGGTTGGAGAGAGAGTTTGAGGATGGGGAGGTTTTGGAGGTGGTGAAAACTATGAACAATGATAAGGCCTCGAGCCCTGACAGTTACTCTACAGCGTTCTTCCAAGTTTAGTTTGGTGGGATATTTTAAAAGAGGATTATGAAGGTCTTCCATGACTTCCATACTAGAGGCAAGTTTGAAAGAAATCTAAATGCTACTTTCATTTCTCTCATTCCAAATATTTCAGGGGTTGTTGATCTTAAAGATTTTCGTTCGATAAGTCTAGTGAGTGGCATTTGCAAAATTATTGCCAAAGTTTTAGCTGACTGGTTGAAAATGGTATTGGAGAAGATTATTTCCAAGTCTCAGAATGCATTCATCGAGGGAAAGCAAATTATAGATTTCGTTCTCATTGCTAACGAATACCTTGATAGTAGAATCAAATCTAAGAGCCTGGTGTGCTTTGCAAACTAGATATAGAAAAGGCATAAGATCACTTTAATTAGTACATTCTACTGTGCGTGTTGAGGAGGTGTATTTTTTGGGGAGAAGTGTTGTACCCGAATAGCTCATTGTATCCCTTCGGTGTGTTTTTCTGTACTAATGAACGACACTCTCAACAATTTTTTTAGTAGTTCTTGTGGCCCAAGACAGGGAGACCCTTTGTCTCTGTTGCTGATTGTTATTGTTATGGGGGCTTTTAGGTAAGCTGATCTCAGCTACAATGAAGGGATTTTTTTTATCTGGCTTTTCTATGGGGCCTAGGAATGCAAGTGGGATTGATATCTTTCATCTTCTGTTTGCGGATAACACTTTAATTTACTACGAAGCTGACATAGATTTCCATTATCTGTTGTGCTTGTTTTTATATCTTGAAGTTGTCTCAGGTTTGAAGATTGATTTGGCTAAGTTAGAAGTGGCCCATGTTGGTAATGTCTAATGTAGGTCTTGCTCGTATTTTGGGTTGCAGGGCCTATGAAGGACCTAGGTCTTCCGTTGAATGCTTCTTTTAAGGCCAAATCTATTTGGGATGGCATTATTGAGAAGATTGAGTGTTGTTTGGTTGGTTGGAAGAAGTTGTACTTGTTTAAAGGGGATAGGATAACCTTGGTTAGGAGCACCTTGTCTAATCTGCCGACTTACTTCATGTCCCTGTTCCCCCTCCCTGCTAGAGTTATCAAATACGTTGAGAAGTTACAACGAGATTTCTTGTGGAGAGGTACAGGTGAAGAGTTCAAATTTTACCTGGTAAGTTGGCCCAAGGTATGTTCTTCGATTCCTGAGGGGGGTTTTTGAAATTTGCTTATGTTCAACCAAGCTCTTCTAAGAAAGTCGTTATGGCGTTATGCTTATGAGAGAGAGGCCTGTGGAGAGTGGTAGTGAACTTTAAATATGGTAGTCAGTTGGGTGAGTAGTGTTAAAAAAACAAATATCATGCCAAAAATGAATGCAAAGGCTATCCCCAACCTTATAGGAAACATAATTGGAAAAAGCTCTCCAATTTTTCATAATATACCTCCTCCTGTTATGAATTTAAAAATTGTTAGTTGGAATGTTAGAGGTATTAATGATGCAAGGAAAAGAACTAGCATTGGCAATCTTCTTAAAAGGCTTTGATGGCGATTAGTGCTTTGACAGCGCCGCCTTTTGGTGCCCAACCCTCGTCGGAGCCTGGTGGGGGAACGCTCAGTATGTCTCCCTCGACTAGCCTTCTTCGGCGTGGCTTCCTTCTCCTGAGCGAAGTGGGTGGGTCTCCTCTCTCTTCGGCTCACTCTGTGGGTGTGAAGATGAGGGGCGTTGGTGCCCCGCCAAGGTTTGGGCACCCTCATCTATTGTCGTCTTCCTTAGAGATGGGTGAATCTTCGAGAGGAGATGTTTTTGAAAGGGTTGGTGGTTCTCCCGAAGTCGCGATAGATGTTGGTTTCTGTTTCCATACTATGGGGGTCTCTCACGAAGGGAATGTGAAGGGCTTTTTGGATTTATTGGCTCAAATTCATGTGGCACAACATCAATAGGTTTCTGTCTCCACTCCTAAGTTTAAAGAGAGTAGAGATGTGAAAAACTTAAGAGTTCTCGATTAATTATGATGCTAGGGATTTTGGTTCTGCCGAGGCAAAGGCAAGAGTGCCCTTGATGTGGTGTAATGGTCTCTGGGTTTCGTGGGCTGGTTCCTGTTGGGGTGTTTGGATTTCCTTCTGTTTTTGGATTTTGCAGGTGTATATTCTTTTTTCTTTCTTTTTCATATTTTGGTGTCTTTTTTGTATACTTCAAGTATACTTAGGGGCGCCTTTACACATTTTATAAATTTATCTACTTACCTATCAAAAAAAAAATCTTCTTAAAAGTTGGAAGCCAAACGTGGTTAGATTACAAGAAACGAAGATGGAGTCTATTCATGTGGGTGCTATTCGGAGCTTATGAGGTGGACCTTTCACTGGTTGGGTGGTTCTCCCAACTTCTGGAACCTCTGGTGGTATTCTCCTGATGTAGGATAAACGTGTTGTGGAATGCATAGAAGAGGCAGTAGGCTCGTTCTCACTATCATGCAAGTTCAGGTCAGTTTTGGATTAGTTTGTTTGGGCTTTCTCAGGGGTATATGGCCCTAATGATAATTCTGAAATACTTCTTCTTTGGGAAGAATTATCTGGGATTTTTCATTGGTAGGATATTCCTTGGTGCATTAGTGGTGACTTTAATGTTACCCGTTTCATGAATGAGCGTGCTGGTGTTCCACGTCCAACACCTGCCATGGGGGAATTCTCAGACTTTATTTCTGAGCTATAATTGCTGGATCTCCCTTTGATTGGAGGCTCTTTTACTTGGTCCAATAATCAAGTCCTTTTCTCCATGTCCAGGATTGACAAATTTTTAGTTTCTCCTCTCAGGGAAGCACATTTTCCAAACCTGCTTCAGTGACGTTTGCCGCGCCCATTGTCAGATCATTTCCCTATCTTGCTAGATTGTGGAGGTTTGACCAGGGGTTCGGGCTCTTTTAAGTTTGAGAACAGGTGGCTGAAAGCTAAAGGGTTTGTAGAGCTTGTTAAATTGTGGTGGGATTCTTATCATTTTTATTTTTTTTGGCACTCCCTGTTTTGTCCTTGCTAGAAAATTAATGCAATTGAAGGCTAACTTGATTCGTTGGAATAAAGAGTTCTTCGGAAATGTCGAAGTTTGGAAAAAGGCCTTGTTGGAAGAGATTCAAACTCTTGATGATTTAAAAGAGGAGAGAGACTTGGCAACAGATGAGAGAGATAGGAAGGAAAATGCTACAAATGATTTGGCAGAAGTGGCCCTCATGCAAGAAATCAGTTGGAGGCAGAAATCTAGGGCAACTTGGCTTAAAGAAGGAGACAACAACACGAGGTTCTTTCATTGTCTTGCTAATTCCCACAGAAGACACAATTTTATCTCTAGCTTGTGCATCGATGGCAATGCCACTTCCGAGATGGAGTTGATTAAAGAATCTATCACTCGATATTTCTCGAATCTCCTCACCGAATCAGCTCTTTGGCGTCCCTCTTTAGACGGTTTGGAATCCCTTGTTTAGATTCATCCTAAGCGGATTGGCTGGAAAAACCATTTCAAGAGGCGTAGATTCTTCAAGCCTTGCTGAGTGTGGAGGTGGACAAAGCGTCGGGTCCCGATGGCTTCACCATTGCTTTTTTTCGTTCCTGTTGGTCTATTGTGAAGGCTGATCTCATGAATTTCTTTCATAATTTTTATGAGCATGAGAGGCTTGTGAAGAGTCTTAATGCCACTTTCATCACCCTTATTCCGAAGACGCTTGGCCATTTGGAGGCAAGGGACTTTAGACCTATCAACTTGATAGGGAGCATTTACAAGATCCTGACAAAAATTCTTGAGAGTAGATTGCAGCCAATAGTGGGAGCTCTTATTTCTAAGAGCCAAAATGCTTTCATTGAGATCATGAATTCCTGGGGTTTTATGCGAACTTGACCTGGAAAATGCTTTTGATCATGTTAATTGGGACTTTCTTTATTATTTTTTGAGACGTACGGGATTTGGCCCTAAATGGAGGAAGTGGATTTCGGCATGTATTTTCACAGCTCCCTTCTCGATGTTGATCAATGACTGCCCGCATGGCTTCTTCGGTAGCTCTTGGGGTCTTTGCCAAGGGAAGCCTCTATCTCCTCTTCTCTTTGTTTTAGTCATAGATGCCTTCAATAGGATGCTTTCTAGAGCAATAGGGGGGGGAGGTAATGGTCCGTTTGGGTAATGGATTTTTGAAATTAGAATTAAATTCTTATTTCATTTGCGAATTTCGATGCAAAGAAAATGTGTTTGGGTGATGAGTAGAATTTAAATTCTTTTTAAAATTGTATTTGGGTGTTGGATTTCTGAGATTAAAAAGTAGTGTTTTTTAATGGTAGGAAATGAATGGAAATGATTTGAGGTATGAAAAGTTGAGTATAATGATTGGTGTTATGAAAAGTAGTGTGGAATAATGATTGAAATAATAATTATTTATTATAAAAAAAATGTTAACAGCTATATTATTTAATTATTATTTGTGTGTAGTGCGGGTACTGTGCAGACATGACATGTGGGACCCACAAGAAATCAGACAGTTTTTGAAAAATGGTTGCATTTCGGGTTTTTTCCCGGGTTGAATCCAGGTTGGATTCAACCACCCAGTTGGAAGGAAAAAACCCGAAGAGAATTTAAATTCTCTTTGGTTCCCAAACGACCCATTTCTTTCTGGCTTTCGAGTTGACAATCTCAACAATTCCCCCTTGGAAATTTCACATCTGTTGTTAGATAGCTAGTGTCTTATAGAACTCTATCTTCGGTTTCTTTGGATTAGCGTGGGTTATGCCCCGTCGAGGAATAGATCTCTTTGGTTATTGGAGAGGGCAGTTTGGTAGTCCTCAAAATGAACTTGTTTGGAAGATGATTCCACCTTGCTTGATGTGGTGTATTTGAAGATAAAGAAATAATCGAAGCTTTGAAGACAATAAGAGAACAATGATGGAATTAAAGGCCTTCTTCTTCAATATCCTTTACCAATGGATGGTTGCCTATGAGTGTTTTCATATTTCTAGTTTTCATGACTTCTTTTTTTTTTTCCTGGATAAGTGTTTCTCTTGTATACTTCTTGTGTACTTGGGTACGCCCTTTTGCATTTTAATGAATTTATTTACTTATAAAAAAAAAATAACAGTTATTTATGGTAAATACAATTAAAATCAATTCATTTAAAAAATAATAATTCACATTACCATCTATGCCTAGTTTGTCTATTGTGATGCAGAAGGCAAACATATACCACATCAACATAAGAATATACTTAACATACAATTATGGCAACAGGTTTTGTAGTTGATAAAGATCACTTTAAGGAATATTCAGTATATAACACAAAACTGCAAGTGCAAACACGAACTTGCAGACCACATTGTCATTTTTCCTGTTATATTGCCTTTGGGAGGCTGTTAGCCTCCCCCCCCCCCCCCCCCCCCCCCCCCCCGCCAGAAAAGGAAGAGGGGGGGAGGTTTGACAGTCCAAAAATTACTTAAAAGTTTGAACCTTCCAGACTTCCACAAGACAGCTCAATTTAGCAAGACAGAGCAACACCACAAACTCAAGTTCTAAGGGACATGGTGATTAGCAAGTGCGAGGCAAAAAGCACCATTAGAAAAAATGTTGTATAAAGAAAACAAAAGAAGCATTCAATCCGTAATTGGATAATATTCCAACAAAAAAAAAAAAAGGAGAGCTCTTCACAATTGGATGACAATACTTACATGCTTTAGTCCTTCATGCAAATGGTTCACCTCTTGTGATATGTGGCACTTAAGAGAATAAACGGATTCTGCCTCTGAGCTTTCTTCACCACTTTCTTCACAATGCACCCTGACCCCACCAGCACAAATAACACATTTATATATATATAAAAAAATAATAATAATAATTATTCAAACCTTCTGCTTTTACTAAAACAAAACAGAAGAACAACATAAAATCCATGGATCACAAAAAGATGCCTATATATAAATGTATTAACTACTTACAGTCATTAATAAGCCAATCATGTACCAAGCAAGCAATAAATCAAATTTGTAACCTTTTCATCTATTGTGGGATGGACAGAGTCATAACTAAGCTTAGACTACTGCTCTAAACCAGTATGAAACAGTGACACACATCGCTACCTGCTAACAAGTTCGATGCCAAAGAGGGCCTTCACTGTATCCGGATTTTCACTGCAAGTGAATGTCATAAGGATTAGGTTAAACTACTGGTTAACAAAAACAGAAACAATTAACCCACAAGTGCTGGTAAAACAAAGAAGACCATAGTGCTACAGAAGAAAATGCTAAATGGTACTTTTACCTAAATTAACTACATAAGAAGTTCCAAGGAGAAAAAGGGAGGGTGGGCACCGGGAAGTTTGTGCACATCAATTATCTAAGATAAACTTTTATGCAGCCAAATATCAGTTCCAACACATACACACGTGCCTAGCACAGTAGGTAAAAGAAAGATACCTAGAACCAGTCGTTTTGAGAGACTGAGAAAGTGTATATAAAAGTTGAGTCCAACATTCTTCAGCATCCTGTTACACATTTAAAATTGAAAAGATCAACTTACTACCAGATCAAATCCATATGGTTGTTAAAATCAGACAAAGGTAATTTAAGACCTGCTGCATGAAGACACCATTGTGCAGCTGGCCAAATTGAGGATACTTTTTGCGCAGCAACTGCAGACATAGAAACAAATGAACATGATATGATTCCCTCCAAGTAAGGAAAATGCAATAGCAATCAATCATTGGGATTAGGTTTGCCAAAAACAATTTTTCATGAAGAGGCTCAGCTTTGATGAATTGGATGAACATCAAAACACTAGCAAAGCAAACCTACCAATGGTCAAGTAAATCATGACTCCAATATCTGAGATAGAAGACAAAGTCAAGACGACAAAAAAAAAAAAAATACTAGAACTGCTAAGAGTGCATTTGGCCCTGTGATTTGGCAGGGTCGATGAGCGTTTTTACAAAAAATCACCAAAAAAAATTGTGCTGGGCAGTGCGTTTAAAAAACGTTGGCGATTTAAAAATGTGAAAAATCGTGGGGTGTGTTTTTTAAACGCACGATTTTAAAGCCCAACAGGGTTTTCACATGGCAGGTAGCATAGACGTCAGTTACCAAGATTGACCCCGTTAAACAATGAATCCCATGAATACCCACCCAAAACAAGACCAAACCCACATTCTCTTTTCTTTTTCTTTTCTCACTTTGCCTCATTGCTCTCTCATTCACCTCATTGAGGTCAGTTTGCTCTGCCTACCACACCGGTCATCGAGCTGTTTTCTGCAGCGTCTCAACCTCCAAATGTCAGGTAAGCATCTCACCTTATCTCTCAAGCATGAGCAACAGTGAAACCAAACAATGCTTCATCTTCAAGCTAACAATATTGTTTCTTCTTCTGCTGCTACTAAAAGTGACTTGTAATGTTCTTCTTCCTCTACTTCAAGAGGGTAACAGGTCCCTTTTTCTTTATAAAAAAAAGCTAGCCTAAGTACAATTGTGGATATCTTATTTTTTCAGGCATCAAGCAGTGTGGATATCTTATGTTTTGAGAGTAGTACAAAGTTTTAAATTACTTTAACTTACTTGAGAAGTTACGATTCACATGATTTCACACTCTAAACTATTGTTCCAACAAAACTTCTCACAGAGAGAAGCAGCTTTGGATGTTCTTTTGAATCATAAATATTCTTGATTGTCGCGCCCCTAGGTGGAGATTTTTAGGTGGGAAACTCGTGCTTTTACATTAACATAATGTTGGGTTCGTTTCAGAGTTTTGAAACTATTGTTGCCGTTTGTGACTAAACAGCTATTTGTCCACTCAATTTGAGAGAGAGAGAGAGAGAGAGAGCCAACAGTCGCATTCCACTTCTCTCTCTTTCAAGAAAGGCCTAATATTTCAGAAGTTATTTACTTATTTAAAACATAACTGGTTAGTATAGTTTTCAACTTCAGTAGTTCCACTTTTCCACTTCAAAGAGTTCGTGCAAAGTTATTAGGCCAGATTTATTATATTTAATTGTCATCTTATTATGTCCTTATTGGTAATTTGCACCTGAAACAACATTTTTATATCAATTTTATCCAAACATTCAATTGACAAAAACAAGACTCTTTTATAAATTTTACCAAACGCTTAACTACGATTTTAAAAATAGCGTTTTCATAAACTACGTTTTAAAATTGCTATTTTTTCAAACTGAACCTTTTGAAACTGCAATCCCAAAGGACCTAAATGAGCCGTGGTCATAAACCTTAGCAACGGAAGAATACAGAGCATGAACTGAATGACATTCTTCTAACCCATAACATGAGAATCCACATTGCAAGAGAATTCAAGTTTATCATTTTCTTCTTTTTGTATACCAAGTTCACTAGCATTGTCCATGGACAAGGTGCCATCTTCATAAACCATAGCTTTTGTGCATAGACATTTTTTTACCAAAAATGTAACAATTAAAATATTTCTGATTTATGCCATAGCTTTTTCTACAAAGTCCATGACACCATACCTTAGGTCATGGTACTCCAACAAGTAACCCAAGATTGTAAAGGAAAAATAAAAGAGGTGCAATATCAACTAAAAGAGTAAAACAAGAGAACAAACCATCCAAAATTGCATTGGTGCCACAGGCTTGACACTTTTATCGAGCTCATTAAATAAATCACGTGTCGCTATAGCCAACATATGAGAAGACTGATCCACATCGTTGCTTCTTTCAGAATGTGAATACCTAATCACAATTAAAAATAATAATAATAAAAAATAAAAAATTGATCTTGGTCACATAATGCAAATCAAATATGGAAACAACCATTCACAGAGCATATTCTGTAACAATTCATGCTGATTGATTGAAGAAGAGAACTCACTTGATCAAAGCTGACTTTAACTCTGGAACAGAATGCAGACATTGTACTGTGGAATTCATGTAACAGGTGTTTCCCAAATTAAATAGACCAGCACTATGACCCTAGAAGCAAAAACAGCATGGACTAAGAATTTCAAAGTATAACACAGAACTATCAATATTAAAATAATGATGATAAAAGACTAAATTAGGTAAAAAAGAATAATAATGCTCTTTGCATCCATTTCACACCGGCTGATGTGGCGTGCTTTAAGTGGCTTTCTTTTTGCTTTTTTTTTCAAGTGGCTGACATGATAAATTACTTAAACACTCCACATCAGCCGCTATGAAATTAGTGTTATCAATGGGTGTGAAGATCAACATTACTCAAGATATAACATCTTAATTTTCAAACTAAGAGAAAAAAAACATATGTAAAAACACAACTCACATGCCCACATGGGATTGAACTTCATTACCTCAACCTCAACCCTTTAACTCATGGCAAAGAAGATGCCATATTAGCATGGGCAGAGCCAGGGGTGGCGAGAGGAGGCAAATGAGCCCCCGACCCACCTAGCTTTTAACCCAAAAATGCCTTACTAAAGATAGAAGTTTTCTTTTTTTGGGGTAAGTAGATAGAAGCTTATTTATAGCTTGTATGACATGAAGTTGTACACTGACAAACCACACAGGGGTTATGCGGTGTAGATGTGTAATTTGCATCAAACCGTGACTCTTTGTTTCCTGATTCACTATGCCACTCATATTTATGTTCCTTATCACATGTAATCTACTCAGGGAAAATAGTTTAAACTTTTTAAACCCAAAATATCAATCGGGCCTCACAAACTTTAAGAGTAGGAGAGTGATATGTCACACGTGCGTTGTAGCTTTTTGGGAGGTAAAGGATTAGATCAAAAAGGTAATACAAAATAGACAAGAAAATCTAGAGAGTTGTAAATTTTATCATAAAAGAGATAAAAATTGATATTAATTATTGAGTTGTCCACCCGCATATAATAAAATATTATAAACATCACATATTATCATCATATTGGTTATAACAATAACATTGTTGGCACAATGAATGTATTAGCATCAAAATATTTCAAACTCTATTTTATGTTTAGAAGGCGGGCCTCCATTGAACATCGAGAACAACGAATGCAGCTTTATCATGTTTCATATGTTCTTTAATATATGCGCTTTGGGCACTTATACTTCTTTTTTTTTTTTTTTTTGTAAGTAATAAAACCTGTCTTATTAAAAGCGTAAGGTACCCCTAAGTACACCAGAAGTATACAAGAGAGAGCACCTAACTAGAAAGCAAAAAACAAAGCAGCCCACAAAAAGAAACCCAACAAACCTTCAAAAACCCAAAGCACAACACCCTTCTACACCATGTGAGCCTTATTTTTCATATGCCGAGAGGACACGCTTGCATCACCATAATTAATGGAGTTTACTAAATTCAAAATCTCCCTCCTACCTTTAGTCTTTTTTTTTATAAGTAAATGAAATTTTATATAAAGAAAAAAAAAAGCGTAAGGCGCCCCTCTAAGTACACTAGAAGTATACACAAGGAAACGCCTAAGAAGGCAAAGAAAAACGAACAAGAAAATCAGAAAAGCTAATAAACACGGGTGACAAAAAAGCTTCCGTCCAAAAATACAACAAATGTAAAAACGATGCAACAATATTCTCCATGGAATTCTCCAAGTCTTCAAAACACCTAAGATTTCTCTCCTTCCAAACACACCAAAGAATGCATATAGGCACCATCTTCCAAACTGCAGCACTCCTTGACCTACCCGCCTTCCACCAACAAGAAAATAAATCGACAACTCTCCTAGGCATAACCCAAGACATACCAAACCGAGAAAAGACATGATTCCACAAAGTAGAAGCCACATCACAATGAAGAAGAAGGTGGTCCACAGTTTCCCCGTCTCTTTTGCACAAGTAGCATCTATCCACAATGATGATCTTTCGCTTCTTGAGATTATCCGCTGTAAGAATCTTACCAAAGGCTGCCGACCACGCAAAGAACGCCGCCCTCCAAGGAGCTTGAGTCCTCCACACACTCTTCCAAGGGAAACGACTACCCTCACCGCCGGCCAAGGAGCTGAAATAGGATTTAACCTTGAACACCCCTATCTTGGAAAGGACCCACCTAAGCCTGTCAACACGATCTCTACTCACCATGGCTAAATGTAACACATGAAAGAAGGATGCAAAGACACCCACTTCCCAGTCATGCGCCTCTCTAACAAAGCTCACATTCAATTGGATAGAGCCGCCCAAAACCTCCATATTATCCGCAACGGAAGCATCCTTCATCCGAGCAATACCAAAAAGAATAGGAAAAGCTTCCCTCAACACCCTATCCCTGCACCACAGATCATGCCAAAATTTTGTCCTAACCCCATCCCCCACCTCCAATCTAGAGAAACCAGAGAAACTCCCCCACCTTTTCCTGATATTCTTCCACAGCCCCCCCATCCCATGAGCACCTACAGGCTCGCGGGAGCACCACCCACCCCACAAACTACCATACTTGGCATCCACTGCAACTCTCCACCAAGCTTCTCTCTCTATTCCATATCGCCACAACCATTTACCTAACAAAGCTTGGTTGAACAATAACAAATTCCGAATACCCAACCCCCCATCTGAAATTGGAGAACAGACTTTCGACCACCTCACCAAGTGAAATTTAGATTCTTCACCCAAACCACCCCAAAGAAAATCCCGTTGTAGCTTTTCTAAGCAAGCGGCAACACTCCTCGGGAGATGGAACAGAGACAAAAAGTAAGTAGGCACATTGGCTAGGGTACTCTTAATAAGGGTTACTCTACCATCCTTAGAGAGATACATCATTTTCCAACTAGCCAAACGACGATCAATCTTCTCAACAACCCCGTCCCAAATATGAGTGGACTTATAGGAGGCCCCCAAAGGAAGACCAAGATACTTAACCGGCAAAGTGGCAAACCCACACCCTAAAATATCGGCTAGCCTTTCCACTTGATCAACATGCCCCACTGGAATTAAATTTGACTTAGCCAAATTAACCTTCAACCCCGAAGCTGCTTCAAACAGGAGGAAGAGACTCCGCAAATTACGTAACTGAGAATCAAGAGCACTACAAAAAATCAAAGTATCATCTGCAAACAGAAGATGCGAAAAATCTGCGTCACCTATTTTAAAACCTCCCAACAAACCCCCACTAACTGCAGCTGAAATCATACGGCTCAAGGCTTCCATCACAAAAACAAACAAAAGGGGTGACAAAGGATCCCCTTGTCTCAGACCTCAAGAGCTACTGAAAAAACCAAAAGGGGAGCCATTGATTAACACCGAAAACCGCACAGTTGATATGCAATGAGCTATCCACGTACACCATGTTTCCCCAAAGCCACACCTCCTCAACACATACAAAAGAAACTCCCAGTTAACATGATCGTATGCTTTCTCCAAGTCCATTTTGCAAATGATGCCTGGAACCCCCGATCTAAGCCTACTATCAATGCATTCATTAGCAATTTTACGGTGTGAGTTGGCCACCCTGTGAAAGAATTTTGTGTTCTTATTAAGGGAGGGGGATAAGAACACAAAATTCTTTCACAGGGTGGCCAACTCACACCGTAAATTCAACCAAGTGGACTCTTTGAATATTAATGGTATTATTTCCAGAAATCCTGCGGAGATTAAGGAACACTTGGTGCATTTCTACAGTAATTTGTACTTGGAGAATTGCTTGTGGCGGCCTAGGGTGGAGGGCCTTTCTTTTTTAGCCATTGATGCGGAGGAGAGCATCTGGCTAGAAAGAGCTTTTGAGGAGAAGGAGGTGTGGGACGTGATCAGGGATTTGAATGGAGACAAGGCGCCGGGTCCTGACGGATTCACTATGGCTTTCTTTCGGAAGTGTTGGAATTTTTTAAAATCTGACATTATGGATGTTTTTGCAGAATTTCATGCTCGAGGCAAGTTTGAGAAGAGTTTGAATGCTACCTTTGTCTCTTTGATTCCTAAGAAGACTGGTGCCATGGATGTCAGAGACTTTCGCCCTATTAGTTTGATAGGGGGTATGTACAAGATTATTTCAAAGGTTCTTGCCAACAGATTTAAGTCTGTTGTGGGCAAGATTATCTCCAACACTCAGACTGCGTTTATTGGAGGTCGTCAAATATTAGACTCTGTGCTTATTGCAAACGAATGTGTGGATAGTCATATTCGATCAGGGGAACCTGGACTCCTGTGTAAGCTAGATTTGGAGAAGGCTTATGATCATGTGAACTGGGATTTCTTGCTCTCTTTGCTACAAAGATGTGGTTTGGGGGAAAAATGGAGGAGTTGGATACGTTTTTGTATTTCTACGGTGAGATTCTCCGTTCTTGTAAATGGAACCCCTTCGGGTTTCTTTAGTAGCTCTCGTGGATTGCGGCAAGGAGATCCTCTTTCTCCGTTATTGTTTGTGGTGGTTATGGAGGCTTTGAGTCAGATGCTGACTGCCGCATTGGATCAGGGTAATTTGACAGGGTTCTCAGTGGGTTCCAGAGATTCTGAGGCCTTAGTTGTGAACCACCTACTGTTTGCTGATGATACAATGATTTTCTGTGATGCTCAAGAAGAACAAATTCGACACTTGAGATGTATCTTTTTAGGATTCGAGGCAGCTTCTGGTTTGAGAATTAATTTAAGAAAATCAGAAATTGTCCCGATTGGTGGAGTAGAGGATGTCGAAAGGTTGGCTAATCTTCTTGGATGTAGGGTTGCTTCTTTGCCTATGACTTACTTGGGTTTGCCGTTGGGTGCTTCTTACAAGTCCAAATCCATTTGGAATGGTGTTATTGAAAAAATGGAAAGGAGGTTGGCGGGGTGGAAAAGGATGTACTTGTCGAAGGGTGCCCGGTTGACTCTTATTAAAAGTACGCTCTCCAACATTCCCACTTATTACTTATCTTTGTTTCCTATTCCAGTGAGGGTGGCTAATCGTCTTGATAAAATTCAAAAGGATTTTCTTTGGGGAGGCATTGGTGGCGAGAAAAAATTTCATCTAGTGAATTGGAACAAGATCTGTACGCCTTTGTATGCAGGTGGGTTGGGAGTTCACAATCTCATCCAGTTCAATCGAGCGCTCCTGGGTAAATGGTTGTGGAGATATGGTAGGGAGAGAGAGGCTTTATGGCGGTTGGTGATTGATGCCAAATTCCAGAGTCTAGAGGGTGGGTGGTGCTCAAAAGAGGTTTCGGGTTCTTTCGGAGTGGGTGTATGGAAACATATAAGGAGGGGGTGGGAGAAATTCCGCAACTTCGTTCGTTTTGAAGTGGGGAGTGGATCAAATATTAGCTTTTGGCAAGATTGGTGGTGTGGGGATGGTTCCTTGAAGCAATGCTTTCCAGCTCTTTTTTCTATAGTAAGGAACAAAGACACGTTGGTGGCGGATAATTTGGTGGTTCATAATGGTGTACTTCAGTGGAATGTTCTTTTCACGAGACAAATCCAGGATTGGGAGATGGACATGGTCCTTTCTTTCTTCGATCGATTATATTTCACTTCGACTCGTCAAGGAGAGAGTGACAGATTAGTGTGGAATCCCTCCAAAAAAGGTTTATTTGAGGTGAGATCCTTCTACGATGAGCTCATTAAGGAAGATGGCCCTTATTTTCCTTGGAAGAATATTTGGCGTGTTAAGGCTCCAACAAGGGCGGCTTTCTTCGTTTGGTCAGCGGCTTTGGGCAAAATATTGACGCATGATAACTTGCGTAAGAGGAATGTAATAGTAATGGAGTGGTGCTGTTTATGCAAGAAGAGTGGGGAGTCTATAGATCACTTGTTGCTTCATTGCGAGGTCGCCCAGGCTCTTTGGAGCTACATTCTTATTTTATTTGGGGTTGAGTGGGTTATGCCACGAACGGTGTTGGAGTTGTTAAAGAGTTGGGGAGCGGCAATGGGGAGTGGTCAAGCTATAGAGGCTTGGCGTTTAGCTCCTTTGTGCTTGCTTTGGTGTATTTGGAGGGAGCGGAATGCTCGTCTATTTGAAGATGTAGAGACATCTATGGTGGAGCTTCGGAAGCGGCTGATCGATACTTTATATTTTTGGATAGCGCCACACCATAGTTTGAGTGTATTTACTTATGTAGATTTCTTAAATTTATTTTCAGTTCGACCCTGTTAGGGGCTCTCTTGTATACTTCCCGTGTATAAGAGTTGCGCCCCTCTGCGCTTTTTAAATTGCTATTACTTATCAAAAAAATAGAATCAAAGGAAATACCGTCCACCCTAGGCCTCCACCTACTCGGCTCATGAAATAGCTTTTGATAGAACTCAACTACGTGATCGCCAATTTCTGTCTTATTAGAAGAAAGAGTATCTCCAATCAATAAAGAGTCAATAGAGTTGAACCGTCTGTTTGAATTTGCTATGGAGTGGAAGAATTTAGTACACTTGTCCCCTTCTTTTAACCACAAGACTCTAGATTTCTGCCGCCAGCTCACCTCCTCCAAAAGAGAACACCTCTCTATCTCTCTGACAATCTCTGTCTTCTTCTGAAGCTCCTCCTCAACTAAAGCCCTACTTTCTTCAATAGCATCAAAAGCTTGAAGTTCTTCAAACAACTTCCTCTTGTTCCTCTCTACCTTACCAAAAACATCTTCATTCCAAATCTTCAAATCCTTTTTCAATGCCTTTAGTTTACAAGCAAAGGCAAAACTAGGAGTAACTTGAAACGAGTAAGAATCCCACCAATGTTTCACCTTCCCCACAAATCCTTCTGCTTTAAGCCACATGTTCTCAAATTTGAAAGACCTGTTCCCCCTAGAGAAGTCACCACAATCAAGAAGAATCGGAAAATGATCTGAATAAAGGCGAGGAAGCCTCTTTTGAGACGACACAGGAAACCAAGCTTCCCAATCAGGGGAGGCTAGAAAACGATCAATCCTAGACCACACAGGGGGATCAAAAGTACGTGACCAAGTAAAAGCACCCCCAGCAAGAGGAAAATCCATGATACCCATCTCAAAGATAAAATCAGAGAACTCTCTCATAGCAGACCTACTACCCTCACCAGACCTTTCACTAGGGAAACGAGCAACATTGAAATCGCCTTCTATACACCACGGCAAGCTCCACCAACTAAGAATCCCAGCCAACTCATCCCAGAGCAGACTCCTATCCATATCAGAATTCGGACCGTAAACACCTACGAAAGCCCAGACGAAACGATCCACTACATTCCTAAAGGAAACAGCAAGAGTAAAAACCCCCAAACACACATCAACTTTCTCCACCACCCTATTATCCCACATGATCAAAATACCCCCTGAGGCCCCACAGGAGTCTAGACAACACCAATCCACATGATTGCAACCCCAGAGACTGCGCACAAAGCTACTCGAAATATCATGAATCTTTGTTTCTTGGAAGCAAATGATATCTGCCTTCCAATCTCTGAGCAAGTTACTAATCCTTAGGCGTTTGTTTCTCTTATTCAGCCCCCTCACATTCCATGACAAAATTCTTGGCTTCATAACACAACTGGATGCCCTCTCGTCTTCCTTTTCCCACGGCTTGAGCATGATCCTCTAGCATCGTAGTTAATGGAACACTCCAAATTCTTAACCTCCATTTTTCCCTTCTTTCCCCCACCAGACCTCCCTCCTCACCTAAACGACAATCCTCTTCAATAAAAGACAAGAAATCCAGCAATTGTAACTTATGACCCACAAACGAAATCCCTAAAATGGGATAAATCTCATTCGCACGCTGAATGACCCAATCAGAGTAACCTGAGAGATCACCCTCTGAATTGGCATAGGTATTTAGAGGAGACACCGATCCCACCGAACCTTCTCTCTCCACCACATCCACGTCCCAGAAAACCTTCCCACTATCTGCCACTACATTAGGCTGATCACACTCTTGAAACACAACCAAATCTGAGCAACCAGTTTGCTGGCTGTTGGAATTCCCCACACCATCCTTTGCCTGCATACAAAGATAATCCTGAAGAGGCATCAACGGCATCCCCCACCAGTTCAACCCAGAGACAACCAGCTCCCCTGAAAAATTCCCTTTCCAAGCAAATGATCCTCCACCGCCACTACCTGCGCAAGGACCAAAAAGCCTAGACATCCGAGCCCTACGTTCAGACACCGCACTCAGCAAATTTGTCGGCACTTGAAAAAAATCTGCCAGACCGTCGACCCTGCTTTCTCTCACCACCAAGTTCAACTTCGATTGGACCCTCGCCGGCGACATGACTTCCATCGGCTCGCCGATAGTCACAACAGACATCAAATCCACCGGATCCGGAGAAACCGCAGGACCCACCGTTCCACCCACCGAAAGAGAGATACCTGAGAGCAACGACGATCTCGACACAATCAGAGGAACACCGGAAGACGTCGACGCCTCTACATCGCTGGACTGACCCGCTTCACTTCTCACCGGCAACCGGTCCGAGCAAGAAAGGACTTGAAAAATCGGCTGGGCAATAGCTTTGCCCTTAGGATCGGGCTCAAAACATACCTGCTCCTGCTGATCCACACCCCCTAGTTCGCTGGACTGACCCAAGTTCAACCTCACCCACGGCCAATCCGAGATAGAATGGGCTTGCAAACTTTGCTGGGCTAGAGCCACGCCTTTAGGATCCACGCCCCTGTCCAACTTCATTTTTTGCCTGAAAACTGCCTTGGGCCTGGGCTTGGGCTTAGGCTTAGGCTTAGGCTTAGTCTTAGGCTTGGACTTGGGCTTTGTTCTCCCAACATAACTAGAAAACACACCAGCCCCTAAACCATTCCCACCCAAAGAAGCTTCTACACTTTTAAGCTGAGATCCCAAATCATTATCCATCATACACGTGGGACAAGATTTCAAGGACAACTCTGCTAGATTTTCCGCACTGCCCAACAACCCATCTACCCTCTCCAAGCAAGCACCAACGTCTACTTTTAGCTGCAGCAACGTATCTCTTAGGCTGAGAAAATTGATTCTATCACCAAGAAGGCAAGTCATGTCAGAAGCCCCATACCCCTTCTCAGCAACCTGACCAACACCGTTTGAAGAAGGAAGTTTTGCCGGAAGATTAACCTGAGCCGAAGAAGCTGCCAGAGCTATGAACCGCCGTTTGCCCAACACTGAAACTTGTCCAGAATTGGATGTGGGCATCCCCTCACAGTGCCTCCCCTCCGAAAGTTCCTTTACCCACCTCGGCACCTTGGCTACCGGCTCCGAAACAACACCAAAAGGCTCTTCCACCGGTGGTGCCAACCTCGCCAACACCTCTGCATAACTTCTCCTCTTCTCCTTCCCCGCCTGGGCCTTAATTTCTACTGCCACAGGTTTGGACCCAGCTCTAAAGAATTCAAAAACCCTCCTTAACTCTGAGCCAAAAAGCTCCCAACCTTTACCAGTTTTACCTTCCGGGACGATAATCGAATCACTTCTTCTATCACCAATGAATTCCTCAACCACCAGAAAACCACCATGTCTGTTGAAGCAACATTGCGCAAGAACCCAAGGGAACCCTTGTAGAGATCGGTTCCAAAATACCTGAGAGTCTTCCACTCTAACCAGATCCTCAAGGATTCTCACCAACCAAGCTAGCTCATCCCTATCCAAAAAAATGGACCTCTTCCTCCCTTTGCAATACTCACGAATACGAACCCCTGTTTCGCCTCCCACCACCCGCAATTCAAACTTCGCGCAACCTTAACTTCCAGAAGAAAGTCCACTTCAAAGGCATCCATAATCGCCAAGTTAGGAATAAGAACACCCAAAGGGTAAGGGGACTCTCCATCCTCCCCATCCCAGATCTTATCACCCTGCTCCCACACAACCACCTCCCCAGACGGACCATAATCTACTGGTCACTTTTGAAATTGGGACAAACCATTCACCCTGGAATCTTCAAAAACATCTCCTCTCGAAGATACACCCACCTCTAAGGAAGACGACAACGAAGGAGGGCCCCCAAGCCTTGGCAGGGCACCAACGCCCCTCATCTTCACATCCACAGACTGAGCCAAAGAGAGAGGAGACCCACCTACTCTGCTCGGGAGACAAAAGCCACGCCGAAGAAGGCTAGTCGAGGGAGTCTTACTGACCATTCCCCCACCAGGCTCCGACAAGGGATGGGCACCAAAAGGCAGCGCAATCGGAGCATTAATCGCCGTTAAGGCCTCGTCAATCAAAGAAGCGTCCAACTGTTCTCCTCTGCCTACCTTCAATCTACAGTAGTATCTCAACACCGATTTGAACTCCGATGGGTAGATAGGAGCCCCACTCTCTGACATCACCGGAAGAGAAAAGCGGAGTCTTTCACCCAAAGCAGTTGCCCTCAAAGAAGTGGCGCTGAAGGAGTCCCCTATCGGAAAAGACCCCTCAAAAGCCGAGTCTACCCCCAAAAAGAAGGCTAGCGCAAAGGGTTGTCCAGAGGAAGCTTGATCAAAAGGGAGAGAGGCGTGCGCAGAAGAATTCGGCCCAAAAGACTCAAGAACAAGACCAAAGGAGTTCGGGACGAGACCAAACGCAGCCACCGATGAAATTGAACCTGAAGACACAGAACCCGTAACCACATAAGCAACTGAACCGAAGGCTTTCACAGAAGATTCCGGCCCAGAATACGCCGAAGTAGGACCGTGGGAACTCGGAATAGGATCATCGGCAGCTGCCGGCGACGACAAACTAGGAATCGCACGAGAAACCAAGACCCACCCATCAGCTGCTCCAAAACTCGACGAAGACACCAAGCTCGAATCCACAACAGTGTCATAACCCACCAAAACAACCTTCTTGGATGCCGGGACAGCAATTGAAGAGCAACCCACGGCTACCTGCTGCAGAACAGCAGTAGAAAACTTCTCCACTACGGCCGCCGGAGATGAGACTTTCGGTGGAGAAGAAAAGCACACAAAAGACACCAGGAGCTCAATTGACAAACAACCTAAAGCTTTCAGCGAAGGAGAAGCAACGGCGGCCGCCAAAGACGCCAGGCCTAAAAACGTACCCAGACTCGAGCTCAAACCCACAGATGAAGCATTGAAACCATGAACCGGATCAAGACCCGACTTAGTGGTCTTTTTCGAATAGGGCCTACAGCCCATCCTACTGGACCCAGCCCTTAAACGCATCCGGGCCAACCCAAAACAATTCTTAAACAACCGGCCCAACCCATTCCAGCCCAGTTATACTTAACATGTGACCCAAGGCATTTGTTAAAATAGATATTGAATTATTTATTTATTTCATTAGTTATATTTTTTAATTGTATTTTTTAATCTTGCCCCCATGAACCAAAATTTTGGCTCCACCACTACATAGTAGGCACAACGTGTTCATGATTTTCAAGTTGAACGGGTCAAGACCAGCCTAAATGAAGCATCACTATAACCTTCTACTTTTTTCTTTTGATAAATAATTCAATCTCATTAATAGCGCTGATTAGCGCAACCATAATACATAAGAAGTATACAAGAGAAACCCCCTAATGTAGAAAAATAAGAACAGAAATCTAAAAACTCAAGAAAATTAGAAAATGGCAGACTATTGAATGCTGCTATCCATGTGTATACCCATTCAAACAATAGCTTCTGTGCACGACCCAGTTATGTATACATCAAAGAAAATAGACAAATTCTTAACACATGTGCACAATTTTTATTACTTATAAAAGAAACATGTGCAGACTTCAGAACAGAAGAGTCATGAGTCTTACCAAGGCAACCACTTGCTCTTCTTCTGGGAGATCTTCCATGAATACAGGGCCCTTCTCTGGAGCTTTGATAATCTCATCTGCAGTTCCCATCATCATTAATTTTTGGCCCTAGAAAAAATAAATGCAGTACATCGCATTAGACCAAAATTTAGAAGTACAAACAAAATCAGCGGCAAAGACAATACGAAGATCAAAGCACCTCTTTTACTCCTAAAGTTGACCA
Organism: Alnus glutinosa; assembly: GCF_958979055.1. Classification (NCBI taxonomy): domain Eukaryota; kingdom Viridiplantae; phylum Streptophyta; class Magnoliopsida; order Fagales; family Betulaceae; genus Alnus; species Alnus glutinosa. The sequence continues at coordinate 11,857,482 of NC_084888.1, read as the reverse complement.
ATCTGCATCATCCTGCATTATCAAAAAAAAAAAAAAAAAGTTGAGATTGAGAATTAAAAAGCTTCTTTGAGTGTGTTGCCAATAAGCTCTAGCAATACGGTACTTTCTCCCCATATAAGAATGAAGAGGAGGGTGAGGCCATGGCTCCATGACCCACCAGGTGCATCTGTAACTTACCAACTGAAAAATAAAAAATATACATAACTTGAAAATTTGTTCAAAGGTGAAGCGTGATTTGGGGCAGAACTACCATATGATGAACTGGATTTGAACAAATCAAGATATGGATCATTTTCAGCAACATTTACAAAGGCATTTACTTACCTTCAGCAAACCACCCTTAACCATAATCTTCTGTCTTTCAGGAGGAACCCCAGTTAGATCATACAACTGGCACTTGAAGACATAAGGGGGCTGGCTAGTATCAATTTCCACATCTTTAAACAGCTCCTTTTGCCATTTTACACTCACTGTCGACATACACATTGCAAATGTCACAATGAGGGAACCAAAAAAAACAAAAGGGAACACCAGAATCATAAAAAAGATAACAACAACAACAACAAAAAAACCAATATTTAGATGAAGCATCAACCTTAGACCCCTAATCTAAGCAGCCAATGCTTTTCACAAATTTAGAAGATCAAGGCAATAGGCTGACAACAACCCTGGGAGTCCTATACGCCTTTCATCATGAACTAGTGGCTTAGTGCATGCAAAAACTAATGCAACCTTAATACATGAGAATTTTACTCAATCCACCTAACAAGAGATCAATACAGAGATTGGTGTAGGATAAAATTAAAAGAAGGCAAATAAGAGGGCATACAGAACCCTCATGCAATGAGAAGGGTTTAATGAGAGTCCACACGCTCACAAGCATAGGCGTTCATCATAAATGGTTTGTTTCAATTGCCTTGCCTCCATAATGCTCCAAATTAAGTTCATTGTTAGAGCTTCTTCCTACCTTATAATTCAAGCCCGAAGCTCATAAAGGACATAAGGCCAGCCATTAGAAATGGTTTGTTCCCACTTCTTGGAAGTAGCTCAAATCTCGTGGAAGTGAATATCAGTTGTGTCTCAAAATCCCAATATCACAATCATTAAGCATTGCATAGCGGTGCCACAAACGGCTGAACCGTTTACTCGAATCCTAAAATGCCCACATAATAAAACAACAATCCGCTACAAACCCACATCTTAAAATTCAAAGATAGCCATAAATCAAGCTCTTAATGTTCCACGAAGTAAACATGACCGAACAAAATGCTCAAAACCCATATCATAAATCAAATATTACGTAGTTACCAAAATCCTAAAACGCAAAGAAAACACATTAGTCACGCTCTATTGTTCCATAAGCCGAACATTAACAAACAAGAATTCTCAAAACAAAAAGCAAAAACCGTAAACATTGGGCTTAATTAGTGAATGAAAAATATAGCGGAATGAAAATCAAGCTCAAGAGGATCACTGACCTGTAATCATTGTTGAGAAGCTTCGGCGTTTGAAGGATCGAAGGGGCGAGAGAGAGCAGTTCGAGCTTTGCAGTGCTTAGCTTGAAGAAGGGGGCAAACAGACGACGTGCTGTAATGGTTTTCTATGTGGATTTTATAGACGGCATGCCCGAATTCGGATCCGCTCATAATTTGATCCGGATGTTCATCCAGTGCTAATATGGGTCATTTGTGTTGGGTTGGCAATTTTTAACACGACCCGTGAATCTGACAATAACACGACATGAAAAATACAATGTTTGGATTTATTGTAATCGGGTTTGGATTATATTCGGGTTAACCCTATTATGACCCGTTTATACGATTGTAACACGGTTACATATAAATAACAGAAACTTCATGAAACCTAGCCGGGCCTTTTAACTTTCACTTGTTTCCTTTTCTTTTTAACTCCACAGCAAGAGCTTTTTCTCATCTATGGCGGTTGACTTCTTTGTGTCGTCAGGCGAAACGACACCGTCTATGCTTGGCTCCAGTGCCTTCTTCTTGGCCCGCTTGGACGAATCCTTGCTATCAGTCTCGAAAATCGGCCGCTTGGTCGTAGCTGACGAGGCAGGCTTGGATCTGGGCTTGGTGGAGGCCTTCAGGGCCGAGTCTTCCATGGGCTTCACGCTCGTGCTCGGGGTTGAGGGTTTTGGAAACTAGGGTTTGTTCAGAGAGAGATAGAGTGAGTGAGGATTGTGTGCGATTTAGCTACGATTTGGAAATACGATGGAAACGGGATTATGTTATTCAGAAAGAGACAGAAAAAAGCTCTTCCACCGCTTCTAGATTGCTTCTCTCGCCGAATTGTGTTGTTTGGTTTTCTCCTGTGACTGCAGTCCGAATTGGGGTTATGTCGTTTTGGGGTGGGTATGCAGATTGGGGTTCAAACGAAGATGAAAAGTCGAAAATGATCCTTCATCCTTCTTCTTATTCGAACGATTGTCACAACAAGTTACCCGAGTCGTGTTCTGGTAACACGGTTGGCAAGTAGGTCATGTTCGGGTTCAATAATTCAACCCGATTAATAATCGGTTCGGGTTTGTGTTGGACCTGATTGTGTGGTCGGGCCTGTCAGGTCGACATGAACCCGACCCAAATTGCAAAGCCTACATTTCTGTGTCAACCGGCCGATTTTCTATACTCAAAATTTTAGAATTAAAACAAAAGGAAAAAAACCGTAACTTTAATTTTTGGGAAACAACAAAATAAATCAAATTTAATCCTTAAAATTTCAATTTAGTCTTAAGTTTTCAATTTCAACAATAGTTCTTTAGGTTTTTCTCTAATTTCAAATAAATTCCGAGCTCAATCTATTATTCAATTAATTAATAATATGTCAAGTGACTTTCATTTGACATATTATATACTAATTATACATGGCACAGGGCACAAATACTTTAAATTACAAACATATTATTGTATCTGTAAGTAAAGTATAGGAGTATTATTATGAATTATGTGAATATTGTAGGGAAATTTACTCCTATTATGAATTATGCGAGAATTGTAGAGATCTTTGGGAAAACACCTATTTTAGCTTTAAAAAAAAAAAAATGAATCAACTTTTAATTTGACCATCAAAATTTAACAAGTCAGAACCAAGCTCTCAACTAATTTATAAAATTATAACTAAAATAGGTGTTTACCCAAAAAAATACTTATATGTCATATTTATTTGCTTATTTAGCATTATTAATGGTGACATAGCTAACAAGTCACTTATATATACTTATATCTCATGTCACAATTCATCTATTTATGGAGTAATGTTATATATAAAATTTATATCATATTCTTATCCCTCAAATGTGTGAACATTGAATTATCATTTACTTATAAAAACCTTCATTCTGTTAGAGAATCTCATTAAATTGGATGGAATATTCTATTGTTAGACGTTAAATTCCGTTTAAAAACATAAATACCCTCAAATAATAATTTAATAAAAAATATTAAACCTATATATATATATATATATATATATATATATATTTTTTTTTTTAAAAAAAGTGAAAAAGAATAGGAGGTGGCTGCCACCAGCAACCTCTCCGAGCTTGCTTTGGGGTGGTCCGCGAGCCACCCCAGATGCGACTCGGGGGTGGCTCGCAGGCCACCTCCCTCCCCTTGGCAGCCACCCCATTTATTTTATTTTTTCTTTTTATTTGTTTAATTTTAAGGGTATTATATGTAAATTTTGATTTTAAGTTAGGGTATTTGAGTCTTTTAATGAAGTTGACTGACGAAACTTGGGTTTTGGTAAGTAAATGGTAGTTCGATACTCTTTTCTGGTAAGGGTATCAGTTTATGGAGGCATATTGACACATATTGTTAGTTAATGGGAGAAAATGTAATTACCCTAAAATATTCTATATCAGATAATTATCTGTTAAATTATTATTTTATATCTTTTGTTTCTTTTAAAAACAAAAAGATTAACAAATAACACAAAGACAACCAAACACACAAAATACTTGCAAAATATTTAAAAGTATTTTCTTTTATGTCACATCGCAATAAAAAGAAAAATTATAAAAAGTATTAGCAAACAAGCTCAAAACACTCTTAACTATATAAAAATAGCTTTTACTTTTACGTCACATTAATATATTTTTTCAAATAAAAATTAAAAAAATGACCCTAAATTTGCCGAAACACATGATCAACAAAGCTTTAGAGTCCAACTTTAAACGCAACCTTAAATAATTTGAGACAAATAATTAATTTTTACAAATCCTAAAATAAACAAAACACCACATCATCTAAAATATATATAATTCAAACGAAATTATAATTTTTACGTTTTTAAATCACAATTTTTTTAAAAACGTAATTTTCAAACGAAATTGTAGTTTTTAAATGATATATATAATAGAAAAGTAAAGATTCATTGCCACATTTTTATATAATTTTTCACCACCTTACTTATGTGGCAATGTGGTCATCCACCTTATTTTATTTTTAAAGAGTAATGATTCATTGCCATATTTTTATACAACTTTTCACTACCTTGTTTATGTGACAAGGTGATTCCCTACTACTTTTTAAATTTTAAAAATAAAATAAGATGAGGACCACCTTGCCACATAAACAGGGTGGTGAAAAGTTGTATAAAAATGTGACAATAAGTCATTACTCATTTTTAAAACTCAAAAAGTAGTAGGAGACCACCTTGCCACATAAATAAGGTGATAAAAAATTGTATAAAAATGTGACAATGAATTATTGCTCGTAATAGAATGATATGTGTAGTATATGTCTTATCTAACAATGTCTTTTTTATTTTATTTTATATAGATTTATCTAACAACGTCTTAATCATAAAGGAATGCTACATGAAGGGTCTTCTGTTCAAAAGAGTTTTTTTTATTTATTTATTTTGTTGTCTCAATTATTACTCCAGTTATCCAAATTCCAAAGCAACTTAGAAAAAGAAAAAATAGAAAAAAAAGACAAAAATGAAAAAGAAAAAGAAAGAAAAATGAAAAAAAATAAACCACTTTTATTCTCCGGGCGCTCTCTGAGACTGAAAGGGATCAACTCGAAACGGTACGATCCCTTTCAAGTCTCTCTCTTTCTCTGCGTCTCTCTCTCTTTCGATGTACGGAGGCTCATCGAAGCTCGGCCGCGGTGGAGGCGGCGGCGGCTCGGGCCGAGGAACCGGAGCCAAGCGGCCCCACTCCTCCTTCCCTCTACCGCCGCCACACCGCCCATCTGGCCCAGGCCCAGCCCCCGCCAGCCGCCTCTCTCTCGGCGGACGCGGCTCCGGCTCGGCCTCCAACCCCCGAAGCCGCGGCTCAGGCCCACCCGCCGCGCCAGCCGCCGTGGAAGAGACCTTCAGCCTCGTTGCTGGGAATAACCCGCTCGCCTTCGCCATGATCATACGGCTCGCGCCGGACTTGGTCGACGAGATCAGGCGCGTGGAGGCGCAGGATGGGACAGCGCGTATCAAATTCGATGCGAACGCGAATAATTCTGCTGGGAATGTAAGTTTCTTGCTGAAATTTCAACTGGGTCCAGCTTCTTTCGTAGTTATTTGCAAAATTTGGTTGTGGTTGTGCTTAGCTTTTGGTTTTTTTTTTTTTTTTAAAAAAAAAAAAAAAATCTCTGTTGGGCATTGATTAAAAATGCCTAAATTTCGCATTCAAATGCGAAAATTCATAGTGCCAATCTAAGCTTGGTGATGGAATATCAACTTGGTACAGCTTCTTTTGTTAAAGTTAATTGAATAATTTAGTTATACCCGTCCTTAGTTTGTGGATTTCTTGGTAAATGTTCAATTGGTAAGTAGTAAAGTTCTTCAATTTATAATGATATGCGAATATTCATATTCAACTAAGAATTTCTTGGTTTGTTGTTTTCAGTTAGGCATTGTTTAAATTCTACAAATTTCTGTTTGAATGCAAATAATCCCTTGGCTATGTAAGTTTGGTGATGAAGTTCAAATCTGGGAGGAACTTGCTGTAAAAATACTTGGCGATATCGAAAAGTTTTACTGTAATCATACGTCTGTTTTGTTTTTGTTGATTAATATACTTTGATTTGTTTGAATTATTCTAATTTGTATTTGCAATGCCAGTGATCCTTGCAAGAGCGTACATTTTTTGATGACATTTCAAGTGGGTATAGCTTATTTTCGTCAAATTTAGGTTTACTTGACGAACTTTCTTATTTTTCTGCTACAGGGGTATATTTAAGCAACTCTATGAAAACCTCAATTTGTGTTCATCCACCATACTTGTTTACTTTATGGCTTTATTTGAGCAGTTTTGTTGAACTTGTATTGCCAATGGTCATTGGACTACATGGCTTCTCCTCACCCTTAAACTAGATGGAGGGTGAGGCCATGTGCTTAATCCCGTACAAGTGCATGGCAACCTATGGAAGTTGTATTCAAGTTTTCGTTTATTTGCCGACACCTGGGTATGTTTGATAATGGTTTTGAAAAGCGTTTTTTGGTTTTGGTTTTAAAAAGTGTTTTGATGTGATATAAATGTGCGAAGTTTTTTTGTTGGGGTCCACAATTGAAAAGTATTTTATGTTTTGAATTGTTTGTCTATAGTTTTGAGAAAAGTATGAGCCTGTTTGTTTACCTGTTTTGGAAACTGTTTTCTGTTTCCAAAACAGTAAAACATGTTTTGGTACGAGCTCTGTGCATTTGGTTAGTTGTTTTTAAAACAAAAACACCAAAAAACACGAAATTAGGAAACAACTCTTACATGTTTTCATGAAACTGTTCTCATTTTTCAGAAAAGGCGCGCGAAACAACTTAAGAAAACCATTCTTAAGTATAAGTGCACAGTGTCAAGGTCACCGTTCGAACCACCAGGGTGTCGCATTTTTGTCATGAATTTTCTCTGTTTTAGTTTTCTCCATCTTCATTCTTCACGCATCTTCGTTGATCTTCACGCTTGCCAGCAACTCTCCATCTTTCACACCTGCCTTTACTCTCCATCTTCACGCCTGCCTTCACTGCACCTTTCTCTTCACATCACTCTTTCACCAACCTCATCAATTCCTGCATCTACCCCATAACTCGGCCATCGCATCATCTTCAATTTTGGCTTTGAATTTGTGTTTCCTTCCATCCCAACTAACCCTACCAATCTTTGTTCTTCAGTAATTTTCTTCATGAGTTTTGTGTTATAAAAAGGCCTTAATGTGTTGGAGAAGAAGATTTGATTACATAAGAGATATCTGCGCCTCATCTGTCAAAACGGCTCCAATCACAAGATCATGTTTATGTAATGGGAACGACACTATCTAACATTATTAGTACTAAGTTTTGAGACTATGGGAACGACACTGTTGTAATTTCAACAATATTTCATTGTTTTAGATTTATCGCTTCTAAGAATGTCTCTCCTTTCCTCTTTTTATCCCATGGGTGGGACATTGAATGCAGATATAAATTCATTACTTGCATACCGTAGAATGTTAATACATAGATGCCATTTGGTATTGCTTGCAGGTATGATGGTCATGTTATTTACACGTAGTTGATATGATGGTCATGTAGATCTGAAATGAATTATTTTGGAAATGGGAATTTTGTGTGAATTGTAATGCTGGTTTGATTATTATAAGTAGAGAAGATGATGGCTTGCTATTGATCCAATTTTGTGTGAATTGTAATGCTGGTTCGTTGCCTCTCCTCAGGACTTTATCAACACAATTCTGTTTGGAAATCACACAATAAATGGGAAAACAAAAAATATATAGAAAAGCCAAACAGTTTTCTATTTTATTCTTAAGTGAAAACTGTTTTGAAAACAATTGTCCAAACGCCTTAGGTACTATTTTCTGTTTTCAAAAACTGTTTTCGAAAACACTTTGCCAAACACTTTTTTAACGAAAAAACAACAGAAAACGGTTTTTTGTTTTTGTTCTCGAAAACAATTCTCAAATACAAAAACAGAAACCGGTTTGCCAAACGAGCTCTATGTTTTTGGTTTTGAAAACAGGAAAGTGTTTTCAAATCCGTTACCAAATGAGGCCTTGATTTCTTGCAGTTGGGAACAGCTTATATGCCTTAAATTATGTTCTTTTTGCTGTTATAACTAGTTTTTGGTATTAGTTCTTTGTTTGTTCAATGAATCGAGCTGTGTAGTTCTGATAATGGGATTGTTGTTATGGAAGTTTTGGTTGGTCTAGTCTTACCTAGAGAACAGAATTTTAATTTGAAGGGTTTATATTGGAGATTATCGGAAGACTCAATGTAGAAGTTGATTAACAAAGCAAAACACCAATTTTGTGCAAATGAAAATCATGCCAATTAAACAATGAAATGACGTTATGAGTTTGAGAAGTAGCATGTGTAGGAATAACCCCACTCAAATACTATTTGGATGGGAAACAAAAGAAGATGCTTGTAAAGTCTTTAACATATTCCTTAATCACAATATCAAATAAATGCCCTGATTTTTCCCAAAACAGATTTGCCAAAAACTAGGTTTGTATAGCGTTGTGCTAGAGCCTGAGTATAATATCAACACAGGGCCCACAATATCTCCAAAAGCAAGAGTGTGCCTATATATGCTATCTTATTTAATTACATACTTGATATGAAAAGCATATTGCTCATAACATACAAGGACTAGGTGGCTGGTTCCAAGGTGAATGAAGTGCATTGGATCATGTGTATAAAACTTCAAGCATTGATCAAAGTACTCATGTTACGAAAAAAAGAAATTTAAGTAGGTTAAAGATGTGAAGGTAGGCCCAGATGACACACAAAATGGCATCCGATTCACACACTAGCAATTTGAACTCATGGATTTGGTGGGTTTTGCTTGGACTTGCAATGGTTGAAGGGGAAATGCCCTCAAAGCATGGATAGTTTATTTAGGTCAAAATAATGGTAGCAGTCCTAGAGAGATGATTATGTCAAGGATTTGTTGAAAATGTTAATTTCCTTATCATACTTCGTTACTGCTTGTCATGCAAGATTTTCAACCATCTGTGCTCCTACCAAATTAGGGTCCAATAATTCTAAAATGTTGGTTGCTACAGCTGCTTCGTCTCGTTTTAATTGTTGATAGAATATGATATGGGGAGATTGGGAATCCTACCCTCTCCAGGGCCTCTGGCCACATCCTTTAGCCGATTTTCCTTGAATATGATTGTCTTTGGAAGTATCTTTGGTTGTTAATCACTTTTTTATGCCATTGTATATTGTATCTCATTGTTTGTTTCTTTCCTTCTATGAACTGCATTGGAGGGTTCTCTTGCCCTTTTCCAGGGATGGATTGAACTTTGCATAAAGCAATCTCATATGTTTTATATTCTTGCCATTTTAATATATGAGGTAGGCAAAATCCTAAATGATTATGCTATTAATACTGCTGTGTGCAAGATGTTTCTGGTTGTGTTGGCTCTTCAAGCTAGGCTAGGTATTTACTGCTCTATTCTCTGCGAAAGAGCTGAAATTCCAGCGGAATAGTTTTGTTGATATATTTTGGGATTCTCAGTGTTAACAGTCCCCTATCTCGTATCTCTCTCATTCTATTCCTCTTTAAACTTTTTCTCTCGGCGGTGCATGTAGGTGTGTCCCACCTTCCTTTTGTGTTGTCGTTTTTCCTTGTTTCATTTTTCCGCTCGTTGGAGCCTCAGTGGTTGTGTAGTTTGATATGACGTATTTGACGGTGTTAGTGGAGGTTGCTAAAAGTTTCCTGTAACGCCAAGTGTGGTTGGGTTCACGGTGGCTGGTTGGCCTTTGCGATGGGATTCCTAAGCTTGTTTTGTGTTGAGTCAAAAACTTTTAAGCTTTCGTTAGTAGAAGGGGCATCAGTTCTGCGCTTGGTTGAAAGAAGCTGAGGGGTTTCTAGAGTAGTGTATATGGGCAAAACGATTGTAGTTTGGCTATTGAATTCTGCGCCCGGGATCTTTGGAGCTACATTCTTATTTTATTTGGGGTAGAGTGGGTTATGTCACGATCGGTGTTGGAGTTGTTGAATAGTTGGGGGCCGGCGATAGGGTGTGGTTGTGCTAAAGAAGCTTGGCGGTTAGCTCCTCTGTGCTTATTGTGGTGTATTTGGAGGGAGCGGAATGTGCGGCTTTTTGAAGATGTAGAGACATCTATGGTGGAGCTACGGAAGCGGTTGCTCAATACGTTATATATTTGGATAGCGTCCTATCATAGTTTGGATGTTTTTACTTATGTAGACTTTTTAAAATTATTCTTTGTTCGTCCTTTTTAGGGGTTCTCTTGTATACTTCCCGTGTATAAGGTTGCCCCCCTCTGCGCTTGTTTTTATAAATTGCAATTACTTATCAAAAAAAAGAAGAAGAAAGAATTCTGTGTAGAAGATGGTCAATGAGGAAGTGTTGTCTGAGATTTTTAAATCACTGAGGGATGGGCAAAAGGCCTACTTAGTACAACCGTGGTAACAGGTTTGGATGGTATTTGGTAGTGGCGTAGTATGAGGGTGGAGGTTAGCGAGGTTTCATTGCATTTCTAGAGGGGCACGATAGAAGCGGTTGGAGAAGTTGTGCCTCTAAACTAAGAAAGGTAATGGCTTTTCTTAACTTGCCTTTCTGCGAGGGGAGAGGAGTTTCTTTTCCCCATTGACCCATTGGTGGCTTGTTGGCTTACGACGTGGGTGAGCTCCTTTGGTGTTATCGGGTCAAAGGTGCAGATAGGAGATCTTTTGTGATAAGTAATCGAAGTATCATTAAAAGCGTAAGACGCCCCAGGTACATGAGAAGAATACAAGAGAAAATACCTAACTAGAAGAAGAAAACAAAACAAGAAAATCATGATAATTAATCACCAAAGGGAAAACAAAAGCAACTGTCCAAAGAAACAAAAGCAGCTGTCCAAAGAAACAAAGTTCTTATGAAAAAAGCCTTAAAAGCGTAAAACGCCTCCAATGTCCTCTCACTATCCTCAAAACTTATGTCATTCATTTCCCTCCAAAGACACCACAAAAGACACGAAGACATCATCTTTCCACACAACAACACTCCGGGTGCTAGCAGTCCACCAACAAACATACAAGTTGATTACTCGTCTAGGCATAACCCCATGACAACCTAAATCGATTGAAGAAAACATTCCACAGGGCACTGACAACCTTACAATGAAGTAGAAAATGGTCCACGGACTCTCAATTCCTTTTACATGTATAATACAATCAACCACAATGATATGCCGTTTCCTAAGATTGTCCATGGTAAGGATCTTTTCTAAGGCCACCGACCAAGAAAAGAAGGGCGCCCTCAAGGAAACCTTAGTCCGCCAAACATTCTTCCAAAAAAAAGGGAAGCCAACATCACAACCCAAGACACTAGAAATATCATACATTGAACATTCCTCTATTAGAGGGGACCCACCAAAGCTTGTCTTCACCTACCCGTCTCACTCTGACTGAGTACAGCACCATGAACAACAAGGTTAAGACATCCACCTCCTAATCATGAGCTACTCTAGTGAAGCTAACGTTCCACTTATTGGAACCACTAGAAAGCTCCATGTGCGCCGCAACAACAACATCCTCACGCACACAATACCAAATAAAACTGGAAATGCATCCTTTAAGGTCATATCTCCACACCACAGATCATGCCAAAATCTAACATTGAAGCCCTCTCCCACCTCAAATCTGGTATGACTTGAAAGCTTTCCCCAACCCCTCCTAATATTTTTCCATAACCCCACCCTATGTGCCTGTAGAGGCTCATTAGAACACCACCACCCCACGAATTGACAAACTTTGAGTCCACCACAACTCTCTACAAAGCCTCTCTCTATCATGCCCATAACGCCATAGCCATTTTCCTAGGAGATCACGATTGAACAATAAGTTCCAGACCCCAATACTCTCTCAGAGATCAAAGAACAAACCTTGGTCCAGCTTATCGGGTGATATTTGAACTCATCGCCTAGCCCACCCCATAAGAAATCACGTTGAAGCTTCTCAATATGGTTTGCAACATTCGTGGGGAGGAGAAAGAGGGACATGAAATACATAGGTAAATTGGAAAGTGTGTTCTTAATAATGGTAATCTTACCGCCCTTAGACAAATACATCATTTTTCAACTAACCAACTAATGCTCTATCTTTTCAATAACATTGTTCCAAATAGATTAGCTTTATAAGAGGCCCTCAACGGAAGATCAAGATACTTAAAAGGGAAAGAGGAAAACCCACAGCCCAGAATACTAGCCAACCCATCCACATCATCAACATTACCCACTGGAACTAATTCCGACTAACCAAATTGACCTTCAAGCCTGAGATAGCTTCAAAACATAAGAACAAGCACCGCAATTGACGTAGATGGTCTGGGTCATCTTTTATAGAGGTCTTAGGCTGAAGCAGGGGGCACTTCGCCGTTAGGGGTGTTAGTAGCCCTGGGTTCCCAAGGGCAGAGCACGACAGTTCCTTTGGGCCATGCAAAGACAAATGAGGACATATAATCAAAGGTGCAAATGGACAATGTTCGTGGTTGCAACATTGTGGTACCCACTCCCTATTTTCCTGCTCAAACTAGCAATGTGGCAGGTCGAGAGAATGGTGATTTAAATGAGGCCCTTCGTAGTTTAGAAGAAAGTTAGAGGATCTTTTAGAGGAAGTGGACCGGGTTTTAGCAAATGTGTATGTGGGCCTGCTCTCTATGGGGTCAAAGGTTTCTAAAAAAGCAGATGAGGCCGATGTTGTTAAGGAGAAGCCCAACTCATCAACTTCGGCCCATACCGCTTCAAAGTCAACTGCTGTTAAGGACTGGGTTTCAATAGAGTGTGTTGTGGGCTCATCTTTAGCGCATGCCTATTCTAATTTTGGTTTTAGCACGAAAGTGCATATCAAAGCCCATCTGTTTAAACAAAACAAAGGCCTGAACCATCGCAAGTTGAAGCCTTCTTTTCATCTGAAGCCCACGTTTAAGTGGGTCACGAACATGGGTTGGGGAGATGCCATCTTGGGGTAGAGGCTCGGGCTGGGGAGTGGGTCAGGCGGCCAATAGCTCCTCTTTATCTAGCAGGGCTCTGATGGCTTCGTCGGTTATCTTTGGCGGTGTGGGAGGTGCTCAGACCATGTTGGAGCGTTCTGGCGATGCACAGCTGCCTGTCAGGCTCTAGTTGTGCATGATAGAGATTTCTACTACCTAGTCATAGCTCTTGTCTTTCCCCACTCCCTTAGACTCTGCTGGTGACAAGGTTGTGTTAGTCGCCATCATCTCTAGGCCTCTTGATTTGATCGTTAGGAGGGGAAAGACAGAAAATAGAGAACTTAACTAGGCAAAATTGGCAATAGAGAAAATTGAAAACAAAGAACTAAAAAGATTATCTTGCGCTATCAATTATGATTCGAAAATGGGTAGCTCTAGTCATGGCAGAACTAAGGGGAGGGCAATGCTTGGTAATTATGAAGCCTAAGTTCCTGTCGTGGAATGTGTGAAGGTTGAATGAAGATGACATATGCCTTTGAGTCAAAAACTTACTTAGATAGTAAAAATCAGATATTATATGTTTACAAGAATCTAAGTTGGAGCTTGTTTCCAATAGTGTAATGAATAGTTTGTGGGGATGTCGTTACATGGATTGGTGTTATTCAGCTTCTAGAGGGGCCTTTGGTGGAATCTTGGTGATGTGGGATCGGAGAGTGGTGGAGAAAATTTATGATTGTGTGGGGGAGTTTACTGTGGCTTACTCTTCTAGAAATGTTGAAGATGGCTTTTCACAGGTGTCTATGGGCCTAACTCTGATTGTGATAGGAGGTATCTATGGGAGAAATTAGCTGGCTTAATTAGTTGGTGGAACTTATTTGGGGGGGGGGGCTTAAGGACTTTAATGTTGCTCGATTCCTAGTGAAAGATCGGGTGATGCCTGTCTTTGTCCCGCTATGGTGGAGTCTCTGACTTCATTTTTTACCAGGGCCTTATGGATATTCCTCTTGTAGGAGGGATTTTTACATGGTCAAATAACGAGAGCAGCCTTCTTGGTCTAGATTTGATAGGTTTCTTGTAACTCTGGATTGGAACGCCCAGTTCCCTAATATGTTGCAAAAGAGGTTGCCAAGACTTTACTCAAACCATTTTCCTATTCTTTTTGATTGTAGAGGCATTCAGTGTGGTAGAAGATATTTCAAGTTTGAAAATATGTGGTTAAAGGCCGAAGGTTTTGTGGATCGAGTGCGTCAGTCGTAGACGTCCTATCATTTTCAAGGCTCCTCGAGCTACACTTTGGCTAGCAAACTTAAAGCCTTGAAAGCTGATTTAAGAGCCTAGAACGAGCTTGTGTTTGGTAATGTGGAGAATTAGAAAAAGCATCTCTTGGATGAATTATGTTTTCTAGATGGTTTGGCAGAAGAGAGAAATTTATGTGAGGAAGAGAAGTTGAGGACAAACAAAGTTATCGGTGATTTGGAGAGGGCTACTACTATGGAGGAAATAAGTTTGAGGCAAAAATTGAGGGCGCTTTGGTTGAGAGAGGGAGACAAATGCACAAAGTTTTTCTATTGAGTGGCTGACTCGAATAAGAGAAATAACTCCATCGAGTCGTTGTTGGTAAATGGTTTAGCTACTTCGTATAAATTTGAGATCAAAGAGCACATTGTGCATTTCTATAACAGATGGTTTATCGAACAGTATGTTGGTGGCCCAAGCTGGATGACCTTGCATTTTATTCCATTGATGAGGAGGAAGCCACTTGGTTAGAGTGTCCATTTAAGCAGAGTGAGGTTTTGGAGGTAGTAAAAGGTATGAATTGGGATAAGGCGTGGGGCCATGATGGTTTTACTATGGCTTTCTTCTAAACTTCCTGGTATGTGATTAAAGAAGATGTTATGAGGGTGTTTCATGAGTTCCATGCTAGTAGTAAAACTTGAAAAAAGCCTCATTGCTCTCATTGTGAAGAAATTCGGGATTGTTGATGTTAAAGCTTTTTGTCCAATCAGTCTAGTGGGTGAAGTCTACACAATAATTGTTAAATTCCTAGCCACTAGATTGAAAAGAATTGTAGAGAGGTTTATTTCGAAGCCCCATAATGCATTTGTCAGAGGTAGCCAGTCAGGCAAATCCTAGATTTTGTTCTTACAACAAATGAATGCCTGGATAGTAGGATCAGGTCTAGTGAGCCAAGTGAAGTTTACAAATTGGATATGAGAAGGCCTATGATCATGTTAACTGGGAGTTCTTATTATACTTACTGATGAGGTGTGGTTTTGGGGGAGAAATTGCGTAATTGGATAGCACATTGTATTTCTTCGGTGTACTTTTTTGTTTTGGTGAATGATACTCCTCCTGGTTTCTTCAGTAGCTTTCGTGGTTTGAGACAGGATGATCTTTCATCTCCTTTGCTATTTGTCATAGTAATGGAGGCTTAGAGTAAAATGCTTTCCGCTATTGTAGGTGGGGCTTTCTCTCAGGCTTTTCTATGGGGTCTAGCTGCCTAGGAACTCTGGTGCGATTCATATTTCCCATCTTTTGTTTGCGGACGACACCCCTATGGGTAATGTTAATAATGTTGATGGCTTGGCCAGTATTCTAAGATGCATCGTGTCTTCTTTGCTTATGAAGTATCTTGAAGTTATCCAATGATTCCCATAAGTTGAATGTAAGCTTTATCAGAGATGCTCACGACTAAGAAGTGGATGTCCTTGCTTCGTTTTTTAACTTGTACTCCTTTAAATTGAGATAGGAAGGTGAAGACAAACTTCTTTGGGAATCCTCCAAGAGGGGGAAAGTTGGACTTTAGATTGTTCTACAATGTCTTGCTCATGATAGCCCCTCCCTTCCCTTGGAAGAGTATTTGGAGGAATAAGGTTCCCTTGAGAGCGGCATTTTTTGCTTGGACAGCCACCTTAGGGAAGATCCTTGCCGTAGATAACTTAAGGGAACAACATGTTATTGTGGTTGACTGGTGTTGTATGCGTAAGAGAGTAGAGTTTGTAGATCACCTCTATTTGCGTTGTGAGATCGCGAGTGCCTTGTATAGTGCTATTTTCACTCGTGCAGTCGTGCTGGGCTAGCTTTGATCATGCGTAAGAGAGTAGTAGACCTTCTAGCCTGTTGGAGAGGGTTTGGAGGCAGTCCTCAACGCACAGCTATATGGAAGACGGTTTTGTTCTGCCTTTTGAGGTGTCTTTGGAGGGAAAAAAATGATAGAAGTTTTGAAAACAGTAAGAGGATGGTGGCGGAACTTAAATCTTTTTTTTTTTTTCAAATCTCTTTATCTTATATAAAAAAAAAAATCTCTTTATCATTGGACAGCTACTTTAGATTTTAATTTGCTTAGTTTTCATGATTTTCTCGACTTCTCTCTTTCTAGCAAAGTGTTTCTCGTATATACTCCATGTGTGCTTGAGATGTGCCTTTGTGCTTTTAATGATATTTCCTTTGCTTATTAAAAAAAAACATTTAGTTGCAATTGTGGTCCGAAAAGCATGATTGATTTTTCTGTAGTTATTGTTGTTGCCATTTTTTTTTTTGGGCTTTCATTTTCATTTTCCTTTTTTTTTTTTTTGGTTTGGGGGGGGGGGGGGGGGGGGTGGAGAGGCGTTTGCCTATCTTATATTCTAAATTTATAACTATATTTTGCTGCTAGTTTGTATATTTTTGGCCATCAAAGCTGCACTGTCTCTCTTTGATGTTCTGTTTGTAGCTCTACCATTTTTATGGTTGTGGCCTTTAACGATATCAGCGGTAAATTACTTATAAAAAAAATGATATCAGCGGTAAATGGTCTATTGTTGCATCAGGTTATTGATGTGGGTGGGAAGGAGTTTAGATTTACATGGTCACGAGAATTTGGCGACCTATGTGACATATATGAGGAATGCCAAAGCGGTGAAGATGGAAATGGTTTGCTTATTGAATCTGGGTCTGCCTGGCGAAAGCTGAATGTGCAGCGTGTATTGGATGAATCAACTAAGAACCATGTTAAGAAGATGTCAGAGGAAGCTGAGCGCAAGCTTAAATCACGCAAGTATGTTGTCTGATTATTATCAAGAATAATTCTTTAATTTTTGGGTTCATTATATGGTGATCATGTGCTTTAGTTGTGTTCTTCAACTTGCAATTAACTTTTGTTTCTGTTTTTGTTAATGGATTTGTCCCATTACTGCATAAACTTCTCTTTAACTATCCAAATGCCTTGGATAGATTTGATATAGTGGGTGTATAGTACCTGTAGTGGATTGACTCCAATTGACATTTGTTATGGATGTTAATGCTAAAAATCAAGCTTTAATAATGTAAAATCTTGAAACACTTTTGAAGCAAAACCCTATTAGCTCTAATTTGTAATTGGTTGATGATCTATTCATTTATTGTTCCCAGAGTTGAAAGGAGCTCATCATGTGCCAATAAATTTGTACACATGCTATTAAATACCTTCCAATTTGTCTTCAACATCTTTCTTAGATTTTTTAGCTGTTCTCATTTTAGTTCTTGAATTTTTTTTTTTTTTTCTTTTGCTAGGGTGATCCCATTTGTATACTACTATGCACTTTATGCCCCCCTTTTGGCGTTCTTAATAGATTTTTTTAGTACTTATAAAAAAAAAACCATCCGATTTATATGTTGTTTTTGAAAAGTATGTTTTATGGGTTTTTCATTTTTTACTATACGGCACTTTGGCATCATAGATTGCGCCGATCTTGAGTAATTAAGATGTTACTTGTAAGTTGATTATTTCTTCATATAGTGAAGACCTAAGTTATGTGCGTGTCTACTCAGAGACTTGCATATATGCTTGGCTTAAGCGGTAAAGAGGTCGGGTAGGAATAATGATTTTTGATAAGTAATTGAAATATTATTAAAAAACACAAAAGGCGCAACCCATGTAGACAAGAAGTATGCAAGAGATACACCTAGCTAGAAAGGGAAAAAAAAATGTCATGAAAATCATGAAAACCAAGCAAATTATGATAGTCTAAAGCAATTGTCCTGTGGTAAAAAGTATTGAAGAAGAAAAACTTTAGTTCCTCGTCTAGGAGTGCTAAGTAAAGAGTGGTTCTGCACTCCATAGAGTTTGTTGGATCTGATCAGCTTGCGTCTCTTGGTCTTCAGTCATGTGAGCGTCGCGTGGCTGCTGCGAACCCCCTAGGGGGGTGTCCTGTACTCCTGTCGTAGTTGACTGGCCTCAGGTTCAGTCGGTGCCTGTGGTCTGGTGTGAGATGGAGAAGCTTATTCCGTTGGGTCAGGAGCAGGAGATGATCCGGTAGGCGGTGGACTGCTACGCAATGGAGTGTTTTTCTTTTGATCCTTTGGGTAAAGACCCTCTTGTTGGTGGCTCCAAGATTCGAGGTTCCTGTGGGTGCAGTCTGATGTGTTCCATGCAGAGGGCTGCAGTGGGTGAAGGTGACGCTTCAGAGGGTTTCGTGTCTGGAAGAGGCAGTTTGGCATGCTCGAAGAAGTGTGATGGTGACGCCTCAAAGGAGTTTGGGGTTCTCGGGAAGCTTCTTGGTCTTTTTGAAGCGTGGCTTGGTTGGGCTTGTGAGCATAGGCTTTTTTTGGGCTTGCACTCCTCTGTTGGCCTGAAGTGGAGAATGGGCATATTTGGGTTGGGTCGGTTGCTTAAGAGTGGTTATGGGTTGGGCTGGAGGCGTTTTAGGGATAGGTCCAGTAGAGTGGGCTGTAGGTCTAAGAAGTCTTCCATGTCAGGTTTTGATCAGGTACGGGGCTCCAACGCTTTTTCTGTGGGTTTGAGAGCGAGTTCGGATTCGACCTTGGGCCCGGCGGCTTCGGCGGGCATCGTGCCGTTTGCTTCAGGCTGTTCGTCAGGTGAGTGCTCGGTGTCTGTTGTGCACTCTCCTCTTTCGTTGAAGGTCTCATCTCCGACGGCTTTAGTGGAGGTGATTTCCGCTGCTCCGAAGCAGTCAGCCGTGGGTTGCATCCCGACGCTTTCTGCAGCTGAGCTGTCTTCGGGTTCCTTGGTGAGATCTGCTCTGGGTGAGGGTCCTATATTGCCGTCTTCGTCTGAGGTTTATTGCAATTTGTTGGCTCCTTCTCCGGCTCTAGATGGGTTTGGTCTAGCCCCCGGAGTTTGCTTATCAGAGGCGGCAGCCCTTGGTGAAAGGTTGCGTTTTTCTCTCCCAGTGATGTCGGAGTCTGGAGCACCTATTTACCCGTCGGAATCCAAGTCTGTGCTTAAATACTCCCGGAAGAATAAGGTTGGCAAATTGGATAAGCTTCTGCTGGAGGAGGCTCTCGAGACTCTCGGTGTTCCCAAGGCTTCTTCCTTGCCGTCATTTGGGGTTGCTTCCAAGCCCATATTTGAACCAACAAAGGACGGGTTAGTGTCTACGCTTGCTCAAGACGAGGGTTGTCAGCCTTTTCTTCGGCGTGGCTTTCTTCTCCCAAGGGGCACGGCTCCTTCTCCTTCAGAAGTGGGCGAGTCTTCCGGGGCAGCCTTTGTTGATGATTCTTTGCGGGGAGGTGGTCTTGAAAAGCTTGGTGGTCCTCCCGGGTCTCACACAAGGGGAATGAGAAGGCCTTTTTAGACTTCATGGCTCTAATTGATGCAGAGCATCGTCTAGAGGCTTCAGTCTCTACTCCTAAGTTTAAAGGGTGTCGTGAAGTAAAGAACCTAGAGTGCACTATTAATTATGATGCTAGGGGTTTTGGTTCTAACCGGGGCAAGGCAAGAGGGCCTCTGATGTGATGTTTTAGTCTCTAGGTTTTGTGGGCTGATTTTGTAGGGGTCTTTGGGTTTCCTCCTGTTTTTGGGTTTTTCGGGTGCTTTTCCTCCCTCCCCTTGCTCTCCTGTTTTGGTTTCCTCTTTGTATACTTCTTGTATGCTTAGGGGCGCCTTTTACGCTTTTTATAAAATTCTCTACTTATCAAAAAAAAAACTTTAGTTCCACCACCATCCTCTTGCGGTCTTCAAAACTTCTATATCTTTCCCTCCAAAGACACCACAAAAGGCAAGACAATACTGCCCTTTACATCGCTACACTCTGAGGACTGCCACCCAACCCTCTCCAACAAGCGAAAAGGTCTATCACTCCTCTCGGCATAACCCAAGTTAGCACAACACGACTGGAAATAGCACTCCATAAGGCACTAGCAATCTCACAGTGTAGAAGAACATGATCTGGAAACTCCTCACTACTCTTACACATATAACACCAATTGACCACAGTTACATGTCGCTTCCTTAGATTATCCATGGTGAGGATCCTCCCCAGGGCGGTCGACCAAGCAAAAAATGCCACTCTCATGGGGACCTTATTCCGCTAAATACTCTTCCAAGAGAACGGAGTATAATAATGAGGGACAAGGACATTATAGAATGATCTAATGTCGAACAACCCTCTCTTGGAAGGGGCCCAACAAAGCTTGTATTCACCTTTCCGTCTCAATCTAAAGGAGTACAGCAAATTGTAAAACGAAGCAAAGACATCCACTTCCTAATCACGAGCTGCTCTAATAAAGTGTACATTCCATTGATGGGAGCCACTAGATAACTCCAAATGATCTGCCATAGAAGTGTCCTTAATGCGAGCAATACAATACAAATCTAGAAAAGCTTCCTTGAGGACCTGATCCCCGCACCACATGGCATGCATGAATCTAATATTGGAGCAGTCTCCCACCTTAAATGTGGTATGCCTAGAAAACTCCCCCTATCCTGTCCTAATACTTTTCCATGTTGCTAAGCATTCGGTTCCGGCGAGGGGTATCCTTCGAAGGGGATTCCTCAATCCGAGTCTGTTTGTGCAACCTCTTCTCTTGCCTGAAGTGCCGACCACGTCGCCATCTTCTCTTGTCGCTAAGAAGTTGGGATGAAAGGGATTCCAACCCTTTTGGGTGGTTGCAACACTCCAATTGATGAAAAAGGTGAGGATTCCAAGATTAATGGCCTGATACAGTCTCAGAAGTGGCAGGTAGGCGTTGGCCCGGATGGTGTGATCGTAGTGTAGGATCACGGTGACGAGATTTGGAATGGGGAGGTTGGAGAATCCCCTTTCCCTTTGGGTATTTTACACCTTGACATGCCCTTGGATTGGGCGATGGATGGTGTTCATGGCAAGGATCCGTCCTTGGCAATCTTGGATGCCATTGAAGAGGAGTTTCATTGGGAAAAAATGATAGCGCGCCAAAAGACCGAAGGCAGAAGGGAGCTATTGAACTTGAAAAGCTCCATTAACTACGGCAACGCAAGCGCACCCTTTAGGCGTTGGAAAGGCAAGGCTCACATGATGTAGTGTTGTGTGCCTTTTGTGGGTCATGAGGTTTTTGGGTTTAAGGGCTTAGGTCCTTGTGGGTGTGTTTGAGTTTCTTTTTGTGGGCTGGTTTGGTTGTTACTGTGTATACTCCCTGTGTACTTAGGGGTACCTTATGCTTTTTTAATAAAACTTTTCTTACTTATCAATTTTTTTTTTTTCCATAACCCCATCCCATACTACCCATGAACCTCAATAAAACACCAACCCCACGAGAATCCACTACAACTCTCTACAAGCATCTCTCTTATGCATATATCGCCATAACCACTTCCCTAAAAGGGCACAGTTAAACAAAAGCAAGTTTCGAACCTCCAACCCTCGCTTAGAAATTAGAGAAACAAACCTTGGACCAATTTACTGAGTGAAATTTGAACTCTTCACCTAGCCCACCCTATAAGAAATCCTGCCATAGTAAGGAAGGGAAAAAGAAACATGAAATACGTAGGCAAATTGGATAGGATGCTCTTGATCAAGGTAATCCTTCCACCCTTAGACAAGTGTATCCTTGTTTCACTATGGCCTTTTTTTTTTTTTTTTCATAAGTGTTAGGAAGTAGTGAAACAGGATATTATTCCCGTGTTTTTGGAATTTCATAATGGACGACAGTTTGAGAAGAATTTTGAATGCAACTTTTGTTTCTCTGATTACAAAGAAGACAATTGTTGTGGATGTGAAGGACTTTAGGCCTGTTAGTCTAGTGGGTGGGGTGTATAAAATCATCTCCAAGGTACTAGCTAACAGGTTTTAGTTGGTGTTGGGAAAGCTTATTTCCAATTCACATAATGCCTTCATTGGAGGTAGACAAATTTTGGATTCAGTGCTTGTTGCTAATGAATGCTTGGATAGTCGCCTTAGATCGGGGGAATTCGGGGTGTTGTGCAAATTGGATTTGGAGAAGGCGTATGCTTTTTTTTTTTTTTTGATAAGTAAGAAAAGATTTATCAGCTTTCAAGGACTTAAATTTGCGAGCCAAAATGAAGCCCATGTAGCCTTGAAAATGATAAGTCTACCACTGTCTCACTCTATCCATAAAACCTTCGACATTTAAGCACATATTCTTGAACTTAAAATATCTTCTACCACAATCAAGAAGAATGGGGAAGTGGTCTGAGCAGAGTCTAGGCAACTTTTTTTGAGATAAATCAGGAAACTAGGCTTCCCATTCTGGAGAGACAAGAAACCTATCAATTCTTGACCAAGATGGGAGATCCCGATTGTTTGACTATGTAAAAGTCCCCTCTTACAAAGGGAATATCCATGAGGCCTTGTTCAAAAATAAAATCAAAGAAATTCACCATAGCGGGACAAAAATGAGCTTCACCCAATCTTTCACTAGGAAATTGAGTCCTAGGTTCAGATCTTACCATTCAAAGATAGAAATAAATACGTATTTTGTTAAGTTGAATATTTCAAAGTTATACTTATAAAAAAGAAAAAATTATATATTTCAAAGTTATCAAAAAAAGGTTTGGTATTAGTTCGATCATGTATTCTAAATAATTTTATGTACTTAAAATCTTTTTCACTTTGTGGGAATAGGTTTGCCATTATTTAGCGCGTAGTTTCCTATTCAGCAACTTCTCTGGCTACTAGTTTTTTGAAAATAAAATTGCTCTTTTGCAGCATATGATGCATAAGGAGAAGTCTAAGCTCTAATTTTTGTGTGTTTGAACTGGACACTTTTTACCCTGACAAGTTCAATTACATAAATATATTCTGTTGCTCTTTTTTGTTTTATAAGAATCTTCTAACCTTAAATTAGATAAATTGTTTATTAGTTGGCAGCTTTCACATTTAATATAGTGGATTCCCTGGGAACAGCATCTGGATTGTCTGTTATTTGGTGGTACAATCTACAATTATCTCGTGATAATTCTTGGTGATGTTGCTCTTTATATAGCTATACTCTGGCTGATGATCTATTTCCCTCTCTGTGGTGTACCCATTTTATCATGAAACAAACTGATGAGAAATTCCCTTTGGTTCAGATGCTTTGGAAGATTCTTTCTAGTGAAAGCTTGGACTTTTTCTCCCCAATTTTACTCTTATGCTTAAAAATCTGGCTTTAGCCTTCTGTAGCTGTTAGCCATTTTAGTAGCAAAAACTTGGCGATAATTGAATCCTATTATATCTGTGAATGAATTCTAGCTTTCTGTATCAATGACTTTTGTTGGAAGGTTAAATTATAGTTCTACCATTGTCAATGACATCTTAAACTGATTGGTTTTTATTTTGTACTGACATTGTTTAACACTTTGCTTTTCCCTTTGACAACAGAGCCATTGTCTTAGACCATGGGAATCCGTCTATGAAGAGTCAATTAAAGGCATTAGCTGCTGTTGAGAGTAAGTTCATTATTCAGATTTTCATTTAGACGTAACAAGATATAAACGTCTCTCTCTCTCTCTCTCTCTCTCTCCTGACAGCATATCTCTTCCTCTTTTCGTTTTAGCGTCCATATATTGACTCTAGCGTCCTCTACGCCTTTTTGAAGTAATAAAGTCAACAGTTAAATAGTGTATTGTTGTAAGCAGTAGTAATAGGTTAAGTATATATGTAACTATTTAATTGCTGCTGATTTAATATTCTGCCAAAAATTCAAAAGCTGAACTGTCTAATATTCCTGTGTTTGCAGCTAATCCGTGGAGGCATTACAAACAAAAGAAAGAGCCTGCATTTAAAAAACGCAAAGTTGTACCACCTCAAGGTGATTGAAGCCTCCTAGAGACTTGAATTTTCATATGATATCAGAGTTCGTGTGATGCATTTTTCTGTTTTAATGCTTAAGTTTAAATGATTATAAGATTTCAATGTTCTGCTTATTATTTGATTTCTTCTCTTTGGTATCTCATTGATTTTTCCCCTCTTTTGAACTATACTGTTTTGCACCATTTGCAGTGAGCGGGCCCCCTAAGTCTGTCCATAAATCTGGAATATCCTCAACAACCACTACAAAGGGCAGACACTCATCTTCACCTCTTCCATCTCCACCGGAGCAATCGGTTCCTCCAGCATCTCCACTGGGGAGTGTAAATATACCTAAGAGTCATGCTACCGTAGAAGATCTACTGCCCACTCAGGTGAAGAGTAAAGAGAATGCTGCTACTAGCTCTGAGAAAGAAATCCCAACCAGGACTACTGGTGCAGTACGGGAAACACCGGGACGCAAAAGAAATGTTGGAGCTATTGGACATACAATTCCCAACTCTGGAAAGAAGATTGAGCCCTTTATAAAAAAAGTTAGTGGCGAGACATCCTTGATGCTTTTATTTTAAGAACATTTAGTGATCTTATGTCTTCTCATTCAATCTTGAGCAGTGTTCAAATTTTCAAGCTCCAGGAAGATATTTCTTGAAGCCTGGAGTGGAGCTGGAAAGCCTCAAGAAACCTTTGTCGGAAAGCGGAAGGTACCTGTTGTTATACCTCTTATTTTTCCATAACTGTACTGGGTTGTTCTGGTCATTTTAGATACAGAGTTGTTTCCCTTTTTACTCTATGTTTCCTTTTCAATTGAACTTATGTTTATTGTGAGCATTCTCTTCATTACCCCAGTTGTTCTCAAGTCTTAACCGTCCATTGAAAAAAGAAATGATATTACTGAACTAAAGGAATTGGAACGTCAGTGAGGGAATTCTTTGTCACCAATCCCAGGGGAGGAAGATGACCAACGGCTAGGACAGCTGCATTGCTCGGCGCGGTTGGGCCCCACACTTATCAGAATGAGCCACTGGGCCTTCCACTGTGACTGGGTTCAGAGCAGAAAGCCCAACTCCCTTTTTACTCTGTGTCTAAGGTGGTGCTCCCAAAATCCATTACGAAGCCACTTGATCAATTCCCTCTCTCAGACACCGCCAGAGAGAAGTTATCGGTGGATGGTTCCAGGATTGGGCTCTTTGGCAATAGTGATCCCGGTGTTGTTGCGTTCTGTGGGGAAGTGGCTTTTATAGTCAGTAAGGCAGTTTCAAGGCTTGTTGGTGCTGGTTGTCAGGCAGGACCACTTGGGTTTTGAGCAAACCCAAAGTCTGCTGAGTCGGCTTTAGTTTTGAAAGAGGGGAAACTAAGCTCTTTTCTGGGTTACACTCTTACTACTTCTGTTTCCTCTTCTTGTTCCTCTTCTGGGTTAGTGAGGGAGGTTCGTGTTAATGTTGATAAGGGGGTTAGGAACACCTTGCCTGCTTTGGATGGGTTGGAGTTGGGTTTTGTAGAAGGGAATAGCTAATTTGTGAGTGAGCCGCTGCCAAGCTTGGATATGGATATTTTGTCAAGGAAGTGGCCATGGTATGAACTCCATTGAGGTTCTGTACCCCTGCTTTGTTTGGGAAGTCTGACTGCTCTAGGTTGGAGTGTTCAGATTGCGTTTTTCAAAGTATGAAGGAGATATATTGTCTGGTGGGGCTCTCGTGTGACGGTTATGAGTAGCAATTTATAGCATTGTTGACAACCATTGAAGTGAGCCAGTTCCAAAAGGAATCGACCTTCAATTCCAAATTGGCTAATAGAGGTAATATGAGGTTAAACAGATTGTCTTGCTCTAAATTATGACTCTAAAGATGTAAGTGCAAGCCGTGGAAGAGGTAAGGGTAGGTGCTTCTCAGTTCTTAATGAAGCCTAATTTATCTTGGAATGTGAGAGGGTTGAATGAAGGGGATAAATGCTTAAGGGTTAGAAATTTACTTAGAGAATGGAAGGCTGATGTTTTTTGTCTTCTGGAATCTAAGATGAAGGATATGTCTAGTAGTGTTGCTCGGGGCTTTTGGGGGGGGGGGGGGGGGGGTCACCATATCAATTGGTGTTGTATTAACTCTAGAGAGGCTTCTGGTGGAATTTTGCTTATGTGGGAAAGGAGGGTGGTGGAAAAAATCAGCGAGTATGTGGGGGAGCTTAATGTTGCTTGTTCTTTAGGAATGTTGAAGATAATTTCACCTTGTCTTTTGTGGGCGTTTATGGCCCCAATTTTGACGAGAATTAGGAGGTTTTTATGGGATGAATTGGCGGGTTTGCTTAGCTGGTGGAATTCGCCTCTCTGCATAGGGGGAGATTTTAACGTCTCTTGGTTCTCCAGTGAGAGATCAGGAGAAGCCCGGATTAGTCTAGCTACGATGGAGTTCTCATAGTTCATTTTTTATGAGAGCCTGATAGATCTCCCTCTTGTTGGTGGGACTTTTACTTGATCGAATAATCCGGATCAGCCTTTGTGGTCTAAGATTGATATATTTCTTGTCTCTCCGAATTGGAAAGCCAAGTTTCTTGGAGTGTCCCGGAGGAGGCTTCCTAGACTATGCTTGGAAATAACAGAAGAAATAACACCATTGATTCTTTGTTAGTTGATCGTATAGAGGGGTTTTGGGGGTTGTGGAAGCTATGAACAGTGATAAGGCCTCAAGTCCTGATGGTTTCTCTATGGCTTTCTTCCAAGCTTCTTGGGATGTTTTAAAAAAAGACATTATGTATGTCTTTCATGACTTCCATACTAGAGACAAGTTTGAAAGAAGCCTAAATGCTACGTTTATTGTTCTCATCCCAAAGATTCCATGGGCGGTTGATATGAAGGATTTTCGCTCGATTAGTCTAGTGAGTGGTATTTACAAAATCATTGACAAAGTTTTAGCTAAGAAGTTGAAATGGTTTTGAAGAAGATTATCTCCAATTGTCAGAACGCATTCATCCGGGGAAGGTAGATTCTTGATCATGCTCTCATTGCTAGTGAATGCCTTGATAGCAGAATCAGATTTGGGGGGCTAGGTGTGCTTTGTAAGTTGGATATAGAAAAAGCTTATGATCACATTAGTTGGGAATTTCTTCTGTACTTGCAGAGAAGGAGCGGTTTTGGGGGGAAATGGTGCAAGGTTTGGTCCTATTTCTAAAGGAGGCTTGGGCATTCAGAATTTGAGGATCTTCAACAGGGCTCTGTTAGGGAAGTGGTTGTGATGTTATGTGCATGGGAGAGAGACTTGGTGGAAATCTATTGTGGATGCTAAGTATGGTACTACGTGGGACGGGTGGTGCTCCTTAGATCCCTCTGGGTCTCACGAAGTGGGGCTTTGGAAGAACATAAGGAAGGGGTGGAGTTTGTTTTGTAGTCATACTAGATTTATTTTGGGAAATGGATCTATGATCAGATTTTGGGATGATGTGTGGTGTGGAGAGATGTCCCTCAAGGAAACTTTCCCGGTTTTGTATGGCATAGCTTGTGATAAGGATGTGCTCGTTTAAGCTCACTTGGTTTCGGAGAGTGGTTCCTTTTAGTGGGATGTTAGCTTTATTCAAGCGGCCCACGAATGGGAGGTGGACGTCCTGGCTTCCTTCTTTACCTTGCCGTATTCCATTAGAGTGGGAAGTGAAGGGGAAGACTAGCTTTGGTGTTCTCCTTCTCACAAAGGGAAGTTTGATGTTATATCTTTCTATAAGGTCCTTGCTTGCAAAGAGGTAGACCCTTTCCCCTGGAAAAGTATTTGGCAGACCAAGGTTCCTTTGAAAGTGGTTTCTTTTCGCTTGGTTGGCAGCGCTAGAGAAGATTCTTACCTTGGATAATCTTAGAAAGAGGCATGTCATTGTGATTGATAGGTGTTGTATGTGCAAAATGAATGGGGAGTATGTGGATCCCCTTCTTCTCCATTGTGAGGTTGCACCCTTTCCAAGGTTTGCTCTCTATTTCTAAAGGAGGCTTGGGCATTCGGAATTTGAGGATCTTCAACAGGGCTCTGTTAGGGAAGTGGTTGTGGCTTTATGTGCATGAGAGAGAGTCTTGATGGAAATCTATTGTGGATGCTAAGCATGGTACTACGTGGGACGGGTGGTGCTCCTTAGATCCCTCTGGATCTCACAAAGTGGGGCTTTGGAAGAACATAAGGAAGGGGTTGAGTTTGTTTTGTAGTCATACTAGATTTATTTTGGGAGATGGGGCTATGATCAGATTTTGGGATGATGTGTGGTGTGGAGAGATGTCCCTCAAGGAAGCTTTCCCGATTTTGTATGGTATAGCTCGTGATAAGAATGTGCTCGTTGCAGCTCACTTGTTTTCGAAGAATGGTTCTTTTTAGTGGGATGTTAGCTTTATTCAAGCGGCCCACAACTGGGAGGTGGACATCTTGGCTTCCTTCTTCACCTTGTTGTATTCCAATAGAGTGGGAAGTGAAGGGAGAATACCAGCTTTGGTGGTCTCCTTCTCACAGAAGGAAGTTTGATGTTATATCTTTTTGGTCCTTGCTTGCAAAGAGGTAGACCCTTTCCATTGGATAATCTTAGAAGTACACCGGGAAGATCCTTACCTAGGATAATCTTAGAAATAGGCATGTCATTGTGATTGATAGGTGTTGTATGTGCAAAATGAATGGGGTGTATGTGGATCACCTTCTTCTCCATTGGGAGGTTGCATGCGCTTTATGGAATGCTATCTTCAGCCTCTTCAATTGTCTTGGGTTATGCCTTTTTTTTTTGATAAGTAATAAAAGTTTTATTTAAAAGCGTAAAGCGCCCCTAAGTACACCGGGAGTATACATAGAGGCAACAAAAAACTAGTCAAAAGCAGAGCCCAAAAGAACCTAAAGGATCCCAAACAAACCCTACAAACCGAACAGCCCAAAACCACAAAACCCACCAAGGAGAACACAATCCTACGTCAAGGGATCCTATTCTTTCTGCGACTTGAGGGAGCGCTCACATCTCCATAGTTAACGGAGCTTTTCAAATTCAAAAGCTCCCTCTTGCCTTTAGTCTTTTTGCGAGCTACCAAACGATCTCGAAAAAAATCCTCTGAAATAGCATCGTGAATTGCCAACGACTCCACATCAAGACCATCATCCATCTCCCAAACCATTGGCACCCCATCCCAAGACTCTTCATCCTGCTCCCATACCAGGGCCTCCTCAGAATGATCGAACCCAACCGGCCACTGTTGATACTTGGTAATGCCGCTGTCCCTCACAACACCAACTTCCTTGACCTCCGGAGTCGAAGACAGGGCCAACTCAGAAGGCAAGGAGGACTTGGTAGAAGGGGCCAACACAGACGACCTCTGGTTGAGAAATCCTTTCCGAAGGAAGCCTTTCTTCCCATTACTCACTACCTTCTTCTCATTGCTCGTCGTATCTTCAGAAGACTTCAAAGGGGGAGCTGCAGAATCTTCCTTAGAATAAGGCTCTACAACCGAAGCCTTATTGCAAAAGCCGCCAGTCTTCTTCAAAGCTTCCATGGAATCAGCAAGAAGCCCATCGTTCCATTTCACTTGACCTTCCCTGAGATCCTTGGCTTTTCGGTAATAACGCTGGAAAGGTTTAAACGACTGCAACACAGGGAGAGAAGAGCGAATTCTATCACCCATCTCGGCCGCCCCTGTGAGAGGAGGAGGGACAAACCCAGA
This sequence comes from Alnus glutinosa, assembly GCF_958979055.1. Classification (NCBI taxonomy): domain Eukaryota; kingdom Viridiplantae; phylum Streptophyta; class Magnoliopsida; order Fagales; family Betulaceae; genus Alnus; species Alnus glutinosa. Next base: position 11,827,951 of record NC_084888.1, on the reverse strand, counting down.
GCAACAAGGCACGATGGCAGCATCAAGACCATGTCCACCGAAAAGACCAGACCCAACAAGGGGAATCGCCGAAGACGTTTGAGCAACCAGTGAAGGAGGGAAGGAGAAAGGAAGGGACGGCTCGACAGTGTCTACTTGAGATAAAACGACAAGATTTGAACAACTAGGCAAAGAGGCCGAAACTGGAACAGGAGACAAGCCTGGAATCGTCCCAGAAACTGACGGCGATGAAATCTCCCGCTGAGAAACTCGACCACGATCGGCCGTCGACGGGTCGTTTTGTCCCTGTCGCCCCGGAACCAACCCATAAACTGTAGGCGACGATAACTCCGGCTGAGAGGAACGCCCAAGATCGGCCAACGACACCGGACCCTCATCCTCAGAGATAACCGACTGAAAAGGGGCTCTACCAACGTGTCTCAGACAAGGTTTCTGGAAAAATCGACCCAAACGGAACCCTTTGCACTTAGGGCCCAAACCGAACCCAGCAAACCGGCCCAGATGCTTCCGAACAACCCGGCCCAACGCCCAAGTAGAGCTGACAAGCTTGCGTATCCACCCATACAATTTCAAATTCAAAAGTGATGACACGCCTCGTGCAGAATGAGCACAGTGAATCTTCTTCTTACCCAGCGGACGAAAACTCAGACCCTTAACCAACGGATCAGGCGGCAGGCCGTGTGAAGAGGCAATCTCCAGCGATCCGTGCGGTTGCTCCTCCAGGTCAAAGCAATTCACCGCTCTCCTTCCTTCATCGACCACCCTAAACGACTCCAGGAGTAAATCCAACCCACTCGGCTCATCCATTGAGCGTTGCATCCCTGCATGCTTGACGAGAGAATCATCTACCCCCCGAACTACGGCCGCGTAGGAAGGAGACCCATCCTGCCGACTAGAAGACGCACCCAGCCATTTCGAAGTGAACGACTCAGGACGATCCTTCGAGACAAGGAAGGATGTCATCTTCCGCAGCTCACTCGCAAACCAAGCCCACCCTCCACCTTTACGGCCTTCTGGGAGCCAAATAGCCCCTTTCCGACCACCCTCAGTGAATACCACCACCTCTAAGTAGCGGCCAGACTTGTTCTCTCCCCCTCTAACCATCAAAACCTTAACATCTTCCCGGAAATACTTAACAAAGTCCTTCACTGAAAACTTCGCAGCCTCTTCGACGATTTCCAGCAACCAAATAGAACTTTGAAGACCCAAAAAAATGATCCCACAAAACCCCTTTCTCCTCTCCTCCAAACGTAAATCCGCCACTTCAGACTTCGCCGAAATGAAGAAGCGTTTGGCTTCCATAGAGAAGCACCGCTCCATCCTCTGGAAGCCTAGAATGCTAGGAGAGGAAAAACCCTGTTTCCATACCGGCGAGAGTTCCTTTGGAAACACCTATCAAAACCCAGCACCATGATACTGTAGACGGTTCGGTGAATCTAGAATCGATCAGGGGAGGAGAGGGGTGACAAAAGGATCAAAAGAAAAACTGTCCGACAAAGGCCTCTAACTGAACTGCTCAATGTACAACTTTTTATAAAACTGAAAAATGTGCTCGTTGATCTCCAACCAGTTGGTAGAAATTGTACCATCAATCAACAAGGAGTCAATGGAGTTCTGATGAGTCCCAGTCAGAGAGAAGGATACTAAACAAGTATTTCATTGAAATAGAAAGAGAATACATATAGAACACCACTTCGGGTGCAAGTTCAACCACAAGACAACTCCAATTCGTGTAGGAGCTAAACCACAACTAGATTTACAAAATACACGAGTCTTGGGTTATGCCTTTTGTGGTGCTTGTGGAGGGAACGAAACGAGAGAAATTTCGAGGACAAATAAAGGAAGATTGAGGAGCTCATTACTTTCTTCTTTTTTTCTTTCTTCTCTTGGATTGCTGCATTCCTAGCTCCCTTAGTGATTAGCTTTAATGATTTCTTTGTTCTTTTTTCTTTTCCTTCTTAGACGCTTGTTTTGTATACTCCATGTGTACTTGACTGCGCTTTGCGTTTTTTCTAATGATATTATTTTTACTTATAAAAAAAAAAGTAATTGCGACTTAAGACAGGGGGACCCTTTGTCTCCATTACTATTTGTCATTGTTATGGAGGCGTTGGGTAAAATGACCTATGCAATAGTGAGTTGGGGTTTGTTGTTTGGCTTTTCTGTGGGGGACTGGGAGTGATGCTAGGATTGATATCTCTTACCTTTGGTGTGTGGATGATACCCTAATTTTATGTGGGACTGTCCTAGATCATCTCCGTCTTTTGCGTTGTTTGTTCTTATGTTTTGAAGTTGTCTCAGGCTTGAAGATTAATTTGGCTAAATTAGAATTAGTTTCTGTTGGTATTGTCAATAATGTAGAAGGTTTGGCCAAGATTTTGGTTGCAGGGTCTCATCTTTGCCTAAGAAATACCTAGGTCTTTCATTGGGTGCTTCTTTTAAAGGCAAATCTATCTAGGATGGCATTATTAGAAGATCGAACACCGTTTAGTTGGTTGGAGGTAGTTGTACTTGTCCAAAGGTGGTAGGATTACCTTGATCAAGAGAACTTTGTCCAAATTTCCTACTTCCTTCATGTCTCCTTTTCCCATCTCGGCTAGCATTGCCAACTAAATTGAGAAGTTACAGAGGGACTTCTTGTGGGAAGGTATGGGCGATGAGGTTAAATTTCATTTGGTAAGCTGGTCAAGGTGTGTTTTCCAATTTCTAAGGGGGGTTTGGGGATTCGAAAGTTGCTCTTGTTCAACCGAGCTCTTATGGGTAAGTGGTTATGGCGTTATGCTTATGAGAGAGAGGCCTTGTGGAGAGTGTTAATGGACCATAAATATTGGAGTCAATGGGGTTGGTGTTGTTCTAATGGAGTCAACAGGTCTTATGGGGTGGGTCTTTTGGAAATTCATTAGGAGAGTTTCGAAAGACTTTTCTAGATTGACTAGATTTGAGGTGAGTGATGGCTCCAAAATTAGTTTTTGGAATTATGTAGGGTGTGGGGAGCTTCCCTTTCATAATTTTTTTCAAAGGTGCTCAACATTGCTTGCTTAAGGAATGCTTTCGTGGCAGATCTTCTTCAGGTCTTTAATGGCTTTCCTTAGTGGAACATTGATATTGTAAGAGTGGCACATGATTGGGAGTTGGAATTCTTTACTTCGTTCTTCGATCAATTGTATTCCATGTGTTTGATACAAGACGGTGTAGACAAGCTTTGTTGGAAGCCCTCCAAGAAGGGTTGTTTGATGTAAGATTTTTTTTTTTTTTATAATGTCTTACTTCCCCATGACAGCTCTCATTTCCCTTGGAGGTGTATTTGGCGGAGTAAGGCCCCTTTGAGAGTGTCTTTCTTTACTTTCTACCGCTTTAAATAAGATTCTTACCTTAGATAACTTGAAGAAGCGGCATATTATTGTGGTAGATTGGTGTTGCTTGTGTAAGAAGAGTGGGGAATCCGTAGACCACCTATTACTCCATTGTGAAATAGCTAGTGTCTTATGGAACTCTATCTTCAACTTGTTCGGTTGAGCTTAGACCATGTTTCGTCAAGTGAGAGATCTCTTCGCTTGTTGGAGATGGCAGTTTGGTAGTCCTCAAAGTGAAGCTGTTTGGAGGATGATTCTGCTTTGTTTGATGTGGTGTATTTGAAGAAAAGGAAATGACCAAAGCTTCAAAGATAGTGAGAAGACGGTGGTGGAGTTAAAGGCCTTTTTCATTAATTACCCTTTCCTTTTGGATTGCTGCATATGATTCTATCATATTTCAGTTTTCATGACTGTTTTGCTCTTTTTTCTTTTTCTTTTTTAGTTAGGCGTTCCTGTTTTATATTTCTTGTGCACGTGGGTACGCCCTTTAGTTTTAATGAATTTCGGTTACTTAAAGGATAGGCCCATGTTTTGTAGGGTTTGTTGTTGCTTTGGTGGGCTGTGGGTTGTCTCTTGGGTGTTTAGTTTTTTCTTGTAACTCTGTTTGGGCTCCTTTGTGGTTGTTTGGTTGTTCTTTCTTGGGTTTTGGGGATTTTTTTGTTGGTTTTGTTGGTTGTTGCGGGTTAGCTTTGGGTGTTTCTGGCGTATACTTCCTGTGTACCTAGGGGCGCCTTTACGCTTTTTTTATAAATCTTTTCTTTCTTATCAAAAAAAAAAAAAAAAGTAAGGGAAGAAATCTGTAGCTACTATGGAGTGGATGCCATGGGTTCTAATTTAATGTATTGAAAGAAGGGTACGCCCTTTGGTTTTAATGAATTTCGAGTACTTATCGAAAAAAGTAAGGGAAGAAATCTGTAGCTACTATGGAGTGGATGCCATGGGTTCTAATTTAATTTATTGAAAGAAGATTTTGATTATTGTTGAAAAGTCGATGTGAAGTACATGCCTTTTCATTGATTTTTTAAGCGATCTTCCAAAATGTGTCAAGAATACATGCCTTTTCATTGATTTTTGGTATTTCTACCTTCGAATAATAGGAGCCATGACTATAGTTTTTTTTATTAAATTTTTAAATACTCTATTTTTATGGAATCCATATTTGTGAAAGGTTACCAAAATGATGATTGGTATCTTAGAGGAAGTTTGTTGTGAGCTCAAATATTAGTTAGCGAATGTCCCCACACCCCCCCCCCCCCACCCCCCCCCCCCCCCCCCCCCCCCCCCCCCCTTTTTTTTTGTTTTTGTTTTTGAAGCAAATGGCTTTCTATGTGTTCCTGTATGTGGTTTTAATGTGTGCGTTAATTGTTCCAGTTCTCCTGAAGACAACCATCACCAGAGACCTGCAACTGAAGACAAACATGGTCAAACTCCTGCTGCAGAACGAAGCTTTGAAGAGAAATTCCCTACTGATGAGCTGGAAGAACCAGCACACTTGAACTCTAAACTTGGAGAAGAAGCAAATGCATTGGAAAAAATTGACATCCAACAGCATTCACCTGATCTGTTTGGTGAAAAAAAGGGCTCTGAAAATGGTGAAGGGCAGGCGGGTAGCTCTAGTGATAGTGGTAGTAGTGATAGTGAAAGTGACAGCAGTGATAGTGCAAGTGAAAGTGGAAGCCGTAGCAGAAGCAGAAGCAGAAGCAGAAGCAGAAGCAGAAGCAGAAGCCTCGTCGGTAGTGGAAGTGGGAGTAGCAGTGACAGTGAAAGTGATGCATCTTCCAACAGCAAGGAGGGTTCTGATGAGGATGTGGATATAATGACAAGTGATGATGACAAAGAACCCCAGCATAAATTGCAACCCTCTGAACCAGGTTTCTCTTCCTCACCCATCCTGTGTACAACTCCTGATGGCAAGCCTGTGCACAGTGGGAATTCTGAGAAGCAAGATGGTCAAGGATTTGATGCAGTTGAGATTGAAAAAGACTTTCCTGATGATGAACTGGGAACTGAAATGGCTGTAGTTACAAGCTTGGTTCATGACAAAGAGGGTGAAAAACATGCCGAAGGAACTAAACCCTTTTCACCTGGTTGTAATGATCTGCAAGAGCACCAAAATTATGTAGGAAGTTTGTTTGATGAAGGGGAAAATACAGTTAAGGACAGTGTCAGACATGAGCAGTCTGACAGCTCTGAGAGGATATCTAAAGGGAAACTCAAAAGGGGTTCTGATGTGAAGCACATCACTGAGAGATTTGAACGTCCAAAAAGGTTAAGAGCAGAGGCTCAACCCCCTGTTTCTGGGGGTTGGGATATTCAATTCTCAGGGAGCTCTCACAATTTATCCCCTGATAGACTTGGTGGAAACCCGTATATGGGTCCTACCGTTCTAGCGACAAATAGAACTGATAGGGATGGGAATGCTGATTTTGGCCTACAGAAGGGATACAACCAGGCATTTCCTGGAAAATCTAGTTCAGATATCCAGCAATCTGGTCGAAGGTCCTTTGATCAAAGCACAAGGGCAAAGGCTCCTGATACAGCAGAGAGACCTGACAAATGTGAGAGCTTGGGACGTGGCCGTAAATACTCTGAAAAGAGCTCTCACGTGCATGAGGGTTTCTCCATGCAAAAAGAAAATTTTCATAGAGATGCTCCAAATGAAGATGACTATGCAAAGGCGAAAAAGGTTTCAAAAAAATCCAAGGGAGGTGGTGCTGGTGGCAAACAATCATTGCCATTTGACTCACATAACCGGAAACATGGTGAAATGCTTGGAAAGTCCAAGGAAGGTGGGCAGTTTTCGAGTTCACTCATGGAATCTTTGCCAAAGGATAACATCAGAACTGGAGTGGACGTATCCCCTGTGGTCAATGGCAAAGGCAGTATTCTTCAAAGAGAGCTTTCAGACTTGGAGTTGGGCGAACTTCGTGAGCCCTTGCATGAGGAAACACCAGTTACAAAGAAATTTGAACGTAAAAGTTCATTTAAACAATTTGAAAATAAACAGTTCTCTTCAGATAACTGGAATTCAGATTTAAGTAAAGGAAAACCTGTTGGGAAGGCAACTTTAGAATCTGGAAAGCCATCCCCACCCAATCTAAATACGGGGCTCCATAGCAATCTAGAAGGCTCAACTAAAAAGAGGAACACAGAAGATCGGGCTGAAGATCTAAGAAGGTCTCACCAAAGGGTTGTGCAATCTCAGCCACAACACCTGTCAAAAGTTGATCATGCTGAAGTTGGGTCCCAGCTTAACAGATTGGGAGATGGGAGTAATAAATCTAGACAGAATGAAAGTATAGCTAGCCAAGGGATTGGTCTGGAAAGCTATAGTGAAAGCAATAAGAAAGCACCTGTAACTACTCCTCAACAGCATGATGCTAAACGAGGATCAGTTTCTCACTCCATAATAGAAACTAAAAAACAAGTATCTAATGCAATAGCTGAGTTGAGTGATGGGAGAAAGGATTCAAATTGGGCTGAGGGCAATAATAATGATCGCAAGAGGAGGGATTCTTCTTCAGATGAAAATAGTTGTTCTTATTCCAAGTATGAAAAGGATGAGCCGGAGCTGAAGGGACCAATAAGGGATTTTTCTCAGTAAGTAGACATTTATATTAGAACTTTGTCTTGATAAATGCCACCTAACTTGCCACACCTTTCAAGGATTATTTCTTGTAATTTTCTTACCTGATTTTCTGGAAATTGATTCAAATTATACTTTATTTTTGTTTTTATGTTAGGTACAAAGAATATGCGCAGGAGTATCATGATAAGTATGATAGTTATTGTTCCTTGGACAAGATTCTGGAGAGTTACAGGTAATGTGAGAGCTCCTTTTACTCATGTCTAAAGGTTGTGTTGCTTTCAATTTATTGTTACTTGTTTGACAAATTGCTTGTGTGGGATTGTTGTTTTGAAATTGTCACTTAAAACAATGTAATACCTGTTATATGTAGGAATGAGTTCTATAAACTCGGAAAGGACCTTGATTCTGCTAAAGACAGGGATATGGAGAGATACTATGACATCTTGGGGCAGTTGAAGGAATCCTATCATCAGTGCGGAATGGTATGCTTTATTCTAGTTTCTGTACGGTGTATTTTACATTTATAGTATGTATATAATGCTTGAAAGATTAACCAAATCCATTAAGAAGATTGATCACACTGCCCTCTTGGTCAGATACATTTTTTCAACCCTAGTGTACGTGTCTTTTTCAGTCTGCCCTTTTGCTTAACCCAGTTATATACCTTTCTACTTTGGCTTCATTATGGAAAACTCAACCATTGCTTATGGTAGATCACCTAAATTTTAGGGGCCTATGTCTGGTGCACTGCACTTAAGTGAGACCAGCACTGGGTAATGACCGTTATACAGTCACTGTGGACTCATGAACTCCAAGGGCGTGCAAATCATGTATTAACCATTTAGACTTCGGTGGATCCAAGTTTCTTAAACTCTATTGATTCATCTGTGTCTTAGTACTCAAAACTGCAGAAATAAGGCATCTGTCTTGGACTTGCACGTGAAAATTAGTGGGTTTTTTTTTTCCTGAATACTTATTGAATAATATGATAGTGCTCAGTTGAAACTTGCATGTGAATTACACAAAGTTTGGTTGGATCTTACCTCTTTTATGGTATATGATGATTATTCTTGAACCCTAGATGGTTGTGTGATTATTCTTAAACCTTATGCGTTGTCTAAAAATTATGTCATTCAATATCCACATGCCCTTCAGGCGCACGTGATCTTGAATAAAGAACACATTGCTTTGTTTGTGCTGTCATCCCTGCTGTTCTGTTGCTCTTTCTCAACTTTCTAATTGCTTGTGTCTATTTATATCTTTCCATTCAAAATTTTGTCAGTTTCAGTCACTTCAAATGAGCTGTAGTTTACGGGCAAATACTTATGGGGCTTTTTCATTAGGGTTAAATACATATTTGGTGCCTGTGGTTTAAAAACTTTATTTTTTGGTACCTCAGTTTCATTTCGCTTCACAGATGGTACTTGAGTTTGGAAAAAGATTGACTTGGTACCTCCGTCTATTTTTCCGTCCTGCCACATGTTAACGTCTGAGGGTTGACACATGGCACAATATAAAAAATAAAAAATAAAAAATTTTAAAAATTAATTAAAAATTAAAAATAATAAAACAAAAAAAAATTGAAAAAATAAAAATAAAAAATTGATAAAATTCATTGAACCTTACTCTTTCACAAAAGGCACCTTAAGGGAATGGGTTTGCTCAAGGTTTATAAAGCCTACAACTCCGGTATACCTTGACAATGTATGACTCTTAACACGCCCCTTCATGTGTGGCACTATTGTCCAAACACGTATACAACATGAGGAAATGTCCAACATTGTCTAAGGTCCTGAAGATCTAATACCATAATAAAGTTCATTGAACCTTATTATTCCACAAAAGGCATCTTAAGGGAAGAGGTTTGCTCAAGGTTTATAAAGCCCACAACCGAGGTATACCTTGGCAATGTGGGACTCATAACAAAAATAAGAGGGGTGGCTCCTTGACCGGTTTGGGGTGGCCGAAGAATAAAAAAATTGAAGAATGAGGTTTTGGCCCTTGGGGGTAGAGCTGAGCATAGGGCTGGGGGGGGGGGGGGGGGGATGCCCCTTTTTTGGCACCGCCATGCACCCCTGTGGGTTGTGAAAATCGCACCCGCAAACCGCACAAAATGGGGAGAACCTGTGCGGGGTGGGGGCGATGCGGTGCGGGTTGTGCGGGGATATGCGGGTTTAATACCTAGATCTAGAAACATGAGAAACCAAACCAAAGCTAGATTTTCTCAGGAACCAAACAAGAAAATCAAATTCAAACAATACCGGATTCAAACAAAATCAGATTCAAACAAGAAAATCACAAACAAATCACAAAAGCCAGATCAAGCAAATCACAAAAAAGGGATGAGAGGCCAGTGACCTCAGGATCGGCAACTCGGCAAGGCCTCTTAAAGCGAGTGTCGACGATCTTCCTGCCGTTCCCAGTCTCCTCGTCAACCCTGATCTGGAGCTTCATGATGTCCCCACAGAACCGGTGACTCGGCAAGGCCTATCAACTTTCATAATTCCATTGGAGCAGACACAGCACAATGGAAATCGTGAAGAAGAAGAAGAGGCGAAGGGGTGCGGGGCTAGGGTTTAGGAAGAAAAGAAAGGAAAAAATGTGAAGAGGGGGGGGGGGGGGCATTGCTAGGGTTTTTTGTTTTTGTTTTTTTTTTTTAATTGTGTGGGGCGGGGCGGGTCCCCAGGGTTTTTAAAACCCCAACCTGCCCTGCACGGGTATATCATTTTTGGACCCGTACCCGCAAAAAATCAACTAAAACTCGGGATTTTAGGGGCGGGGCGGGTCCACGGGTATTTGATCAACCCTACTTGGGGGTGGCTGAACCACCCCAAAGGGCCAAAGAAAAAAAAAAAAATTGAAGAAGGGGTTTTGACCCTTGGGGGTGGCTGTTTGGGGCTGGTTCAGCCACCCCTAAGGGCTAAAACCCCCTTCTTCAATTTTTTTTTTTTATCCTTTGGCCATGGGTGGCTGAACCACCCCCAATGGGGTGGTTCAGCCACCCCAGACCGTTCAAGTGGGAGCCACCCCCTTGGCTAAAATGGGCACCCCTCTTATTTTTTTCTTTTTTCTTTTTCAATTTTTTAAATTAATTTTTAAAGATTTTATATATATATATATATATATATATATATATTGTGCCATGTGTCAACCTCTGAAGGTTGACACGTGGCAGGACATTAAAATTTGGACAGAAAAATAGACGGATGTACCAAACCAGTCTTTTTCCAAAATCCATGTACCATCTGTGAAGCGAAATGAAACCGAGGTACCAAAAAATAAGTTTTTAAATCACATGTACCAAATATGTATTTAACCCTTTTAATTAACCGTAAGGGGTTAATATATATATATTTTTTTCTTATAAGAAAAATATTAACCCAAAGGGGTAGTTCAATTGGCTGGGAACCACGTCTCATGAAGCAAAAGTTATTAGTTCGAATTTTTTATTTCCCCTCCCTTTAGGGTCAATTACTTATTTTATATATATTCAAATTAGCAAACAAGAATGTGAGTGGTGTGAAGTAAAATATTGGGAATCGTAGATGAGAATATTTATAGGTTCCATTTTGCAACATGGCCACATAATCTAAACAAACCAGGCAAGACCATGCCAAACTTTGTCCAACCTGAGCTCAAAAGATTTAGCATAGGTTATGCTCAGGTTGAGCTGCTCAGTCTAAAATTTTGACTTTGATTCAGATCCAGGCTGAGGTTGTTACTGCTTGAGCTGGGCCTGATTTGACCTCTAATCCAACCCAACCTGTGCGAGTGCAACTCTAAGGTCCTATCCTACTTTGATGAGAGTAGTGAGATGGCTAGTGGTAAAAGTAGCAACAAAGAGATCATAAATTAGCACATATGTTGTAGTAGGAAATTATTTCCCTGCAGTAAACTAGAAAAACTTCAACTAGATGATTTGATGAGCCCTAATATGGTATTGTCAGTGATGGTGTGAAGCAGATCACTAAATCCTGTTATTACCATAAAATTACTATTTTCATTGAATTTTCACAATAATGCAAGTGCTTCACTCTCATCTAGGGTACTTTGATTTTTCTAAATTTTAGACAAGCACATAGAGCGTCAGTTATAATGCTGTAAAGTTTTTTCTTGGGCTCGATATTTCGAGCTGACATATTTGGGGATTTAGTTAACATCTCTGCCAGTTCACAATGCTTATATTAGACTTTATACACACTTTCTTTGTATTTATCTAATATTTTCTTTATACTTGACCTTGCAGAGACATAAAAGGCTGAAAAAAATATTTGTTGTGCTTCATGAAGAATTAAAGGTGATTCTTCCAAATTTTTTTCATATTTGAGTCACTTCCATCATTTTCCTTTGTGAAGTATTTTTCTTGTATATCCTTTGCGCATTTTGAAATATACTTTACTTCTAAAAAAAAAAAAAAGTATTTTTCTTGTATTTCCTAGACAAAAAAAAAAATAACTTTTTGTATCTATTCGTGCATATTGCAGAACCTCAAGCAAAGGATTAAAGACTTTGCACTCTCATATGCAAAAGATTGAAGAGAAATCTTATGCACTCTTGTATACAAAGAAGGTGAAGTCTCCTAGGACTTGGAAGTTATCTGGGGAATGATCAAGGAAGATCACCAGAATGCAAGTTCTGCTTCAGAGATGGAGGAAGAACTTTCTCTTCATGACCTTGAAGATGAAGGAAGCACATCAGAATGCAGAAATTGCTACAAAGAAAGAGGACTCCTGCCCGGTTAGACTGGATGTCCACAACTTTTTGGTTCACACCCCATAATTTAATTTCTGTATATACATCTTGTGCCCTTTGTATATTCCTCTTCTACTCAGGTCTGGCTTTTTGTTTTTGTTTAGCCTGACCTTGTCTGGGCATTTGGACTCTTTTTTTTTTTTTTTTTTTTTTTTTCACCAAGTATTTGGGCATTGGACTTTGTTACGAATTTTGTGGGTATTTGTATATTCTGCTTATCTTCGGGAAATTCTTCAATTTTTCCAAAGGAAGACAAGGAGATACGAAAAACATATCTTAATTGTTTGGCCACTACATGAAATCCATTCCTCACTTCTTGCATATGGTACGATTAGATTAATGTAATTTCATCAACTTATGGTCCTGTCAATTTCTGAGAAACTGAAGGAAACTAAATGACACTTCAAGGCTGTGTATCTTATGATTTCTTTTTCCTTGGTCTCCCAATAGCTAGCAAATATAGGTGTGATAGCGCACAACCGAGCCTAATTTTCTGCAATTCTGAGCAGGTTTTTGTTTTTGCCTCAACCTTAAATAACTGAAGGTCAAGTTAGATCGTTTATGGGGGGCCCTAATGTCTCATCAGTTATAAAGAAGGCCCTCTGTTATGATTGTGTAAAATTCTCTGTTGCTTGCAAGTATGGTTTGTCGTTGACTTGTTGCCCACCAAAAAAATTGGAGGTAGAAAAAGGAAAAATAATGAACAAAGCTATGGAACTTGGGTGTACGTCTTTTTGTTCGAAATGTATTGGCCTTATATTTTTTTTTCCTTTTTATTTATTGTTATTTTAATAATTTAATGGTGGATAAAATTAAAAATTAAATATAGTATTTCCACCTGAATCAACATATATTTTTTTGGTTTTACGTCCCGTAATTCCTCCTCGGTCTGCCTTGGACAGAATAGCATAACAAGTACAAGTATACAAATATTAGTCTAGTAGCAAAAATGTGGTCTTTGTTATTAATACGTTTGTTCGGGTCCAAAATGATTCAGCATCCGCACGTTGGACTGGGTCTTCTTTCACGATCTGTAAAAGAGAAAAAAGGGGTCGTAGTAGGTTGTCGGTCCTCTGATTTTAGGATACTACGACACCCAAATCAATGATTCTAAGCTAAGGGCAGAGAAAATGGAGAGAGTAAGGGTGAGGGAGCTCCTTCTTAGGGAAGGAGCCCCCTCTTGAGGGCGTAGAGAATGGAATTTAGATTTTATATTCATTACCCGAAGAATGAGAGGGGGAGGGGGGGACCTTATAGGTTCTCTTGGGCCACTTTCTGGCCTTTGTAGTAGCAGTCTTCTGTTTGGGCCTGGATTAAGCTATTGGGCCTTAGTAACAATGAGTTTTACATTTGACTGGTCCGTGAGAATTTTTAACCCCAACAGTGGTAATTATGGCCTTTTGAGAGAAAATGACTATAATAACATGTATTTTAGATGTATGTCACCATAATAGATTGAGTTTTTATTTTTTATTTTTTATTTTTTTATAATAGACTATTGAATTGAGACAATTTCATCCGACCCAATTAAGAAGAAAATTTTGTCAAAAATAAATAAATGGGGTCATAACGATCTATGTGCTTCTCCACCGTATAATAGAAAGTTGTAACACGCGCGCCAGAAAAGGCCAAGAAAAGTTTCTCAATCAGAAAATGCCACTTTTGCCCACCTTGTCCTCGTCTTACCCCAAATTTTGCACTAAAATAATAATAATAATTACGGTTATGTAGTCTAAGAGGAAACTTCACATAAAAAGCTCTCTCTTTTTATCTTCGACTGCTACAGTCTCTGTTACCAGTGAATATAGGAGCAGGAATCTGAATCAAGAAGAGCACGATCTCACTCCTTTAAGTTTTCCTCGGCTAAGGCATTTAAAATTGTAAAAGAACGAGTTTTGCGGAAGAAACTGAACAAGTGCTCAAGGACCAGTCTCAGACTGCAACTTGGAAGTGTCAAAGTTCATATATTTCCGTTGTATAATTAAGGTACGTGATGATATTTCTTTGTTTGAACTTCTGGGTATTCCTTAAGATAGGAAAATAAGTTCTGGGTATTCTGGAAAATCAACAATTATCGCTGTTTTTGGTTCTGGGGTTCGTAATTTTTCCCCAATAATTCGTGGGTTTTGAATACTTCTTTGAGATTTTTTTATTTTTTATTTTTTTTAAAAAAAAAGTTTTTGTGGGTTTTGGGCATAATTGACTGGTTAATTGGAATTTGAGTTTTGTAGTGTTTTTTGAGGATAGTAGTTTGGATACTTGAGAAAGTGAGCAGTACAAATGAAATTGTAATTGGGTTTTCTGTTTTTTGTTGCTTTGGTTTCCAACAATTTGCTTATAACATATCTAATTGTTCTGCTAGGCTCACTTGTGGGTGTTTTTCTTGTCCAACAATTACAGATGTAGATTTATGAAATTCTTTCCTTAGCTTGTCTTTGAAATCAAAAGGGTTGTATGGTAGTCTGAACTCGAAATGGTGTGGAAAACTAAGTATTGGTGTTAGAAATAAGCGGTAAGCTTCAAGGTTTGTGCAGTTCTATGGCACAATGTACATTGAATTCACATACAGTGGCCAGTTGACTCTGTATCTCGTATTGCAATTAATTTACGTGATATTTGATTACTGATTAGTTGGATGGGTAGTGTGTTTGTTGCATTTAATTTATGAATATTCTTTTGTGTGTACTTTCTGCTTCTATTGGTTTTGGAAAAATGTAAAATTCAATCCAACTAAGGACTATTGATGCTATTAGGCTCACTTCAGTATCGATCCAGTTAATGAAATATTTTAGATTCAAACCTTCAATCTCTTTTTTCTTTTCTATTTAATTAGTATATTAATCAGTTGATTGGGAAAGTTTTAGCCAGGCGAGTGATGTGGTGTCTTTCTGTTAACAGACTGGGTGAATTTAAGGTGGTGGTAAAATTGTCATGCTGAATGTTGCTCCCGGTAAGTGGGGTAGGGATGAATTCCACGATGGATGATATGAACCTGATTCAGCAGGCACAGAGGCATCACTTGGTGGTCAGGGAGCTAGGAGAAGAGATAGATTTAGAAATTGGCCCTGGGGATGATGCTTCATTTGCTAACACCCCGCTGATTGGTGGCCCACCGCGAGAACCTTCTTCAGAAGAGCATGATGAGACCAAGCAGATGGTAATGGTCTCTCAGATCCCCAGTGATGATCAAGATATGTCAAAGATGCAAACAGCAAAAAGGAAGAAGAAGGTTGTGAAAAGATGGAGAGAGGAATGGGCTGATACCTACAAATGGGCTTATGTTGATGTGAAGGAAGGGACAGCGAGAATTTTTTGTTCTGTATGTAGAGAGTATGGTAGGAAGCATAGGAGAAATCCCTATGGGAATGAAGGCAGTCGAAATATGCAGATGAGCGCACTGGAAGAACACAACAATAGCTTGCTTCACAAAGAGGCTCTCCGTCTCCAAATGGCCTCTAAGGATAAGATTATCGTTGACAAACCAATCTATGTTAAAGGTTAGTCATCTAGTTTTGCTAATTTTTACTGGGCTTGCATTGAAACCTTTAAGTGTTTGTCATAGGCTGTAGATTTTGTTGTGGAGATTATTACTCTGCTTTTCCTTTTCATTTTTGTTTTCTTTTTGGGAGGGGGTTCAGCCTTTATTATATTGATGGATTTTCTAGTGGTTGAACTGTTGCTAATTTAACTTGAGTATAATGAACTTTGTCTTCTGATGTTCGCTAGAGGATGAAGTTATAAAGACATTAGATGTAAGATGGACATGAATGTACTCCTTAATCATTCTGCTGGGAATTTATTGCTTGCCTTGGTTTCAAGTCTATTAACTTCCGTTAAACAAGGATACAAGGCAATTGAGCTTTAAACTATTTAGATCTCAATATGGGTGATTTTTTTGTAAGTAAATGAACTTCAATAAAAAGTGAAAGGACGTACCCAAGTACACAGGAAGTATATAAGAGAAACACCTATGCCTTGTTGTGAGAGGATTTAACTACAATACACTCTCTCTCTCTCTGTTTTTAGATCTCAGGGCACCAAGAGCCTTGATTAATTGGACCACTGTTAATACTTTTAGAGCATAGGAAATTTCCGAGTGAGAGAGGACTTGAGAATTATTGCTGCTATCTGACAATCCTACTGCAATACATTTGTTTTTCCTCTCTCTCTCTCTCTCTCTCTCTCTCTCTCTCTCTCTCTTACACGCACACACGTGGGAGAGGGGGCACCTGCGCTTACACATAGGGACATCTTTGTCTCTAATGCTTGATGATTAGATTACTGTCTTCAGGAAGATGAAGTATTCAGAATGATTGTAATTGCGAAAGACTGAGTTTGTACATCTTAGTCCCTACATACCTACATCTCATTCCACTGCATGCATAAGTGACTTTGATTTCTTTTGCTCATTGTAATGTAAAATAAGAGCACCTCTAAGTTGTTTTCCAGTGATTGGGTTTAGGAAATTTAAATGAATGTGTGGGAGCTTTCTAATTGATCCCTGCTGCTTCTCTGCAACTGAAACTCAGGCACAAGATTTTATTTGAACTTTTTGCAAAACATTGATGGCTGCGAACGTACATTGTGTCTCCTACATAATTGCATCATATAATCTTTTCTCTTTTTGATAACTTCTCCCTTTGGGCTATTTTGGCAATTCTCCTGAATGAAGCTCTTATGTCAAAAACTGCTGGATCAATCGTTGAAGCTGCACTGAAAAGGGATCCTCATGAGGTTGAATTCATACAATCAGTGCAAGAAGTTGTTCATGCTTTAGAAAGAGTGATTGCCAAGAATTCTCAGTGAGTTGCTTTAAAATGAAGTGCATTTACTTTTGTCCTTCACCATCTAAAGCAGGAGTCTACAGTCAAGTTTATGACAAATCTTATGAAGTGGCTTTGATATGTTTCAGTTATGTCAACATTATGGAGCGGTTGTTAGAACCTGAGCGTATTATTATTTTCCGAGTGCCATGGGTTGATGATAGAGGTGAGACACATGTCAACCGAGGCTTTCGGGTTCAATTTAACCAAGCATTGGGTCCATGTAGGGGTGGCATCCGTTTTCATCAATCAATGACCTTAAGTATTGCCAAATTCCTTGGTTTTGAGCAGGTATTGGATTATTTCTGGTGTTCATATTATTTGACTTCTCTCCTATAATTCACCATGCAAAGTTCTTGTCAAAACTTTTTCAAGTTTCTCCATCATTCCCATTTAAGTTGATTTGCATATTCAAAGGAATGTATTTAAAAACTCTATAATTGCTGCTACAAGCCAACTCTCACACTATTGTTCCTAGGTTTAATCTTACCGAGCAAAAATAATTATGGTAATAGTAGAAGTCAAAGAAACGGGACATCCTATCTAGAACAAGGATGAGGCTTTATTACTGGAAGTAACATATGTTTTGTGACTGCTCTATAATGTCTTAGTTTCTTCTTATCCACAGACTTTAAAGAATGCATTGTCTCCATACAAACTAGGAGGTGCAGCAGGTGGAAGCGATTTTGATCCAAAAGGGAAAAGTGATAATGAGGTAAAAGCTTCATTCTGTTAACTGATGATCTGCTACCATTAATTTTTTTTTTACCTTCCCTGGGATTTCTAAAAATTTCTCTTGCAAGCTGCCAGATTATGCGCTTTTGCCAAAGTTTCATGAATGAGATATATCGCTATTTGGGTCCTGACAAGGTAACTAGAAGAAAATTCCATTGCTCTTTCTGCTTCGATCTTTGCATGAATTGTCAATGCCTCAATCTACATATCTGATTTAATTCTGTATACATTTTAGGACCTTCCATCAGAGGAGATGGGTGTTGGTACTCGGGAAATGGGGTATCTGTTTGGACAATATAGACGTCTATCTGGTCTTTTTCAGGTTCTTAAAACTCCTGTAACAAGCTTTTTTCTGAAGTATACTATATATTCCTTCTTTCTTGTTGTTTTCCTCATCTTCTTGAAATACAACGTGCATCATCTACTTATATAAAAAAAATACAGCGTGCATCATCTACTTATAAAAAAATACAATGTGCATCATCTAATGAACCTCTACTATGAATGTTCTTTGGTTTATGTGATATTTTTACCCATCAAGTAATTTCTTCTACATAGAGTTACACATGCATATATTTGTCTGTATGCGTCTATTAGTTTTAGGTACTGCTTGTGATTATGCGCCACAGAAAGAAAATTAAGTGATTTATGTTTATGTTTTCATATGTATGCATTACTTATGCAGGGAAGTTTTACAGGGCCAAGGATATTTTGGTCTGGCTCTAGCCTTCGAACTGAAGCTACTGGCTACGGGCTGGTACTTTTATATTTCAACTCTCTGGTGGTCTCTGTGTGTGGGTGGGTGGTGGTGGGTAAATGCGATGGTGCGTGCATGGCTGACTATGCACCTCCATCAGTGTGAAATCCCCTTCCTTTACTAAGTATCTGTCTCTCTAGTTGGTGTAATAAGTTCCCTATGTATGTCTTGTTTTCAAAATTTTACTAGTGAACAACGTTCTGATGCTTCTGCAGGTTTTTTTTGCCCAGCTCATGCTTGCAGATATGAACAAAGAACTCAAAGGATTAAGGTTTCTTACTCAACTTTGCGAACTTTTCAAAGATAGTCTTGATTCTAGAAGTTGATAGCATAGTCTAGGAATTTTCTACCACATTTACCATAGGACACTGCATTTTTATTCTCACTATTTTGATAGCCTTATGGAGGTTTAGCCTTCTGTTTGAGATACAGATATTTCGAGTTTTTGTAGTTCATAAAAATATGGGATGTTGTATGCTCACATTTCTTAAAAATAAAATAAAAAAATACATGCGTTTTTTTATTTTGCAATTTATTACCGTTGATTTACTGAAAATGAGCTTCTTCATGATGTTGTTAATTTTGGTACTGATTCAAGGTTGTCATTCAAGTTCGTTATTTTGAAACATTTGTCTGAATTCCCCCCAGATGTGTTGTAAGTGGTTCTGGAAAGATCGCATTGCATGTTCTTGAGAAGCTTGTCGCATATGGTGCTCTTCCCATCACAGTATCTGGTAACTTTTTCTTCTCTTTTTGTACTTAATACGTTAGTACCACCTAACCACATGATGGGGCTGATACTTACTAGGGTGCCTTCAATTATCTTAACCCCAACCCTTGATTTAAAGGGAAAAAAAAAAGTGCTTTTTGGCCTGGAATATGTGATCTGCACCCATCACTAGTAAAGAATATAGATTTTATATTTAGCAGTGATTTTGCTGCTTCTGTAGAAGATGTGCAAAATTGTGTTCATGGTTGGAAGTTTAGTCTCATTGTGCGTTGAAACTAAGGTAGCTAAAGGTGTTTAATTGTTTTTGCTTAGACAAGCAATTTATGATTAATAGGTGTTTCTGCATACACATGTTTGTGATATTTCCTTACCATCTGTGTGTTCTTGTACGTTATTTTTGTCCTGGTAATAAGAGTAGGGTGCATGAAATTATCATGTCATAATCGATTTGGCACAAATTAGTGATGCAATTCAATCATATTGAAGTTTTTAATGAAATTATAAATATTATCATAGTGGCTTGGTTTTTTAACCTCTTACTTGATCCGTGGTGGATGTAGACGAACGATTAAGCTGGAGAATTTTGAAACTTTGATGCTTTATATACTTAAGCTAAATTCTAGTTTACTGCAACTTAATTATTTTACCGAGAATCTCACTTAAGTATTCGATATCACGAATTTTTGGAAGCACATTCGAAAGGAACTTTAACTGACAGAAATTTGACAAAAATGAAAGCTCAGTTGGACAATTTACCTTGGAACGTAAAGTTGGTCAACATTGGATTAACAATAATCTAATTTCATTTCTCTTCTCTTGGGCAGGATTGCTTTTATATCTACTATCGTAAAAATTGATCAAGTTTGACTTGAAATAACATGGGTTTTTTCCAGTTGCATCTATCAATAGACAAAAACAAAATCATAATAAATAAATAAATAAATAAAAAAAAGAGGAATTTTTGTCCGTCTCATTTTGTGTGCCTATAAAGTTTGTAGATCTTTTTTGTAATGTCACTTCAATCAGTATAAAATTTGGAGAACCTGGTCTACATTTTTGCTAATTTCATAGCTCTTCTATATAACTTTTATTGTGTTTCGGGAATTAGGACTGGATTAAGCTTTTACAATGAGTAGGTACTACTGATAAGAAGTCACATAAATTACTGCTTTTCTGACAAAATAATGAACAGATTCAAAGGGGTATTTGGTGGATGAGGATGGATTTGATTATATGAAAGTACAATTTCTTAGAGAGATCAAAGCTCAACAGAGAAGTTTGAGGTGTGTGTTTACAACTGTCTTTTTATGTCTGTTCACCAAATTGCTATCTTTAAAAGCTTTAAGCTGGCCATGTTTATACATGTGGCATCTGCAGGGACTATTCGAAGACTTATGCTCGATCTAAGTACTATGATGAAGCGAAACCTTGGAGTGAAAGGTGTGATGTTGCATTTCCTTGTTCTTCCCAAAATGAAATCGATCAAGCTGATGCAATTAATCTGGTCAATTCAGGTTGCTGTATACTAGTAGAAGGTAGTAATCCAACGCATTAAGGCTTTTAATTTCTTCTAATTTTTAAATTTAGTATTGCTGATAGTAACCATGTCACAATATTTTGTATCCTAGGTTCAAACATGCCCTGTACCCCTGAGGCAGTTGATGTTCTGAGAAAAGCTAATATCCTCATTGCTCCTGCAGTGGCTGCTGGTGCTGGGGGGGTGCGATTTCAATTTTTCCAATTTATGCATAATAGATGTGCCCTTTTTAGCATGTACTAGAACAATACTAGATGAAATTTATTTGCACACTCATATATGCTTTGATTATCGTGCTTTCATTTAATTCAATTTTAAACTAAATAAAAGCCTACTTGTTTCAACTATAATATATTATGGAGTTTACAAATTTATAATTCAATCTTTAATAAAAAGGATGCAAAGTCTGAAACTTCGGTTTCTATGAAAGTGGATTTTTTTTTTTTCTTGAGGAAGTTTCTGGGAAGTATAAAAATTCTCACTGTTGTGCAGACATTTAATGATATGGAAGAGTAACTTGTCATATTAACCTAGTGCCTAACTTGGAGCTGTTCTAATTCTTGTCTTTTCTTTTGGATTAAGTCAGCACTTATTTTGTTTCTTTTTCCCGGCTTTTATTTGGAGATGACAATGGGATTTCCACTTTATATAATAGGGATGTGAAGGAAAGGAATTTCAAAACATAAATTACCAGGCTTCTCATGGAAGTACTTTCTGAACAACAAATGAGTCAATTTTCTTAGACATAAGAAGTAGCTATTTATGTGTCAATCTTGAAATATAATGGCACAAGGTGTGGTAAGTAGTTGTATTCAGTTTGAGACAGTCATAGTAGTGGACTGGTCGTGGATAACTATGTTAAGGGGATGGCCAATTCCTTTTAGGCAGTGCAGCAGATTAATGCTTATCATATTACTCTCATTGGTTGTGAGAGTCTGACAGTATATTCAACTGTAAGCAGTTTCACTTTGGTTTGCCTAGTGAGAGTTGCAAAGCTTTATATGGCCAAAGATATTCTCTTAAAACAATCCTTTGAGTCTGATAATCTATTTGTAGCAATTTTAATTTGACCTGCCAATAGAGATAGGCTCTTTCAGTTTTTAAAAAAATGAGGGACTCCTGATATTTATTAAATCTAAGTTTTAATGGTCTGAATTTCATCGTTTCAACTGATATGTAACCAAATAATTTGATTGCTAGGTTAGATCTTTCAAGGAGATTCTGGAGAGTTTTCTTTCTTTTTCTTCCCCCTCTTGAATTTTGCATTTTACTGTTTAAAACTTGAATCCTTTTGGATGTCATATTAAATATATGTTCTGGTTGAGATTTTGCTTAAAACAGTTTTATTTAGACTTGACTATTTGGTGGTGATAAAATTGAAATATATGGTGCATTGAACAATCATTAGTAGTGGAATGGTGTAAATTTACTTTATGGACTGGTAGGGGTCCTTACTGAACCTCACTTATAGTTCTTAAATGGTATACCCACCAGTGTTTCAATTCAAAAGGAAGGCAGACTTCTATTTTTGTCATTCGGCCTGACAGTTTTTGGCATTAAAAATCATTAGGTTGATGCTCAACAAAGAAAAAAGAATTCTTGTTGAAGTATTTGGTACCTTACATGAATCTAACCACAATGCAATTTAGAACTGCTGGAGATGTAGTGAATGTTTGGGTGATATGATAATATATATATAATGCCAAAGCTGTAATTTATGTTCACCATTTGACCACTTCACTGATTTGCTTTTGCTTTTACGACTATGCTCTCTTAAGCTTAGTTGCATTGAATGTGAGCAACTTGAATGTGGATGACAGAGCTGACTGTTTAGTTGCAATTCCATGTTATTAAGGGTCTTGGTTATTTTTCTCACCTCTTATATATTTAGTTTTTCATATGCTAAATATTTAATCTACTTGGTAGCAGGTTGTTGCTGGAGAACTTGAATTAAATCCTGAGTGCAATTTGATTCATTGGTCAGCAGAGGACTTTGAGTCGAAATTGCAGGTTAGGCTCTATACATTTTTATCCTTGGTGGTATGGATAATTTCCTAACTTGAAATAGTTGCAAGAGTTCATAACTACTACCAAGTAGTAGTGCCCACTTCTTATGGCTTGGAGCAGTTTTGCCAACCAACAAAGTCTATATAATTGACTTGTTCAGAAGTGGATTATTCACATTCTTTGCAGAAAAAATAACTCCAGAACCATTCAAGCCAAAGGGGTTCACTAGATTGGGTTTGATGCATTTCCTTGATTATTGCTTCTTGTTTACCTGAGTGGTTTTCCTTGTTTAGTTGGAATTTCATGGTGAACCTATATTTTAAGTCAACGGGGGAGTGTATGACCATGTTTTTGTTGAAGTTTTAATATATGTCTTGTTGCAGAAAGTTGTAATTGGAGGATGGATCACTGGAAGCATAATTGTTTGTGAAGTTCTACAGATAGATTAGAACATCCAAGCCTCAAGACCCTTTAGTATGACCTATTCTGTGATGCAGCTAAAGTGTCTACCTCTTTGCATACAGCAACAGATGCACATAAAAGAAAAAGATTGTTATTAGGAAAATGCAACCGAACAGGATTAAGTACCCTTTGGTAATCAACTATGTCATGGAGATTGTTGTAAAAATGTCTGTGTTAGTGCCGCATAAAGTTGTCAAAACCATCTTAGGATTTTCATGAGTATCATTGTTTGTTCTAAGAGAGAGAACGTTGTTTTAGCTCCATTTGTGAACAATGTCACCTTTTGTTTTTAGAACCTGAGCTGATGTGGCATTTTCCTTTCTCTCTCTTTTTTTTTTAAATGATTTCCGATCTCCCTCGTGCAATTATTTATTGGCAGGAAGCAATAAAACAGACTTACCAGAGAGCCCTCAAAGCAGCATCTGATTTTGGTTATCAAAAGGAGAGTCCTGAGTAAGTGTTTTTTCATATCATGCCATCATGGCAATTGTCTGCTAATGTACTTATCATAGTTGGTTGTGCTCGTGTTGTCCGTATACTTATTGCAAGTGCCCTAGGTGTGAAAATCCCATTCTAATTGAATTAGCTTGGAATCAAGCCTATTAAATGATCTACCTACTCAGGTGAGAAATAGACATTGCATCATTTTGATGAAGATACCGTGATATTGGGTTATTGTGGACCCTGAACTAAGTAATCTCTCCTCTGCCCTCCTGGGTGAAAAATCTCTGCTTGTTTGGTTTTAACTGCTAGGGAACTGGTCACCATTTTAATGACTTTTGGTTTCCCAATTAGACAGCCTTGCAATGGATATTAAAGGGTTTTTTGATTTCTTCCAAGTCAATAATAATATATTGTTTCTTGTACCCAACTTACCCATGTAGTGCATAGTATTTGTTCTGTTTATCAGCTCTAATGGCTTTTTGGAAAGTGTGACCACCAAAATAACAGCTGATGAGTGATATTGTACTGTGTCATTGCCCAAAAAGATTTCTAAGTAGTTATATATCTGTTTTTCTCATTCTCTTTCTTTTACTTGTCTAACAGAGCTTTGGTACATGGAGCAGTCATCTCTGCTTTTTTGACTATTGCTCATGCTATGACCGATCAAGGATGTGTATAGAACTTGAGAATACTGTACAATACTTTTTCATGTTTCCCAAGTCTGATTTCTGTCATGTGAACCTATGAATGTCTACGGAGAGGTGCATCTCATTATTGGTGGCAAGCTGAAGATCATACCAGTGGCAGTGGGGCATCAATAATATCGTACGGAAACTTTTGAGTTGATGACAGAAACGTTGAAAATCATAGCAGATTTTGTTTATAAGCATATATGTAATCGAATGTCTTGAGACTTGGGAAAAGGGTCATTTGTGAAGAACAATTGGGGATGGATACATTTGATTAAAGAAAAATGTGTAGTAGTTCTAGTGGTAGAATAGGAAGAAGTGCCTCCAATTATTCTTGGGCCACTTAAGAGATATGCTTATTAGATGATTGTTACCATCTTGTGAAATATTTAATCAGTTAGATTGGAAATAAAATTGAATTACGAAATTGTTGTTTCATCTTGTACGTTCTTGGAGTAAATTAAGATGGTCTTCTTATCCAGTCCATTGAAGCCCGGGTCTTATGGAAGGGTGCCCTGGCACGTGTGTGTGTGTGTACATCATGTGTTCCTTAGCAACCATACCTGCCAGTATTTTTCCTTAGCAAATACAAAGGGAAAAGGCAAAGGAGAAATTTAACACAATAAGGGTGGGGTAACCCAACAAACACCCAAGTACAACCAAACAGTGTTGCTGGATAATCCTAAAAACTATTAGGAATGGGCCAAAAGTTTGGTCCAGCTCATTAGGTTCTTAACTAAGCCGAGAGAGGGCCGACTTAGATGGCGGTTTGAAAGGGTAGTAAAGTGGCAGAACTATATGATATGAGATAACACCTACTGTAGCCAAAAGGAACCTTGAAAATCACAACAGGAAAAAGACAAGAGAGGGGCCGACTTATATGATGGTTTGAAAGGATAGTCAAGCGGCGGAACTACAAAAAAAGCGAGAGAAAGAGAGAAAGAAAGCGATTGTCGTTTGCCGGAGAGGGAGGCCAGCCCCCCTCCCCTCCCTCCTGTTTTGTCCCTTAGTCTAAGTGGACTAAAGTTTTTGTTTCCTCTATAAATTTTTTTCAGTGGAGGCCAGATTTCTCTCAGCCTTTAGGGCTGTGAAGCTTTTGTTCCCTTAACTTTGTTAGGCTATGGAGGTTTGTATTTGTGTTTTTTTCTTTCTCTTTCTTTTGTTTTTGGCAGGAAAGCTCAAAACTAGGTGCTCCAGCTTGGGTTGTTCGTGTCGTTTTAACGATGGTTGTTTGGCCGGTTTTTTCAAAATTTCTTCTTCAACTTTGGAGCCAGATCTACACAACTCCGTTGTTTATTCCATGACACGCGCCCCTCAGTCGCGTTCCCCATCGTCGTCCGCTCCAGCCACCGGAAGCTCAAGCCATGTTGATTGTCGGTGTCCGGCGCGTGCCAGCCATGTTCCGCCTTATCTAGCCATGCACGGTGTTGGATGGGGGTCTACGGTGGTCGATCTACGGCTGGGTGGTACCGGTGACAGTGCGTGTCCTTCACGCACCGCCGTCTTCGGGGGAACCTGCTGCCCTCCTTTCTGCCGACAGTTATTTTTTGGGTTTTTTCTGCTTTGTATTGTGTATTCCTATTGTTTCTCCAGAATAGTCTATCTCTGTATTACTCAAATTTTATTGGAATTTCTGTTGGCTAAATGCTAGACCGACCCTCTTTTATTTGAAAGTGAGCGTTAATGTAATAGAAGCTCAAATGTAATTCTGATCAAATTTGGTATTTCTACTCCGACAGCTGTTTTTTAAGTCAGATCTTTCTGGCTTAGAGTACCGAGATCTTGTACCTCTGGCTCATAATGTAAGCCTTCGGGCCTTTTTTTAGCAATATATAGTAGCACATGCTACGTGTTCTAAAAAAAAAAAAAAAAAGCATTGACTATGGTTGAACTGAAATTCCAGAATAAAAGCATCATGGTGGCATTCATTGAGGGAGGTACCCGACAAAATAGGGTTGGTGGACACCACAACTGGACCTAGAGCACTCTATAGCCAATAGAATGGTACCATCTATGGAGATCCAGAGAGAAGAGAAGAAACCTAGGATCCGCTGTGTGAGCCAAAAAAGGGCAGTGATGGAGGCAGCACGTGCATCACACACATGCTGGAGTGGTGGATGATGATTATGCGCGGGAACATGGATGGTCACCGGAAGCGGAGGAGGCCGGTGAATCTTTAGGGGTTGCACGTGTGTGGTGGAATGGAGGGAGACGTAAATTTGGCTTCCAAGTTGCAGGGCAAAAAACAAAGAAAAAAAGGGGTGGGGGCGAGCGGAAATAATTAGCACAAGGTGATAAATATACCAAAGTAATTGAAAACGAAACATATAAATGCCTTAAAGTTGTTCATTAGAGGGCACAAACATGGGCAATTAGTTAAAGCTAATGAAATCGGGCCAAAAAAAAAAATAATAAAATTAAAGCTAATAAAGAACTAATCTTATTTTCAGAGAGTAAAGGAGTCGGTTTTTTGACCTGACCCGACCCATCCCTCCCTATTCTCTCCTCAAAGCACAACGTAGTTCAGAAAGAAGGAAGTGCATGGTAGCATATAGATATTTCCATGGATATATCACCCGCCCATTTGGGGCTTCATTTAAGGAGTACAAAGTTTTAAAATTACAAAACCTATTTCTTTGAATTCACTCCTTCTCACAATCTCACCACTTTACTAAAGATAATCATAATCGCTAAAACTATGTTTTCCTACTTCTCCCCCTCAAGACATAAACAAGGCAAAAATTCAAATGACAAAAATAATAACAGAAATTGATCCATGCCAAATACTGCCCCATATGCTCTTTAAGCTCTCCTTTCAGAATGAGTGGATGAGTCAGATTTCTCCGCCAGGTAGTGCTCCAGCATATCTTCTTCGTCATCTGCCACAACAAAGATATAAACCTTTGTCAGACTTGGCATACAGAGCTTACCAACATCATTCATATTCTCAAAGAAAAAGGACGTGGTCTTCAAATCATCAAATAGGAAATTATGGGAAGGGAGAGAGAGAATCACCTTCAAAATCATCATCATCAACATCAATATCTTCCTCAATTTCCTCATCAGATCCTTCAGTAACTGGAGCTGCACCTTTCTGCAGAAGAGAAAAAGGTCACTATAATTATTCATTCATCATAAATCAAGCCAAGTTTGTAAGGAGAGTCTCCATAGCTTTTTTTACAGCAATGCTACTGACTCCAGATTGTGAAGAATATAAATTCCATCCACAATGTGAGAGAAGGGGGCGGGGTACAATACGAATTTAAGGCATCCACAATGTGAGAGGGAGATAAGGTGAGATAAGAGTGACATACTGCAGAAGCTCTTCCACTTTCAAACCACTGTCTTCCTGAGACCCTCTTTTCCTTTGGTGCTGTAAGTGCCGACTCGGGCATTAGCCTGAAAATTGTTGTGCATTTGTTTGCATAGAGAAAAAGTAGTAAGCTAACATATATCCATATTGCTCATGATATATATATATATTGATAAGTAAGAGAATTTCATTAAAAAAGCGTAAGGCGCCCCTAAGTACACAGGATGTATACACATAAGCAACTCAGCTAGCCCACATAAAAAACCCAATAAAACCACAAGGAACCCACAAGAAAACCCCTAACAAGCATAATAAAAACCTTCACAAAACAAAAGAAACCCCCAATAGTAACCCCTCAATACAAAAAAAAAACCCTAAAAGCACCCAAACCAACCCCAAACCCCCCCCCCCCCCCCCCCCCCAACAAGACCCCCTAAACCCAAAAGAAAAAAGAAAAAAGAAAAAAAAAAAAAACCCTAGAACCTGAGAAAAACCCAAGAGAAACACCCCTCAAAATAATCCAAGCAAAAACCGAACCCGAGGAATGGCCCACAAACCCACCCAAGCACATAAAGGCACACAACTCTACAACATAAGGCCCTTTCCTTTCCTACGCCTAGCGGAAGATTTAGCGTCGCCATAGTTGATAGAGCTATGCAGGTTTAGAAGCTCCTTCTTGCCTTTGGACTTTTAGCGCGATATCATCTTGTCACGCTGAAATTCTTCTTCCATGGCACATCCCGAATGGCCAACGACTCGTCCCCAAAAGCGCCCTCTAACGCCCAATCCAAAGGCGAAACATTCCAAAGATCAACGTCCTCCTCCCAAACCACAATCTCCCTGTTATGATCAAAACCGATCGGCCAATTCCGAGATTGGGAGAAACTATTACCCTAAACAGGTGAAGAAATGGAACAACCTCTAGGAGGGGAGGAAGGCCCAACCATCCCAACATCGAAGACCTTCCGAGGCGAAGCGGGAGTAGCTGACATCTTTGGGCGAGGGTTAAGAAACCCCTTTCTAAGAATGCCCGTCTTCATTGGAGACTCTGCAACCTTCTTCGTTGGAGGCTCTGCAACCGCAACCTTATTAACAGCTAAGTTGGCAACCAACTTCGAGGCTTTCAGGGAATCTGATAGAAGCACATCGTTCCACTTCAACGAAACCCCTTCCCTAAGTATCCTCGCCTTCTTGATATAACTTTGAAATGGCTTCGAGACCACGGGGAAAGAAGAGCGCAACTTCTTTCCCAACTCAGTGGCTCCAATGGAAGGAGGGGTCGTGAGTTGAGAGACCGTCCGAGAAGCACCATCAGGATTGCACCGCAGAGGAGGGGACATATAATAACCTGGGAACCAATCTACTTGAACTTGAATGGCATCAATTGCTATAACAAAAGGCACGGGACATCAAATGCAAGGTTGGAATGTCCAAGAATATAGGTTCTTGTCATCTTGAGTTCCTACACATTTGTCCTTTTCCACATCCCTAAATGTCATTTGTCTATCATGCACAACCTCAAGGGAAATTTATCTAGGAAACACATGAAATGAAATCATTCTGTTCTATTCCTCTCATAATGAAAATGCCTGAGGCTGGAAAATGAACCCATATCCCAAAAAATTAAAATCAAAATCTACTAAGAGAACTTACTTGGCTCGTTCTAGTGCCAACTCTGCTTCAAACCTCTCTCTCCACACCAAAAAAGTATCAATAGTAACAGGTTCTCCATGTGGAATGACTATCTGAAAAAGCAAGGGGGGAACAAAAGTGAAGCAGCTCCGAGAAAAAATATGAAGGCAAACATATCTTAAACAAACACCCAATGCAAAAGTATGAAAATAAAATAAAAGCCCCGTCATGCAGCATTGACACAATCGACAACCATGATCTATTCTAATCCCAAAAGAAAAAATGTAACATGCAGAAAGGAAAGACATAACTTCTTTTATTGATTATGCAGTTGTCTACAAGCTTCATCTTAACAGATAGTGCAAGTATCACTCAACTGGAATAAGCTTTATCTTAATGGATAGTGCGAGACAGAAAAGGAATTCTTTTGTTCTTGGACATAGAGAAGTCCTAGTAATCCCATTGTAAATCAATATAAATTGTTAACATAACTTATTCAAGCTATTTCTAAACTGTTCATCTCGTGTCAATAAATTGGTCAAGTCCTCTTTGAAGCCTTACAAGTAAAGGGCTCGAACATGGAAAAAGAGAATCAGCCTGCTGATTGGTAAGCGCAGCCTTGCCAATAACTACTGACCACTCATATGATGATTGCTATAAGACAGATTTAATCTCAATGGCAGACAATTCAACACAATTAAAAATACAATTATTCCTCTCTCCAAATTGTATGCAAAGGCAAAAAGGAGCTGCACTTCAAATGAAGCTTCCACTCATGCCTTCCAAGTAACCATTCGCAATAAAGTACACATTGTTCACCTTCTTAGGCATCACTCATTGAAGTCCAACTGCAGTAAAAACAAAGTACCACAACTCTCGGACTAGAGCAACAGATGATCAACAGGTCTACCACTACATTTAAACATGCATACCATTCATTTTATAAGATTATCTGGCAGTTCAAGTTTTACCTAACACAACAGTCCAAGCGAAAAAAGCAACTTTTTTATGGTTTTTACTACCCAGATAATACTCTTCCAAGGAAAATGGGCCCCGCTGGATCCCCTTAATGCCTAAATTGTATCAGGTGATTCTGTAGACAACATACCCAAAGTCGTGTCCTCGACTTATTCCCAACCAGAAGAAAGGCCCTATTCTTGGGGCAGATCAAGTGATCTGATCATACCTAAGCTGATATTCCCTAATAGCAAGGATTCATGGAATTCTACAACCTTCTTTACAATAATATCATAGAATTATTTGCATATCCAAACACACAAGCATCCGTACATCATACTAAATATGAGAAAAATGTGCAAGCATAAAGCAATATAAGGAGATCAACAGGCAAGATATGCGAATCAATGCAACAAAGTCTTATCAAATTGAATAGGGGCAGCTTCATTAACTCTTTTTCACCAGCACATTAACCTTCTTCACAAAAGTTCTGCTTAAGACCAAGCATATGTTGTCGTTTTCCTTCTTTTTCTATTTTTTGATTGCCCTTGATAAGTAATATTTATTACATTATAAGGCATTATCATGTTTTACAACCTACATCAAATTCTTTTTGGCCTTCCCATCAACTTTGCGGCGCCTTCAACTTGAACCATAGAAAGTCTATTTAGTTGCCTTGTCGAAAGTTCTTGTAGCAAACAACTAAGCCATCTAGCCTAGATCTCTCCTCTTGTTTCCAGGAAATGAAAAAGAAAAGAAAATGATACCTCCAAGGCTCAAATTTCACACAGATGCACAATTTATTCTTTGTTGCCACCTGGCGTCTCAACATTCTCATTAAAATTACACCAATCTTATTGTCATCTTTGTTATGTAGTATTTCAATTCTATTATTAAGCATGAATCAATTCTATTATTAAGCATGAAGAAACCATTTTGCCAAATTTTCTAAAATATCCTTTTAGGATATTATACACAAACACACATGCATAGATGTGTATACATATATACACATCAATATATGTAAATACATATACATACACATACATACATACATACATACATACATTTATTTTTTTTGATAAGTAATCGAAAAATATCATTAAAAGCGTAAAGATGCCCTTAAGTACACAAGAAGTATACAAGAAGAAACACCTAACTAGAAGGAGCAAAAAGAACAAGGAAATCACTATAACTAATCAACAAAGAGAAACATAAGCAGAAGTCTAAAGATACAAAGTTTTGGAAAACAATGACGTAATCTCCTCCAGAGTTCTGCATATAGAAGCACTATTGTAGTGGTACCTATGCATATAGCGATATAGGTATCATTCCCTCTTTTTTATGCATTGGTAGTTTATAATAACTTCTCTGACTACAGTACTCTTTGTTTCTGGTATTGCCCAAATTATTTATGGTAACACCTCATCTTCAGCATAAGCCGTTTCCTTCCTTACTCTTACAAATATTTTTCAAACTCTGTCACTACAATTCCTTGCTTGGGCTTCACTAAACACTTTTTTTTCCACCTGTGATAACCTATCTTAATACAGAACAAAATAGTCGGTGCGCTAGCTGAAAGTCTAGCTTAAAAGGCATAATATGACTAAGAAGAATGACCAGTCAAACATTCTTTGTTTATGTACAGATAACAATATACGAACTACAAGTACAACTAAAATTTTGCAGTCAATGAGTTCATAAGCTTTTGAGATCTTGCCACATATATTTGGCTAAGGAATGTTCTGAAACAGAAACTACATATACGCATAATATATAGGAAACAAATGAAAAATAAAACAGTGGTGATAAGAAGGAGAAGAAATTAGAGAACGCCCATACATCATCTTTTGCTGCCACTTCTGCTTCGTCATTCTCAATATTAGCATCTTGACCAAATCGTTCAGAAAGCCACTCTTGAGCTGATGTAACTAGTGTGTAAATCATAGCCATACCAAGAATTTCAGACGCCTGTGGAATGCAAGTAACAGATCAAGATATGCTAAGCACAACTGTACAACTTTACAACACTTTTTGAGAATTTCAGCCATATTTTTTAGAATAAACATAAATGTTGACCTACTAAGCTAACATTTTAGATTATTAGATTGCTATAAATTGCAGTTACTACAAAGCACCTTTAGTCCTGGTGAGAAGATGAAATCATGCCATTTCCTATTTTGCAGCTCTCAGGATATCATCAGCACACCTAACATGCAATCTCAATTTTATAGGTTCCAACGAGATTGACAGCCCATAAAAATATACGTGGAATTTTCTAAAACAAAACTGATTTTTTTCCATTTCAAATGACTCTTTTATGGTATTTTTTTTTTCCCTTTTACCCATGTGTGGAGTGGATGGAAGGGGTGGGGTTGAATGGACTATTCAACTGTACTGCATTGCCAGGAAGCTACATCGCGAATGTAAACACACCCACTTGCACCTAAAAATGTGCTGAAAAAGTAAATTGCATACACAAGTACAAAATATATAAAAAAATTACCTCTTGATGAAGCTTTTCTTTCAGAATTCTAAGATCTTCTATGTGTATTCCTCGTAAACTGACAAAATGAAAATACCATCACTAGGGAACAGAAAACACGGGTTCACCTCATACAGAACCATATTCGTACAGTTATCACTCGACCTTAATCTAGCTGAACAAGGCAATATTGATAACAGACAGCTATTCATCTAAAAAACTTTGTATCATCTCAAATTTGCAATATGAATCCAAGTTAAATAATCTAAAAGAGAGCCCCTACCATTTCAATGAGCTCCCAAAAGCCCCCAGTTATAATTTGCACCATTAGCAGATGGGATAATAAACAAGGACATGCACACCAAACATTTGAATCCATAATAAATAAGTACAGCTAGCATTCAAACACAACCATCCAGAAAATAAATGATTGGTGATACTTGTCAAAATAAGTTAAATGAAATATCACTACATCAATTTATAACTTTTGAGAGCGGCATTCTTTGCTTGGTCGGCCACCCTAGGACAGATCATCAACATGGATAAGCTAAGGAAGCGTCATGTCGTTGTGGTTGGTGTTGTATATATCAGAAGAGTGGGGAGTTAGTGGATTATCTTCTTCCCCACTATGAAGTTGCTAGTGCCCTATGGAGCTATTTTCAGTCGTGCTAGGCTAACTTGGGTTATGCTTAGACGAGTAGTAGACCTTTTCACTTGTTGTAGAGGGTTGAGTAGCAGTCCTCAGAGAGTAGCAGTGTGGAAGATGGTACCGTCCTGCCTTGTGTAGTGTCTTTAGAGGAAAAAAAAATGATAGAAATTTTGAAGACTACGAGAGGACAGTGGTAGAACTGAAGTCTTTCTTCTTCAATACTCTACCACTAGACAGTTGCTTTAGACTATCCTAATTTGCTTGGTTTTCATGATTTTCTTGAAGAAAATTTCTCTTTCTTGCTAGGTGTATCTCTTATATACTTCATGTGTACCTGAGTTGCGTCTTTTGCACTTTTTAATGATATTTTGATTACTTATTAAACAAAAAAATTTACTTTTGAAAGCATTAGAAAATTCAAAAAATTCCTTCTCAATTTTACATTTTTTCTTTTTGAATTTCAGATATTCTAACCTTATAGTGCACGGGGTGCAGTTTAACTCTAGTTCGTATACACAATAGAGTGAATTCATATGATCTTTTTGTTTATGCAATCAACTGAAAGACTATTAAAAAAATTGGCCAAGGGAACCAAGCAGGGGAATGTCAGGTAAACAGAGAAGCAACACAGTAGCATACAAATTATAGGTAAGGTATATGGTGCAGATTACCAAGGTTAATATGATGGACAATTCACAACTTGTCTACACAACACAGGCATGGCAGTCGGGAAGTCAGCAAAGAGGAATATAGCAGAGAGGTGCAACCATATGATGCCACTTCAATTATGCATTCAAAACATGAAGGTAGTTACTTCAGAAAGTTTTTCGCTAATGTATACTGGTAAGTAGTAGAAGTGTGTTCAACAAGTTCAGGGCATAGCAAGTAAAAGTCACAGTTGGAGTAGAAAAGAGAAACTAAAAATGAACTAAAAAAAGAAAAAAGAAAGGGGAAATATAAGTTTGTGGATAAGTGGCAGAGTATAAGCGTGGGGAATGACAGAGAACTCTTTAGCACGGTACTGTCCACCAGAAGAATGTACTAACCTTTTCACATTTAAAAGTGGAGGTTCATCTGGATACTTTTCTGTGTGCGAGAAAATCAAAGCCAGCTGAACTGCAACAGAAGCTTCAGAAAAAGTTTATGTTCATAGGAAATCAAAAAAATCTTGAACTAGGAAACCCAGTAAACAAAGCTCCCAAAAGTGTGTTTTGTGTGTGTATTAGGAAAGAACCAAGAAGAAACTTATCAATATAAAAAGAAATGAACAAGAATAACCTGGAGTGGACAATTCATCTGTTTCATCGTCCTGTTGAACATAAAGCAAAATAACACATAAAGAAAATTCAAGCCTATATCACATAAACAAATTGATTGATATCTGTGCAGTTGAAAATATGCATTGACATAAAATAGCCATTGATTTTCAAGCCAGCTGACATAAAAGCACCACTGCACCATGCATTATTGGTTAGGTCGGGTAGGTCATAAAACGCATAATTGTTGGCTAATGGACACACGCACTAGCAAATGCACAACACCACATGGTAGTGATGATTAAAGCTCTTTTAGACATGCAAAATACGAGAATATCACTTATTTTTTATAAATAATCGAGATATCATTAAAAGCATAAGGTGCTCACAAGCACACAGTAAGTATACGAGAGAAGCCACCTAGCTAGTAGGAGCAAAAAAAAAAAAAAATCATGATTACTAATCACCAAAGGAAAAATAAAAGCAGTTGTTCAAAGATATATGGTGTTAAAAAATAAAGACTTAATCTCCTCCAAAGTCCTCTCATAGTCCTCAAAACTTCTATCATAAACTTCAATCTTTCTTTTCTCTCCATAGACACCACAAAAAAAAAAAGGCACCATCTTTCACACAGTAGCACTCCAAATGCTGCCTGCAGTCCACCAACAAGCATACAAGTCAATTACTTGTCCAGGCATAACCCAAGACAGCCCAAAACGACTAAAGAAAATATTTCATATGGCACAAGCAACCTCACAACGAAAAAAATGATTCACGGACTCCTCATTTCTTTTACGCATATAACACCTATAAACCACAATGACGCGCTGCTTCCAGAGGTTGTCCATGGTAAGGATCTTTCCTAGGGCTTCCGACCAAATAAAAAAAAAAAGGGGAAACAAAAAAATCATCATTATAACCCATGGCACTATAGAAGGATTTAACACCAAACAACCCTCTTTTGGATTGGACCCACCACTGCTTGTCCTCCCATTCCCGTCTCATTCTCACTAAATACAATGCCCTAAAGAACAAGGTAAAGGCATCTACCTCCCAATCATGAGCCGCTCTAGCAAAGCTCATATTCTGCTGAATAGCACATCCAAAAAATTCCACATAAGCCATAACAGAAGCATCATTTCCGCAAGCAATACCAAATAAAACTGGAAATGATTCCTTAAGGGCCATATCCCCACACCAAAGATCATGCCAAAATCTAACCTTAAGAGTCATCTCTCACCTCAAATCTGGTATGACTACTTCTCCCAACCTCTCCTAATATTCTTCCATACACCCACCCCAACAGGCTCACTAGAACACAACCCTCCCCATGAACTTCCAAATGTAGAGTCCACCACCAATTTCCATCAAGCCTCTCTCTCAAGCTCATAGCACTAGTCATTTACCTAAAAGAGCATGATTGAACCTCAGCAAGTTTCTAAACCTCAAACATCGGCGTACAAACATTCGACCAACTCACCAGGTGATATTTGAATTCTTCGTCTAGCCCATCCCATAAGAAATTACATTGAAGCTTCTAAATACGGTTTGCAACACTCGTAGGGAGAGAAAAGAGGGACATGAAGTACATAAGTAAGTCGGATAGGGTGCTCTTGATAAGGGTAATCCTACCACCCTTAGACAAATGCAACATTTTCCAACTAGCCAACCGACATTCTATCTTCTCAATAACACCGTCTCGTATATGCTTGGCCTAAGAGGCTCCTAACGGAAAACCAAGATACTTCATGGGCAGAGACATAACCCACAACCCAAAATCCCAGCCAACCCAGCCACATTATCAACATTTCCCACAAGAACCAATTCCGACTTTGCTAAGTTCATCTTCAAACCCGACACAGCTTCAAAACATAAGAAAAAACCCCGTAAATTGCGTAGATGATTTGGGTCAACCCCATAGAAAAGCAAAGTATCATCAACAAATAGAAGATGGGAAATATCAATCCCTGTCCCCACAAACAAGCCAGACAGCATACCTGCACCCACTTCAACTGAAATCATCCTACCCAACACCTTCATCACTATGACAAACAACAAATGAGTCAGAGGGTCTCCTTGCTCAAGCCACGAGAGCTGTTAAAGAAGCCTGTGGGAGAGTCCAAAACTAAGAAACGCACCGAGGAAATACAATGAGTTATCCATGAGCACTATTTCCCCCCAAACCCCACCTTAGCATGTACAACAAAAAATCCCAATTAACATGATCATGACCTTTTTCTAAGTCCATTTTACAAATAAACCCCGGCTCTCCAAATCTCATTCTACTATCAAGGCATTCATTGGCAATAAGAATAGGATTTAGGATCAGCCTACTACAGATGAACGCATTGTGACTTAGAAATCACCTACTCCAACACCATCTTAAGCTTGTTAGCTAGAATTTTAGCAGTAATCTTGTAAATGCTACCCACTAGACTGATCGGGTGAAAATCCTTGGGGTTGACAGCCCCTAGAATCTTCGAAATAAAGCTGAGGAACGTAGCATTAAGGCTTCTCTCAAACTTACCACTAGCATGCAAATCATGAAAGACCTTTATGATATCCTCATTCAGAACAACCCAACAAGCTTGGAAGAATGCCATGGAGTAACCGCCAAGGCCCGGCACCTTTTTTTCTTTTTTGACAAGTAAAATATATTCAAGAAACGCAAAGAGGCGCAACCCATAGTACATAGGACGTATACAAGAAACCCCTAATTCAAAGAAAAAAGAGAGCACCTATCTATAAATTCAAAATAAGAACACTCATGCATAAACTGAAATTTCTCTCTCTACATAAACAATGTTTGAAGCATCATTTTCTTCAAGTTTATCAAGTCAGTCTCACAATCTTCAAAACAGCGTGCATTTCGTTCCCTCCAAACACACCGCATCAAACACAATGGAACCATGCACCAAATCGGTATCAACGTCCGATTGCCCTTTTGCCCCCTCCAACTTTCCAACATATCTTTCACCGACCGCGGCATTACCCACTCCACCCCAAACATTTGCAATATCGTCCTCCACAATTCTGTAGCAACCATACAGTGCAGAAACAAATGGTCCATGGACTCTCCAGAAATCCTACACATGTAGCACCACTCTATCACAATAATGCTTCTCTTTCGTAAATTATCCAAAGTTAAGATTTTTCCCAAAGCCGCCATCCACACAAAGAAAGCCACTCTCGGGGGACCTTAACTTTCCAAATACTTCTCCACAGAAATGACGACGGCATAGGACTAGATAAAACCTTATTGTAAGACTTTACCTCAAATGATTTCTTACGCGTTGGAATCTAACACATTTTATCCTCTCCCTCACTTCTAACTTTAAGAGTGTACAACATCCCCAAAAATCTACTAACCGCTTCCACCTCCCAATCATAAACTGGGCGAGAAAACAAATATTCCACAAAATTGTCCCATTTTGTCTCTGTATATTGTCCTCCATCCATGCATCCTTGCCACTAGCAATGAGAAACAACTCTGCAAAAAGAGTCTTCAAAGAAATCTCCCCACACCACACATCATGCCAAAATAGAACTTTCGAACCGTTTCCGATCTCATATCTCACATGAGCAGCAAAATCATCCCATCCCCTCCTAATACACTTCCAAACTCCAACCCCAAAAGAACCCCCAACCTCCTTAGAGCACCAACTACCCCTCATACTTCCATATTTGAAATCCACCACCTTTCTCCAAAGAGCATCCATTTCCAAAGCATATCTCCATAACCATATACCCATCACCAAGGCCCGGCACCTTGTCACCATTCATAGCTTTCACAACTTCTCAAACCTTCATTTCCTCAAAATCTCTCTCCAAACAACTAGCCTTAGCCTCATCAATAGAATCAAAGAAAAGACCGTCTACAACAGGCCTCCAACTGAACTGCTCGGTGAACAACTTTTTATAAAACTGGAAAATGTGCTCCCCGATCTCCAACTGGCTGGTAGAAACTGTGCCATCAATCAACAAGGAGTCAATTCCATCTTCTGTTGGAGTTAGCCATTGTGCGAAAAAAAATTATGCGATTGTCACCCTCCCATAACAACACCACCCTAGATTTCTACCTCCAACTCACCTCTTCCATGAGAGTAGATCTTTCTAACTTGCTAACAATTTATACCTTCTTCATGTTCTCCTCAACGACAACGCCCAAGGCCCTTTCTTCTTCAAGGACTTCAAAAATATGTAACTCTTCTAAAA
Organism: Alnus glutinosa; assembly: GCF_958979055.1. Lineage (NCBI taxonomy): Eukaryota > Viridiplantae > Streptophyta > Magnoliopsida > Fagales > Betulaceae > Alnus > Alnus glutinosa. The sequence continues at coordinate 11,789,566 of NC_084888.1, read as the reverse complement.
GAATCTTCTTCTTTTGTTCTACATTGCCAAACACCTCCTCGTTCCATCTCTTTATATCAAATTGCGAGGCTTGGAAATGATAAGAGTCCCACCACTATTTTACCTTGTCCACAAAACCTTCAGACTTAAGCCACATGTTTTCAAATTTGAAGGACCTATTGCCCCTTAGAAAGTCGCCAAAGTCATGGAGGAAGGGAAATGATCCAAACAAAGTCTAGGAAGCCTCCTTTGGGAAACAGGAAACTGGTGTTTCCCATGCTGGAGAGAAAAGGAATCTATCAATTCTAGACCAAGCGGGAGAATCCCGATTGTTCAACCAAGTAAAATTTCCGCCATGTAGTTCTTATGCTCTCTGATTTTAAGATTGTTGTAAGTTAAATAACTTAGATAAAAACTAATTCTACTATGACTTACCCAATGGTTTTTTAAGAGTCACCAGACAAAAAAAAAAAGAAGCTTAACATCAAGTCTGCAAATAACATGTGAAAGAAAAAAAAAAAAAATGGCAAACCACGCTAAGGGAATGAGAATATGAACCTGTGGGGATAGTTTTATTTGGAAGCACCGATTGGAAGTACCCAAACCACTCTCACCAGAGTGAATTTCTGCAACAAAACGATGCCGCATTACATGTCAAAATGGCAACACGAAAATATAAGAGAAAAAATTGCAATTCAGATTCATAGACAAAAAGGGCACCACAAACCTTTGAAATCATCCATAAGTATTGCTTCCAATGCCTCGATTTCCATCTCCTGCTCCTGAGCATAGTCTGTTCACATTATTGTTTAAGAAAAACAAAAATAACAACCGTAAATTAATCTTAACGCAGTTGGGTCATCTCTGAGCTAAAATTCAATGGAATCTAATAGATTTAATACGTTATCAGAAAACCCAGATCATGGTTGTCTATAAGGGTAATATAGTTATCAAGCAATAGACTGAGAGAGTGAAGGAAAATTAAATACCAGTCATGGTTGTGAAAATAGCTCTCGATAGTTCTTTCTGGCTTTCTGGCTTCTGATTCTCGAACTGAGAGTGCTTTCTCTTCTTCCAACGACGGCCACCGCCAACTATCGTCTATCACTACGCTCTAGTTTAATGTGGGTTTATTTCTGTATGCCAAAAAGAAAAATCGATTTTTGAGAAGTAGTTTATTTGTAAATTGATTATAATTTTGCAATTTTAAAAAGTATAATTTAAAAATAGCAATTTTAAAATGTGTGATTTGAAAATTAATTTTTAAAAATATAGTTAAGCATTTAACAAAATTTCAATTTAGCCTTTAAAATTACAGATTAACTTTTAAAATTCTGCGTTTTCAAAAACAATACCATATTGCCATTTGGAAAATTAGTTTTTTGCGTTTTCAAATTGTAATTTTTTCAAATCGCAATTCTCAAACAATTCATTTTTTGCAATTTGATTTAAAATCTCACTTCTTGTCTACGAAATCGAAATCACAAACGTACTCCTAGTCTTAAATCTAAAATTCAAAAGTATTTGGTATATCTAAAAGAGTAACGCTATAAACTATAATTTTATTTAACAATATTAATGTGGTAGTCCCAACCAACTCATATATCAGTTTTTATCACCAAAAAAAAGAAAAAAAAGAATTTGTTAAAATTGTCGCGTTAGTATTGTGTGATAAAAATATAATATATAACATTATTCGTTTTGAAATTTGTTCCTATATAAAAATAACTTTAAAAAAAGACTTCACGTAAAATGAAGGGTTGAAAATACAGTTTTAGTTCAAATTAAAATAGATTCTTAAATAATTTTAGGGACAAAAAATGGTCTTGGACTTGTACCGAATTGGTCCATGCAGTTTCAAAAGTATCTCGAAGGTCTCTAATTTTCAAACTATCCAAACTTGTCCCTACTCCTAATGGCTTGATGAAAACCATAAGACATTGATATGGCTCCGGGTCGTAGCCAATCAAATAATGACACGTGACATAATACCACATCAAGAGGTCCAAATATTTAAATACGACATGTCGTTGTCACATTAGCATTTTTTGGCCACATCAACTGTACGACCCCAAACTATTAAATAAGAATTAAGTAGGCCTTATTTGGATATTAAGACTTGTGGAACTTTTGACTTTCTGTTCTGGCTGTACATTCACAGTATAGCCAAACGATCGTTTACGAACGTTCGAGTAGCCATCCCTGAACATTCAAAGGATGTCGTGTACCGTGTCAGAAGGTACATCTCACACTTTTAGTGCGTACGTCATATCGTACGCAGAACAATCAAGTCATGCGCCGTACATTTGCTAAACCCTAATAGTACACAAACATTCAACAGGTGGCAGTATTGTAAAAATCAGATCATCCTTATCGTTAGCGTTTTCCTCCCCTATTAATACCCCACCCCCTTCATCCTTAATTCATTTCCACCCATTTCAACCAGAATTACCCTAAATTGAGTGTTTTGGTGGAGGAAATGTGTTATTGACTCTTTTGCTTCTAAGAAGATAGCATTCCTAACTTAACTTGTTTCATTTGTTGATGTTATGTTGTTAGTTTGTTTTTATATCATAAGCTTGTAGGCTTAATCCTCTAGAAGTTTTATTGGTTTTAATACTAGTTTAACGTTGGTTTAGCATTTTGATGATATTGGACGTAGTTTTTTTTTGCATGAATCTGTTGTTATGGCTTAGAACATGTTATGAGTCTTGTCTATACCTTAGAACCTGTTTATAAAGGGTTGGTTGGGTTTCTAGTTTGAAATTAAGTTTCTGCCCAAACTCTCCCTGATCGAACGATCGAAGTTGTGATTGAACGTTCGATCATCGTGGCCCGAACGTTCATTGGTTAGACAGGAGACATATTTTGAACCTATTAGAACATATAACCAGTTTTAGCTCAATATTAGGACTAATAATAGGTCTTTTCTCAAATTTTGAGGTTGTAAAGCTTCAATAAGACTTTACGTAAAAGCCTTACGATACAAGTGAGTAAATACTCACATGGATACTTGTTATTATTTTTCCCGCACAGCATGATTATTTTATGTATCAAACATGTACGTTTACAACTCATATGAAATATACTTTTGATTACTGTAAACCCTATTTTGTGAAAATGAGTGATAACAAGATAATGAAAATGATGTGTTTATAAAATCATGCATGTAAAAGATGGTGAATATTAAATTGCATCGTATGACATGGTACATAGGCACGTGCGGGATAGCGGCCATGTGCTTACTATTATATAGGTTAATCATATGGTCAATGAGATTTATGATTATGTTGTAATGGGCATTGAATCCACTGGTTGTTGTGCGACCAGTGCACCATTTACAAATGAGAGTCACAGTTATGGCTTTGATAGTAGCGTGGGCCACCAGAGGTCGAACTCAGTCAAACTGCCAATATATGACAGTATGCGTATAATATCCAAGGCACCGATATTGTATTATAGGTCCATCGGGACAACGTCAACTCTGCTGAATTGGTTAATATATGGGTAGACCATATGAAGTTGAACTATGACTTGATTCTCTTATTACGGCATATATTATATTAGATATTGCATTCATGACCATTTGTGAAATAAATAATTATAATTGTATATTGTTGCATGTAATTTATATCTTAAACATTTGAGCTCACCATACGATAACATGTACATCATGCGTATTATTACTCACTAAATCGTAAACTTACACTGTATCTTTTCTACCTATGAAATATATGTTGTTTAATAGATAACGGTTGTCGAGAGACGTTTGGTACTTTTGAAGAGTGTGCTCAGGATCATCTTTGATGAGCTAGATCTAGGGTTGACCGAGATGTGGAGCAGCAGTGGTGATACCCGTCGTGACATGATCAAAATTATATTTATGCTTTATTTTCTTAAGTGTAGGCTTTGAGATCGATGTTATGTTATGACTCTTATATTTGAGTTTGAAATCTTATATTATACTTTGATGACTGGTCAATTGACCATACTTTTGGACGTTGTGGCTATTTATGTTATAATACTTTAGTCTTGCTCTGATTGTTCATATTGTGATTGGAGATTTTAATTGCTATCTTTATATTATAAGTGAAAGTCTTATTGTGACATCCCACATCGCCTGGAAATGAGGATGTGCTTATATGTATAAATGTACCCTTTATGACACAACGCGTTTTAAAGCCGTGATGGCAATGAACCTATCAGAACTCCGCAGTTAAGCGTACTTCTGCGAGAGCAATCTTAGGATGGGTGACCTCCTGGAAAGTCTGATATGGGGAGCCAAACCTCCTGGGAAGTCTGGTATGGGGAGCCAAAAGCAGACAATATTGTGTCATTGGGGGTGGGTTGTTACAAATAGTATCAGAGCCATTGCCCAGCCTGAGATGGTGGGAGCGTGCACAAGCCCAATGAGGGACGTCAGCGGGGACGCTGGGTCCAAAGAGGGGGTGATTGTGACGTCTCACATTGCCTGGGAATGAGGATGTGCTTATATGTATAAATGTACCCTTTATGATACAACGCGTTTTAAAACCGTGATGGTTATGAACCTATCAGAACTCCGCAGTTAAGCGTACTTCTGCGAGAGCAATCTCAGGATGGGTGATTGATAATAGCTTAAAAGTGCTTATTTTTCCTATTAAAATAAGTATTATCATACTTTATTATAATTTAATTCTTGCATTTTATATTTAATTGTGGAATATTGATCAAATATTAATATTAACATTAAATAATATATTAATGCAATAAATTATGTTATGTAGGAATTACAAAAGAAATCAAAGAGTAAAAGCTAAGATATGGGTCAAAAGAAGAAGTCTATCCTATGCCCAAGATAGAGTCCAATGTGTAAAACAAGAAGAGGTGAAACCAAACTGCTGGACCCACGAATTGGATAAACATTCTAATACTACTACATGACAAAACCAAGAAGAAAAAGGTGTCTTTGGCTCTTATAAAAAGAAGAGGAGTTTTATTTCAAGTGTAAGAGAGAGACATGGAACAAAGAGAAGACTGAGATGCTTATAGTAGTACGAATCCCAAAAGAAGAATGATAACTTAAATGTGTAAACCCAAGTGCAGGTTGTCGCGAAGTAATAAATTTTAGATAAGTACGAGGTCGATCCACAGGGAATGGTAGATATTTAGTAAAATTCCTATTATTGTACAGAAAAGTAAATTGAGTCGTTTTCCCACTAAAAAGTGGAGCAAAGACGAGATTATAAACTAAAATTAAATCAACTAAACTAAATTAATAAAAAGTAAATAGGAGAAAATTAATGAAAACACTAAGGTTCAGAGATCCACCTAGTATTATATTACGTATTTCTGAGACATATATTTTTAATTCAACTTGATAAAAAATCAACTCTCCTAATCGAAAAATAAAATAATTAAGCACAAAGTAAATATAAAATAAATTAAACATGGATTTATTGAGAATTTGATTTCAAAAACATGTTACAATAAATTAAGCATTCAATATATTTTCGAATCATAACAAATCAAACAAAGTAAGTATTTGACATAAACAAAAATCATAATGAATCAAAATAAACTTGTCTCATTAAATTACTTTCAAATAAAAATCATCCCTAACATTTAATCATTAATCTATGAAGAACAAATAAAATAGTCTCAAAAACACATAATAAAAATACTAAGTTTCACCCATAACCTTAGCTAGAGATTTAAGTACTAAAAATCATAAATAGAAAATAAATAGAAAGAAAGGCTGCCGAAAATTCTTCTCTTGTGTCGTACGTCGTTTTTTTCTATAATTTTTGGCTTTCTTGTTTGTTGTCGTGTTGCTTCTCTTATAGAGATATGAGTCATTCTTCTTTTGGGATTCGTACTACTATAAGCATCTCAGTATTCTCTTTGTTCCATGTCTCTCTCTTACACTTGAAATAAAACTCATCTTCTTTTTATAAGAGCCAAAGACACATTTTTCTTCTTGGTTTTGTCATGTAGTAGTATTAGAATGTTTATCCAATTCGTGGGTCCAGCAGTTTGGTTTCACCTCTTCTTGTTTTACACATTGGACTCTATCTTGGGCATAGGATAGACTTCTTCTTTTGACCCACATCTTGGCTTTTACTCTTTGATTTCAAAAACTTGTTGACAACTTAAATGTGTAAACCCAAGTGCAGGTTGTCGCGAAGTAATAAATTTTAGATAAGTACGAGGTCGATCCACAGGGAATGGTAGATATTTAGTAAAATTCCTATTATTGTACAGAAAAGTAAATTGAGTCGTTTTTCCACTAAAAAGTGGAGCAAAGACGAGATTATAAACTAAAATTAAATCAACTAAACTAAATTAATAAAAAGTAAATAGGAGAAAATTAATGAAAACACTAAGGTTCAGAGATCCACCTAGTATTATATTACGTATTCCTGAGACATATATTTTTAATTCAACTTGATAAAAAATCAACTCTCCTAATTGAAAAATAAAATAATTAAGCACAAAGTAAATATAAAATAAATTAAACATGGATTGATTGAGAATTTGATTTCAAAAACATGTTACAATAAATTAAGCATTCAATATATTTTCGAATCATAACAAATCAAACAAAGTAAGTATTTGATTTAAACAAAAATCATAATGAATCAAAATAAACTTGTCTCATTAAATTACTTTCAAATAAAAATCATCCCCAACATTTAATCATTAATCTATAAAGAACAAATAAAATAGTCTCAAAAACACATAATAAAAATACTAAGTTTCAACCCTAACCTTAGCTAGAGATTTAAGTACTAAAAATCATAAATAGAAAATAAATAGAAAGAAAGGCTGCCGAAAATTCTTCTCTTGTGTCGTGCGTCGTTTTTTTCTATAATTTTTGGCTTTCTTGTTTGTTGTCGTGTTGCTTCTCTTATAGAGATATGAGTCATTCTTCTTTTGGGATTCGTACTACTATAAGCATCTCAGTCTTCTCTTTGTTCCATGTCTCTCTCTTACACTTGAAATAAAACTCCTCTTCTTTTTATAAGAGCCAAAGACACCTTTTTCTTCTTGGTTTTGTCATGTAGTAGTATTAGAATGTTTATCCAATTCGTGGATCCAGCAGTTTGGTTTCACCTCTTCTTGTTTTACACATTGGACTCTATCTTGGGCATAGGATAGACTTCTTCTTTTGACCCACATCTTGGCTTTTACTCTTTGATTTCTTTTGTAATTCCTATATAACATAATTTATTGCATTAATATATTATTTAATGTTAATATTAATATTTGATCAATATTCCACAATTAAATATAAAATGCAAGAATTAAATTATAATAAAGTATGATAATACTTATTTTAATAGGAAAAATAAGCACTTTTAAGCTATTATCAGTGACCTTCTGGGAAGTCTGATTTGGGGAGCCAAAAGCGGACAATATTGTGTCATTGAGGGTGGGTCGTTACACTTATGATGTAGACTCTCTTCGAAAATGATGAGATTCTTGTGGTCTATTTCTTATGGAACGAGACTGAAGGCGAACCATAAAATTAACTACCAGTTAATTAATTTAATTGCGGCGTTACATCGCCTTGTCAGCTTTAGAATCACAATGTTACATGACAAGACGATTTAATTATACAGGAATGACTATATGTTAGTTTTTACTCTTCACAAGGTGTAGAGTTATTTTCTAAATTGTTGAACATTTGAGTGAGTAAAACTCAATCAGTCCAAACTCAATTGTTTTGTCTGTTTAACTATCTCTTTCTCACACATGCATTTCACCGGCCCCACATCATGCTTTAAGCCACTATATTAATTCAAAAAATCCACACACTTTTGTCATCGCCCATGAGCTTCATGCCATGATTGTCACCCACGGAGTTCCCAGGCCACGAAGACTATTAGAGTGAGGATGCCATGCACATATTAGTCAAGTTGAGAGCCAATTGTCACATGGAGCTCAACTGCATCAATCTTCATTAAAGTCACTGGCAGGAGGTCGCCAGTTGTGTGATTATCAAGGATGACACTCCCCCTATACGGACTTTCAGCTCAATGCATCTGCCACCACATTCTCCTTGCCAGGGTGATAGTTGATGGTGCAATCATAATCTTTGATTCTTTCCAACCATCTCTTCTGCCTCATATTCATTTCCTTTTGTTTGAATAATAATAACATTCAAGACTCTTGGGGTTCATGGAAATCTCACATATTTCCCCATGCAAATAATGTCTCCAAATCTTGAAGGTCAAGACATCTGCTGCTAATTCCAAGTCATGTATGGGTTAACTATGTTCATAGTTCTTCAATGGTTGAGAGCCATACACCACTATCTTTCCATTTTGCATGAAAACACACCCCAATCTCTTATTTGATGTGTAACTATACACAACAAAGCCTTCTGACTCAGTGGGAAGAGTTAGAACTATAACGGTTACTAATCTTTGTTTTAACCCTTGGAAGATCTCCCCACACGTGTCGAACCATACAAAGTGGGCTTTTTTCCTAGTGAGGGCCGTCAAAGGCCAAATATCTTTGAAAATCCTTCTATTAAGCGCCTAGAATAACTGGCCAGGCCTAGAAAACCTATGACCTCTCGTACATTAGTCGGTCTCTCCCACTCACCTATCGCCTTAATCTTGCTCGGATCCACCGATATCCTTCCTTAGACACCGCGTGTCTGAGGAATGAAATCCTTTCCAACCAAATTTCTCATTTCTTGAGCTTGCCATATAGCATCTTCTCCCTAACTACGTGTAACACCGTATGTAGATGCCTCTCATGCTCTTGGCGACTTTTGGAGTATACCAAAATGTCATAAATGAATACTACAACAAATTTACCAAGAACTCCCAAAACACGCTATTCATCAAGTCCATAAATACTATAGAGCATTAGTTAACCCGAAAGGCATGACCAATAATTCATATGGCTATAGTGGATTCTAAACGCCGTCTTTAGTACATCTTCACTCTTTATCTTCAATTGATGATACCCCGACCAAAGATCTATTTTGGAGAAGACTTTAGCACCCTGTAGTTAGTTAAACAAGTCATCAATCCAAAGTAAAGGATACTTGTTATTCACCGACACCTAGTTAAACTATTGGTTATCAATACAAATTTGCATCATCCCATCCTTCTATTTCATGAATAAGATTAGTGCTCCCTACGAGGATACGATACACTGGGATGGATAAAGCCCATTATCCATTAGCTCTTGTAGTTGGACCTTATGTAACACTAAGGACAATTAAAGAATTAAAATAAGTTATAAATTCGAGGATAATAAAGTGAAGTAGTAAATTAAGGTGTGTCTTGACAATATTAGATCAAGCATGGTAAGGCTTATAAACGTTGAGTCAACTATGAATGTAAAAATCCGCATTTAGAACTTAGAAAATTTAAGAACTAGAACTTTTCGTTCGAACATTAATTAGTCTCGCTTGAACGAGATAGGGGCCATGTGTTTGTTGAGAGTGCATGAGGGAAAACAAACGGCAAGATCAAATATTGAATGATCGTGTTCGAATAGTGTAATGAGACATTCAAACGAAATGGCACCTCCACTTGTCGACAATTGTGCGGGTTAGATGAGACAATATGTAGACACAATGCATATTAAATGTGTCTGACGGGTTTCCGTTTGAAAGGAAATTAAGCATATTATATTCGAACGAGTGTACAATATGCGATTCTAAGTCTATTTAAACAACAAGAGCCGGATTTTGTCCTCTATTCGTTCGAGAGACAACATTATCCGTGTTCGGAATCAGTTTTAGTACTTGTCTTTTTTTTGAAAAAAAATAAATAAATCATCGTCTTCATTTGTAGACCTAAGCACACACAACTACACATGTCCCAAATAAATAAGACACAAGTTTTAGATATCGAATGAGCCAATATAAAATATAACAAACTTCCCATTTAGCTATTCGGTGACAAAACTTACATACAAGTATGAGTTACAATGTTTCCCCTGAGGATACAAATCATAATCTATCAAACCACGAGTAGACTAGTCTTTGTCTTAAATAAAACCTAAAACGCTTAACAAACTCATTACATGCATGGGGGTACAAGAAATATTGAAAAAGTTCAAGAATTTAAATTCATAACATCAAACATAAATTTCAATATCATCAAAAAATTGGCAGATAACATATATCATGCATAGATACACCAAAACATAAAATACATATATCCATCTTACCATCCAAAATAGATACATCAAATCAAATGCGTAACACAATATTAAAACATTCAACCACGATAGATATAACATACATAATAAAATATTCTAACATTAAATAATACAAAAAATAAATAAAAAAAAACCCCAAAATTCTCCCCATTTTTGACACCAAATGACAAAGGGAGAGAACACCCACAAAAACATCCAACTTTGTTAAATACAATAAGCACTCAGTAACTGAAGCATATCTTCACCCACTCTCTCCATTCTTTGATGGATCATAGCCATGCTCAATTACACACCCCCAATATAATCAACGATTTTCTGAAAATTATTCTTGATGAAATCATTGTAGAAGTTGATCTGATGACTGATTAGACCATACTCATTGAAGAATGACATTGCTACCTCCTTACAAAAACTTTTAATTCATCCAAATCACGTATGCTACTTGAGTCAAGGAATTTGTCATCATCTAAATCCATATTAACCTCATTAGAGATATCCATATTAAGCCTTACTACTCATTCATAAGAGATATCAACCATACCCACAATCATTTAAATAACATAGTTAAGTATAATGTTATATTTTGCCTACTAAAGACAATTTGATGAAATGAGGTTTTGTCAAGGAACCCTCTTGCCCTATATGTTGTATGGATAGAGAAACTATGGTGCATATCTTATGGAGCTGTCCATTAGCAATGAATGTTTGGAGTGTTTGTGGGAGAACATTTCAGAAAAAGCTCTAGCAGTGGATTTGATTTCGTACAGATTGTAGAGGAACTATCTACTAAGTGTACTTTAGAATAATTTGAGCTTTTTGTGGTAATTGCTAGAAGAATATGGTTCCGTTGAAAGACGGTCATTCATGGTGGAGATTTTATATATCCTAATCTATTGGCAAGAGGGATGATGGAATCATATGAAGAATATACAAAGATCATGGCACAGAGGGGGTTGCAAGGCAAATGAGTGTAGAGGTAGGACACATCAAATGGAAAGCCCCACCAAGGAATAAATATAAAGTTAATTGAGATATGTCAATTGATAAATCAAATGGGCTTTTGGGTCTGGGAGCTATAGTGAGGGACTAGAAGGACGATGTAGTAGCGGCTAAAATCCTGTCAAAATATGGAACCCTAGAACCAGTTGCTGCAGAAGCCTTGAGTGCCCTCCATCTAGTAGAATTTTGTAGAGATCTCAACCTTCAACACATCATAATGGAAGGGGACGCGCTTCAAGTAATGAATGTTATCAATTCTAATAGACATAATTTGGGTAGGTTGGCCTAAATTACAAATCACTCTCTCTGGTATCAACATTGTTAGTATTTTATATTGTCGACATTCTGGTTGGCAAAAACAATTTATGTAAAGGTTGCTTTTTAACATGAATATTGGTTCAATTCAGAGTCTCCAAGTAATATGGACAGTGCCTCAATTCATGCCATGTGTTTGTTCACAAGCTTTTAGAAGATGTCCATGAAGATTCCATGCTATTTCCAAGTTAGAAACAACTGGTTCCTATGCAACCTTCCAGACGGGCCTTTGAAGGCGTCTGGACGCCCTTCAGTGTCTAGAAGCTTCAGCCGTTGCAACTGTCCGGACAACAGAGCTACATCGTCCAGACGCTAGGTCAAGCTACTCCGAGATGAAAATGTCTCCGAGACAAAAAAAATTTCAAGACTAAAAAATGTCTCCGAGACGAAAAATTTTCCGAGACTAAAAAAGTCTCCAAGATGAAAAAATTTCCAAGTCTGAAAATGTCTCCAAGACAAAATTTCCGAGACTAAAAAAGTCTCCGAGATGAAAAATTTTCCAAGTCTGAAAATGTCTCCGAGACAAAAAATTTCCGAGACTAAAAAAGTCTCCGCGATGAAAAATTTTCCGAGACTAAAAAAGTCTCCGAGATAAAAAATTTTCCGAGACTAAAGAAGTCTCTGAGATGAAAAATTTTCCAAGTCTGAAAATGTCTCCGAGACAAAAAAAATAAATAAAACAAAAAAAAAAAAATTTCTGAGATTAAAAATGTCTCCGAGATGAAAAATTTTCCAAGTCTGAAAATGTCTCCGAGACAAAAAAAAAAAAAAAAATTCCGAGACTAAAAAAGTCTCCGAGATAAAAAATTTTCCGAGACTAAATAAGTCTTTGAGATGAAAAATTTTCCAAGACAAAAAGTCTTTAAGACGAAAAATTTTCTGAGACTGAAAAAGTCTCCGAGACAAAATTTTCCGAGACTAAAAAGGTTTCCGAGACAAATTTTTTTTCCAAATCTAAGCAAAACTCTGAGACAAAACAGGAAATTTCCCGAGATGGAAATAAAATTCCGAGACAAAAATATCCCGAGGCCGAGATAGCCTGTGTATCTCGAATAGAACATTGTCAAATGAAAAAGATTGCCATATTGACGCAGCTAGGAAATCTTCCGATTTGTCAACGGCGAGTGAAAGGCTTCAATTGCATACAGCTTCGAGCATTCAAAATTACTACCACATGCAAAAAGTCACAAGCACAAGGGGGTAAAAGTTATGCCGCTTACTAGACACTCCGACAACCATGGTCTCCACAAGCGTCTGACCATCAACATTGAATCCTCATTATCAACGGACAAAAATAGCCCCATCTGCAAGTACAAAAGAAGATTCCCAATGCCCGACCAGTTGGACGAATCAGTCAATGGGAATCGGGGGATATCTGTTAGGGAAATTATCATCCCCTAGGCAAATGAGCCTATACTCGAACTAGGGCCCAGTTGATATTGCTGGCTCAACTTGACCCGCTCAGTCACTAAAGCTTAACAGAGTCTTATAACACCTTGAAGGCTATATTTGGAACACATGGAATAAATACATTATCCCAGGAGGAGTAAGTGTCTCACTTTCCCACTCTCCTACTCAACCTCTATCTCATTCCACTAAGGGTTCCACTCAGCCATGACATGAAGGTGGAACAATGCGGTTGAAAATTATGTGCTTATAAATAGGCTGCTATCCCAGGTACAAAATACACTCTGAATATATACTAAACTCTCGATTCTCAATACTCTCCAAAATGGCCCACTGACTTAGGCATCGGAGAGGGGACGTCGGGAGACCCCCCTCTGACGCATATTTTGTTATTCCTTGTAGATTACGAAGAACACGGCGAATCAGAGATCTACACGTTACCAGACTGAAAACTGTTCTAACACGCTAGCTTTCTAGCCGTTGCCAGTGTGTGCTCAACTGTTTGTGTAAAGTCTATCTTAGGGAGGAACCCTAAAGTAAAGGATTTCATTAAAGACCCCTTCAAGTAGGAGATTTGATTGGAAAGCGTTCATGATGGGTTTTCTGTCAGAATAATAGGAACAATCGCTGCATCGGAGCATGTGAGCGTTACTTTCTATGTACTAGCTTTGTCTTCTGAATAGTGGAAATCCTGGGTTTGACTGCCCTGAAGTGATTTTTTTCTTAACTGAGTTTCCACTTCGTCAACAAAATATTTGTCTCTTTTAAATTCCGCAATTGAAATATTTTGTTGCACACTATCATACACTTGGTAAATTATAAGTCAATTTTATTTTTCAAATATGAATTCAGAGATCCATGTGGTTGGCTTAATTTATAAATCGATCCCTGGAGTCAAATTTTGTTAAATTTTTTGATAGATTCCATTAAACGCCGCTTAAGCGCCAATAAGATAGTAATATGTGTTCACCTTAATAAAAAATATAAATAAATAAGACTTTTTTTTTTAAAAAAAAAATCAAAATTAAAAAAAAAAAGTTTTGTTTATTTATTTTGTTTGTAAAAAAAATGAAAATTAAAAAACTCTTCTATGGCTGCTCATCGCTGTGTTGAGCTCTTGAAAGAAGGAAAGGAGTAATCTAATTAGAGCCGTCAATTAATTAGAGAAGATAATCTTTGTAACTGTACGGTGGACGTGGGACCCGTAGCATGCATATAGGACAAGCGTAGACAATTAATATATATACCTGTCCGTTCCAAATGAAAACACCTTTATCATGGATTTTACGTGCAGATTCCGTCCAAAACCGGGCTTACTTGGGTTCTCAAATATCATCCCGGCCACCTCATCACACCAAATCTTGTGAAAAATCAATAAATAAATAAATAACAAAAATCCAATTCGTCTTCTTCATGTCCAGAAAAAAGAAGAAGGAGGTTTATCTTCTACTTATATTATAATTTTTATTATTATCTTATTAAATAACATGTGTCCCATACAAACTAAATTCTTGTTTATATTTTATAAATTCAACTTGAAATGCATTGGATTTTACTTTTTGTTTTTTAATTTTTAGGATAAAGTCCACATAATTCCCTCAAACTCCCATTAATTGAAAGTGTCATCCCAAACTACCAAAAATTAACAATCTACATATAAGATTGACAAGTGTCTTTTGGCTTACATGCTTTTTTTAATAGCATTAATAAAAGGGATAATTGCACCGTTGGTCCCTGTGGTATGCCATAATTATTTTTCACTCCCTATGATTTAAAAAAAAAACAAAAACGGGAAGTAAGGGGTGGCTGGGCCACCCCTTGTTGCTTTTATTTTTTTATTTTTTAAAAAATAAGTATATTTATTTATTTATTAATAAATTTATATTTTTTATTAAGATGGACACGTGTCGCCATCTTATTGGCGACACGTGGCACTGACGTGCATTTGACGGAATCTGTTAAAAAATTTAACAGAATTTGACGCTAGGGATCGATTTGTAATTATTGCTTAGCACAGGGACCTCCCATTAAATTTTTAAACTATAGGGAGTAAAAAATAATTATGGCATACCACAGGGACTAACGGTGCAATTATTCCTTAATAAAAATACATGTACTTCTCTCATGTTTAAATGATACGTGTCCTTTTTTTATGTGAGTTGTAGAAACTTTTTTACAAACCAGTTTGTAGGAAATTTCTATCCCAAAAATTATTAAGGTTCCCCAAATGATGAAAAATACCCTTAATAAAATAAAATAAAATAAAATACTATAGTTTTGTTTTTTCAAAGAATTTTTTTTTTCTTTTTTTATAAAAAAATAATTTTTCTTTTTTAAAAAATAAATATTTTTTCCTTTTATTTTATTTTATTTTTATTATAGAAGTATTTTTGTCTCATTGAAAAAATTGTAAAGTAATTTTTGTCTTTTTGTTGGCCGTGAGAAGGACATCAACAACTTTTTGGTAATTGGATGAATATTTTCAATTGGGTGGTAGTTTGAGTTGAATACGTGAATTTTCCCCTAATTTTTATGATGATAAGAAATTCTATTGAGACACTTAATTACAAAATTCTATATACTAATAAATCCAGAGAAATGTTAGATATTATCTCTATTTTATTTGGTTGATGTAACAATGCCCATAAATCTTTATTTTTTATTTTTATTTTTAGGGTTAAATGCTCTACAGGTACCTGTGGTTTGGACCGGAATTAAATAGCCGCCTTGGTTTCAAAAAGTGTTATAGATGGTACCTATTTTTAATAATAAAAAAAAAACCTAGTTGATACATCCGTTTGGATTCCGTTCATTTTTTTAGCAACAATCTACGTCACCCCGCTTAAAATGCTAACACTTGTCTCGAATTTTACGTGGCGGTGTATCACAGGTGATAGTCATGCTTTTATTGCCACGTAGACAACAAAATTATTAAAAAATTACATTTTTTTTTATTAAAAAATAAATAAAAATAAAATTAAGAGGAAAATATTGGAGGTGGCCGAAACCAACCCCAAGTGCCTTGAGCCACCCCCATTTGGCTTGGGGGTGGGTTCGACAACCTGTAAGTTTTTAATAATTTTTTTGTCTGTGTGGTAGGTTTCGAAATAGGTGTCAGTATTTTAAACGGGGTGACGTGGACTGTCGTTAAAAAAAATGGATTGAATCTAGACAAAAGTATTAACTGGGTTTTTTCATTAAAAACAAGTACAATCCGTGACATTTTTTGAAACCGATGCAACTATTTGATTTCGAGCATAACCACATGCACTTGTGAAGCATTTAACCCTTATTTTTAAGAAACACGCTACATTTACATCTTTTGTACATTTCTCGTACATCTTTTTTTCTAAATCAACCATTGAATCTATAGAATTTTACAAGTGGATTCTTATGAGTCCTACAGATTTAATGGTTGATTTAGAAAAGAGATATAAAAAGATCATTTGTCTATTTTTAAATTAAAGTTTGATCCAAAAGCTTATGTGGCAGTGTCGCGTTAGCCTAATGAGATAAGAACGAAACATTCCTATAAACCCCAAAAACATAGTCAACAATGAAATTCAAATCTGGACCAACAATATTGGGTTTATGCTTTTACACCAATTGTATCAAATGTGCTCTCTTTTACTCCTTTTTATTTAAATTATTATTATTATTATTATTATTATTATTATTATTATTATTATTATTATTATTTTTTTTTTTTATCAAAAGCAGCTATTTGAGATTGACCAAAAATTTAATAATATCGTATTTATCATGAATTATAAAGATGATCATGCATTTTTTTTATTAGACATTTTAGTAAATAGATGCATTTAGATTGGATGGACAATTTCTTTTTAAACGACGATGCATGATAGAACGACGTCCTATCAATAGGATGTTCAAACCATATTGATTGACTTTTTTACTATTAATGGACATTAATAGGTTACGTGTTTTATAGAAAAATAATACATTTACACCTCATATATATATATATTTTTTTTATATATCGTTATATAATTAAATTCATAATTTAATTTGTAGGACTCATTGAATCTCAAAAAATTTAATTGATGATTTAAACAAAATGTAAAGGATATCCACTTTATAGTTAACAAGTTTATGCTTAGAAAAAGAAAAAAAAAACAAGTTTTTAATAAAATCGTAATTTTTATCTTCTTCTAAATTTAGGAAATTGGCAAACTGTAAACATAAAACTGTGTATAACCTAACTCTCTTGAGTTCTCTCTCTATCACTCTCTCTCTCTCTCTCTCCCCGGGCAAAAAGATACCAAAAGGTACGTTTGATCCAAACACTCAAGTCTCTCTCTCTTTGTTTGGCACTCTTCTCTCTCTCTCTCTCTCTCTCTCTCTCCGCACACTGTGTAAGCCGCTGAGGAGGGCTTCAAAAATCTCGAAAGCAAAACCTAACTGAAGAAGATCAGAGAAAATAGCAAAAATAAACGCAAAATATTAAATGGGTTTTCAAAAGAATTGAAAAATAAAAATAAAAATAAAAATACAAAGAACATAAATTTTAGATCCTCTCCTTCCAGCGCCACTCTCCTACGCGTTTTTGGTTCTTCCACTTCTGCCAGATCTCTGTCCTCCATAAACCGTCCAATCCAAGCTCTTCTTTATCTTTCTTCCTCTGTGGGTTTTTTTTCTTCTCTTTTTCTCTCTGTTTGTGTGTGTGTGTGTGTATATAGTTTTTGGATTATTTTCTGGGTTTAATGTTGCATGCAAGATTATGAGTTTTCTGATATTTATTTCTTATGGGTTTTGTTCCTTTTGGTTTTTAGGTTTAAAAAGGACAAGCATTTGTTCATGAAACCGAGGCTTTGGACAATTTTTTGCAACTTGAGAATGGACGGCCGAGATTGATTTTTTTGAGATCAGAGTGTTTTTGGTTTTTTTTTTTCTTTGGGTTCTTGTTTGTTGGTTGTTATTTCTGAGATGGGGAGTAGTTCTGGTGAGGCCAAATCCAACGGCATCGATGCATCGGTGGGCGGGTTGGTTTGGGTCCGCCGCCGAAACGGGTCGTGGTGGCCGGGCCGCATAATGGGCCTCGACGAGTTGTCGGAGGGATCCTTGGTTTCGCCGAGATCGGGGACTCCCGTTAAGCTTCTGGGCCGCGAGGACGCAAGCGTGTGAGTGCTCTTTCTTGTTTTATCACTTACTCTCCCTACATGTTACCTTGATTGTGCATTGGGTTTTATGATAATTTTGCGTTTATCTGGGTGGTTTCTTGGTTGGTTTGGTTTTAGATTTGAGCTTTTGGTAATGTTTCTGTTGAAGACTACATAGGAAAAAGCTTCTGTTTTTCTGTTATCTTTTTAAGTGTTTCAACAATTATTTTGAACTTCATTTTTCACTGGGATTCTTTTTTTTTTTTTTTTTTGGTTTTTTTGTATGATTGTGAGTCAGATTGTTAGAAAGGGGTGATGGACATTGTTGTTAACTTGCTTTACATGTGCTTGATGTCAATATGGGTATTTTTTTTTTTAATAGTATTTTCCTTACTATATGGTGGTAAAGAATAAAAAATATTGAAACTCTTTGCTCGAATCAATAGAGAGAACCTCCTCCTTCTATCACTCAAGATTGGAGGATTTTGTCACTCATCTTGAACACAATTGGCTCCATCTCAGCCACTTCCTCTTGGAAAACTCACAAAATCACTAGAAGTACAAACTTCTGTGCCCACCATGTGGAACATTGGGCCGCAACCAGATCTTTTTCTGGTAGCATTCCCAGTTATCCCCATCCATTACCTTCAGTTCTTATTGTAAGTGGTAAAGACCCCCCCTCCACCCTTGGTGATGGTAGGGGTTTTTCCACCTAGTTTCTAGTTTTTTCCCTGTTTGTTTGTTTCAGAGTATATATGTATATAAGTTTATGGTGGGTATGCATTATAAAAAAGTCATTCTAGTTGGCAATGGAAACCTTTGTTATGCTAGTAGGGTTGAGGATGCAGTCTTCTTAGATTTTTATTATTCCTAAGTTTCGTAGATTGTGATAATTTGCAGAAGTATGGGTTTTTTCCTTGGGGTAAATAGAAAGACTATGAAACTCATTTTTTATACATATAGACACTATCACCACTACGGCCATCTCCTACCCACCAGTTGGGTTTGGTAAACATTTTCCTGGTTCTCATCAATTATGACCCCCCTTTGTGAGGAAGCACCCCCTCTCCCCAAGTTATTTCATTGCTTTTATTAGATCTCCTTTTGTATCCCCTAGTTATCTTGTCTTCTGGGTAAAAAGGACTGATGAGGGGCTAGAACTATATGCTTTTTGAAATAAAATAGGCTAATTTTAGGAAAAGATCGAAGGAAGATATCAATTAATTATGATGGGGTTTATTCCATTCTACCTTGTTGTGGTAGCTAAACATGATCTGCTCTTTCTCAGCTTCTTTTTGACTATTTCTTGTACCAACACATACCTGATCCTTGAGTTGCCCGCTATTAGTAATTTGAGATCTGGAAATGCCACCTTTGTCTGGAAATTTTTATGGTTGCATGCTTCTTCATTTCACTCGTTTAAGGAAGCTAAAAACACGAACATTGGTGCAGTAACCTTTTCTTAGTCAGGAGATTTGACACCCCCATCTTTTTCATGGGCGATTGGGTCTAAGGCTTTGTGTGGTTAGATTGCTTGCCCAGAGACAGGCCCGTATGAATTTTTCTTTTCTACTGACTTTTTCAGTTAAGATTTGACAGGCTCTGTGTAGAACTGTTTTTGTGATAGTAGCTTTGTGTAGAACTGTTGCAATATAGTTAGATGTTTCCTTTTGTATACTTTTAGTATACTTAGGGGAGCCTTACGCTTTCAATAAGACTAAATTTACTGATAAAAAAATATATAGATATAGTTCACCAAAGTGGGTGAACTTTGTCTTCCTTCTCATTTGTCAAGTCCTTTATTTCTATACTGTCGATTGGATTTGGCTTTTGAGTTTTTTATGCTGTCATGAATCCATTTTCAAAGCTATGATATATGCTAAGCTTTTATTTTTGATGCTTATTTATTTGATTGTTATGTATTCTTTGATAAACTCGAAGAGATCCTGCCTTTTTATTTCTTTTTTTCTTTTGTCTGTAGTTCATCTACTTTGTTGCTTGGAAACTTTCGTGCCTCATCTACTTTATCTCTTGTTAGTCATGCAAGTAGTTGCTGATAGTATAGTGTTGGAGCAGATGAGAATTGGTAATGTCAACTAGAAGTGGAAGGATTGATGCCCTCCGTCCCAGAACACACACACAGGCACAATTACAAATGTTGAATATAGTCTTGGACACACACATACACATTGTATAATCCAGGGTGGGATATAAGCAGATATAAGAATAATGTCATGATCTCATTGTATAATCCAGGGTGGGATATAAGCAGATATAAGAATATTGTCATGATCTCATTGTATAATCCAGGGTGGGATATAAGTAAAATGTCAAAGGTATAAGATCTCATGTTTTAAGAGTCACTTTGAACCTGTCAGGGAATAAAGTATTTTTGTCATGGCTGTTGAAGAGATTCAGTCCACTGAAGTTATTGTGGGATTAAAATGTTCGAGAATGAAGATCATTTGTTTTTCAGGAACATTATCGGCACACTAATAGTAGAAGAGACCAATATTTTCAATTGAAGTTATTTATAACACCATTAAGTTGGTGCATCATGGTTTGCTGCTTTAATATTCAACCGGGTTACATGTCTTGAAGCGTCCTAAACATTTCTTTTCAATTGATTGTCATTCTTCTGAAATTTTTTGTTGTAAAAAACTTGAACTTAGACTGATGGATCAGGGATCTAATTTGGTCGAGCAGGAGAACATAGCCCATAAATTAGTCTGTGTCTTAGCAGGAAAAGAGGTACAAAAAGATGTACAGTATTCTTAGTTTTTGATGAGGACGTTCCATTTTCAATATCTTCTATGGAACAACACTGTAAATCAATTATGATTTTGTTTCATTGTATATCTCATTTTATTTATTATGCATTATAGCATTCTTATAGGGTAATGTATACCGGAATAGGGCACTGATGGCTCATTGATATATTGCATATGAGTTAGTGCAGCCAATATGCGGAGGTGAGACTCTGACTCAAATCTTAGATTGAGATATTCGTTAGGCATATGCTTAAGCTTGAGGCTTGCTTTTGTATGACTTGCGCTTCATTTGTCTGCGTATAATTTGCTTGAGAACGGTTTTTGTTGGTCGCCTAGGAGGCTTACTATACATAGGGTGCTGATGATATTCTAAGTTTGGTTGGTTTTTTTTTTTTTTTTTTTTTTTTTTTTTTTTTTTTTTTTTGGTTTAGAAGTTTAATTTACTCCCTAGAATTTGATACTTCATTTATACTCGGTCTTTGGATTCTCATATGTACAGTGCGGTGTTTATAGCTTTCTCTCGTTGTAAACATATGGTGACTTAATTGACAAAGTCTCTTTGTTTACTGGTACAGGGATTGGTATAATCTTGAAAAATCTAAGAGAGTGAAGTCATTTCGTTGTGGGGAGTATGATGAATGCATTGAAAAAGCGAAGGCTTCTGCAGCTAATTCCAATAAAAAAGCAGTTAAATATGCTCGAAGGGAAGATGCCATTCTCCACGCTCTTGAGATTGAGAGTGTTCGGCTTGGCAAGGATCGCGTGGACTTCTTCCAAAGGGATAATTCAGGTGTTGACCTTGGTAGTTCCGCCAGAGAGTCACCTAGCATGTCTCATTCTGGGGAAGAAAATGAGGATATGGCTGACGATGTGAGTGATTCTGAAGACAATTCAAATTCGGCACCAGAGTTATCTCAATCTGGTATATCTTTTGAAGATCCAAATCATAATAATTCTTCTAAGGTCCAACCTGTCCTAGGAAGAAGAAGAAGAACCCCAAATGATTCAGAGGATGATGGAACAGAAGGGGTTAAGCGTATGAGAGGACTTGAGGACCTGGGCATGGGTGTAGTGTCGAAAAGGAAGGCTGGAGGGGTGCTTGATCTGGTTCAACAAGATGGTGCTTCACTTTGTGATTCAAGTGCTGGGAATTGCACTTCTAATGGAAGTCCTGTCAATGGTAGCAAAGGTTATTCATCTTCACTCAGAAGAAAGAGATCTCAAGTGCCAAATGTTCACGAATTCTTGAAAAGAAAAAATCGTCGCCGACCATTGACGAAGGTTTTGGAGAGTACAGCCATGGTGTCTGTTCCAGTTATTTGTGATCAACTTCCCAGTTCAAGTGGCTCACCTCTTCAGGGTGTATCTGATAGCAGGGTTTCTGGATTAGAATCTAATGAGTCGAAGAAATCTGTGATTATTAGCAATAATTCAGACAGCACTGGAGTTTCATGTGAGAATGGAGTCCCTTTAAATGCTTCTGAACATGCTTGTGACGCTTCCCATATCGTTTACAAGACGAAGGAGAATGAAATTTCCAGCATAACCGGGTTAGCTGATCATGATTCTTCTGACAGGTTATTTGATGTGCCATTTGTTGGGGTCCTTGGGGAGGAAAAACACACAGCAGGTATGCTTGAGTTAAAATGAGAAAATTTATTGACATTAAGCGTACAAAGCCTTTTCTTTTTTGTCTTTATCTTTCTTACACAAATGCCATCCAAAATGGTGATAAATTTGCTTATCTGTAGTAGAATACAACTTGGTATGTTAGAAAGGTGTGCTGCGTATATACATCCAAATTCTTTAGGACTGCACAAGTTTTTCTACCATTTGTTATTAATACTTTTTTTTTTTTTTTGATAAGTTCCATTTGTTATTATTACTATTTTTGTCTTTGTTCTTACTTTTAGATTATTGCTGCTTAAATTGCTCACATTAGGGATGCTAACTGAAAGAAACTGCTCTCCAAGAGCTATGATTCGGCTAGCATTTCTTTTCTTTTCTCTCTTTTTTCATTTTTTTTGTTGGGGGGGGGGGGGTGGAGACAACTGATGTATCAAAAAGGGCTTTGGTGAACCTTTAGCATGTGGGTGTATGCTAGAAAAAAAAGTCTAAAAATGAGGGAAAGAAGGAAAACAAAAGCACTTTCTTGAAATTTAAGATATTCAACAAATCCTCTAAAGACAAAGATAGGAATGGTTCATTATGATGCTTGTTTGCATCTGTTTACCTACCAAATAGCTGGGCTTAAGCCTGGATTTTGGGGTTATTTTCTTTAATGGCCAAAATTGAAAATTTTAAGTCCTCTTCCTTTAGGCTGAGTAGCATCCATGCATACATATGATTTTTAGGTGTCTTTCATCCAATTATTTTACTTTTAGGCTGATAAGCAAACACAATTTCCATGAAGAGGTTAAGCTTGTCAGCGTGTTTGCTATGCCTTTGGCTTAAGTTTTGAGCATGCTTGCTGACTTGACCAAAGTTTGAGCTGCATAGCTACCTTTTTTGAAAAATGATGTGTTTGGGTTCACATGTAAATGTGTATGCGTGTTATGCACTTTTTTCCCTGGAAAAAAGTGGGGGGGGGGGG
Source organism: Alnus glutinosa (assembly GCF_958979055.1). Lineage (NCBI taxonomy): Eukaryota > Viridiplantae > Streptophyta > Magnoliopsida > Fagales > Betulaceae > Alnus > Alnus glutinosa. The sequence goes on along the minus strand of NC_084888.1, from coordinate 11,766,212 downwards.
GGGGGGGGGGGGGGGTGGGTTCTTGTGGAGGAAGTACTGGGTGACGGGTAACGTACTTGGTAGAGATTACGGAATTAATATGCCAAACAGGGAAGTCACAGGGACAACGGGATTTATCTATCTAGTTATTAAGCTCCTGATACATCTGATTGGCTCCCTGGATTTTTTTGGACATCATTCTTGCATTTTTGCAGACACATTTGAATTTAGACCTTTCTCTTATGAATTTGAAATAGAAAGGTCTTAAAAATATACCCCTCATTTTTTTGAGAATAAATAATAGTTAACATGTGTACATTAATTTTCTTCTGGGATATATGTTTATCCAGTGATGAGTTTAAATGTGATAAGATTGAGATAATAGAGTTGACAAGAAATAAGCCATTCAACCATGAGTCAGCAAGTGTTTCAAGTTTTACTTTCATGGTAATTTCCTATAATTTCTTACATGTCATTTTCCTGCAAACTAGCTATTAATGTAATGTAATATTCTGTTTGTTCATTCAGCCGATTGTGAACTAATGAGGACGGTGGAAATATTTCCTTGTGCTGATATATAATATGTTCTGCCAGGTTTTTCGCCTATACCTGTGTCTTTGTCATCTGGAAGGCATCATGGTGGTGCATTGGGAAGACAATCTAGTCAAAGTTGTCAAGCTGAAGCTGTATCTTTGAGAAATGAGGGACTTAATGAATCTGTGTCTACCAGTTCAGCTGCTGTTAATAATATTAGCCCGAGGATAGAGAAAGGTACTTCAAAGTGGCAGTTAAAAGGAAAGAGGAATTCAAGACATTTAAGTAAAAATAGAAAACAGGACTCCAGAAAATATGTGGACATGGATGATGAATCCAATGCTTATTTGGCAGGTATAGAACACTCGGAGGGTTCAGATCAGAAAGTTGATTGCACCGGGATTGGTGGACACCCCACTTCATATAATTGTACCTTACGATCAAAGTGCAAACCAGATGCTGAGGGCCCAGTAGATGGGTTAAGGGATTGGAGCAAGCGTCTGTCTCAGAGGGATTCTCATATGAGAGTGCCAACAGCTGAGGCAAAGCTATCACCTGATGGCTCTTTGAGACCTCAAAGGTCACTTCCATATCGTCAGTCCCGCTTTACAGTTCACTCTAGATATCAGATACCAAATTTCCCTGTCAGAAATATTAGTGCTGATGCTTCATTATATGATGTTAAGCTTGAGGTGAAAGCCAGCTATCGGCCCCAGCATGTTCCGTTGGTTTCCCTAATGAGTAAGTTGAATGGAAAAGCCATTGTCGGTCACCCTCTCACAGTCGAGGTTTTGGATGACGGCCATGGTGATGATCTGTTGAGCGGCATGGAGTGCAATCTGGAAGTCGGTGAAATGCATAATGCTGCTAAGCCGAATTCAGTATCCGGTAGAGGTCCTACCAAGAACTTGGCATTGCAACCGCGTTTTTCACCAACCAAATCACAAAAAATGAAGAAATCTGGGTCATTGTCCAAAAAGATACGGAAACTGTCTTCATTGACTGGTCACAAGCACTCTGAAGAAGAGCGGAAACCAGTGGTAGATAAGCCTAAAGGTCCTGTTATAGCTTGTATCCCACTAAAACTAGTCTTCAGTAGAATAAATGAAGCAGTGAACGGATTGGCACGGCCAACACACCGTGTATTAGCATCAAGCAATCCATGAGTTTGGTTCCAAGGGAGAAGTTGCAGTTGCTGGATTCTACCTCTAAATTTGGTTCTTTGGTATTTATTAGGTATTTTGATTCGGTTCAGCAGCCAAGCGGCTGCCTTTATTTAACCGTGCTGGGTTTGCAGCACCATATATTCTGCCTTTCAAGGTGGAATCCTCCTCTACAATTTCATGACATTTCGTTAATGTACAACTGGTAGGAGTACGGCCAAAGGAGGCTGCTCTTGGCTCTGTATATATTGTAACATTATGTAAAGATGGTGATCTGGTATTAGGTATTGGTGACCTGATATTAGGTATTTAATTCAGGTTGATTCGGAGGCAATAACTTCAATCCCCATGCACTTGGGTGTTGGCCATGATTAGTAATTTACTCCAATCCACCTTTTCTTTATCACTTTTTGTTCCTTTGAATCCGATTACCTTCTTTCTTTCTTTTTTGTTTTTTAGTTTTGATGTGATGTAAAAGTGAATAGTGTTTTAAGTTTTGAGTTCTTTTGTTAATTCAAAAAACTATTCTAAAAAGTGTTTATCAAAATCTAGTCCTCATTTCACATGCTATATTCTTGAATTAGTGATGAGGGTGGCCTATATATATATATATATATATAAAAGTAATAAACCAATCTTATTAAAAGCGTAAGGCGTCTCTAAGTATATCGGTAGTATAAAAGAGGAGACACTTAACTAGAAAGAGAAAAGTGAACAAAAAAATCATCATAACTAATCGTTAGAGGGGGCACAAAGGGCACAATTCAAAGGTACAAAGTATAGAAGAAAGGAAGTAATATTTTCAAAGGTATAGAAGAAAGGAAGTAATATTTTCAAAGGATCTCTTCAAATTTTCAAAGTTCATATTATCCATCTCCCTTCAAATAGTCCAAAAAAAGCAAGTGGACACCATTTTCCACACTGCGGCACTCCTAGGCCTTCCAGCGGACCACCAACACGCAAACAAGTCGATAAACCGTCTAGACATAACTCAAGACATCCCAAAATGGATAAAGAGAAAACTCTACAAAGTAGAAGTCATATCACAATGAAGAAGAAGATGGTTCACAGACTCCCCGTCTCTCTTACACATGCAACATCTATCTATGACAATAACACGTCATTTCCTGAGATCATCAAAAGTAAGAATTTTGCCTAAAGTTGCCAACTATGCGAAAAAGGCTAGCTTCAAAGGAGCCTAGGTCTGCCACACGTGTGTGTGTATATATCCAGTACTTATTTGTTTTTTGTTTAGAATTTCGATAAATGTCGATCCTGACTATAGAAAACTGAATAGAGTTTACCTATCACAGATTTCTAACCGTAATGGGGTTACATGTCCACGTATTGTTACCTATCACAGACTTCAGACTTCTAACCTTAATGGGGTTACATGTTCACGTACTGTTTACTACATCCAGCTAGAACCCAATTCTTACACAACTAAGTTATACAAAGCCCAGTAACTTAATGATCACCCAATAACATTTGAGCTTATCATTATAGAGTACTGCAATTCCTTTATTCAAGGGGACTAAATAAATTGGGTTAAATACAATTCACTCCCCCAAATTGTCACCTATTTTCAATTTGGCTACCAAAGTTTAAAAAGTAATGCACCATTCCAAAGTTTCCAAAACTGCTAATGTAAGCATTCTGTCACCCTCACCCGTTAAACCAGAAGAAAATGTGAACACGTGCATGTCACGTGCACTGTTCAAGGCTAATGTCCCCTTTATACCCTTATTTTAGCTTGTTAAATTACCGGAATGCCATTTAAAACAACACATGCCTTTAGACAAAAAAAAAAAAAAAATACTAACTCTTGTGTTCTTCGACCAGTTCAAACCACTCTACTCCCTTGTTCTTCAACTAGTTCAAAAGTACTAACTTTGAACCAGAGCATCTCGTCTGTTGTCGACAACTACAAAACGTGACATTGCGACCATGTGTTATGGAAATTAGGGATTTCTCTCACGAAGCCACTGATTTCCATTTTCTGGTTGGAGGTTAGTTAAAAAATGAACATTCTAAAATTAGGGTTGTGTTGAAATTGAGGATTTTCGGGTTTATATTGTTCGGATATGAAATTCTTTTTAAATTCTTTCAATGAATGTTGGGATGTTGCGATGTTACGAAATTTATTATGTTGTGATGTTGCTTTCACACGTGAATTTTAGGTTTATCGGTTTGGTAAATTTTTATCAGCCTTTTGTTTTGGGTCGACTTTAGTTGGTGAGTTGTGATCATATGTTGCTTTCAAGTGTGCATAGATGTTGTCGATTGCTGCATTATCATTTTGTGAGGTTGGGTCCATAAATATAATGATAGTGGCAGGGGCGGAGCCAGGAATTAGTTGGTGGGGGGGCCGAACCTAAATAAATAAATATATATATATAGTCCTTCAATATGTGCACCCGCTTGTAAAATAAAAGAAAACAAGTCTTAAACAGTTAAACTTAACTTCATAATAAATCATAAGTTATAACTGTATACAAAAGTTACATGTCTATAAAATCATATTTAAAAATAACTTTTCTTCCGAATACAAAAGCGTTCTAGTTTGCTATAGACATGTACAAAAAAAATCCAAAAAAGAACTTCATATTTCCTTCGAATTGTGCTCAACGTCGACTATCTTTCATAGAATAAAACTCATCCATTATTATCTCTGTCGTGAAATCCTTAGCAATTTCTTTCTCAATATAAACTACCAAATTATTTGCTAGAAACTCATCTTCCATTCTACTACGCAATCTAGTTTTTACAAGTTTCATGGCAGAAAATGCTCGTTCAGTGGTAGCGGTAGAAACAGGGAGAGTCAGTACTAGACGAATCAACCTGTCAATCAAATTATAAATCTTCGATTTTCCTGAAATTGCTAATCCTCTGCATAACTCAGATAAAGTGGACATATTCTGAAAATCTGAATGTTTTGGCACATCAAGACTATAATGATCCAATTGAAATCTCAAAATGATTTTCTCTTGCTCAGTAAAATCTTGAGGATAAAACTTCTCAACTAAGCTGCATATATCATCGATCTTAAATGATTTGTATGCATCTTGAGGGCTTAAAGCGGCACTAAGACGAAGAAGTTCCACTGCATGCTCACTAAATTTATTATCCAATACTTGCAATTGAAAGTCTATTGCAGCAACAAATATATCAATTCTAAAATGATGCTCCATTGTCATGGAAGATTCTTCATTTTGGCGACATGATTTATCTCGAGCTCTAGTGTAACGAGCATTCATATCAGGAACATCAATTTCATTTTTTTTTCACAAAATGATTTAACAGTATCAAGGAAAGGCTCCCACTTTTCATTTCTCAAATTCTAAAGAAGTGATTTTGTAGTTGAAACCACTTTCATGGCATTTAAAATGTCTTGAGAATTTTGTTGCAAAGCTTGACAAAGACAATGAGTAAATCCCATAATCTCTTTCATCAAATGCAAGATCAAAACAAATTCAAAGGATGTTTATACCGTATAAGCCGCTTCAGCATCACCGGGTTGAGAATAGTTGGTTCCCTCCTTTGAGATTGTGTCGAAAACTGAACAACTTGCACGAAACATTTTTATCAAGCTACAAACAGAATTAAAATGAGAAGACCATCGAGTATCTCCAGGTCGTTGCAAAGTACCAATTTGGTTTGCCCCCCTTCCAGTCTCAATTTCATTAGAAGCAATCATACTTTCAATCTCAGCAACTTGAGCAGATTGCAATTCATCATTGCGTTTTGAAGAACCAACAATAATGTTGATAATAAAATTCAAATTCTCAAAGAACTGATGAACAAATTTTGCTTCTCTAGATGCTGCAACCAAAGCTAATTGTAGCTTATGAGCAAAGCAATGCACATAATATGCATATGGACATTCTCTAAGAAATAAAGCTTGCCATTTGCTCCCTTTTTGACTCATCCCGAGCTTCATCAACAAGAATGCAAAATTTAGCATCCCCAATTTTTTTGCGAATCACATCTCGCACTTTAGTTGCAAAGATATGCAAATTTTTTTTTTTGAATTTGAGGTGATGTATATTTGGCATTCCGAGGAGCATTTGTCAACACAACTCCATCAACTTTATCATTAAAAGTTGCTAAAAACTTTATCAATTAAATGAAGTTACCTTGATTTTTTGAGTCGGAGCTTTCATCATGACCTCTGAATGCACATGCTTGGAATGCTAGCTATCGAACACTATCTATTGAGGTTTTGAGCCGCAATCGATTATTCTCTATTTCTTGTGATGCCTGTTTTTCAATCAACGTGCCAATATGCCGTGAATAATTCTTCAAATCTTCACAACATTTCACAACAATTTTATATGGTGAATTTGGATTTGTCTCCACATGCCCCTGTAAAGGACAATTCATTCCATCGTTCACCTTTTTCCAATTCTTAAAACCTTTCACTGTAAATGCATCTGATCTCGGACGGCTTGTTGATTTCTTAGCAAAAATATAATATGGATGACAAAAGATAGCATCCTTTGATTCTGAATACTCCAACCAAGTTGAGTATGTCTGAAACCAAGAAGCTTGAAATCGACGACGACGATTCTCCGGTCCTGAAACTGGGTATTCTGTAGGTTTAAGAATAGGTTGACATGGGTCAGCTCTAAGATAAGCACGTCGCATTTCATCTTGTAAGTTTACAGGAAATTCCCATATTTGCGGACGTTTTCCTGGATCACGTTGCAAAGAGGTGGCATCAATTTCTTCAGGAAGGATTCTTGGACATTTGGAAGGCCGCTCATAAGTCACTGAAGCATTAAGATCCGTTGCTAACGGTCTATTTAAAGGTGTATCACTATTAACCTCTGAATGACTCGCATATTTTTTTTTAAAGAATAAATCGATTGTTTTTTGTCTGCTCATATTTTTCTAAGCTGTAAGAAAAATTTATAGATTAATTAATTAACCAAAAAGTACCTAGAAATATAAGATTTTTATTAGAATTTTTTTACTTATAATAGTTCTTATTAGCATTAACAATCAAAAAAGCAACACAAAATTAACTAAATCAAAAAACCCATCAAATTAGAAGAAAAAAAAAATTCAATAATCAAAGCAACTATTAAAAATCTTAATCTAGCCAAAATAGTAAACATAAAAAAATATAAACTACTTGACAAATAAACTAAGTACAATTAATAGAGTACGAGAAAAATGAGTACCTTTCAGTGAAGCAATGTTATCTTGAGCTTAAGGAGTTTCTTGAAAACAAATCAAAGATAATAATGTGCTGGTTGAATGCTGCAAACCAATAATAATAATAAAAAAAAATTAGAAAAAAAAATTATGGAACACAATAAAAGAAAAAAATGCATACTTAATTTTCTTTTCTTTTTTTTGTATTTATTTTGTAAGCTTCTTAAGAATTTTATCTAGACTAAATACTGAAAAAAAAAACAAATTTAAAAAATTTTTATCATTCAAAGATAAATATTAACAAAGCATTTTTGATTAATTGATTATTTTCTTACTTTAATCACATAATCATATTTGAAATTTTAATCATTTAATTCCTAAAAAAAAAAAAAAAAAAAAACTCAAATCTAAAATAAAAACGTTCTAGAACTTCTAACAAGTTCATTGGTCTCTTTTGAAAAGAAGTCTATTGGTCTCTTTTGAAAAGAATGAATCTTTTCATCAAAAAATAAAAAAAAAACTTCCACATGTCCACAACAAACAAAATACATTACCATTTGGCATTGACCACATTTCTCAATTCTCTCCCGGTCTCCCCAGTCCCCACGGTCCCACCCATGGTCTGATAGTCCCACATGGTCACACATCAAAACATTGAAGTCAAAGTGGGTTTTTAGCTTTTCTGATTCATACTTTCTAGGACCTTCTAAGTTCTATCCTGCTGGCTTCCACAAATGACAATATTCCTAATTTCATTATCCTCATTTCCTCAATTTCATTTCTCCCCTCACGCCTCCCTCAAAGTCTCAGACTCTCAGCCTCAGTGTCAATAAAAAAAATTCGTCATCTCACGCCTCTCTCAAACGCATGCTACACAACATAGAAAAAAAATGGCATAGAGCAGATAACTCACGTTCAGTGTCTCACGGTGACAGAAGCGAGTGTCTTGAGGCTAGATGGACAGCCTGGGCCCGACGCTGGTGGTGGTGCGACGCAGAATTGGGTGCGTGGAAGACGGTGGATGCATAGCCTCTCAAATCTCAGTTCTCTACCCTCTGACCTCTCGGTATTTTCAGGACTAAACTACAACATTTTTTCTTTTTCTTTTTCTTGGAGTTTGGGTGATACTTGACAGAGAGTTAGTGAGGAAAATTTGAGTGAGTTGAAAACTGAAAAGCAGATGAATTTGCCCCCTTTTTTGATTGACATTTCAGTGATTTCATTTGCCGTGTGGAGAGGATTTGATTGCTGTCTCATGTCTGCGGCGTCTGCTGATATTATTTTTTTTTCCTAGGACCTATCTGCTGCGCACTGCGTAGTTGTGGTTTTTTTTTTCCTTGTTTTTGGTATGGTTTGCTGCTGTTGTTGGGTTTTTTTTTTCTTTAATTATTATTATTATTATTTTTTTTTGTAAGATTTAAGTACCTGAAATACAACACTGAGGTTTGTGGATAATTTTTTTTTTTTTTTAAAGAAAAAAAATTAGGGGGGGTTGAATTATTTTTTGCAGGGGCCATTAGTGTATTAACCCAAAAAAAATAAAATAAAATTTAGAAGTCAATTTTTTTTTTTCCCCCCACCCTCCAACGTGCCTTCGCCTCTGGATAGTGGTATGAAAATCCGATTTATTTAGTTGCCTTCGTAGGGTCTTTGTCATTTTGTCTACTTTGGGGAAACATTTATATGCTTATTTAACAATAGTGGTCCCAAAATGTACCCGATTGCATTGTTTACCTGAGCTACTCGTGAGCTTACTCGAAATCGGCTCGAATAAACTCGACTCGTGCTCAAATTGATTATTAAATGAACTACTTGTGAACACGAAATCAAACTCGATTATTAAACGATGTAAACTTGTATAAACTCGGCTTGGCTCAATTAAGGCCCTATTTGTTTCCCCCCCTTCCCCTCCCCTCACCCCATTTCCCCTCAACAGTAGGTACTGGCCATATGTCATTTGCATTTATTTTGGCAGAAGCTTTAGTTTTTAATATTCTCAAGAAGCTTCACGTTTGATTAATTTTCCATTTTACCCAAACCATGAAAAACACCTTTCTGCAAATATTTTTCCCTGCACTTCACCATTTCCCAGTCGACCTCTCCCCGTGCTCTCCAGTCAACCTCTCCCCGTGCTCTCCAGTCGACCTCTCTTCGTGCTTTCCAGTCGACCTCTCTTCGTGCTTTCCAATTGGCATTCCAGTTGACCTCTCTCCGCTATCGGATCTCTCTCTGTACAGATCTCTCTCTAGTCGATCTGTCACCCAGTTTCAAATCTCTTTGTAGGTTTACAAGGTATGGTCGCTCCCTTCGACTCTCTCTATCTCGTCACACCTTTCTCTCCCTTTTGGCATTTTCCCCCTTTCCCTGCTCACTCTCTCATAGTCTATATGGGTATTTGACGACTTTGAGTTTTTCTAGTGTTGGGTACTCTCTTTTTTGATCTAAGTTATTAGTTTGGGAATATTTTATGTGGATTGCGGAACCTTGATTGTAAATTGAAAAACCCCATGTAAGATGACAGATTTTGTTTCAGAATGGAATGTTGAAGCTGGGTTTGGGTAAATCTCAGAAAGGGAAATAATTTTGTTTCATATTGCCTGAGTGGAGATTTAGTTTGTATGTCTAAGAAATTGGGAGATTTAGAATTAGAACCCGAAACGGGTATTCAATTTGGAAACAATAGACTATAAACAAAGATTTCCCTTTAATTCTTTACTTGCATTTGAAAAGGATCTTGATGTAAATGAATCTTTGAACGACAGTTGAGACCCATATTTACTGGGAAAGCTCTTTTTCTTATTTTTGAAGCCACACATAGTTTTTTCTATTTTCCTTTATTTCAATGTAAAGGGGGCTTTTAAGGCCAACTTTCGCAGATTTATTTTGTATGCCATATCATATTTTCATCCTATTATAAGATTAAAGCCTATATTTCTCTTGGTTTGGTGGTGAAGATCATTGCACTATGATTTGATCATTTTACAACCGTATGATTAGTATATGCAAGTTAGGAATATTGTAACCATTTTGGCATTCCATTATTCTATTGCTTGTTAGGAATATTGTAAGCTCTTTTTCTTATATTTGAAGCCACACATAATTTTTTCTCTTTTCCTTTATTTCCATTTAAAGAGGGTTCTTAAGGCCAGCCTCCGCAGATTTATTTTGTACGCTATATCAGATTATCATCCTATTAATAAGATTAAAGCTTATATTTCTCTTGGTTTGGTGGTGAAGATCATTGCACTATGATTTGATCATTGTACAACCGTATGATTAGTATGTGCAAGTTAGGACTATTGTAACCATTTTGGCATTTCATTATTCTATTGCTTGTTAGGATATCGATCCCTAAATTCAATTTGGGGAATTTATGTTGGCTTAAATTTATGCCTTTGCTTGAAAATTGAATAAGACTTTTCTGAGTAAGAAGTATTCTTTGTATTTTTCCTTTTCGAGTGCCGTTAGGGATACTACAACCTTTACTACAAAGTCATTTACAAACCGATATGTTAGTCCATAATTGGTCAATACTTATGGCTTTAGGCTTATCAAATGTCAAGGAATCTAAGTAGCATGTTCGAGCACACACATACAAAAAACATTGGCTTAGTTGGAAGGTGAAACTCAATGGTGAGCACATGAAAATCTTTGTAGGACTTACCAATCCAATCCAATCCATAAACCTTGTAGCCATTAGCATTCAGCTACTTTGCAAAATAATTGCATTTGCCACTGTAGCCAATAATTAAAAATATCATTGACAAATAAATCAACCTTTATAGTAAACCGAAAATTACTTTTAAATTGTGATGATGCACAAATTACAAACCTGTGTTCATTCAATCCATGCATAATAAGAACTAGTCCGCTGCAAAAAATAGAATTGAATTACCACTTTCATCCCATAAGAAAGTTGAAAACCTAAGTGAAACTGGTGTAGAACTTAAGGACATTTCTTAACAATTGAGGGACACAATAGCTTAGCACGAGCAAATATGTTATAAGATTCTCATGTCATGTGCTTCCCAATGTAGGCACGCGTAAATATGTCTACAACTAGTGATTTATCAAGTGGTCCTCCGTTATGTAAATGTGGAGTTCCTGCACGAGTAAGGTACTCTTGGACCCCGACCAATCCCGGTAAAAAGTGGTACGGATGTATTAACTACAAGGTAATTTATGAAATTAACTTTGTGTTATATTTCGTCGTTAGTAGTTTATGACATTTTTTTTTCATGTAGAAAGCCGGTGATTGTGATTTTTTTTATATGGGCTGATAAGGAAATGTCCCCTTACGAGGAGAGATTAGCGAAATATCTGAGAGAAATGGAGGAGAAAAGGATTGCTGATAATGACAGAGTCGATGCATTGATTGAAAAAAAAAATGCAAGAAATATTACGATAAACTACGACGGGAGTTAGGGTTGGGTCAAAATAATGGGAAGATGTTAAGGGCTGCATTGTTAGTTGTCCTTTTGCTTTTAGTGTTTTATTTTAGTGGTTATAGTGGACCTAGAAGTACTAAGTTGATGTTAAAATGACAATTATGGAAGCAGTTCAATTGAATGTTTTGATTTTGAATGTTATGTGTGTATATGTACCAAATTGAGCATCTCTTTATTTTGAATGTTATGTATATCTCTTTGTCATGGTGTTATTAAAAATAGAGTATTGGCCATATGTATTGACAATAACAGGATTTGTGTATTCAATATTGTGAAAAGTGCTCAATAAACAAAGCTTCATTTCTAAACATATCCATCACTTAAGTCAAATAACATTGGTCAAATAACATATCCATCTCTAATCCATTACAACCCAACATAACCATCACCTAAGTTATCAAAACAATTACAACCAAATTACTTGTTATCAAATTACAACCAAACATATCCATCACCTAATACCCAAACTACATCTTGTTGACATTTATGTGGCATTGACCCACTCCCGCATGCTATTACACATCTAACAGCTGTTTCATATCTGCATTGGTGTTCTAAAACATCTAACAGCTTTCACGTCTAGCTGTTAATGCCTTATAAAACAAGTGAATCCATTGAATTTAGTTGGTTGACAATAGCAACAACATAATGATCAGCCTATTGACTTTGATCCCAAAATATAGCTTAGAATATAAAAAGCTCCTCTATCTTTTTCTCCACACTAAGAGGAAAGGATCAATCACTTTAAGGGAGCTTGTTGACCCTTCTACTTAATCCATTACACTATCTTATAGGATCTTGAAGGCTCTCCCTTCTTAATTTATAAATCTTATTTTACAAGACAAGTCAAAATATTCTTATTAGATTCCTAAGCATCAATACAGTTCCAGAGTACAGCTCCACCTTTGCTCCAGCTATGGAAGAGAAAATGCTGAAAGTTTTCCAAGTTTGGATATGCCTCAGCCTATATAATTATTTCTTACAAATCAAACAACAGTTTACAGTATTAAGGCTTTTCTGCTTTCCCTATTCTAAAATTCAAACTTCCCAGCTAAAAATCTACTTCAAAACCCCAAACCTCATAGAAAGTCTGCTTCCTCTGAATTGCAGAAGAAATGATAGGGCAATGAGATCCATGTACAAAAATAAGTAAAACCAATTTGACCAACTCAATGGATTGAGTTCAGTTAGCAAATTCTAATCTAGTAGGAAGTGGGAGTCTCAGACAAATAATAACTAAACCTTCCTCTAATGTAAAGCCCCTCTCAAACTACTTGGCTATTTCAGCAATTGTTGGTCAGCTATTTACTAACAAATTCAAGACCAAACGATTTATTTACAACAGAAAATTCAATTAGTAGATCTTCGGTGAAAGGGAAGGACGTACAACCCAAACACAGAAATTTACCATTATAATATTTCAAAAAACTGAGATATGTCATTACACAAAGGAGGATACAACAAATACACACGGCTCGTAATCTCTAAAAGAGCCTGGGTGAGGTTAATATAAGAATACAGAAGATAAACACCTGTGAACGTGATCTGGTAGTTGGACTCGTGGTCGCAGAAGTCGTTGACCGTCGAGCCGGGCATGCACCATTGGAGGCAAAACGCCAACTTTCCCATTCAAACAAAAATCCCTTCAACCCACTATGCACCACCGGCCGTTGCTGCCTTATGGAAGAGCATAGATCCATTTATAGGCAGATGAAGCAAGATTGTGAAAATCAAAACATCAGGGTTGATTCGCACTGTTTGATGAGGGAGTAGATTGAAAGGATAGGTGATGAGAAAAATGGCTGGAGCGTATCATACGGTGACTGGTATGGAATCCTAGAGTAGTTGAGGGGTAAATGTAGGAGTCTTTGGGTAGTTGATGGACTTACCTGCATATTGATGGAGGTAGATGGATGCAGTGGCTTGTGAAAGGTAAAGGGGAGAGATGCTTCAGATGGAGGAGATGGATGCGGTCAATAGTTTCACGAGAGATTTCATAAATTTTAGGGGTAAGAGGGTCCAAACATTGTGTAGGGAAACATATTTCCAGGAAGGTGTTTTTCGGTTTGGGGTAAAATGGGAAATTACTCAAACATGAAGAAGAAGCTTCACGTTTGAATATTAAAAACTAAAGCCTCTACCAAAAGGTATGCGCATGACATAGTGATATTATAACTTATTTTTATAATATAATATATTAATAAACAATATACAATATGTAAGCATAAATTAAGTAACAAATAAAAATGGTCAGTAAATATTAATTGACTATAATTGTTTGGTTATATAAATATGTATATAAAATAATAAAAATGAATAATATCAATACTTAATTGTTAATCACTTAATCATATGATATAATGACAATTTAGATAATTAATCATATGATTCATAATATATTATTCATGTAATATAATAAGACTATATGATCATATAATAATATAACACTGTGACATATAACATGTATTCATTTATTTACTATATCCAATATTATAACTTATAAGTATTATTATTAATTACTTTTGAATCATTACATCACAGTCATCACGTGATCTAAGTTTTAAGATCATATGAATCATATGATTATACGATAATACTTAGATCATATGATTCATATGATATTACTATTATTTGTAAATAATTAGGAATTATGATAATTATGACTTATAATGATTATACTTATTAATGTTATCATAAATAATTATAATCATATAAGTCAAGTGATATGATATAATTCATGATTCAGAATCATAAATTTTTATTTTATATATATATATATATATTTATCAATCAAGCTATAAGTATAAATTATAGCACATAATGTTATATAAGTATACAAATACAATGATTATGTATTTAGATACTTAGATACATTGATTAAGTATGATGTAAATTTTTTTTTTAAGTATCTAATAATTATTAATAACAATTAGAGTCTTAGATATAATGATTAGGTATATAAATTACATACATAAATATGAATTCACATTAATCATATGGTATAATGACATTTTCGAAACTCAATCATATTATTCATACATAATGACATTGTAATTCATATAATCCCAACTAAAGTTATTAGGATTGGTTGTTTGGTCCGATTGGAATTACCAATATGTTAATTATAATCACAATTTAGATGTTATCATTAGAATTTAGATCATATGATCTAACATTGTGCATTTGTGCTATATAACCATTAGATATGAATCATATGATCTAAAAATTATCATTAGACTTAAAAAAAGAAAGTATTATTATCATTAGATATATAGAACCATATAAAAATATAATAAGTATCATTATTAATGTTTTAACTTAATATTAATATTGACTATTGCTACATTTTTTTTTTTTAATTAAATACTTATGAATCAATAGAATCGTTATGTTTACTTATGTATAATATACTTATAAGTTATATCACATGATTCACATGATTTAATATCAAAGATCAAATGATAATACTTTTTTCTTTGAGATTATATGATAATACTTAGATTATATGATACTATCATTATATTTATATCTATATTAACTTATTAAGTATATAATTATTAAGATTATGGATTGTTGTATCATAATTCATGAAGTATTAAGATTAAATATTAAATTAGAATCTTATAATTATAAAAGATCATGAAAAATGCAAATATTATATGAGAAATGAGAATGGACTTGAGTCACTTGACCAAATTTGCATAATAAACCAAGATTTCTTTTTTCCTCCTAGACTATTAGTTGCATGATTTCTTTAATACTCTAACTTTTGATTTTTAAAATTCCAAAACAAAACCAAAAGAGAAAGAAAATTTTCTTTAATGAAACAATTTTAGACTATAAAAGGTATTGTGCATACAATTTGTGTACAATATGTCAATATGTGTGCAAATAACATACCTCACTTTATTTTAAGTGTCTAATTATATATATATATATATATATATATATATATATATATATATATATATATATATATATATATATGTTAATTTTAATTTTTTTTTTAAAAAAAAATTGAAACAGTGCGTTTTAAAGTAATTTTCTTATTTTCCAGAAAGGTCTTCAAATTTTTTTATTAAATTATATATTTATTAAACGGCGCGTTTTGAAGACTTTTATTTGGGGAATTCTCAACCATTAGATTGTTTTATCTTCAATCACAGCCGTTTATTTTTCATTGTGGGTTACAGCTGTAACGTACGGTTTGTACAAGAAATTCTACGATGTTTCTCACACACGATCACTCATCTGATTCAATGACTTCAATTTAATCATCAAATATTGATATCAAGATCTGAAGGCTGATTCAGCTAGATTGCATCGTGACCGTGTAAAATAACGTGAATCGGTAAGCTACGCTTGCGTGTAGTGAAAAACAAAAGCCAAACGCTGACATCCCCTAGGTAATCGCATCCTCCTTGATGCCTGCCCAGTGCACGGGCTGCATCGCCTGACGCACGGTATGACTGAGTGATTACAGGCTCGGGCTTCTAAGCATCTAGGTTCAACTGCCGAGATCCAATCTCGGTCGTCCAATATTTTAAGGGTTCATCTGAGCCATTGATTAGGAGATAATACATACAGCTGTAATCAATCAAGTTTATTGAGAAAATATATGGTGTTACAATAATCACGTGCTCACTCGCATGAGATAAGATCCAACGACTCAAATTGACGCTTGAAATATTGGACGAACTAGATCAGAAGTAGCTCTGGTTTTATCTGTATTGGAGTGTAGGGAATAATTTTCAAAATTAAAGAAAAATTTGAAAATTAAAAGAGTTTAATATTTTGCTTTTCAACCTTTTCGACATCATAGCTTCAAGTCTTCAACCGGTTGGGTATTAGCAGACTAAGTTCATATATATATATATATATATATATATATATATATATATATATATATATATATATATATATATATATATATATATATATATAAAATTTAAAGAAAACCCCACGCCCCATTTTCTTCTTCGATCCTCAATAGTCAATTCTGAATCAGCAAATGAAGAACAATTCTGTGACTTTTGTCAATCTCTCACGCATGCAAGAATTTAATGATTTTTTGCTGATGGTTCAGAAAATTAATGCGTTGCTTTTAATGCAGAGTTCCCCTCAACTATCCGGTTTTCTTCTTTGTAATCTAGCCTTTCATTTATTTTTAAATTTTTGATCGAATGGCTTATATCTGTCCACATGATTTGGTTTTGAAATCTGTTAAGAGTTTCTTCATATTTGTCTTCGAAATCAAACCAAAAGAAACCGATCTGTCGAAATCATCTATATTCTATCTCTCCGCGGTGCAGCCAAATTCTAAATTTTGTGGGTTTTTTCTGTTCTTCTCACAAGCCTTGATGGCAGAGATCAAGATCACTCTTAATCTGACTGAAATGGATCGAATCGTAGTAGTTGAGTACTGATATTTTCGTGAGAGTAAGAGACTCTATTGTATCTTGCTCTCAAATCTCAATTATAAAATTGAGAGCAAGAGACTCAAACGCTCAAGACTCCAAAAGTCAAGAGTATTCATAGATTAGTTATTAGTTAAATATCATATATGTTCCCTTTCATCATTTCATGTTCTGATGTTCATTTTTTTTTTTTTTTTAGTAAGTTCTAAATTTCTAATGCTAATATTGATATATCATATGATTGTTCACGAATCACTGAATTAGGGATGTCCGTTCAGCCTTAGAGCCTTTACCACCTCACTGATTTTTTATTCGGAATTCAAATATTTGATTCTGCAAGTTATAAACGACTCAAGTTTTACCTTTTTTTTTTTTTTTTTTTTTTTTTTTTTTATAACATTTTTTGTTATTTTGATGTGCTGATTAATGATTATAATTAACAAACCCTTCAATGAATGTTCACAATGTTTAGAATTTTTTCACAATATTTAGAAATTTATGTTCTGATTATGTAATGCTGTGTTTTGTTTAAGATTAATAAACTCTTCAATGAATGTTGACAATGTTTAGAATTGTTCACAATGTTTAGAAATTTGTTCATAGTGTCTAGAAATTGTTCACAATGTTTAGAAATTTATGTTCTGATTATGTAATGTTGTGTTATGTTTTATTTATGTGTAATGAAATAAATTGTCAAAAAAACTAAGTAGATTTTAATATCCTTGAAAAACTATGATCAAAACTTAAATATAAAAAAACTGTGCACATATGAAATTCCTTAAGTAAGCAATTACCATAAAACTGTGAACAATCCATTTTTTAAGAAAACAAAAAATGGGCATAAAAGAATACCAACTAAAAAATTAAAAGTTGACAGTTTTTTAATTCACATGAATCATATGTGTTATGTTTTATTTTTTATTAATGAACAAAAAAAAAATTGTGAAAAAGCTAAGTAGATCTTAATAACCTTGAAAAAACATGATCAAAACTTAAATATAAAAAAACTGTGCAGATCTAAAATTTTTTAAGCAAGCAATTAACATAAAACTATGAACAATCCATTTTTTAAGAAAACAAAAAATGGGCAGAAATTAGAATGCTTAAAAGAATACCAACTGAAAATATTAAAAGTTTACAATTTTTTAATTCACATGAATCATATGTGTGTTCTTTTTTTCTTTTTCTTTTTTAATTAATGAACAAAAAAAAATTGTCAAAAAACTAGGTAGATCTTAATATCCTTGAAAAACTATGATCAAAACTTAAATATAAAAAATTGCACAAATCTGAAATTGCTTAAGTAAGCAATTAACTAAAAAACTATGAACAATCATTTTCTAAAAAAAAAAAAAAATGGTAGAAATTAGAATCCTAAAAGTTGACAGTTTTTTAATTCATATGAATCATATGATTTGCAAACTTAAATTCTACTATTGAATTTAAAAATTTAGATTACAACTGAAGCTTGAAGTTTCTAACACTTGTTTTTTCCTTTTTCATAACAATATCTAATATAATATTTAAAAATTAAAAGAAATGGAGAGTGATTTGCACTAACTTGAGCCAATTGAAGAGTATGGGAATGAAAATTCTCTTGAAATTAGTCATGGTGCTACTGTTGAAGTAACCATTGAGTTTATTCAAGATATTGCTACTAATGAGGATCCAAATGAAAAGAATGTATATAAGAGAAAGCTTATGAGGAAGACCTCTACTGTGTGGAATCATTTTGACAAGTTGAGGTGGGTGGTGTAAAAACGAATCAATGTAAATGGTGTAAAAGTAAATTCACCATATCAAAATCAAGTTGTACATCTACCTTGGGTAGACACTTGGAGTCGTGTTTCAAGTACATAGGTTCAAAGAAGAAGTAGAAGGTTTTGTCGGTTGAGGGTAGTGAGTCTGGTGGTGTGGGCAATATTTCAAATTTTTAGTTTGATGAAATTAAGGTAAGAGAACTTTTAGCTCACATGATCTTGTATCATGTATATCCTTTTAGAATTGTGGAGCATGTATTATTTAATAAGTTTATGAAAGCTTGTACACCGCATTGGAAAAAAAATTCTCGAGCGACCGCTAAGAGTCTTTGCTTTGCCAACTACGAATTTGAGAAGAAGAAGTTGAAAGCTTTATTGAATCGGGTTCCCAAAGTTAACATCACAACTGACATGTGGACTTCTTGTCGAAAAGATTCTTATATGGTTGTGACATGTCATTTCATAGATTCTGAATGACGATTAAATAGGCGTGTGTTGAACTTTTGTAACATTCTGCCTCCACACACTGAACTTCTTAATGCTGATGCACTTCATAAATGTTTTAGAGACTTGGGTATTGAGAGTAAAATTTGTTCAATTATTGTAAACAATGCCAAGGTAAATGATGTAGTAATGATGCACTTGAGAGATGTTTTTAACATGAGAAAATCCCTTGTTGTTGGGGGCAAGTTGTTTTGCGTGCATTGTTGTGCACGCATAACTAATTTGATGGTTCAGGATAGTCTTGGCGGGATTAGAGAGATTGTTGAGGGACCGAATTAAATTCTTGGTAGCATCATAGGAAAGGTTAATGCAATTTAGTGAAATTGCAAAGAACTTGCAATTGTCATCCAATAAGTTGTTTTTGGGTGAACCTACTTGTTGGAAAAGCACATATTTGATGTTAGCAACTGCATGAGTTTAAGGATGTATTTCCTATGTATGGATACAAAGATTGTCAATTTACTTGGGTGCCATCGCATGAAGATTGTGATAAAGTTAAATCTGTGTGTGAACTTTTGGGGGTCTTCAACCGAGTAACCAAGATTGTATTTGGTAGTGACTATACAACAGCAAACTTATTCCTTCCTGAAATTCGGCGAATGAAAGACGTTCTAACCAAGAAATTTGAGGATGAAAATGACTACATCAGATTTATGGCACACCGAATGAAGCCAAGTTTGATAAATATTGGGTGAGTGTAATCTGTTGATGGCAATTGCGGCAATTTTGGACCCAAGGTTTAAGATAGTGTTCACACAATTTTGCTTTCCGAAGATCTATCAAGAGGCTGAAATTATGAAAAATATTGAATATGTTCAAAGAATTTTGAAAGATATATATGATGTGTATGTTTATGAACATAATTCAAATCTTATGGAACAAAATCTTAGAAATAAAGTTCAAGAAAGCTCTTCAAGTAATCATGCAATCTGTGCAGTTGATGATCAGGAGGGTGCTTTGAAAATTTGGGAGTCATTCCTCAAAAGTTTTAAAACAGTGCTTCAACCTGTTAAATCAGAATTAGAAATATATCTTGAGGAGGGTGAATATATACTAACAAGAGCATTGAATTTAGTGCATTGGATTGGTGGAAAGCAAATACTCTTAAGAACTGTGTCTTGTTTAAAGTGGCCAAAGATATTTTGTCAACACCGATTACTACTGTAACTTCATAGTCTACATATAGTGTCGGAGGAAGGGTTATTGATCCCTACCAAGCTTCATTATCAACTGAGACAGTTCAGAAGTTGTTATGTAGGGCTGATTGGGTCAGATCATTGTATAGGCTTAAAAAGAAGTCTGAAGTGAGTTTTTGTTTTATTTTTATTTTTTCTAATGGTGTTTGTTAATTTAATTTTGCTTTTATATTGTACTAATTACTTCTTCTTCTTCTTTTTTATTATTATTATTATTATTATTATTATTATTATTATCTTAGGATGATCAAAATGAAGGGAAAGTTGAGATAACTTTGCCATAAGCAAATTAACTATTAGTGTTCTTTGCCTCTTTTTTTTTTTTTTTTTTTTTTTTTTTTAAGTGTTGTAATATAACTATTATTTTGGTTTGAGGACTATGTTGGATTGTTGGACAATGTTATTTGTTGAAGATCTTGTATAATATTATTTTGTTCAAGACATGAAGACTTAAGGTAATGTATGATTTATTATTTAATGATTTATGCACATTAGCTTGTGTTATTGTTTAACCTCTATTGACATTTTTACTAAGTATATAGAACTTGTGTAAGTAATGCAAGAGAGTTAAAATTAACTTAAGTTTTTTTTAGTGTGTTGCAGCCTACCTATTTTATTTGGGAGTAGATTTAAGGTATGTATGATTTCTTACTTAATGATTTATGCACATTAACATGTGTTATTATTTAACCTCTATTGACATTTTTACTAAATACATAGAACTTGTGTAACTAATGCAAGAGAGTTAAAATTAACTTAATTTTTTTTAGTTTGTTATAGGCTACAAGTTTTATTTAAGAGCATACAAAGGAATTAAACGTTATTATTATACATTTCCAATTACACTTGCCTTAGGAAATTGGAATTATAATTTTATTTTATTTGTGTTTGTATTTGTTTAAATGTAATTTTGTTTTATTTCTTTAATTGTAATTGTAATCCAGATTCTAGACTCATTGGCAATTGTCTTATTGTTTCCTTATTGCAAAATCATAATACGTGCATGGTGCACATCATTTGAAATTTCGGTTTATAAATGTGGTTTAATTATTTGTTATTGCTAAAATAAATAATTTGAATTGTATGATACAGGCCGAGCTTGAGCCGAGTACTCGAGCTTAGGATTGACCAAAATGACTGAGTTTGAGCTCGAGTTCGGTTAGTAAATTTTCCTAAGCGAGCCGAGCTCGCACACGAATTTTAGGCTCGTGTCGAGCTCGAGCTTCACTGTTACATAAACGAACCGAGCATGAACAACCAATACTCGTTCAGGATCAGCTCATTTACACCCATAGCCATTACATTGTGCATTTATACATTGTATTGTTTAGGGAAGGGAGATGTGATGAAGGTGATAATGAAGAAGATGATTATGAAGATGAAGATGACTATAGAACTAGGGTTGATCTGTATGATCCGTGGTGGGCAGATAAATTAAGTGATAATGAAAATCTGTTCGATGTTGATGTGGATGGAGGCGGTGCTGGGGCTGGACCCTCCACACAAGCTGGTGGTGGTGGTGGGGTTGGACCCTCCACAGAGTATGATGGTAATGGGGAAGGTGGTGAGGAGGGTGATGATGATAACAATACTGATGAGGGTGATAATGATGACAATAATGTTGAGGGTGATGATGATGACAATAATGTTGATATGTCTGAAGGTGGTGGCAGTTTCATGAGATCATTTGAGGCTGCTGATGTGATACGTTCAGATTTTCCTTGGGCTAGGTGGCACTACCGTAGCCACAAAGAAACCCCAAGCCGGTTGGAATAAGGAGTTTAATTCTCCATATATTATTTCCTTAAGTATTTAGTTTAATAAGGAATGTATTTTCTAGGGCTGCAATTTTGACACGACCCGACATGAACACGACACGAAATTAGCGGGTTTGGGTCATAAACGGGTCTACCCGTTTATCTCGGTCTGGTGGGTCGGGTCGCGGGTCACCCGCGGGTGACACGTTAGACACGATTAACTCTTTTTTTTTCTTTTTTTTAATTTATATATATATTAAAAAGAAAAAGAAAAAAATGTGGGGGGAATGAGCATATATAGGTCATTCAAGAAATCAAGACTCAAGGGTAGACAATTATGATGCAGTTTTTTGTATTTGTAAATTTGTAATGATGATGTAGTTTTTTTTTTTTTTTTTTTTTTTTGTTATTTGATTAGACAATTAATTAAACATATTAAGTGATTTGGTGCTAGCCTACTAGGAGAATATATGAATTGCTAAAATTATTATTATTTCATTTAAATACTCACAAAAAACCCCCCCAAAATAATAATAATAATAATTTTTTTATTATTATTATTTTTTAAAAAAAAACTTATAAGCTAAACGGGTTTCACAGGTCGTGTCGGGTGACCCGTGAAATTATCGTGTTCGTGTCGTGTCTGGAGCCCCGACCCGTTAACATAAATGGGTCGTGTTTGAGTCTAGGCTAAACGGGTCGCGGGTCTTAATGGGTCGTAAACGGGTCGTGTCGGGTGACCCGTTTTGCCAGCCCTAGTATTTTCCATTAGTTATTTCCTTCTTAGTTTATTTTCCTACATTGTGTTATGACGGCTAGACCTAATGGTTATGTCTTATGACCTAGCCGTCATCTATTTAAGTGTAATCCTACCCAAGGAATAAGCATGCTGAATATTATGAAAACCTAGACCTTTTTGTTGTTTTGGAGATCAAGGCTCTCTCGAAGTAGCCCATATCTTTTCTTTTGTTTCTTTTTATTTTTTGATTGCATAATGATGATGATGACAACGAAGTGGGAAGAAGTGATATACTAGAGTCACCATGTCCTATTGGGGAAGATGAAGAAGTTACATATGCACCCAATCATGATTTCCATACAGTGGACCTAGGTGATCCAGTCCTCAAACCGAAACAAAAATTTTCAGACATTAAGATGTTTAGAGAGTCTGTTAAGGTGTATAATGTGAGAAGGGGGAATGATGTCAGATTTAAAAGAAATGAAAGGAGAAAGTGTGTGGTGTACAGAGATCCCAAATGTCATTATCGTTTGTATGCCTGACAGATGGTAGATAAACAGTCATTCCAAATAAGGTTTATGCAACCAAAACATGTGTGTGGCAAGAAATATAAAAATTCGATTGTAAATGCAACTTGGATAACTGATAAGTTCATTGAGAAGTTCAAGGTTCTGCCCAACATGCCATTGGATGTGATATTGGATGAAGTGAAGGAGAGGTGGAAGTCGGAAGGTAGATGTAAATACAAGTTGTATGTATATGGCTAGGTGGAAGGCTGGTCAAAAAAATTTATGGCAGATTGGAGTGTCAATATGAGAGGTTGCGGGATTATTGAGAAACTGTGAGAAGGACCAATAGAGGAAGTGATGTGTTTGTGACGACCCATTTTTTTTTTTCTTATATACAAATCATTTGCTTAATCATTAATATCTTAAATACAAATGGATCTTCACAGTGGCACGACGATGTGTCGCAAAGCCAACATATGGTACATACCCCATTATATGTACCTGATAATCAGAGTTACATCTATTTAACTATGCAGCGGAAAACATAAACCTAATAGCGGAAATAACATCTTAAACATCTATCACAAATTAATAACAAGAAGAGCCATTTAACATCTATCTATTTAAGTCTTTCCCCAATATAAATACATAACAGAAATGGCTCAACAATACAAGTGTCACAGGCGACACGAGCCATAAATCCAAACCTATAAAACAGTGGACACCCGTGGTCCGACAATTACAAACGTCGCGGCAAGCTTTAGTCATAATATCTCAAGTACACTTCTACGACGACATCAACTACGACCAGAGTACCTGCAGCCAAAAGAACATCATCTATACGATTGTGGGGGTTTGTCACATCCGTATAGGTGAAATGATAAGTCCACCGCCCCAGTACATAGTACCGAAACCTCAGTGATATTAAACTAACTGAGTTTTTGTAAAGAACCAACTTTTTCCTTTTTAGTCTCGCGTACACTATAACAGCTACCAATTTATAAACTTTTGCTTGAAAACTCCCATAGCTGATATGGCGAACACCGGCTATCAGAAAATATTTAAAACATACTATGTAGTTGGACTCATACGTAGAAGTTCGAATGGCTTGGACGCAACCACGTATAAACCCACCTACAATAATACTTTTATGTTGGTAGTTCAAATGCACAGAGATCTAACGTTACTAACTGTGATATCAACATGCCTCAGGGCATTACAACTTCATGCCTATGGCACATAGTTGTCCATGCGGTTACTAGAGTAAAACTATGATATCCAAGCACTTCTTACTGATGTACCACGACAATCCATCTATCTACTCCCAAGTCACACTGATATCACAACCAATAGCGTCACAACCAAGTACACCAAGCTTAAAACATGCCATCTCACTCTTTAGTACGAGCTTACAATCATTTTCCGAATATGGTTAACACTGAATCTTAGGGCATTACAACTTCATGTCGAAGGCACATAGTTGTCCATGCGGTTACTAGAGTAAAACTCTGATATCCAAGCACTTTTTACTGATGTACCACGATAATTCATCTACCTACTCCTAGGACATTGTATTACTCATACCGAACAATGACAATACTCTTGTACCTCCAAGCTCAATGTTCTAAAATCATGCAACTAGACGATAAAAGTATACATAAGTTATTTGCTAGTAAAACTCTTAGGCATACAAATACATCTAGCATAGAAACTACAACATTTTATATCATGAAAACATTACACAATTTAAACAATGATATGCATGCTTATGATTGTCCTTTCATTCCTTGTGAGGCTTACCCTCCCTTTCATATTTATGCTCATGCTTTATGCTTTACAATTCAAACTCTATACTTCTATTCTTTACAAATCATGCTTTCTTCAAATACTATAAACCAATCAACATGTAATTTTAACATTCTACTTTGCATAGTTTAAATCTCAACCGCAGCTCACATTCAAACACTTTAAATCATTTCAACACATTTCATCCATACATCATTTTATGAGATCATTGATATTATTTGAACATAATTGAAATTACTCAAATCAACCAAAACAGATATATTCAACATACAGTTGGTTCGGATTTATAAAACACATATATCTTGTAATTCTAATATACATAAAAATAATAATTTCTCAGTGAGTAAAATATCACATGGGCTGCATTGGACTCCTGACTTGATCTCTACATTGGAAAACCCATTGAAGTCTCCAATTATGACACGGCCCTGCAAATACTAATAATGTCAGACTACGCTATGGACCTCATTCTAGGACACTTAAACTATCCGCGCGCACCTGTTGCCTTACCTGCTTCTAAGACTAGCTAGGTATCCTAAACTATTATTAGGTTAACACGTGGGGTCTAGGTTCATATTTTATTCTTTTTAGTATCCTTAAGTTATGTTAAATATTTCATTTGTCTACTTACTATTATTAAGTTACATTATTATTGTTAATCATTTTTATAACTTGTTATTCATTTACTAAGTTAACATATATATATTTAACCGATATACATGTATATGTATATATTTATGTATACATATTCATATACCATGTTCACACAGCTTAAGCTTAGTTCAGTGATATACCTAAGTATTTTACCTTAATGAATCCATTGGTTATTAATTAAACCGGGTTAAGTATAATTTCATTTATTTACTGTACTCTTACATCTACTCTATTTTCTTATTTCCTTAATTTATGTCGAGTTGGGTAAATATTCCAATAATTAACTCATAAAGCCTAACGTTTAACACTTCAAACCTCATAGTCACATTCACAAGTCAACACAAACCTATAAACAAGCCATTTACTAAATTAGAGCCTTAAAACACTCTCATAACATTCAAACAACTTCATCCCACTTAAACTTTTCTCAAACTAATAATTAACAACATCTCTATAAATCAACACCACAATCCATAAACTTTCTTCTCAAAAATTGAACCAAATCCATAAAACTCAAGAAACATCATCTATGAGTAATAAGCACTCAACATTCCACCCATTAAGTCAAACTTCTAAAAGCCACCAAAATTCCCCAACATCTATCATCAATAACTAACAATTACATTATCTAATATCACGATAAAGTCTCAACTCAAAATATATCAATAAATCCAACAAGTAGGGTTAATCTTTTAAATAAACAACTTAAAGTCAGTTACAACCTTGATCAATAAACCACAATTTACAAATCCAAAAATCAGATTTGAATCCCATCAAAATACTCATAAAAAATAGCCCGTACCTCCTCCAAAACTCAAATCATAATTTGTCAAGTCAAGCCTTAAAACACAACATCAAATATGGCTAGATTTTCCTTCACATCGAACCACTAAAATTTCAATAATCATAAGCCATAATCATCTAAGCCAACATCAATTTTATATCCTAGAGAAAATGAACACCTAACATGAATCAACCATAAACACATCCGAAAGCATAGCTCCTAATTTCGAATTCAATCAAAATACACTCAACTACCAACAACACCATGAACAACTAGAACTCTAATCAATCAACTCCCAAATTTGTATTCAACCACATACATCCCTCATCGGATAATATCCAACCATAATCATAATCCACATTTGGCTATAACAATCTCAAACATTTAATGAAAACAAAGAACTAAAATACCAAAAATTCTCAAACATAAACCATATTTTCGGACCTAAGTAGAATCCCCTCACAAATCAATATAATCTCAAGCAATAAATCCAATGGGTATGATGAAACTACAAAGAAAAGTTTCAAACCTAATCTTATAGCTTCGATGGGCGAAATCTGCACACAATCAACTCAAAATCACCTACAAACTCTCAAAACCGAAACCCACTTCACCACAACAATTCCCATTCGGTTATCCTAAAAAATCAATACTCAAATGAAAACCTAAAATCAATTTCTTAAACATTAACATGATTTTCATGCTTAATAATCAATGGGTAAATGAAAATATGAAGAAAAGCTAGGTATTGTACCTTCTTGATGTACATGGCCGAAGATCGCCATTTTCTTCACCAATGGTGGGGTCTCTCCTCACGGACAACCACTCACAATGTCAGTATTTCTCTCTTGGAATCTCTCTCTGCGTCGTGTGTGTGCTAGGTGAAGAGAAGAAAATGGAAGAGAGGGGAGAGAGAGATCGTGTGTGAAGAAGAGAGGGGAAGAGGGAGAGAAAAGAGGAAGAAAAGAAAAGAAAAGGGGGAGAGGGCTGCTGTCCACGAAAGGGAGGGGAGAAAAAAAGGAAAAGAAAAGAAAGAAAGAGGAAAGAGAAAGAGAAAATAAATGTGATAAGGTGAGGTGACATGTGGCACCTTGTGAGTGGTTGGAAGGAGATAATGAAATCCACCCCTACCAATTGGATTGTGACACGTGGTAAAGTGAGATTACCTTTTTTATTTAAATGCAGAAACTTTTATAAATTACACTTGGACCCCACTATATTAAAACTCTATCTTTTAATAATTAATATTTGACCCCATATTTATTTTAACTACACTTTTACTAATGCAATTAATTATTTATTTACTTAAACTCATTTTTACTCCGATTATATAAATTTATCTCCTCAGAAATTATTATTAGTCTCATCCTATTAAATAAATATAATTTATTAACACTAAATTTCCTATTTTTTTTTCTTGATCTATACAGTGTTGATGAAGGTCGAAAGACCATGCCCTAAAGTTCCACCAAAATTTCATAGGCTATACATGTCATAGGCATGCTAGGCCGATATTTATTTTGAGATTGATAGAAGGTGATATTTTTGCACACCATTACTTCAATTTTTTTTGCATACTATTAGTCATTTTATTTTGGGAAAATGTATAGCCACTCCCTGAGTAAGAGTGCCTTTTTCAAAAACATCCTCACTTTTTAATTTTGGAAATTTGGTGCTTAACTTTTTTCGTGTTTTTGAATTGGGTCCCTCTGTCTCATTTCCATTTAGTTTTACCCATTTCCGTTAGGCTAAGTCCCCATTTGGCCACGTCAGCACAGCCAACCAAGCCTAAAAACGTCGTTTCTTATTTTACCTTAAAAAAAAAAAAAATTCTTCTTCGACCTTTCTCCGGCCAGTTTCGTTGTCCGTATGTTTGCAGAAACCTTCTTCTTCTTCTTCAACCTTCTTCAACGTTTGCCGAAACCTTCGTATTTCCATATCAGAAAGAGTGCAAAAATCATGAAAATCCATACCTTTATGGAACAGAGCAACACCCCTCCAGTTCAGCCAAGAACTTGAAGTTGTTGTATCAAAAGTCATGAAACAATAATCAAATTGGAAAGCGAAATTCAGAAAAATGAAACCTAGAAGGTGTAATAATTCCTAAAGATTACACGTCTTGTAACATTTTGATCAATGGGTGTGTGCAAAGTGGTGATTTGGAGAGTGCCCAGAAGATGTTTGATGAAATGTCTGAGAGACTTAAATTAGGGGGCCGGTGATAATGACTTGAACCTGATTATCTTAGATGGTTTTCTTCTTCCTACAGACGGTGGTGGGTGTGGGTGATTAAGTGAAAGTGGGTTTTGATTTTGGTGGTGGGCGTGGAGGATAAAGGCTGATTGAGGGGTTGGTTTTTTGTTTGCTTTGAACTTACGATTTGGGTGTTAGAAAGGTTTTGGGTTTCCTTTAGTTGTTATTTGTTGTTGGGTATGGTGAGCTTGTTGATTTGGTTGCACTTATAAAAGAATTGAGCAAGCCTTCCCCCTTTCTAACTCACGGCAGCACTATCATCGGGCTTTAGTTGTTAATACTTGTTGTATGGTGCTGTATGATGGTTTTGTGAACAATTTACAAAGGCCTTTTGGTTTGGGTGAGTTTGATGGTGTCGTGAATTTGAGAGCAGTGAAAACGTTTATTCTGGTAAGCCACTGCGTATTTGGAGTGTATCAATGCCAACCCTATGTCCTAGTTCTGGGTTAAATGTCAACCCATTTAATCCATTCATCATTTCATCTTTTTTCTCTTGTTTTCTTACTAAACTTGTGGCTATCATGAATAGTTTCAAACTATGAAACCAATGTGAATAACAAAGATACTTTTTATTCGAATTGGACAAACGAAAACGAAAATGTTTTGGGTTTTGTTTTTAAGAGAAACAGTATCTCTCATATCCTCGAACAGTTCCATGCATCACAAAACCCAAAACAAACCAAGATCTACACTTTCATAGTAGAAAACCAAAACCCAGATGCAAAAAACCAAGAGGCATTTAAGCAATTAGCTCAATGGCATCTTCAATGCAATGTACATGACAATACTCCTTGATCAACACTTTGTGGCTTATGGCATCTTCAATGCGATTTACAGTGGACAATCACTGGCTTTGATTCAGACTTTGTGGCTTATGGCATCTTCAATCATTGGCTTTCATTTTTCCACTACGTTCTGAATTCCCATAGTTTGGATTGTGGCAGGAAAAGTAAGCTTCACTCATTTTTTAGGGTAAAATGGTTGAAGAAGAAAACTTCTTTTAATTTTTTTTTTTAAAGGTAAGATAAGAAACTATGTCGTTTTTAGGCTTAGTTGGTTGTGTTGACATTGCCAAACGGTGGCTCAGCCTAACGGAAAAGGGCAAAACTGGATGGAAATGAGACGGAGGGACCCTATTCAAAAATGCGAAAAGGTTAAGCACTCAATTTCCAAAATTAAAAAGTGAGGATGTTTTTGAAAAAACGCGCTCTTACTTAGGGAGTGGTTATACATTTTCCCTTTTATTTATTGCTAATTTTACTCTTATTTCATTTTGTAGGGTCTTATGCTTGCTTTTGAGGATGTGATTCCGATGGCGGATCATCGAGTTTGTGTTAGACATTTATGGGCAAACTTTAAAGATGAAGGGCATTGAGGGGTGGCACTGAAGGATAAGCTATGGGCTGCAGCATGTGCATATACTGAAGTTGGGTTCAATGCACATATGCAGGAGTTGAAAAGAATGAGCCCAGCTGCTTTTGAGTACCTGGACAAGATTGATCCAAGTGGGTGGTCTAGAGCATGGTTCCACGGCTACCTTAAGTGTGATCTTCTTGTGAACAACATATGCGAGTGTTTCAATGCCTACATTCTAAAAGCTCGTGACAAGCCTATCTTAATCATGTTGGAGATGATAAGAATAAAACTTATGAGGAGGTATCAGGCCAAAAGGGATGGCATTTCAAAATTGACTAGTAAGTTATGCCTTAAGGTGGCAAAGAAGCTGAAGTCAATTGGGCTAGATGCAATGGATTGTGTTCCCCATTTTGCTGGTGAGAAAATGTTTGAAGTGGAAGCTCCTTATGGCAAGCAGTTTGTTGTGGACTTGTGTAAAAAAAACTTGTGGTTGTAAACAATGGGAAATGAATGGTATCTCATGTGCGCATGCAGTTTGTGCTATACAGTTTGATTGTGGGGAACCTGAGGATTATGTCCATCAATACTACAGTTTAGAGATGTACAAAAAAGCATACGCCCCACTAATATTGTGACGACCCATTTTTTTTTTTTTCAAAACATTTGTATAAATATTAGTCTCTTAAAATATAAACGGATCTTCACAGTGGTACGACAATATGTCGTAAAGCCAACATATGGTACATTTCCCATAATATGAACCTGGTATATCAGAGTATAACATCTATTCATCTATCCAGCGGAAAACATAAACCTAAATAGCGAAAATCATAGCATAAACTTCTATTACAAATAATCATAAACAAAGAGCCTTATTACATCTATCTAATTAAGTCTTTCCTCAATATAATTACATAACAGAAATGGCTTTACAAGAACAAGTGACACAAAAGTCACAAACCATAAACTAAACCTATAAACAAGTGGACAACCCATGGTTCACTAATTACGACCGTTGCGGTGTGTTTCAGTCATAACATCCAAAGTACCCTTCTACAATGCTATCAACTACGACCGGAATACCTGCAGCCAAATGAACATCATCTATACGGTTGTGGGGGTTTGCCACATCCGTATAGGTGGAATTATGAGCCCACCGTCTTAGCATAAATAAATATACTAAGACCTCAGAGGTATATTATTCACTGAGTTTTCTCAAAGAACCAACTTCTCATTTTTAGTCATGCGTACACTATAACAGCTACCAATTTTATAAACTTCTGTTTTGAAAATCCCCATAGCTGATATAGCTCACACTGGCTAATAGAAAACATTTAAACATACTTGGCAGCTAAGATTATACGTAGAAGTTCTGTTGTAGAAACAACTACGTACGACCTCACCTACGATAATACTTTTTGATGCAGTGAGACTTAGAAAACAATGGCATTTAAATCATGCAACCATCCGATACCAATATACATAAGTTCTTTTTCTATCGAGACTCTTATGCATACTAATACGTCTAGCAAAACTACAATATACTTATCATGAAAACATCACACAATTTAAACAATGCTATGTATGCTCATGATAGTCTTCTTATTCATTGTGAGCCTTACGCTCTCTTCGTTATTATGAGCCTTACGCTCTCTTTCATTATTATGAGCCTTACGCTCTCTTTCATTATGTGTTCGTGCTTTATGCTTTACAATTCAAACTCTATACTCCTATTCTTTACAAATCATGCTTTCTTCAAATACAATAAACCAATCAACATGAAATTTTCATCATTTTTCTTTGCATAATTAAAATCCCAACTGCAGTACATATTCAGACACTTTAAATCAATTCAAAACCTTTCATTCATGCATCATTTCATAACATCATTGATATTTCAACATAATTGAAACTACTTAAAACATTCAAAGCATACATGTTAACATATCGTCGGTTCAGTAAGAAAATCATATATCATTTGCATTTCTATAAAATACGTAAAAAGTATCTTTTCTCAATGAGTAGAATACTCACCTTGGCTGCATTAGACTCACGACTCGAACTCTACATTGGAGAACCAATTGAAGTCTCCAGTTTGGACACTATCCTGCAAACATTGGTACCGTTAGACTATGCTATTGAACTCTATACTCTATGACACATAGACTACATGTGCGCTCACACATCACATTACCCGCTTCTAAGTCTAGTTAAGTATCCTAAACTATTATTAGGTTAACGTTTAGGTTTAGGTTCTAATGATATATTTGTTTATTAATACAAGGCTGTATTTACTATATTCATTAGTTTATCTATTATTGTTATTAACTATAAGTCTTATAGTTGTTTATTTACTATTATTAAGTCACATTATCATAAGGTTCCAATACTATTTGACTTTAAAGTCTTCATAGGTATTCCCATAATACCGCTATTTTATTTTTCTTGTCTTAAGGTTATTTAATTGGATAATTTACCGATCTACAGCATTCACATTTTAACCATTATCTTTAGTACTTAATATCTATCATTTACTAACCACCGAAGTAGTTTAGGTTTAGGACATAACCTTATTTTACATTTTATAATCTTTATATATTCTATCCATTAATTATATGCTTTTATTTACATTCCTCATTTTTTTTTTTTTACCAAGTACCAAGACTATGATCTATTTATCCCACTTATACCTACTGTCACTACCCGAGGATCTTATTAGGACTATAACATGAGACTAATCAAAACAATCCAACTCTATAGAGGGCATCATCTAAAATCTCATTACATAACCAAAATACCTAAATAAACTATAGCAAGGAATTCAATTATTTATCATTGTTAATCCTTTTATAGTTTGTCATTCATTTACTAAATTAGCAAAATATATATATTTAAGCCATATACATGTATATTTATATACGCATACAATATTTAAACCTAATTCATTTAATTACTTTACTATTTGGTTTAAGCCTTTACTTTCTATTACAACATATTTGCTATTGTTAGGTTCAAAATTTCATTTTAACTATCTTTTACAAACAACCTCAACTTAATCCCATTCACTAGAAATCAAACATCAAAGAAGACCAACACTTCTTACAAAAGTCACTCTATTTGGCACCTTCTTTACAATCACCATAAACCATAATTCAATCAACTCCTACAAGGTCTCTCAACTCCATAATTAGAAATCATCATTCTACAACACTTTAACCAATTATTAGTTATTAATATTACCAAGCAATAGGGCCAATAATCACCCATAATCATACCTACAACATTCATGGTTATTTATCAAACACAAGTGAAATCCATCCTTTACATAACAAGATCAATCTCCTTTAATTGGAATTTCCTTCTACCAATCTTCCACAACGACTACCATCAACCATTAACAATTACATTCTTCAATATCACATTAAAGTCTCAACCAATGGGTATCGATAAATCCAACATAGAGTTAATTTCTTAAACAAACAACTTAAAATCAATTACAACCTTCATCAATAAACCACAATTTACCAATCAAGAAAAACCAGATTTGAATCCCCTCACGATACCCATCAAAACTAGCCCATACCTTCTCCAAAACTCAATCCATAAATTACCAAGCCAAGTCTTAAAACACCAAATCAAATATGGCAAGATTTTCTTTCACATCACACATCTACAATTCCAATAATCGTAAGCCACAATCATCTAAGCCAACCTCAATTTTATATCCTAAAGAAAATCAACACTTAACATGAATCAACCATAAACACACCCAAAAACATAGCTCCTAATTTCGAATTCAATCAAAAAACACCCAACTACTAACAAAATGACCACCATTTCAATACAAACTTCAAGAACACTAACAACCCAATTCAGATTCCGCTAAAATACCCCCAAGTCAGTAGCTTTAAAGGCCCAAAAGAAAAACCTACCACTTCCAACTCAGAAATTACAAATCTACAATAACCCAAAGAGAAGACCCATTCGGCTACCACACCCATTAGAACCCTAGATTTCTTCTATCTCAACAAAACTCAAATCAAACTCCATTTTAATTACCATTACACCTAAAATTATAAATACAACTAATACCCATTTAAACCCTAGATTATTATCCAAATCAAACCCCCAAAATAACACCTATGGTTTGCAAAAAATTAGAGAATAAAACCGAAATCCAAAACCAAAGGAAGGGGAAATCTCACCATGACATTTTTCGCATTTTTCCTCTCAAATTTTCTGCAGAAAATCCTCTAACTCATCAGCTCCCTCACGGCTCAAGCCCTCTCACGAGTCAACAGGTGCGTGACAGGAGAGACTAAGGGAGAAGAAAAGGAAGAAATAGTGGTTTAGGTGCTGCAAGTTCAGGCGTGACAGAAGGAAGAAGAAGAGAAAAGAGAGGGAGAGGTGGTTCGGCTGAGTGGGAAGAAGAAGGAAAAGAAGAGGAAGAAAGGAAGTGTGCATGAGTGAGGGGGAGGGAAGAGAGAAAAGGAAAGAAAGAAAAAGGGAGCGGGGCTGTTGCTGTCTATCGAAAAAGGGAGAGAAAAAGAAAAGAAAATAAAGGAAAAAGGAAGAGAAAAGGAAGAGAGAGGGTGAGTGGGACATGTGTCCATGTGTGACTGGTTGGGAGAAGATAGTATTATCTTCTCATAGCCAACCAAATGTGGACACGTGGCAAAATGGATTACATTTTATTTAAATGCCCCAACTTATGTAAATTACATTAGGACCCCATTTTATATTATTTCTATCATTTTAGAATTAATATTTGACCCTATATTTATTTAAACCACACTATAATAATTATTATTCTTTCTATTATTTTACCTTAAGCTTAATTTATTTCGATTAACACCATTATTATTATCTAGAATATAACTATTAAGCCCATCTATTAATGAATACAATTTATTAATTGATAAATCTCCTATTTATTTTTCTTGGTCTTTACAAATATACCCTATGCTTAGTGAGGAACAATGGGTCTATACTGTCAGGCATGACATATTGGAATCCCCAAGACCAAGAGTCGCCCCAAGTAGACCTAGGAAGCTACGAAGGAGGGGTCCTGATGAGAGTAGAGACTCTAAAAATCCAGACAGAATGTGAAAATTTGGAGCAAGGATGAGATGCTCCAAATGTAGGATATTTGGGCACAATAAAAGGGCATGTCCACTAAATAGATATGGATCCTCCGCACAAGCTTCACAATCTGCAACAAAGGTCGAGTGTCCTACCCAGCCTGCAGTAAGTGTGAGTTGACTATATTGACTATCATTATTACTTATGTTATACCTTATTCATAAGTTGTATTATATATATTGGTTTTTTTTGGCTTTATTCAGTCACAAAGTGCTTGTTCTAGCAGAAGTAGAAGAACCAAAACTCCTATCAGAAGGGTTGTAATGAAGGTACTATAGTTAATTTTTGTCATGATACTTTTTATGGCTAACTTTATCACCATTAACACTTTGACAGAAGAATGCAAACCCAACTTCATCTATTGCTGCAAGAACTCTCCCAATCCATCTGTTGTTGCAAGAACTTTCCAAACAACATATGTTGCTGCAAGGACTTTCCAAACAACATTTGAGGCTGCAAGAACTATCCAAACTCCATCTGATGCTGCAACTCTCCCATCTTCAACTACTGCTGCAAGAAATATCCAAACTCCATCTGCTGCTGCAAGAACTCTGGGAAACACTTCATCTGTTGCTGCAAGAACTCTGGGAAACACTTATTTGTTGCTACAAGATTTCTCCCACCTCTTTCATGGGGCAGAGTGCCAACCCAAGCAACTGTCAAACCAGTAGATGTTGCTCCAAAAACTCGACAATCCACTAGGTTGAAGGGTATGTTCCGCAGTGGTCCCATTAAAAAAGGCCTCAGTATAACCATTGACCTTAAAAGTGATTGAAAACCTCATCGGGTTGTCTTGACATGAGAGGCTCCAACTAGTGGTGCAACCAAAGGTGTAGCATAAATTGGTGCATCACATGCCTCGACAATCCAAAGCAAAGGCAAAGTCAAACATCTTGTGACAACCGTTGAAAAAGGTATTCAAATTATGCAAGCTAAGAAAAAAAGGATGAAGCCAACGTGGAAGCACTATTTGTTGTTATTTTTAGAAGAACCAAAAAATTGTTGTTGTTTTCTTGTTAATGCTAGATACAAATATGTATTTTCTGTTTTGGTACAATATGTATATTGAATGTAATTTTGACTGCATGGTTTGTAAGACCATCACTTGATTTCAACCTAATGCATGGTTTGTAGAGATTATTGGATGGTTTATATGAAAAAAACTGCTTGTAGTGGGTGGCATAACAAAATTGCATGGTTTGAATGCATGGTCTAAATTGCTGCATAACGTTGTTTTTGTTGCAACTAGGAAAGTGCATGACATCACAAAAATGTCTTAGACATTTTTCCCATTCATTACAAACATTACTTTGAACACAAAATGTCTTTAACACCACATTAACAACAATATTAACAAAACATGGAGTACACATTCTCCCATTCATTACAATATATCACTTTGAACACATAATGTCTTTTACACCACAATAATAACAAAAACAACAAAACATGGGGTACACATGGTGGCTAACAAGTACATATATAGTTAAACATCATAGATTTCATTACAAACACAAAAGTACAAAAGTACTAAACAAGTACATATGGACAACTTAAGGCAATGTCATACGACAGATTTTGCCATTGTGCGTCCCTTTGTAAGTGTATTCAAACAAAACAGGGAAAGTGTACAAATGATCCATTAACAGACAAGGACTTTCTGGTACTTCTTCTTCATTGTGTGGACTTTGATCTCCCCAATCTCCACTTCTGACTTCAGTTGCTCAGACTGTTTCTCAATTAATGCCTTGAGCTGCCCAACCTCTGTCTCCATTTCATCTTTTACCTTCCCAACTTCATCTACAACCATGGTTTCACATTGCTTTGCTTCTGCTACCAAAACTCCGTGCCTTCTTCACAATTGTCTTGCCACCCTCATACCATATTGACACAACTCAGGATCAAGACATTCAAAGAACCCACAGTCACGGTTAATCTGTAAAACCAATAACAAGGATTAATCACCCACATTAGAATTGAAATACAGACAACCAAGAAAAGAGAAAAATGGATAAAAAAAATATTTACAAAAAAGAAAATAATAAGATAAGCAGTAAGAGCACATGTGCAGAATATAAGATTTGGACTTTAATAATCTTGGATGCAATTGAATGTCCAAGAATGTTAAATTCTTCATAATACCTAAACATTTGACAATTCTTTCAGCACTCTTAGATTCAAAGCCAATAAAATTGGCTACATCCATTTTTCCTAAACATTTCTCTTTTTTTTCTTTGGGACATAAACTTAAATGTGATTTGAAAAAAAGAGAAATAGGGGATAAATTAACCAAAAGATTAATTGGTAACTATCTTATAGAATCTAAAGTTGACTTCTGCTATGGGATTATGAGCATAGTATGATGAAAAACCTTATTTTTCTACAACCACACGAGATTGGAAGTATAAGAAACAATGCGATCAACTTTCAAGCCACTTGTAACTTCTTTTTTCCTATTATTTTCTTATTTATTCTCAGTATTTACCCAAGTCAATCTCAAGACCCACATTAGAATCGAACACAAACCACCAAGAATCATTATATACTCACCACAAAAATACAAGAACAGAAAAAATTCGAGTCACTAACTTACCTTCCAATTTTCGCAACTCATGAATCTCCTACTGAATTTTTCGGTGGTGTGGGCGATTTTCACTATCATCGGCTGCTCACAAAAACAAATGCGCTCAATTGAAGATGTGGCCCTGCTGCACTGCGTGGACCCGGAGGTGCCAATTTCAGTGGAAGATTCCATGGGTTGCTTCTCGAAGAAACCTTAAAAGCTCAAACCGTGACCTTGTCGGCTTGAAGACAACCAATGAAGGAAGGTTGTCCAGGGCTCTTATTTATACTTGTTTTGTTGTCATTGTAGCATGCTATCGATGCGATCAATGAGACACACATCAAAGCGCATGCTCATGCATCGAGGCAAACCTCTTTTAGGGGAAGGAAGGCGGTTATAACACAGAATGTAATGTGTTATTGTGACTTTGACATGAAATTCACCTTTGTGTATTCTGGGTGGGAAGGGATCGCGAACGACTCATGTGTTTCTTAACGCGCTTGGTAACGTGAAGAACAAATTCCCTGGGGCACCGAAAGGTATTTAAAATGATAAATTTGCATTAAATTTTTAGATATTTATCCACATACTTAGATGGTCATAAACGCTTATATATAATTCACCATCGTGCAGGTTATTACTATTTGATGGACTCAGGCTACCCACATGCCAAAGGTTTTATAAGACCATTTCGTGGAGAACGATATCACTTGGAAGAGTTTTGAGCAACCGGCAACCCTAGGGGTTATAAGTTGCTATTCAATCACAGGCACTCATCTCTACGAAATGTTATAGAGCGATGTTTCGGTGTACTAAAAGCCCATTTTAAAATATTGGTAGTTATGGTAGCATATAAAACAAGTAAGCAACGAACAATTGTTACAGCTTGTTGTGACGTGCATAACTTCATTCAAATGACTGCGGACGATGACCATTTATTTGCCCATTGGGAGAATGAAGATGTTCGCATGGGCAACTATGAAAGTGTCGGTGGGTCCAGTTCGAGGCATGGAAGAAACCTGCGGAACCTATCAGATTCAACTGGGTATGAGATGGCCGTCTTGAAGGAGAGCATTGCACAACAGATGTGACAGCATCGAAATGATTAGATGTGTATGACATTCGGAGTCGGTTATGTTTAACTAGTTTTTTTATCTATATTTTGTGTTATTTATAATCGTTATCCCCTTAACTTTTTTAGTATTTAAATAAATGGATTTATGCTATTATTGAAAGACATGAGTCTCCATATCAAACTTGGTTTGAGAAGTATATTTGATTGGGGATTTTTGTTTCAATTCTTTTACAATCTTGTATCTCTCATGACTATACGAGGAATTATTAATGTTATTATTCAAAGCAAGTGGGACAATGGGTCCTGGTTGATCAATTTAATTTTATTAGGCAGGTTTATCCAAAAATATGGGACACACATGACAGTAGGAATGGCTGTGGCCTGCGGATAAACTATTCTCATTTAGGCTATCAAGTCTAATGACATATAAATTTGACAAAATTCTATTTGTAAATCACCCAATAAATGGAAAAAACAAAAATATATTGAAACGCCAAACAGTTTTATATTTTCTTCTTAAGTGAAAACAATTTTGAAAACAATTGTCCAAACGTCTTAGGTATTGTTTTCTGTTTTCAAAAACTGTTTTCGAAAACAGTTTACGGGATGTAATCGAGCCGAGTTATAAAATGCATGTTCAAGCTCGGTTCATTTAAAACTCAGGCGAGTTCGAGCTCAAGCTCGAGCTCATTGAGAATGACATTCGAGTCGAGTCGAGCCGAGCCGAGCCGAGCCGAGCCGGGTTACTCGACAAGCTCAGCTCAACTAGAGCTCGAGGTAGGCTATTAAATTTTTCAAAGTATGATCAAAGCGGAGTTCAAGTCTGAGTTTGTAAACAACCTCCATACTAACTATTAAGAACTTAATATGTTAGTTTAATATACTAAATGCTATTATCAAAGTATTATAATTAATATGTAATACAATATTTACTTAGCTAGTATACTATATGCTTATATATATATATATAATTAATTAATTACATTTACTTAGTATATATATGTTAACATGTTACGTTAGTTTATGAATTAACTAGTTAGTATGTTAACTAATACACACACATATAAATATTAAATAACATATATAACATATATTACTTAATTACAAATATACATGCTTAAATTAATATAACTCATTTTTAGTAATATATAAGAGATACGAACGAGCTAAGTCAGACTAACGAGCCGGACGAGCGATCTGGCCGAGCTTTAAACGGGCTGAACTCGCGAGTCTCTACCGAGTTTTGTCGAGTGAATCGAATATGTATCTCTTACTAATCGAGCGGGTTTCTACAATAACGAGCAAGTTTTTATAGTATTGGGCTTGAGCTTGGATCGAACTAAACTAAGCAGGTATCGAGTGGGTTGTCGAACGAACTGATTTATTTACATCCCTAAGTTTACTAAACACTTTTTTAACGAAAAAACAACAAAAAGCTATTTTTTGTTTTTATTCTCGAAAACAATTCTCAAAAACAAAAACAAAAACTGATTTACCAAACGAGCTCAAACTCTCTAGAGTTCCTCGGGTTCGGACATTAGCCTTGAAGTTGATCAATACACTACCAATAACCACTTGACATTTCACATTAGAGACTAGAGAAAAAAAAAATAATAAAAATGGGACACAAAAATTAGTCGCCATTTGAACGACAAAGACTTTACCGTCGTTGTCGCTTTTGGCTTTACGTAACGTAAACAAAACAAAATAACACGAAAAAGGGTAGTACGGAGGACATAGGCGTAATACAGTGAAATGAACCGTACCCCTCCGGTCCGAAAAAAATAATACAGAAAATTAGGGTTTCAATATAAATAGCAACATAAACCCTACCTTCTCCTGAACTCTCCGAATCTCCATTGCAGCTTCAAAAATCAAACCCTAGTAGGTTCTCTCTCTCTCTCTCTCTCTCTCTCTCTCTGTGTGTTTGTGGATACGTGTTTTTCGTCACTGGTGAAACTAAGGGAGTTTGGATCTTGTGTGGTGAGGTGCAGGGAAGGAGGAGATGGCGGCAGTGCCAGGGCCGTTGATATGGGAGATGGTGAAGAAGAACAACTCCTTTCTGGTGAAGGAGTTCGGGAGAGGAACAGCGAGCGTGCAGTTCAGCAGGGAGAGCAACAATCTCTACAACCTCAACTCCTACAAGCACTCCGGTATGCTTATTAGCTGCCTTTCTGTCCGTTTTCCGGGAAATTTGGTGATAGACACTGAAAATGTTCATTTCATTTCTGTGTTTTTTTATTTACTTATTTTTGAAATGTTGAATCTCGTTGTCATTGTGATTAGAGTTACCAAGTTTGTTTTGTTCTCTGCTTGGTTTCAAAGACAATGAAGGAAAACAATGCGTTTTCGGGTTTTTATTTGGTTTGTGTGCCAGAACAAACGTTTTAATTTTAGGATTTTTATTTAATTTAGAGATGATTTTATCAGGACAGAGTAGAAAACAAAGGGTTGTACTTTTTGTTGTTTTGTATCTGAGAAAATTAGGTGTAGCAGAAGGATTAGAAAAGTTTTAGTTTTAGATTTTTCTTTGTAATGTTTTGTTTGGTTTCCAAGGAAATAAATTTAAATTCGTTCTACCAAATTTTTGTGGGCGCTGATTAAAACTGAGTGAAAGAACGCACTTTTTAATGGTAATTTTTAGTTTTTAAGAAAATGAATGTCTTACTAACATGAAGTTAATTCGTCCGAGAAGACGAACGAAAATGAATTATATGCTTATAATGTTGCTGAGGATATAGAGGGAAAATGATAGGAAATCAGAAGTCTTAAAGATTTTGTTTTGTTAAATGATTTAGGTTTTGTGGAAATAGGGCCACAAACAGAAGTCAGTGAATATGATTGTGTAAGATTAAATATGGTTGGTAAGTTCAAGCTTTATTGCATCAGTTTCTGTTTGTTAACATAGAGGAGTGATGTAAAGTGAGGGACGCTGCAGTTTCTACATCTTTCAAATTTACATTTTCTGGTGTCTATTATATGAAAAATGTTGTTTATTTTGATCAGGCGAGAACTTTGACAATACTTTTATGATTATTTCAATTTTGGCTTAGAAACTATGTTTTGCGCCTTAAATTGTATTAGGATAGAATATAAGGTGTTGCTAGTGTTGTGGGAAACTGTGGACCTTTTTGCTGCCCAATCTTTGAATAATTTTTGTTCCTGGAGACCAAAAACAGCACAAACTTTTTTTTTTCCTTGGACTGGAACCAAAGATACGCTAATTTTTTTTAGCATATTGTCTCTTTCAAGTTGTGTTATTGACAATGCAGTAAGGAATCTGGGCCTTTTCTTTTATTTATTTATTTTATTTTTTTTGGGTTGAAAGTATTAAATTATTAATGACTTCGTGAAAGTGGCTGAAGCTGTGGTTTTAAAACCCAAGTTAAAATTTCTTAAGGTTCTGATTTCCTTTTGTACTCTCTAGTTTTCCTAGCAGGACTTCATCGGTAAACTTTTTTGTTGGACTGCTAGTAATTGAGGGTCTTATGTATGTTTCATGAAATTCACCTTTTTCTTGGGATGCATCAGGTTTGGCAAACAAGAAAACAGTTATCATTCAACCTGAGGGCAAAGACCGATCTGTGTTGCTTGCCACAACCAAGACCAAGAAACAGAACAAGCCTGCGGCTTCACTCCACAAGTCTGTCATGAAAAAGGACTTCCGGAGGATGGCAAAGGCACTGGAAAACCAGGTAATTATAGAAGCCAGGTCCCGTTGGATATATGGGTCTTACATGTTTGAGTATTTTG
Organism: Alnus glutinosa; assembly: GCF_958979055.1. Taxonomy (NCBI): domain Eukaryota; kingdom Viridiplantae; phylum Streptophyta; class Magnoliopsida; order Fagales; family Betulaceae; genus Alnus; species Alnus glutinosa. Next base: position 11,723,660 of record NC_084888.1, on the reverse strand, counting down.
TCTCTTCAGTAATGGGTTTGGTCATAAAAGGTCTAATCTCGTGAGTCACTGGAAGCTTACCTCTAATAAAATTCTGTCTATTTCACCCCAAATTTTAGTTTTATTCTGCAGTGATGAGCTACTAACATGTAAGAAGAAACCATAAATGTGGTTTCTTCAATGAAATACATTTGTTACGCTTGGCTTCTGAGCTCAAATGTTCAAGCAGTGCTTGATTGAACTGTTTCTAGACTATATGATGTAGGCAGGCCTCAATTGGTTATCATGTTCTAGTCTATATTCTTAAAATCTCTATTATTTTACCCATTACAGGGTCTTGAATGGGTCTTACATGTTTGAGTATTTTGTCTCTTCGTTGGTGTTGTTTGGTCGTAAAAGGTCTAATCTCGTGAGTCACTGGAAGCTTACCTCTAATAAAATTCTGTCTATTTCACCCCAAATTTTAGTTTTATTCTGCAGTGATGAGCTACTAACACGTAAGAAGAAACCATAATGTGGTTTCTTCAATGAAATACATTTGTTACGCTTGGCTTCTGAGCTCAAATGTTCAAGCAGTGTTTGATTGAACTGTTTCTAGACTATATGATGTAGGCAGGCCTCAATTGGTTATCATGTTCTAGTCTATATTCTTAAAATCTCTATTATTTTACCCATTACAGGGTCTTGAATGGGTCTTACATGTTTGAGTATTTTCTCTCTTCGTTGGTGTTGTTTGGTCGTAAAAGGTCTAATCTCGTGAGTCACTGGAAGCTTACCTCTAATAAAATTCTGTCTATTTCACCCCAAATTTTAGTTTTATTCTGCAGTGATGAGCTACTAACATGTAAGAAGAAACCATAAATGTGGTTTCTTCAATGAAATACATTTGTTACGCTTGGCTTCTGAGCTCAAATGTTCAAGCAGTGTTTGATTGAACTGTTTCTAGACTATATGATGTAGGCAGGCCTCAATTGGTTATCATGTTCTAGTCTATATTCTTAAAATCTCTATTATTTTACCCATTACATGGTTCTTAAATGGGTCTTACATGTTTGAGTATTTTCTCTCTTCGTTGATGTTGTTTGGTCGTAAAAGGTCTAATCTCGTGAGTCACTGGAAGCTTACCTCTAATAAAATTCTGTCTATTTCACCCCAAATTTTAGTTTTATTCTGCAGTGATGAGCTACTAACACGTAAGAAGAAACCATAAATGTGGTTTCTTCAATGAAATACATTTGTTACGCTTGTCTTCTGAGCTCAAATGTTCAAGCAGTGCTTGATTGAACTGTTTCTAGACTATATGATGTAGGCAGGCCTCAATTGGTTATCATGTTCTAGTCTATATTCTTAAAATCTCTATTATTTTACCCATTACAGGGTCTTGAATGGGTCTTACATGTTTGAGTATTTTGTCTCTTCGTTGGTGTTGTTTGGTCGTAAAAGGTCTAATCTCGTGAGTCACTGGAAGCTTACCTCTAATAAAATTCTGTCTATTTCACCCCAAATTTTAGTTTTATTCTGCAGTGATGAGCTACTAACACGTAAGAAGAAACCATAATGTGGTTTCTTCAATGAAATACATTTGTTACGCTTGGCTTCTGAGCTCAAATGTTCAAGCAGTGTTTGATTGAACTGTTTCTAGACTATATGATGTAGGCAGGCCTCAATTGGTTATCATGTTCTAGTCTATATTCTTAAAATCTCTATTATTTTACCCATTACAGGGTCTTGAATGGGTCTTACATGTTTGAGTATTTTCTCTCTTCGTTGATGTTGTTTGGTCGTAAAAGGTCTAATCTCGTGAGTCACTGGAAGCTTACCTCTAATAAAATTCTGTCTATTTCACCCCAAATTTTAGTTTTATTCTGCAGTGATGAGCTACTAACATGTAAGAAGAAACCATAAATGTGGTTTCTTCAATGAAATACATTTGTTACGCTTGGCTTCTGAGCTCAAATGTTCAAGCAGTGTTTGATTGAACTGTTTCTAGACTATATGATGTAGGCAGGCCTCAATTGGTTATCATGTTCTAGTCTATATTCTTAAAATCTCTATTATTTTACCCATTACATGGTTCTTAAATGGGTCTTACATGTTTGAGTATTTTCTCTCTTCGTTGATGTTGTTTGGTCGTAAAAGGTCTAATCTCGTGAGACACTGGAAGCTTACCTCTAATAAAATTCTGTCTATTTCACCCCAAATTTTAGTTTTATTCTGCAGTGATGAGCTACTAACACGTAAGAAGAAACCATAAATGTGGTTTCTTCAATGAAATACATTTGTTACGCTTGGCTTCTGAGCTCAAATGTTCAAGCAGTGCTTGATTGAACTGTTTCTAGACTATATGATGTAGGCAGGCCTCAATTGGTTATCATGTTCTAGTCTATATTCTTAAAATCTCTATTCTTTTACCCATTACAGGGTCTTGAATGGGTCTTACATGTTTGAGTATTTTCTCTCTTCGTTGATGTTGTTTGGTCGTAAAAGGTCTAATCTCGTGAGTCACTGGAAGCTTACCTCTAATAAAATTCTGTCTATTTCACCCCAAATTTTAGTTTTACTCTGCAGTGATGAGCTACTAACATGTAAGAAGAAACCATAAATGTGGTTTCTTCAATGAAATACATTTGTTACGCTTGGCTTCTGAGCTCAAATGTTCAAGCAGTGTTTGATTGAACTGTTTCTAGACTATATGATTTAGGCAGGCCTCAATTGGTTATCATGTTCTAGTCTATATTCTTAAAATCTCTATTCTTTTACCCATTACATGGTTCTTAAATGGGTCTTACATGTTTGAGTATTTTCTCTCTTCGTTGATGTTGTTTGGTCGTAAAAGGTCTAATCTCGTGAGTCACTGGAAGCTTACCTCTAATAAAATTCTGTCTATTTCACCCCAAATTTTAGTTTTATTCTGCAGTGATGAGCTACTAACACGTAAGAAGAAACCATAAATGTGGTTTCTTCAATGAAATACACTTGTTACGCTTGGCTTCTGAGCGTCCAATGTTCAAGCAGTGTTGCATCTAGTGTATATGATGTAGAGAGGCCTTAATTGGTTATAATCATGTTCTTTTTGGGGAAAGTCGGTGTGCCGACTATTAAAGTCATCCATCTGCACATGATTATCCTGGTTATAATGTTTCATTAAACTGTATCTAGTGTGTATGATGTTGGGAGGCGTATGGTTATCCAGTTGTAGTCTATATTCTTAAAATCGTTATTGTTTGACCCATTTCAGGTGGGAGACAACTACTACAGGCCAGATCTAAAGAAAGCCGCCCTTGCTAGGTTGAGTGCTGTGCACAGGAGCCTCAAAGTCGCCAAATCTGGTGTCAAGAAGAGGAATAGGCAGGCTGTGAGAATTCATGCTAGGAAGTGAGAGTTGGAGGTTGATAAAACTTGCATTGTGCTGCCGTTCAGTTTCTTTCATTCCCCCCTCCATAGCATTCCGGATTCCCTTTTTTTGTTTCAATCTCCATTTTTCTCCCTCGACTTTTTTGGTTTCTTGTTATACAGTTTGAATTTTCACTCGATTATTTTTGAATTTACCGCCAGTAGTCATTGGTCCAAGTAAATAACAAAATACCTGCCAAGAAATGAGTAAGTGATTTCTTTTGTGCCTACCTCCAAAGCCTTGAAATTATAACGAGTCCTGTTAGCCCAGGTGACTACGAATCTATGTGCAGTTGTGTGCAAGAAAATTGTGAGGAACTTCTATACTAATAAATAATCGTCTTTCCGCACGTTATCGATTTGTACTGCCAAACTTGCGTGTTCTATTTGGCCCCCACTGGGCCAGCCGCACGTGACTCAAGAATTAGCAATGGGGTACACGTAATCTCACAAGACAAGCATCGAAATACAGCATATGGTTTTAATTTGTAGAAATTGACTTCTCATTTAGTTTCTAGTTCTTTATGTTTGTCTTTGGGTTTGACTCTTATCAGATCGTTCCAAACTTAGCGCGCAAGTAAATACAAAAAAAAAAAAAAAAAGACAACACAAAAAACAAAAATACCCACCTAAATAATAGTATAAAAAATACCCATGGTTATGTACTTTTATAGTTTTATTGAGGGTTAAATATACTTTAGCCCCCTCAACTAACCTTTATTTTTTATAAAGTCCCACAAACTGACAAGTATAATATTTAGATCCATCAAACAACTATTTTGTTGCAATTAAGCAACTTTTCTGTTATTTTTTTAAAAATACCCTTATTTTCTTAAAAAAATCAAAATTTCATTTAAATTCTTTCTATACGTATCGAACCTTACTATATGTATTTTAGTATTTAATCAAAATTTATTTATTTTATATAAATATACTTATTTTTTAAAAGAAAATATGGATATTTTTGAAAAAAATGGCAAAAAAATAGCTTAACCGTAACAAATTAACAGTTTGATAAGTCTAAATTTTACTCCTATCAACACAATGAGACTTTATAAAATATAACCGTTAGTTGAGGGGTGAAAGTATATTTAACCATTTTATTTAGAAAGCTTCCGATGGGTTGGTGATAAATACGGCCTCCAATCGGGATAGTTATTCATTAAGAAAGCTTCTGAAGGGTTGGTGATTAATTAATAAAAAAATAAAAAATAAAAAAAAAGTCTAAAAGGAATCTGGGTGTGGAATGTTGAAAAGTCAAACCAATGGATGTAGTTGCCCAGAAAGAAAGTCAAATGTATGTTGCTTGCCCATGTTTAATTCGCTAAACCTTATAAATTCGTACGTACGTTGTTTCTGGATCAGAACTAGTGTTTCAGGCTTCTGGCGGCATAACCTCTGGGATTCAGGAAGCTCCAGAAGACATGTCGGTAAGGAAATCTCTGTCTCTGAACGACGGCGAAGCGGCCGGGGTTGCAAAGCGTGGACGCTTTGATCGCTGCTTCTCCTTCATGGAGATTTCGGTAGAACCAGAAAAGACGTTGAAGGACATGGAATCCAGCAAGTTGAAGGCTGAGATCAAGAGGTGGGCCAAGGCTGTCGTGGCGTATGCCCGGCAGGTTAGCGGTCGATTTGGAAGCTCTCGTGGCAGTTGATGAAGCTCATGCGACTCGGTTTTCAAGACTGGTAATATTTCACACACATTTGGATTGAAACTTGAAAGTGTCGAGAATTTGTGGCAAAAATGTGGAACATCTGTTTTGGGCAATTTCTGTTCAAGCAAGGCTCTGAAGGAGACGAAGGGAGCTGCCGCGCTAGCCCGAAATTATGTATATAATAATTCAATTTTGTCGTTGCCATCTGTAATTAATTTTATTTATTTATTTTTTTGGGTTTTCTTCTTTTTGCTTTCGGTATTTAGTAATGACGAATTATTGATGGTTATGGAGCTATAAAAGAGCGAGCTTCATAAAAAAGGCAATTTTTATGTCTTGTTTGGCTTGCGGAATGAATACTCTATTGAAAAACGAAATAATTATTACTAGGTTATTCATAATTTTTAGTTTGATAACAATTCTCTCTCACACACACATATATATAAAGCTTAAATTATCAAAATAATTTTTTATTTTTTTGAAAATTAGTGGGTGGCCGCAACCACCCCCGGAGTGGTCTTCGCTGGTGGCCGCGGCCACCCCTGAGGGACTCTAGGGTGGTTAAGGGAACCACCCATTGGGGTGGTCGGCCAGCTATTGTAAGGGGGGTTTTGGGGTTTCGTTTTTTCTTTTTTTTTTTTTTTTTTTTTTGAAAAAAAAAATTAAAGGAAAAAAAAAAAATAAGAGTTTTTTTTTTTTTTTTTGGAAAATCTAATCTATTCCCATTAGAATAGGTATTCCTCTCATTTTTTTAGAGGAATATGTATTCATTTTTATAAAAGAATAGTTATTCCATTGGAAATAAATATTCCAAGACATAGACCTCTACCAAACATAAGAATAATCTTTCTATTCCAAGGGTCTATTCCACGAACCAAGCAAGGCCTACGTATTCTTCTTCGTAAGGGAATAGTTATTCCAATGAGAATAACTATTTTAAGGCATAGACCCCTATCAAACATAGGAATGACTATTCCATAAGAAATTAGGAATAATCATTCCATTTCAGAGGTCTATTTCACGAACCAAATGAGGCCTTAGAATTTCCTTGCCGTAAGAGTTGGAAATTAAGGGCATGATTGGTGATACCTATTTTTCAAATATTGTTTTTAAAATTTTTAAATTTTACTTTGATTATATCCAACTTTTTCTAATTTTGTCTCAAATTTTTTAAACTATCCAAACATAATTTCAAAAAAATAACTTTTTTTCAATATTCGTAATTTTTTTTTTAAAAAAAAAATCACACGCTCAAACGAATCCTATAGGCCCAGGCCAAATGTGGGTTGAGGTTATTTATATATTTTTATCATGAATAAAATGTGATAAGTTCTGATTATGATTACACTCTCTCCTCGTTTTATATATATATATATATATATATATATATATATAGAAATGATTCTTTACCACCTAAATATACAACTTTTCACCACCTTGTCTATGTGGCAAGGTGGTCCCCCACTTTATTTTATTTTTTAAAAATAAAAAAACTCTAAAGTTAGTAGGGGACCACCTTGCCACATAGACAAGGTGGTGAAAAGTTGTATATTTAGGTGGTAGTGAATCATTACTCATATATATATATATATATATATATATATATATATATATATATATATATATATATATATATGAGCAATGATTCACTACCACATAAATATACAACTTTTCACCACCTTATCTATGTGGTAAGGTGGTCCCCCACTTTAATTTATTTTTAAAAAATAAAAAAACTCAAAAAGTAGTGGGGGACCACCTTGCCACATATGCAAGGTGGTGAAAAGTTGTATATTTAGGTGGCATTGAATCATTATTCTATATATATATATATATATATATCTTTTGGTTAGACTTTGCAGCACAAATAAGAAAAATATTATTTAAAAAAAAAATAAACAAGAATCAAAATTGACTACGTTTACATGCAAAAAAAGAAAAATGATGTTTCTTCTTCACTAATGTGAAGAAAGAAAAAAAAAACACAATATACCTCTTCCTCACTTTTCTTATCAAGTGCAAATTGTGCAATGTGGGTATGTAAGCCTATTGATAATTTGATATGAGCTTTATTTATAAGCATATATAGTTTATCTCATGAGGAAATTACTCACCTTTGAAAACCAGTTTATAAGAAAAGAGTGCTTATAAGCTTATATACAATTTGTAATTAATCATGAACACTTTGAAATTGTAATATTTTACTGTACTTTCAAATTTGGCGTTCACGATAACCCACTCTAATACGTGAAATATTTAATTAAAATGATAAGTGAATGATAGATACAAGATTTAAACTCAACTTTTGATCTGATATCATATTAAACTATTACTTATACTAAAAGCTTAACCTAATAATAAAAAAATAAATTTAATCATTTAATTTATATTTTAAAACTTATTCAATTTAGATCAACAGTATTGCTATGTTTTTGACAATTATCACCAATAAATCAAGGGTTAAATACCTCTTTGTCACCTGTGGTTTAAAAACTTTATTTTTTTCCCATTCAGTTTTTATTTTTTTTATACATGGTACCTGTAGTATGCTAAAAGATGAAGATGATACCTCCATCAATTTTTCCTCTCAAAACTAACAGGTTTTTATGTCAGCGACACGTGACATAATTAAAATTGTGACACGTGGTTACACATTTTTTTCATTTTTTTTTTTAAAAAATTTTAAGCCTTTTAAAAAATAAAAATAAAAACAATTTAGGGGTGGCTTTTGGCCCCAAATTTTTTTTTAATTTTTTTTTTTAAAAAGGTTTAAAATTTTTTTAAAAAAAAATTGAAAAAAATTGTGTAGCCACGTGTCGCAATTTCAATGGTGCCACGTGTCGTTAATGTGGAAATCCGTTAGTTTTGGACGGAAAAATTGACAGAGGTACCATCTTCGTCTTTTTGCATAGCACAGGTACCTCGTATGAAAAAAAAAAAAAAAAAAAGCTCAAGAGGCAAAAAAATAAAACTTTTAAACTATATGAGTGTATAAGGTATTTAACCTATAAATATTTGCAAATCATTGGAAAGAATATAGGCCCAGTTCTTATCTCAGTCGGCCCTTGTTTCTTCTTTTTTTTGGGCCAAGTCCAAAGCTTTAATTCTGGGCCACAATTTCATCAATAAGACCAAAAAAAAAAAAAAAAAAGAAAAAGAAAAAGAAAAAAAACGTTTCGAACGCGGAGATAGAAGCCCTAGGACTAGGAGCATCTGTGAGAAAGAGTGGGAGAGCTTCCACTGAACCTCGGACGGCTCTTCTTCCAATAGCTAGTAAACCTTGAGGTATAAATTTAATTTTTATTTATTTATTTTTATTTTTCAAATAACTCTTTCTTTGTAATTAGGCTGCTTTTAAGCTTAGATTCATTTTCTCATATGCATATATATATTTGTTCGATCTGGTTTGACTCTGTTTTATCAATCACCAACTTCCATTTCTGTATACTTTCAAAAAAAAAAAAAAAAATTAATAATCCGTACGATCGTACGGATTGTGTAATTTTCATGGAGAATTTTGGATTAGAATCTGGCGTTTTTTGAGAGGGAGGGGGGGAAAGGTTGGGCAGATCTTTCATTTTCTACACTCTAATAAGTTCTTAGTGTTACTCATAATTAGATGGGGTTTTATTAATGATGTAACCATGCAAATGATATAGATGCCCTTGTGATTCTTATTGTTTACGTGGAAAGTTCCGGTATTTACTTTTACAGTATGATTCACTGCTGATTTATGTGTCTCTTTTGGAGTTTTCATTGGAGAAGTAATTTTTAGTTCGTTACCGTTAAATTATGGTTTTGTTTGAAATTCTGGAGCTGTTGGAACTGGTGGGGTAACTGAAATGGTGTTATTATTTACTAGCACTGGTAAAACCAACCTGACTTTGACAGTGCAGTAGATTTAAAAAAGAGCACAACTATTCATTTTTCTGGATCTGTACGCTTGGTTGCAAAGTAATTACCAAAGGATAGTGTTGTTTGGGTCCTGGAAAATGACATATGAACTCTTGGCGTATTTCTTAGATGGGGTTTCGGTGTAGGGCTAGTTTTACTAATAATTTGCTGCTTGTGGCTTCTTGCTCAATCTGTGTAGCCATTGCATAAGATCTGTCCCTGCAAAGGTTACTTGTATAATGTATGCATGTATGGGAAAGTGTTATACATTGATAAGACAGCTCAATGGCTGATTCTCCCTGCTTCTTGCCCATCAATACCAAATGCACATAGTCCTGGTTTATCTAATTAGATGCATACATGTTATAGTAACATATAGATGCCTTTTTTTTTTTTCGGTGGGTGGTGGGAAATTCAGACACTGTTTGTTGTTGCAAGTACTACGGCACTCACAGTGAGTGAATTTATTATGACTGGTGAACCAAGTATGCTTCTGTGGTATTTCTCTTTTAGTGATTTTTGGGTTTTCTTTTCCCCTTTTTTTTAAGGTTTTTTTATACTATTATATTTTGTCAATTGAAATTAAGCAATTTCTCGCTTGTGCATATATTTCTAGGCTGGTTTAGCTGTTCTTGCTGTGTATCATAACAACAATGGCAGATGGTCATGAAACTGATAAAAATATTGAGATATGGAAAATCAAGAAATTGATCAAAGCATTGGAAACTGCTAGAGGCAATGGTACCAGCATGATATCTCTTATAATGCCTCCGCGGGATCAAATATCTAGGGTGACTAAGATGTTAGGTGATGAATTTGGAACTGCTTCAAACATCAAAAGCAGGGTCAACCGTCAGTCAGTGTTGGGTGCCATTACTTCTGCTCAACAGAGGCTGAAGCTTTATAATAAGGTTCCTCCCAATGGGCTGGTGCTTTATACTGGAACAATTGTTACTGAAGATGGCAAGGAAAAGAAGGTTACGATCGACTTCGAGCCTTTTAAGCCTATAAATGCATCACTCTACCTCTGTGATAATAAATTTCACACAGAAGCTCTAAACGAACTCTTAGAATCTGATGACAAGTTTGGTTTTATTGTCATGGATGGAAATGGTACCCTTTTTGGGACATTGAGTGGAAATACACGAGAGGTGCTTCATAAATTCACGGTTGATCTACCAAAGAAGCATGGAAGAGGAGGACAGTCAGCTCTGCGGTTTGCTCGTCTTCGGATGGAAAAGCGACACAACTACGTGAGAAAGACTGCAGAACTTGCCACACAGTTCTATATTAATCCTGCTACGAGTCAGCCTAATGTTGCTGGGCTAATACTTGCTGGTTCAGCCGACTTCAAGACTGAGCTAAGCCAGTCAGATATGTTTGATCCTCGATTACAAGCGAAGATATTGAATGTGGTTGACGTTTCTTATGGAGGGGAAAATGGTTTCAATCAAGCCATCGAGCTTTCCTCAGAAATTCTATCGAATGTAAAGTTTATACAAGAGAAACGGTTGATTGGGAAATACTTTGAGGAGATCAGCCAGGATACTGGGAAATATGTTTTTGGTGTAGATGACACCCTGAAGGCTCTAGAAATGGGTGCTGTTGAAACCCTTGTTGTGTGGGAAAATTTGGATATTAATAGGTATGTGCTGAAAAACAGTTCCACTGGTGAAATTAGCATAAAGCATTTAAACAAGGATCAACAGGCTGATCAGAGCAACTTCCGGGATCCAGCCACCTCTTCGGAGTTGGAGGTTCAGGAGAAGTTGTCCTTACTTGAGTGGTTTGCCAATGAGTACAAGCGATTTGGTTGCTCACTTGAATTTGTCACCAACAAATCCCAAGAGGGATCTCAATTTTGCAGAGGGTTCGGTGGGATTGGGGGTATCCTTCGCTACCAGCTTGACATGAGATCATTTGATGAGTTATCTGATGATGGAGAAGTGTATGAGGATATTGATTAAGACCCCTCAAACTGCGGTTCAGTGCGCTCGTTGGAGGATGTTGTGAAAGTTTGTACCAGGTACGATGGAGTCTTGGTTGCTGCTGCTAGCTCAGAGATTTGAAACTCCAATGTAAGATTTCGCTGCTTCAGAGTTTCTTTTGGCGCTCATACATTGGATAAGTAACGTTTGTAACCTATGTTTCTTTTTAACTTTTCTGGTATCCTGCTTTTTTTTCCCTCTTGATGTTTGGGAATTTTGGCATTATATCAAAACCAGTATGTGATTCCTCAAGGTAGAATAGACAGCTTTACCGACGGAAGTTGGTCATAAGTTTGATCCACAACCTGGTTGGTTTGTTTTATGGTTGCTTGAAACTCGCCATTCACCATTGTTGCGTGATGAAATATGAAAACTTGTTTCAGTTATCTTGTTAAGTCTGTTATGGTTTTGTTTTATGCTGCTATTTGCTGTGGTCTTCTCCTGCGGACTTAATGATATCTGGTTCTATTTTTCCCAAGGAACTTCATTGAAATGGTTTCTACATTGCAGACGAAAGAGTTATTCACTATCCGAAAAAGCTCTGAAAATTAAGCTTTCAAAATCAGCTACTCTGTCATACCCTTCTGAGCTCAGACAATGAGCAATTTGGTGAGACCAAAAAAAAAAAAAAAGTAACAATCTTGCTGTCATTACGTGCAAACATTGCAGTCATTTTGTCGTACAATTCCTTCAGGAAACGCAAAAAGAACAAGAAAAAGACGTAGCATAAGAAAAAAGGAAAACCATTTTGTACAACGAAATGATAATATACCTCCAAGACCAAAAACGTGTACCCAAAAATCCCTTTTTACCAAAACCTTAGAACCACTATAATTTAAGGGGGAAAGAAAAATCATATAGTAGACTATGCAAAATTTCCCTAAAAGAACACTAGCATCCAAGATCCACCGCTGACTGACCTAAATGCAGGCAAATTCGTTATCCACTGCTGCGATCAGCTTGAAGAAGTATTGGAGGACAAACCCATGGTTCTTTTGTTCTTCGGTCCAACAAAATACAGGCTCTAGGTCACTCTCATTATTCCTCCTTCACCGGGCCAAATGCCTTTTTGCCAACAGATATGGTCCTCAAGAGCTGTTTCGAACACATGTCCTGCGCCTGCGTCGCATTTTTCGCTCGACTGGCTCTTACCCAAGCCGGTTCCTGCCAGAATCAAAGTCCCATGCTCTTTGTTCGCTTATTTTAAATTGAACTGATTCGTATTCTACTCATATGAAGAAATGGATATGGACTAGGAGATTCTTCACAAAAGGGAAAGAAAATCACCTCGGGAACAAAGCGGGAGAATCCAAACTTAATCAACAGGAGGAGATGTTCCATGACCAGAATAGCCGCAAGTCCAGGTTCTATGCTCCAATTCCCCTCATGATCATATAACCATACTAGAATTGCACAGTTGGTGCATATTGACATCACTATCAGGAACTGAAATTTGGAAGAGACATCCCAAAATCAGTATGTCATTGATACAAAATGAGCAAGTTTTGGGAATAAAGAACAGAAAAAACAGTGATTTCTACTTTCTGTAAATGAAGACATTTGAATGAACAATTGTGATGGTGTTGATGTTTAAATGTAAAACTAAGGGCACACGTTCTTCATCCAAAAGTGTATGCATAATAGAATACTTTGTGTCCACAGATTTTAGTACCTGAAAAATGTTTAGCCAAGCTCCAATATTAGTGGCAGCACGAGGGATGGGTCGTTTAAACATGGTAAGCAGCTTTAATGCATCTGTTCTAATTTCTGTAATGTTGTTCTGCACAGCGTGGAACTTCTTTGTTACTTTACTAAGAATCAAAATGAAGTCAAAAAAGGAAAAAAAAAATGGTAGAAATACCACGAAAAGATTATATACCACAGCAGAGAAGGCAAATGCAAGGGGGAATGCACAAGCAAACATCATGATCATCCCAAACTGCAATGCCAACTCCAAAAAGTCTGCAGGTGGATTTGGATTTTAATCAGTCAAAGAAATGGAAATATTCTGAAAATCTCATGATTGCTTTGAAACAGCAAGAAAGTGAAGCTTCCAGTTCTAATTTCCATGTCTACAAAACGCACAAGCTGTTCATTTAAGATCAAATCAACAAGCAGCGTCATCATTGAGAAAATTTGAGACAAAAAGAAAGGCCAAATTCTCAAGTGCACCAAGCATATGTTTCATGTATCCTATCCAGCACTGCAATTCTAACTCAACTGAGACTCCTCTATACAAAACAAAAGGTCTTCTTTATGCAATTAAAATTATATTTATAATACTTTAAAAAACAAAACAAAATACTTTAGTTGCATATGATTCCACTATGTACAACGATCTTGTTATACAGTTAAATATGTTTGGCATATTACCATCAAATAGCCCATCCTCAAGCTCCTCGCCGATGCTTGCGGAATAAGAAGGCTTCAGGTACTCTTTCTCTACCCTAGAAGTAAACTGGATCTTCCCGATTGACGATCCTTTTTCACGTTTTTTCTTGTTTCTTGACACCAGAAGGATGCATCAGCCCAGGTTCAGGCAACATTCAAGGAAGGTAAAATTACCCAAAAAAGGGATCGAGAGATGACACAGATAGAAGAAACTTACCTAACTCTGTACTTTTTGTAGCTGTACTTTAGATAGGGTAAACTATTTTCCAACAAGTTCTCAAACACCTGGACAAGCATTTACAGTTCAAGAGCATAACCAATACAGGAAGTAGTGAAAATCTAAATAAAATAAACTAAAAAAAAAATCTATTTCACCTGATACACAAGCAGGCGCTGAGTCAAGACTTGGCGGAGAGTCAAAATATTCCGGTGCAGGAGGGCATGATAGAAAATTCCAATGTATGATTGCATGAAATAAAGACCGAAGACCTGCAAGAGGAGTGAAGGCCTTGAAGTGCAGTAAATATCCTCACAAAGGACAATAGGGGACTAGTTAAAATAATAGTCAATACCTTGTAGACCAAGCTGTCAGCCCTTTTTTCTGTGGTTTCATTGTTTTCATACTTAATGAGCTTGACCGATATCTTGCCCCCAACCCTTGTAAAATGCTGAATGACAAGAAGATAAACGGCTGTCAGCGTAAACCTGAAAAGCAAAAAATAAGAACGAGTGTCATCTTCATGCAACTAATCCATGAAGAACTAATACATCATATGGAAAAGGAAAAACAAAAGTATAGTATGAAAAGTTGGGGAAAATATATATCTCAACAGGAATTTACACATCCATCCCTTCATGTGGGGAGCCTAAACCTGTATTGAAATTGTTTTGACAAGGACATTTGTAGAGAACGGGAGAACAACACAAATGAATCTGCGTTAGTATGAAAAGGAGTTGACTGATGACTACAGTAGTAGACCTTGCCTAGATAAACCTTCTAAAACTTCATCTTTATTATCCCAACAGGAGGTTGTAAAAGAATTATGAAGGCTGGTAGTAAAGAAGATAATACTGTAGATAGAATCTAACACTTCTCAAAGTATGCTTCATGAAGGTGGTTTGCTTTAGCATCATCATCTTACTTGGATACCAGAAAAGAAGTTAGGAGAGGAATATGTTTGTATTTACTTATAGAGATGATTTTATATGATATTGACTTCAAGTAAACATATGAAGAAGGTATAAGAGAGCTGATTTACTGTACACTGGGGGTATGCAGGAAATGATTACATGATTTCTTTCCATAAGAAAACTAGAAAAAAAAAATGCAAAATGACTGAGATTCTTACTTCAAAAAGTCAGACCCGATAACCTCGTAGAGATGAGCATAGGCCAACTCAAATGGCAATTGAAGGCATATAATACTCAAGATAACTATAGCATCATTTCTGAATCTCATGAGACATCCAAACCACTCATTTCGTTGGTACACTTCTTTCTCGTTTGTTTTATCGGTCCCCCATTTTCTTAATAGTTCCACAGGTGACTGTAGCGAACTCCACTCCATGCCCAGAAGTTTATGTCCTAGGTCCACTCCAGCTGAATAACTGATCTGCCATCTATAAAAGTGAAACCCAAACAGACTCAAAAAAAGGGCACCAGCATATAATTTGACCCACCATAAATGGAAAATATACATAAAAGACTAATGCCAAAATATAATTGACCAACCTTGCTAAAAGGGCAGAGTTTTTACGTTTCCAGAACTGGGAAAACATTACAGCCCACAGTATTATGCCTACGAAGAAAATAGGGAGCACCAATAACTGCAACGACCTGAAAAAGACATTTAAGCAAGCACATTATTTATCTATAAACAATATTGTACCACATTCCCAAATATTATAAAATTAACAGCCTGCAGGGACTCTAAGAGTGGTGTAGCCAACCCAAAATCAATTAACTGCAAAGTGATAGCAAATGCAGCTGGGAAGAACATCCACCGCGTATACATTCCAAGGAAAGCAAAATAGATTGCAATCTGCAAAGTATTAATTCCTTGTTACATGTTTGCAAAATCATTATTAAAATAACTGACAAAAGAAACTAACATTATAGTTACACTTACCTTTGTCCCAAAATATGAATAAACCTCATCGATTGGCTGGTTCGTAAGTTCCCACCAGTTGAGCGCCCAAATTTTAAGGAGCTTCTTCCTCTTTATTTCATCTATCAACCAAAAGTTGTCTTAGTTTCGAATTCAGATGACACCAGAACTGCACAGTTTTGTGATAAGTTAACATACCATGCAAAGGAAAGACTTGTCTTACAAAATGCTCTGATTCCAATTTCCGAACTAAACATTCACCAACTTCCCAATGGAACTCTTGGCCATCAAATTTTAAAGTTACAGCAGACTGGCTCTTGTTCACCTGTAAAGTTCAGTCTGTATATGAGCTTACTATGAGATGCAATGTCCAAACTATATGCTGAGAAACAACTATCATTAAAAACAAAAAACAAAAAAAAAAAATGAAGTCAGAAAATTGGATATTAGAGCCTAATCACTGGAAATAGGAAAAATGACCATTTATAAAACTAAGGTTATGTTTGCAATGCAGAATGGCTATTCCATTAGAAAAAGGTAATAGATTTTATTAGGAAGTGAAGAAGGTGGAATAAAATAGCATTGGCATTAGAGTATGACAAGGATCTAAAAGTTGGAATAGTCATTCCCTCGTGGATCATGAGAATAACTATTCCAAGGTTATTTCATTCTATATTCTTCTATTTTCAATAAAAACTATTCATTTTCCTAATAGAATAGTTATTCCGGGTACCAAACATAACCTAAAGGATAAAGAAAAACATGAAAAACTCATATTTGAGTGGATGTAAGATAAAATTACAGAATAACTTATTAGAAAAATACATCTTTGCAATATTTGATTGCTTCAATATATAAAACCCTATCTGCTTATTCGTAGAAACAAGTACTTCAGGACACAAAATAATATAAAGAAAACACCAGAATATTGATAGATTGGTATTCGTAAATAAAGCTCGACTCACAATCCCATATATTAAGTGATGGTAACAATGAAAACGCTCACACCAACTGAACAATGAACCATCAGGCTGTCTCACAAAAGCTTCAACCTCCTCCCATTCAAATTGTAAATCCATCCCTGAAATACATTAGTTAAAGAAGCTGTATACTTCCTCAGGAAAATCAAAGAATTCTAGTACTTATAAGAGAGGACAACTCTGAACATGTCAAATAAGACAAGGATAAAATAGTAACCACATAATCATTACCAATGTGAGTCCTTTTCTTTAAGTGTAATTCTGCAGCAGCCCTTCCCAAAGTCTCCAAAGGTGCTGCCAGCTGAAACGGAGATTGCTAAAATCAGCAGCTCAACTTAGCAAAGAGTTCCACTTACTTTACTTCAGGTCAGGCAGGAGGATACAGTACAACAATATAAAATGAAATACAGCCCAATTGTATGAACTTTCTCAATTCGGCTAAGCCCATAACACACCATGAACGACTAAATTAAGGACTCGGAATAACATTTTCTGCCTCCCCACCTACCCATTCCCCCCAAAGGAAAGAGAGACGGGACAAAAAAAAAAAGACAAACGCGGCGGATCCTAAAATGCTTCTTTGCGCTTATAGAGCATGATAGTAAATCCCTTATAAGATAAATCAATAGAACAAAGTAATATCCCCAAAATTGATTCCACCGCAAGTACCTCTTAACTAATACATCACAGCACATTAAAAGAACACCTCAAAAGCATAGAGAAATTAGGCAATACCTATGCAGTACATATACATATATAAGCAAGTGCATAGAATCCAAATAATTTGTCTTCCTAATTAGGCACACCCATGAACCACAAAAGAAAGAAATTCTTAATCAATTCATAAATGAATCATAAGATTCAATAATATGAAATGTAAATGGCATAACAAAACAGTAATTAATAGGACTGAGTGAAACTTCACGGGGAAGAAAAAATGATTGTAGGAGTGGTAGGGAGACAAGGAGAACATCAAACCTTGATAAACTCATCAGCAATGCCTTGGACTCTTTCAACAATCAAACCCACCTTCCTGAACTCATCAACAAGAAACTCCACACAATCAAAACCCTCGTTTTCGTCCTTCAGATTCCTCTTTGGAACCACCACCCCAATCTCAAAAGCAGTTTCTTCCTCCTCAATCCCATTCATTTCCAATGCCACTCACCCAGTCCGCCCTCAAAACCACCGAAAAGGCGGAAAACCGAGTCTTCTTCAACAACTGAATTAGGCCAACGATTCTCTGAATTCAGTAGCCAATGGCGCTTGCATAAACCAAAGATAGAATTTTTCTTGTCGAACTGGCTCAAATACCAAAATGGGTCAACGTTTTTGGGATCAAAGGGGTATTTTACACAAGAAAATCCAAATGGGTATCAGTATTAAGGATAAAAGAAAAGCTGCTACCGACCTAATACATGAATTTCTGTCAAAAACAGCAATTTGGGTCCTTGAGAAGATGCCGCTTTCACAGCGAGAAAGAGACAGAGAGACAGAAGGAGAAAGAACACAGGTGTCTGAGAAATCGATAACAGCGGGGAGCAGCTGTCGCGAGGGGGAGACACATAGGAGGAAGTAGACACGTGGGTTAGGGGCTTGGCGGTTTGTTTTGCATTTTCGTAACGTTCGGTTCAATGTTACATTTGAGTGTGGAGTTGCGGGACACCCTACACCTCCTCCTCGGTCTCTGTCAAATTGGATTTTGAATCTTTGACTATATGTTTTGTTTATATTCCCCCTCTTTATGCAATTTAAAATGATGAATGATGGGGAGGTAAAGTTTGAGGAATCAAAAGCATTAGACAGGGGAGGGAATTGTTCGGTTTGTCCACAAGAAGTATACGAAGCCTATATTTGCGTTGAAATGGAGCAAAGGTGAATGGCATTATGCCATATGATATAATAAGCTCATCTTTCCTTCACATGGCGTTTGGTGATTGGATTCATTCATGCGATCCTCTTTGCCCTTTTGTCTTTTTGAAGTAACATTCCTTCTTCTTACAACAACACGTGCATTTTACATGTATTTTAAAAATTACGTAATCCATATGACAATCATACTCCTCTAAAGTAAGCGCAAAGCTACACGTTTGATCAAGATAAATGCCTCCCCCATCCGGATGAAAAAGGTGTGACGTAGCATTACTCAAAGATAAATACGAATTTAATATACGGAATTAGAGAAATTTTTCATTTTTTTGTAACTCTAGTTCCGTTTGTTTCTACGTAAAATGGTTTCTAAATAATATATATTTTTTTCAGTGTTTAGTGCGACAAAAAACAATAGTCAAACCGAAAACAATTTGGGTTTCACCAAAAAAGCTTGTTTAATTTTTGTAATATATATATATATATATATATATAACCATTTTTTCATATTTTTTCTTCTCATTCCTCAAATCACTGGACCTTTGCCAAAGGTTGCCAAAATTCGCTAGCTGTTTTTTGTGGTCGCTCATTTTATATACAAGTCAAACGCTAAAAAATAATTTCAAGAGGAAAATAATTTTTTTCTGAAAAATAATTTCTTTAAAAATATTCTCCAATGGAAAACATATTCCTTAATACATGGGAGATATTAACTGTGTAATGCCCCATATTTTAATTCTAGATTTAAGAGGTTTTAACTTGATTTTAAGACTAAGTTGATATATTGTCTAAATATATATATATATATATATATATATATATATATATATATATATATATTAAGTTGATATATATACACACACACAACAATAACTTTCAAGGAATTAAATAGATTATATGAATATTGATATAAATAAATTAAGGTTGGGGTGCAAACAAAATTAATAAAAGTTGTGTAGAGTGAAATCTAATTTTAGAACTTAAACTTGTGAGGCAAGTTTATAATTAAGATAAGTTTTTGGTCAAAATCAGAATTAAGAAAAAGAGCATAAAAAAAATCTTAGAACCCCCACCATTTGATAAAAAATGCATATGGTAAAAATTTGAAGTCAATTGGAGAACATTTAGGTCTCCAATTTGATTAGAAAAATTAAATAGACTTGAAACTTCGGTCAAACGAATTTCAAATGAGTCAAACAGTTATCTGTCTAACTTCAAAATTTGAAGTCAATTAGAATACGCTTGAGTATTGAAAAATGGCTCTAGTGGACTACATCTTATTTGGACGGAAATGCCAAGTGGTAGTCCAACACGTAGCTACCACATCACGCATGAGATGGACGGTTGAGATGAGGCCTGAATTAGCTTACTTTGTCCTTTAGTAAGATCAACACTTATCTTGCAAATTTGGTCCAAATTCAAATTCAAATTCAAAATTCAAATCCAAATACACTCTTTCCCCACTTAGAGAGAGAAGTGGTCCCAAGTTCTTTGATAAGTTTCTAAAATGTCTCTTGAATATTCTCTTTTATCAAAAGCTTTGAGTCACTTTCTACCCTTTTGAGTTCAAACTCACAAATGAATATAAAAGTGAGTTTTTGAGACAACATTATATTATCCATTTGGCATTTACCTTTGTTATTAAATTCAATCATTTATCATTGTTATATTGTTTAAAAGGCCCAAAATAGCTTAAGTTTTAAATAAGTGCTTTTCATACTTGTCTTTGCATTTGATTAACGTTTGAAAGTTTTGTCTCAATACTTTAATCTTCAGATCTACAGTCTACACCTGTGTCTTCTTCAACAACTGAAATAGGCCTAAGATTCTCTGAATTCAGTAGCCAATGGCGCTTGCATTTACCAAAGGTGGAGTTTTTCTTGTCGAATTGGCTCAAATACCGAAATGGGTCAACTTTTTTATTTATTTAATGTTTATCATTTAAATTATATTATAACAATTATATCCATTCATTTTAATACAAATAAAAGTAGTTGATATAATAAAATAAAACACATTAACTGGCTATTGTAAATTTGTACAATATAGATAGATAGAATTACATTAACTAGCATTGCCGACACTTTAATTAGGTGGAAACTTTATTTTCACCGTCCATGGAGGCGGGAGGTTTTGAAACAGTGCTGATGAGCTTATGAAGACCCTTTTGAAATCTTTGGCAGAGTTTTGTTGTTTGGACACCGGATAAACGGAATCCGATTGCATCCAGGTTCCTACCACTTTGTCCCGTTGAGGCCCACGATTATTTCCCCGTCCATTGAAAATGTGAACGGCGTCCCTCATTCGACTCCGTATGGCCCAAATGTTATTCTGTTGCTTTTGAGTGTAAGTGATCGGATCACCGTGCCATGCCCAAATCAACGATAGTGGCCGCTCACACTCATTAGGAACTCCTCTGGGCATTGCAGCTTAATCTCAACCGTTTCACTGTCTCAAGTTCCTCCATGCTTTTCTGCTGTGACGGGCTTCCCGTTCTTTTCATAGACTACACAGACTCACGATTGAGTCGATGCAAGCGCCATAAACAAGTGTGATTTCTCTCACCCCATCGTAGGCCCCATCGTCCCAGCTGGTCCCACCATTTCCACCCCATGGTCCCTGCAATATTATGCTCTTCTTTTTCTCACTTCCACGATC
This sequence comes from Alnus glutinosa, assembly GCF_958979055.1. Lineage (NCBI taxonomy): Eukaryota > Viridiplantae > Streptophyta > Magnoliopsida > Fagales > Betulaceae > Alnus > Alnus glutinosa. Next base: position 11,702,746 of record NC_084888.1, on the reverse strand, counting down.
CTTTCCAATTTCCTAAAAAATATTCTTGTATGGAATGTCAATTTTATATACCCTAAATTTTTTAATTACATATAAATATAAAAATAAAATGAAAGATCAATGTCTGCTCCATCTTATTATGGGAGTAGAATTGCAGAAGTGACATTATCTTCTTGTTCTTCTTGTTCTTCTTCTTCTTCTTTTTTTTAATCCTCATGGAATTTAATCTTTTATTGTCATAAAAATATGAGATTGGGGTCATTGCCATTGTGAGCAAAAATATGATGAATTTCTTGTATAATTATGCTCATGTAACTTCACAAACTAACCTTACATATAACAAGATGAAGAGTGATTTAGATTACATTAAAAAAAAAAAAAAAAAAAAAAACCCTTCAGGAAAGAAAAAAAAAAAGATAAAAGTAAAAGAAGGTCCCAAAAACTAAAAAGAAAACATTCTTGGTTGCTTTGGCCAAGGGACTTCGGATGAGGATGTTTTCAAACAAGAGGCAGAGGAGGAGTCTTTATTTAAGAGTGAATGAAACTTATGTAAATCAATATTCATTAAAAAAGAAGAAGGAAAAAAAAAAAAAAAAATAGTCCCAGGACCCAGATAATAAGAAATTATTGAAAAATAAAAAAGATTTCTTACCATGTAAATTGATATGAGTGGGAAGAGGAGATGCTGGTCGTAGAGCTTAAGAGAAGGTATGGGGGAGAGTTGTGAAATGTGGTGGAAAAGTGAGATGCTATAAATATATAGAGGAGTGGGAGATCTCTAATCTCTTGCGGTATCGATCTGTTTCTATTTCCAGCACTATCTGAAGACTAGCTAGGAATTATGCTTTTGCTTTAAGCATATATAGATAAATCTTTTTGGTTCCAAGTTGATAATGCCAAAAACAAGTCCCTAATTCCACAATTTTCATCATTTTGGTGTTGAAACTTAGCGTTGGGTTGTGCAGTGGATGTTAGAACATAAATGGAGATCTGAGTTGAAGTGTAGCTAGATCAGAAATTTGATGTGACCCCACTTGGGACAAGAAAATAACAAGAAGGATAAAGGATACAGATCATTAGGGAAAAAGCTTTCTATAAGCAGACAGCAGCGGGATTTTCTTGTTTGTCCTTCCTCTGTGGAGCATAGGATAGTGCTCAAACTTCGGAAATGGGCATAAGATACCTAGCACCAAAACTTAAAATTTTAACCAAATAATAATAAAAAAAAGGGCTAAATATGTTTAAGCCTCCTATGGTTTAACACCCTTTTTTTTTTTTTTTTTTTTTTTTTTTTGCTTTTTGTTGTTCATTTCATATTGTAGATGGTACCTCGTTTATGATTAAAGACAGAAATGGTACTTTCGTTCAAAAATTAACAGAAGTCTACGTCAACCCCTCTCAGAAGTTGTCATGTGTCCTATGCATTAAGCAAAATTAAAAATAATAAAACATTTTTTTTTTTTTTAAAAAAAAAAAAACACTAAACAATAGAGACAAAAAATGAAAAAAAAAAAAAAAAGGCTATTGAAAAGCTCATATGCGATTCTTTTTAAAATCCATTGACTGTTGGAAAATTGTTGAAACTGGTTGGACTAAACCAGAGATTGCAACTCCCGAAACAGTCCCTAAGAAAAATGCACGACTTTTCAATGATAAAGCCTTTCATACTCTATGTTAAGCATTTTCACCATCTGAATTCGCAAGAATCTCAAATAGTGAATCTGCTAAAGAAGCATGAGAAATCTTAGAAACAACATATGAAGGCATAAAGATGATGGAGGATGAGACATTCAGAGAATTTTAATCCAAAATGAGCGACTTAAGAAACTCAATGGTGAGTCTTGGGAAAACCGTCTCGGATGTAAAACTTATCTGTAAAATTCTAAGATCTTTGCCTAATCGTTTCATAATTAAGGTAACTACAATTGAAGAAAGCAAAGACTTGGAAGAAATGAAAATTGAAGAGTTGGTGGGATCTCTTCAAAATTAAGAGCTATCCTTGCCCCCGATCAAAAAGGTGAAGACCATTGCCCAGAAAGCTTCCAAGAAGAAGGTTGAAGTCTCATCTAGAGACTGCACTGAGGATGAAGAGAAAGCTGTAGCTATGTTGGCCAAAAATTTCGGAAGATTAATGAGGAATGATCGGTTCAAGAAGAAGTTTTCCGAAAAACTGAAGAAGGCCCCCAGAGAATCTGAACCTGAGGAAGCTGAGAAGAAAGATCCCAGAGGCCCAAGATGTTTTGAATGCTTAGGGTTTGGGTATATACAGGCTGACTGTGGGAACCTCAAGCAAGGAAAAGGGAAGGCTTACAATGTGACTCTCAGTGATGAGTCCGAAAAAGAAAAAACTCTTGACTAAGAGAAATTTCTAGCCTTTGTGGCTCCACATGTGGAAGAGGAGAATTCTTATTACTCAGATCACAGTGATGAAGATGGGGAGAACTCAAGGAGGCTTATAAAACCCTCTATGTAAAGTTCGAGAAGTTGAGGGAAGCTTGCAAGCAGCACATTCATGAGTTGAATTGTTTACAGACAGAAAAAAGCTAACTGCTCAAGATACAAGGACTAGAAGAGAAGCTACTGGAGACACAACTATAGTTGGAGAGGGTCACTGATGAAAAGTTGACTCATATGCTGTCAATCCAAAAGAGCCCAATAGACAAGATTGGACTCGGGTATGTAGCTCCTCCCTTTCATATTCCCTCTACTTTTAGGACTGTCTTTGTTAAGCCCTGTGACAACCCTTTTATTTTTTTATTTTTTTTTATATGAAACACAAACGAGTCATCACAATGGCACAACTATGTGTCGCTCAGCCAACATAGGCACATGCCCCATAACAGGTACCTGATATACAGAGTTACATCTACAGCGGAATAAGTCATGATACCATTGCACATAGCGGAAAAGCATAACTTTAACTATAAATAAACCTGTTATCTATACAAACGTGAGCCATAACACAAGTTTATCTGTTTAAGGTTTAACTACACATAACTATTACAAAAGAATGGTTTATACAAAATAATATGTGACACATGCGCCACAAGCCATGTACAAAAGTACCCAAAAATAAGGACACCCTAGTCCTATCCCACTACGATTGTCGCTACAGGCTTCAATCGTAGTAACCCAAATAGTGTGCTACCGGATCATCGTCCGCCTCAAGAGTACCTGCAATCACAGGAATATCATCTACACGGTTGTGGTGGTATCCACATCCGCATAGGTGAAATGATGAGTTTGTCGCCTTAGTATAAAACATACTAAGACCTCAGTGGTATAGAACCAATCTTTCTTTTATTTTTAATCACGCGAGCACTATATTAGCCACAATTTACCAATAGCTAATGTAGTAACCACCGACTATTCAGAAAACATTTAAAACATACTATATAGCTATGAAAATATGTAGAAGTTCCAGTCATCCCTCCTTGGAAGTTTCTACATATAATCCCCTCTATAATAATACTTTTCATCGGTCGCTCAGACATATGTGCACACGATCACTCCATCACAGATATCACGTATACATGTAAGTCTTAAGCAAGGAACATGGCATCTTACTCTTTCATACTAGGATAACATCTTTCAACAAAACACTCGCAACACCATCTTTGATCGTATTTCAGTTTCGTGCCTTGAACGTTAGTAGATCATGAGAGCACTAGAGTTAAACTCAATTATGCTAACACGTCTTTCCTGAAGAATAAGAACAGTCAACTTTCCTACTCATAGACATGCCATTACTCGCACCTGGATAGTCATGTATCCATGTATTTTCAAGTTCAATGTATGACATCTTAACACATGCGACTATCTGATAGAAATATACATAAACTCTTTTCCATTAAAATTCTTATGCATACTAATACGTCTAGTAAAAGCTACTTATAACATAAAAATATCACTCATAAAACAATGCTATACGTGATACGCATGAACTGGGGCTAATAATGCTGTTGATACTGTTATGCTGCTGATACTGATATACTGATAGTGCTGTTACTGCTGGGGTATGTATGCTCTATACTACATGCTCTATGCTCTGTGCTTGACCAATATATGTTTCACTACTGTATCATGATATAAAATTATGCAATTGCTAAATCATGTTCTCTTAAAACTAAACAAATCCAACATTTTTTTAAATACTTTGAAATCATTCAAATCATAGTTTCTTCATAAAATCTAAACAGTTTCAACATGACAATGTCTTAAACTCAAACTTAGTTTCATAAAACATAAACAGTTTCAACATGACATGTTCTTAACAATTTGCATAATTTAAATCCCAACCACAGAACATACTCAAACACTTTAAATCAACTAACACCTTTCACTCATGCATCAATTCTTAAACATCATTGATATAATTTGAACATAATCGAAACTAATCAAATTTCTCAAAACATATAATTCATCATATGGTTGGTTCAGTTTCATAAACAATATATATATTTTTATCAATCTATTACATATAAAAATATATATTTTTCTCAGTGAGTAGAATACCCACCTCAAGTCGCTTGTACTCCCAAATATCCAAATGACTCTAAGCGCAACCATAAAATGCCGCTAAAATACAATACATTGCATTAATTAGCATTCTAACTAATAATCACATTAGGTAGCTTTTGAATCGCTCAAAAGCCACATTGCTAATTTACCCATATAACTCTAAAATTCCTAAACATTTATCTAAAATTTCTATTCACTTTATTAAACCCAATATTGCTAACCCATAAGCATTGCTCAGGGTTAATCACAATAAAATAGTATTTTAACACATACTCAAAAACTAACGTCTATGGAAAACTCACCAAAAATTCACCAAGCAAAGACCAAATGCTCGGGATGCTCTTGACAACTTCAAACCACACCAAACCTAGAGAAAATACCAAGTTAAACTCATTTCTACAAGATTTATTAAAAACCTCCGAAAATTGCGAGTTTAACTATTTACCTCTAAACGTTCGGTCAAAACGTAGATCAGACTTTGAGGATTATGTTATCGAAGTCGGATCTAAGATTGGATGGCTGGATTTCAAGATATCACGGTTTTTAGATGGAAAAACCCAGTGAAATTGAGAGGGAAACGGAGCTATCGAGAAGAAAAAAGGCGTTCTGCCTTCTTTAATTCGGACCCTGTCCAGACGGGCATCACAAACCGTCTGGACGTGTGTCATTTAGGCAGACCATGTGGACGGGTACTAACCACCGTCCTGACGCGGGCCGTTTAAGAAGACGTGCACCACATAGCAGGCCATTCGGACAGACACCGACTACCGTCCGGTCGTGCGTCGTTTAAGAAGGTCGTGCGCTGCTTGTTGCGAACCGTCCTGACGCTTTAAAGTAGGCGTCCGGACGCGCCGAATTTAATTCTTTATTTTTCTCATTTACTCGATTTCTAATTAATTTTCTCTTAATTCCTTTTACATAGCTTATTTCTTTGGCCCATAAAATATTCTCTGAGCGTCCCATTGTATTTTCTAGTCGCCTAATCAATTTTAGTTGTTTATCCCATTATATTTTATTCTCAAAATAGCAAATAATACTTAGGACATCACAAGCCCACAGTCCTCGAGCCTCCACCCACAGTCGTGTATAAAGGGAAGGACAAAATCAATGGAGATGTTCCGGTCACTCAAAAGCTCCCTACCATCAGAAGATCTCCTATATGCCATCATTGCAGATTAAGTGGGCATGTCTGACCCTAGTGCGGATAGGCTTGGCAATTTTTGACACGACCTGCGAACTCGGCATGAACACGACACGAAAAAACAAGGTTTGGGTTTGGAATTATAGGGTTCGGGTCATAATCGGGTTGACCCGATTATGACCCGTTTATAATCGTGTTTGGCGGGTCAACTCGCGGGTTAACCCGCAAACAAGATTATAACACAGTAAAAAAAAAAAAATTGAATTTAGTGATGCGGGTCGTCGGGTCGAGGAGGAGTTATGCTGCGCCTAAATCCGAGTTATGCTAAAGTCCTTAGGTCTTCTCTGCCGAAGATGGAAGAGCAGAGGAGCTTTTTGGTCCTTCCAAATTTCCAATTGCCAGTTAGCCAAGGTTCCAAGTTGGCTCTCTTCTCTTGTGTTAGCAGGAACATCGAAGACCAATTTGAAGACGATGTCGACCTCCTCTGCCACAGAGAAAGTCTTTTAGGCCCAGGCGACTCTTCCAGCAAAGGGTCTTTGTGCTCAGGCAAAAGTTATGGCCAAGACCACAATGGCGAAGACATATCCGGCGTTTCTCTCTGCTACGTTGAGAAGGGCGTCTGACTCAGGCTTAGGGGGAAGGGCGGCTGTCTCTAGCACCCCCTCGTTGTCCTCCGATACACACAAGTCCTATTTTCAAGCCTGTGTCTGAAACTCTGAAATCTAAATCTTGGATTCTTGATGGTAGCAGCGAGTCAGTGACGATTCGACGAAGACGGAAGACCTAGCAGCTGAATCAGTGAATCGTGTTATTCGGATCGAGTTCGTGTTACCCAGTTTACAATCGGGTTGTGTTCGGGTTATAGGTTCCAACCGGATTAATAATCGGGTTGGGTTCGTGTTAGACCTGATTATGTAATCGGGTCAGTCGGGTCGACATGAACCCAACTTGCCGACCCGAATTGCCAAGCCTACCCTTCTCAAAGCTCAGAGAGCAAAGGTTAAGAAAGAAGTGCCTAGACAAGCAAATTTTAGCACAAGACCTCTGGCCCAATATTAGACTCCATGGCATCAGGCTCCCCATCAGGCTCCATGGAATCAAGCTCCAAGGCATCAGGCTCCACAATATCAAGCCCTATGGCATCAAGCTCAAGGCATCATGCCACACAGCGCCAGGCTCCCCAGCATCAGTGGCCTCAGCAAAGATTTGTTCTTGCCAATCAAAGTGGCAGATCCAAGACTAACAAATTCAGGCACTTTAAAAAGCTGCAGAAGGTGGAGGATGATCAATACTGCAATGAGCTACTTATTTGGATGTAGAGCATGATACAATGGATGGATCATCAGATGAAATCTTGTCAACAACCACCTACAGGAAGGCAGGCATGGGTCAAGAAGAAGGAAGACATTCACTCCTTGAGGGGGAATGGACTCACCTAGTTGGTGAAGGTATTTATGCCTATGATTTGGTTCCTAATCCTAGAGTATCAGGTTTGTTTGCATTGCATAATATTCTATTATTATATTTTGTGTTGGCTTTACAATTAGGAACCATTATTATTTGCTTCTTATTTCTCTTGAGAGAATTTTGCAGATACTATTTGGGGAAGACAGAAATAACATGTTGGGCGACTATTTTTCTGTATTGGCAATTTTGTTCCTTCACAGGTGAAAAAATGAAAATTGATTTCTAAAAATAAAAGACAAGTGTGTGCTTGAAATGTTAACAAAAATAACAATGCGGAAAATAAACAACACAAGAATTTTTGTTAACGAAGTGGAAACTCAAGATGAGAAAAACCACTCTAGGGCAGCCAAACCTAGGATATCTACTATTCAGAAGACAAAGCAGTAACACTCACATACCCCAGATGCAGTGGTCGTACCTTGCTCTCTAACGTGTAACTCAACACGAATGCTTCTCAACCAGTCTCCAACCTGAAGGAGTCTTCAATGGAATTCTTTACCTTAGGGCCGACCCCTAAGATAGACTTCAGTTTATAGCACAGCAACAACACACTTGTAATGACTTAAAAGAGAACAAATCACCTTAATATCCTCACAATATAACTCTCTAAGCTCTAGTGGAATTCAATACTGAATTCTTGCAGTTCTCAAGCCCAAGGACCTCTATTTATAGGATGAGGGTTCAAATGGGCGACTGCTGAGATATATACGGACGCCGTCTAGACGGACAACTGTGCGACCAGAATTTCTAAGATTTTCGCTGAAAATCTTTCCTGTTTGAGGGCCACGTTCGGACGGTGAGGCATTGTCGTCCGGACGGTTGCATGTCTGCTGCAAGTAATTTTCATATAAGGTTTCGCGCGTCCGGACCAAGGGGGATGGCTGTCTGGATGGTTAATCTTCAACATGCAATTTCCATACCGGTCGAGCGCGCGTCCGGACCAAGGTACGCAGGCGTCCGAACGGTTGAATTCGAATACACAATTTCCATATTTGCTTGACGTGCGTCCGGACCATGCTAACAGATGTCCGGATGCTTGTATTTGAATTGCGATTATTGCCTTATGGATGAGCGCATCCAGATGGGAATCCACATCATCCGAACGGTTGTATCAATCTTTCCTTATTTTGAACTTGGAAAGAATCTAAAGCTGATCAATCATTAAGAGGCATTCGGACGGGCTGCTGAGTCGTCCGGACGAATGCAAGTTGGAATAGAAGCTTCTTGACACAGTGAAGGGTTTAGATGGAATTCCATGTTGTCTAAATGATGCTTGGTCTGTCAGGCATCCGAACGGTATGACACGTCGTCCGGACGGATGGAACAGTGGACAGATGATTGTCCGGATGAGATGACACGTCGCCCGGACGGCTGACAGGGAACTGAAAACTTCTGACTTATAAATAGTGCAGAATCGTCTGAAACACTTCTGAATAGTGGAATCTCTGTGAAAAAGCATCTTTACATACAAGTGATTTTGTCCAAACAGAATGAAGCCAATTATAACCTAACAACAGGTTTGATCTTGTTTTGCAAGCTAGTCCTATGATGTTGTTTCCATATAGCATGTCTTTATTGTTTATTGTTTAAAAAAAAGAAAAATTGGGGGAGAAAATGTAGAGAATTTTATTTGTTCATAGCATGTCAGATATTGCTTGTATTTTTGCTTGATATCTTAATTCATTGTACATTAATTGACTATGCTTAGATATGATTGAGAGTTTATGTCATTATATCTGCCAAGTTTTTCCTGTGCATGTAAAAGTTGGATAGTTACTTTCCTCATGCGATGAAAATGTGCACTGTCTAAGGCTCTCCTAAGGTACATTTTTTTCCTCTCTAACTTCTTGCATCTAGAAATTCTAGTGAGAGAGATGTTTTTAATAAGATGGTCAAATTGACCAATATGATAGTTGAACCTAGAGCCTAAAAATTCCAGCATTCTGTCTAGATTGCAGCATCAAAAAGAAGCAAGCAGTTATTATTCTGAATTACTTGTTATATGCTTATATTCACTGCTTTTGTGCTAAATTAGTTTTATATCTTGTCCTTTATAGTACAAGTAAAACAATTAGGTGCTGCATCTTAGGGGGAGTGTATTAGATAAGGGTGGCTAGGCCTTAGTAATTAATAAGGTTTGACTTTTGATTGATCTTTCTTTGATTTTCTCTCTTGTTTTAGAAATTCGGTTGCTTTTTGTCATATCAATGAATTTCATACCTTATTGAGAAAGTCTTCACCCACACACGCATTGCATGAGTTGAGTAATCTATTTGAAATTTCTGTCTACAGGATATTTTTGTGCTGATTGAACTCTAAAACTCTCTTTCATATCTCTGCATATTTTTGAGATGCTATCTGACTGCTGTACCAATTGATTATACATGCGTGTTCTAAAGCTGACATTAGGAAAAATAATTTTTCTACAAATTATCCCTCAGTTTCTATTTTTCAGTGTGAAGCGTTTGGATGGTCTCTCCTTGCATCCGGATGGGTGCAGCTCAGATAGAAGGACAGTCTCTCCTTGCGTTTGGGTGGGTGTGGCTCAGATGGGTGGATGGTCAGGTGACACGTCTGGACGCTTGTGGCCTGTTGCATGCTTATGTGGCAACGTGCGTTCGGACGAGTTAGTGATCCGTCCGGACAGGGACCCTATAGGTTATATGTCGCAGATCTAACCCTAGCCACCGCATCTCACCCTTTTTCTCTCTCATTTTTTTCTTGTCTTTTTGTGAGTTTTTCTCTGGAGTTGGTGCTTAATCTTGGCCTCTTTCGTCTTTTTGTGCTTATTTCTCTACATTCCAGGTTTTTTTTCAGTTCTCTTTATTCTTTTTAGTGTTTTGTTAAATTGTTAGAATATTGAATCTTTTGGGGAATATGATTGAGATTAAAATTGCACATTTGTGATATCTGCTGTGTTGGGATTATGTGTTTTGACATTTTTTTGGACTGTATTGGGTTATTTGCTGTTTGTAATTTTTGAAAAAAAATCCATTTTACTGCCGTTATAATGCCGGATTTTTTTTTTTTGGAACTAACAAGTATCTAATATTTTGGAGAATATTTTTTTGCATACCTTGTTAGTTTTTGCGAAATCATGTCTGCTGACAGTCCATAACGCAGAGTCCGATAGAGGGCAGAAGAAGATGTTGCAGCCCTTCAAGCCAAGATTATGAATAGGGCAGTCATTCCAGAGAGGAATTTAGTTCGTGCTGATATTATGGTTGTTTCCCTAGATGATATCCACGAGATTATCCAGACTTATCATTAGGGCTACCTCCACAACTGTACCTATGTTGTCCTCACCAGACTGGTTCGAGAATTTTATGCCGATCTAAAGGTGGTGCAAAATAATGACAATGGGATTGTTTTGCAGTCTGACATTGCAGGGCATATTGTTATGTTTGATCTTGAGACCATCAATAGGATTATTAATGTACTAGTGCTCCAGATCTTTGCCAGTCCCTTCAATGAGGTGGTGCTGCCTCTTCTCTGGATGAGCTTTGTGATTTCTTTCATGCTGTCCCTCAGGGTGAGGAGTGATCTTTGTCCATTAGGATCAGTGCTTTATCTCCAGCGCACCGCATGCTTGTCAAGATCATCCAGCACAATTTGTGGCCTATTGTTAGGTGGAGTGATCTAATACTGAAGAAGGTGTAGTTTGTGTATGCCATCTGTCTTCGCTTGCCTTTCTGTCATATTGCTGGTCTAATGAAGCTTTCCCTTTGGCCTTTGACTATGTAGAACCTACTAAGTAGTCATATTGCTGGTCTAATTTGCTTAGCTTCTTCGCCCACTCTTTTTCTCTCCTTTTCATTTTCTCTTATCAGGTTGGCAAGCTCAACATCCTCATCAACATTGCTTTCTCCATTTAATGTTTTTGTTCATTTCTCCATTAATTGCCTTCTCGCCCTTTGACTGGTCAATCAACACTAAATTCTTATTTATTAATTCTTTCCTTCTCTGTCTTTGAACAGTGTCTGTGAGAATTTCCTTAACACACAGATATCCCTAATGCCAAATCCTTCAGATAGAAAATGGAGTATAACTGTGTACAAAGAAACAAGAACTGAGTTGCTTGAAACTCCAGGAGGTGGTACATTACGATCTGCTCCTCCATTTTTTAATAAAATATTCTGTAAGAATGTCCTAAACACTGAACCTGCAGGTAATTGAGGAGGAGTTAGAGGTGGTATGAATTGAATGACCAAGCTACAGAGGTCCCTATGCTTCTCCTCTATTGTCGGTACCTTAACAGATCAAGGTAGCACTCCCCATTAATATATGGGAAATGCTCTACTTCCCAAATTTTTATCCCCAAAAGTGGTTCCCAAATGATGTGTCATCATCTCATGAAATGATGACACATTTCTCAAAATAATAAATCACATGAGATTGTGACACATCATTTGGGAACCAAATTTTGGAAAAAAAATTTGGGATGTGTAGCACTCCCCTATTAAGTCGTAACAAACAGTGACGCGTTAAAGAAAAAAAAGAAAAGAAAAGAAAAAGGAACGACATACTGGGCAGGCTTCAAACGCATCGTTTGGACCTTTGGTCAACTAACAACAAAGTTTATTTAAACGACTCGTTTTGGAGAATACTAAAAGACATTGTGTCATCTTCTTCTACCTTCATCCAACCCCCTGCCTGCAATTTCACAAATCCGTGGTTTGAAACTTTAATATGGACAACAATGGTGCTGCAATTTGCAGGGTAATTTTACCAAAGAACAGAGACAGTACTTCTAAGCCTCCTTTCCAAACAATCCCACGTAACACAACATTCTGTCTAATTACAGCCAAAGTAATAATGTTGATGGATGAACATTGACATGATCAAAAGAACAAAAGAGTAAAACAAATGCCATACAAAATTCTAGTCTTGATCTGGATCTTGAACAAATGCCCGTGACGGTGAGGGGCAGGCTGCTCGTGAGTAACTATGGCCCACAGGTGATATTGGGTTCTTCACTCCTCCGCGTAGAATAGCTCGAGTGGAAGCCAGTATAACAGGTCCTTGAGAACTTGCCTAAAGGTCTCTCTTTTCGTTCCTCTGTTTTGTTCATAGAGGCTATTATTGCTATAAATTAACTTCAATTGTACGGATTGATCAAGATTGAGGCTCTTTGAGAACCGTGGTACCTCGTCGTTTGTTTCGTCCCTCGGTTTTCCAATTCGCTTTCTTTTTGTTTCTTTAGGTTGCTATGAAGTGTCGGAATTTGTCGCATGAGATAGTGAAGGAAGAGGTGGAAGGCGCAGTAGAGGTTGTGGAATGGAAGGCCACGATGGAGGGGAGCTTTGAGCGGATGGACAGAAGGTGAACATGGTTGATCGAGTTGACTAGGTTGGGAGGTGAGAATGAGTTCAAGTTGGGTCTTTGAAACTGAGGGTAAAAGAGGAAGAAAAATAATTAAAACAACACGTGATGTGCGCATGAGGCGTTGACCGTTTGAGTTAACGGGTCTGACTGACTGAAAGGGGGAAAATGAGCAAAAATGATAGTTAAATGCTCTCTTATGGTTGAAGTGGTTGTTCATGGGACATGTTAACAGATGGTGGTAGTTCATAAGGCAAAAGGTAATTTTTCCTTATATTTTTCATTAAATCAATTAATCCTTTAAAAAAATCCGTAATATTGACTTTTGCTTTCTTAATGAAACTTTCCAAAAAATAATTAAAGTCAATAATAATGTCACCTTAATTCTCTATATCTATATCTTTGAGTAACTGATTTTATATATTATTCTCATACTTGTGAAAAACTCTTTTCACCATGTACATAAGTATTTTAATAACTCTTACCAAAAAATGTCTTGGCCAGAAATTGAGAATAATTCTATCTCAAAAAGAAACTTTTTATTTCAAAAAAATGACTTGGATTCCTTCTTGAGAAATGTGTTCCCTTAATGATACATGTGATCACCCAATGTACCGAGAATTTTAACCCTAGTAAATGTCTCACTCCTAATTGTATCAAAATGATCTACACTTGACATCTAATTCCACAATCCTCTAAGGATTTAGAATGAATATCATAAGAAGTCTTTTCTGAGTTAATTTATTCATATTGACAGTGTTTCATAAGAATGATAACTCATATAGTCACATGGTTCGTTCAGTGTATTACACATAAACATCAACCTGAAGTCTCTACTTCACTCTATCAAAATAGATTATCATGATTGATGCGTAATAATCTTCGCAAATGGAATGCCCAATTCCATGACCAATTGCGAACAATAGGGTTTTATACTACAAGGTTTATAGTTTAAGATCTTATGTTATAATCTCATTCCTCACACTATAGTCTATATTCAATGTAATTAAATGACCATTTATATGCACAATATAAATAATACAATAAGCATATAAAAGGATCATATGTCATATGCTAAACTAAGTAGATCAGTGAATAATAACTTTATTTATTACAAACTGAAATATCATTCAAAAATAAAATATCCCCAAAACACGATATATTAATTCAACATGGGCTGCATGAGCTCCCAATAATTTACCAAATGATACCTTTATTTTCATGCCTCCCATCTTCTTCATCACCTGCTTTGATATCACCTTTTTGGGATTTAGGGTATAATCCCCGATATGAAACCATCAGATAGCCATCAAGATCAACTTTAGGCAAAGAAACCAAATTTTAAGAAATAGAAGAAACGTAAAATGTCTAAAACAAATCTAGGTAACAACCTATATCTAGAAACAAACGAAAGTCCCGATGGCAACAACTAGAACTTTGATTCCATTGTCCATGAATATGAAATTTTTATTTGGGTTTATGGTTTGGATTGTAAGGAATCCCTGCATCGAATTAGAAACATGAACAATAAAACATGAGTCAATTTACCAAGTACTTTAAGGAACTTCAATAAGATTTTATTCGAAACATACGCAAGTTAAAAACTTACCCCTTTTTTCAAACCATGCCCTGCGTTTGTGGCAATTTTTCTTTATATGCCCAATCTTATTGCAGAAATAGCATGTGACATTGTTTTGTCTCCTCTCATGAATCTCAATTGCTTAAGGATGTTCATTAAATTCAGGTGGCTCTATGACATTGTTTTGTCTCTTCTCATGAACCTCAATTACTTGAGAATGCCTATTCACTTCAGGTGGCTCAATCTTTTTGACTCCTTGACTTATAGGGTGAACTGAATAATGTCCTTGTTCCTCAAGCCTTGTCTCTTCTTGAACTCCATACTGAGGAGGCAAGGAGCCCAAAATCAATTGTACGAGAAATGACTCATCCACATTCATCCCAAGAGCCCTTAATTTGGTAACTAAATTTGTCATTTTAAGGATATGCTCATGTATTTCACATGTACCATCAAATTTCATAGTGGTAAGTTCATCCATCAATGTTCCCGTAAGAGACTCGTCAATTGATTGGAAACGTTCTTCCATGCTTTTAAATAATTCTTTAGCATTGTCACATTTAGAAAGAGTTGATTTAATATCGTCTACCATGTTCATTTGCATAAACATAATGCTCAATCTATTTGATCGCTCCCAAAACTTGTATCTAGCCTTTTCTTTTGCATTGCTTGACTTTGTAATAGTAGGCGGTTTCTCAGTCCAGAGTGCCAAATTAAGATCCCAAAGACCAAGGTAAAACTGAACTTGTTCAGACCATTCTGAGAAATTCGTTTCATCAAGAATTGGAATTGACACTGTAATCAAATAAATGCTCCCTATATTAATTCTTTGAGTTATCAAACATAAAATAATAAGTTAATAAATAGTAAGTAGTACTACCACAATTCACATTTGGGCTGACATTATAATATACAGAAAAAAAAAAGAAAAAATTAATCATTATGGTGATTCCCTTTCACCTATTAAAATAATTAATGCATTCATAATTCGATAGGTCTGTTACTTTTGGGTATTCGGTTCTAACTTTCAATTAAAGATACACATTAATTATCGTATCTCAATTTATCAATAACTTGAAAGGTGGTGCATCTTTGGAACAATCCAAAATATTACGTTTGTGTACTAGTAGCAACTTCCCTTAGATGTTTTTTTAAAATTTAGGGAACCAAACTATTTTTTACTTCTCTATTAAAATAAACTTCATAATTGCTTCCTTTATCATTTCCATATATCATTTCCATATTTTTTCAAATAAATGATAGGGGAAAGAGAGAAAAAATAAAGCTATTTAAATATTCTTTCAAATAAATGTTAAAAGAAAGAGAAAATATTTTTATATTAAAATAATATTAATGGTAACAAATGTGCTACCCAAATTTAGGGTAGAACATTTGTTTTCTTTAGTGTTTCCTTGGTTTAGAATACTCGCAACAACTTTTCTATAGTCTATTTCCTTTCTTAAATGTGAGAAAAATCTTAAAAAAAAAAAAAAAAAAAAAAAAAAAAAAATCTACAAAAAGTCACATGCAACTTCTCAATTTTTTTTTTTTTAATATTTTTTTTGGGTAAAACTCACATACCCCCTCTCATAACTTTCAATTTAGACAATGTCACCACTCCCCCTTCCCCCCAAATTACCAAAAATTGTCAATATTCTCCAAATGACGAAAATACCCTAAATAAACAAAAATTCAAAAAAGAAAAACTCAAACTAAAAAAAAAATAAATTAAAAGAATAAATACATAAAAACCACGGGCGGCCAAATTTATAAATTAAAAGAAAATTTTAAAAAGTTTTCATTTTTTAAATTAATTTTTTTTCAAAGAAATTAAAACCTTTCGTCTTTTCAAAAAAAAATAATAATAAATAAAATTAAAACTTTCCCTTTTTTTTTTTAAAAAAAAAATTTTAATTTAATTTAATTTAATTAATTAATTAATTAATTTTTTTTATGAATTTGTAGGAGTATTTTTATTTAATTGAAAATTTTGTAAGGTCATTTTAATCTTTTTGCTGTCCTTGGGGGACTTGACAACTTTTTGGTAGTTTGGAGGTGGAGACATTGTCCAAATTGAAAGTTTGGGAGGACATTGTCGATTGGGTGGTAATTTGAGATCGAGGGGTATGTGGGCTTTTCTCTTTTTCTCTTATTTTTATTTTATTTTATTTTATTTTATTTTTTTATTTTTTCGTTTTTTTAATATAATTTTCAGAAAATATAAAAATTCCCCATAAACTAATAATCGATTTTAAAATAGCCCAATGAATTTCTAAATGTGCTAAAGTGACTAATCAAACTACCAAGGTATGCTAAAAAAGTCAATTTTTTCGATAATACTCTTATTCTCTTAAAAACTAATTTTTTTTTTTAAAAAAAAATAAAAACTATTTCTTGAACAAAAAGAAAGAAAAAAAAAAACCAAGGGGTGGAATAATTAAAAAAAAAAAAAAAACTTTTTTTTTTTCCTGAATAAATGCAAAATCAGTCCATGTAATTGGTTTAAATTACAAATCGTTCACCGCGGTATAAAAATAATTTAGAGGTCATCAAGGTAGGACAAAATAACAATTTAGTCATTGCAATCAAAATACTTGACAGATTTCATTAATGTCCATATCAGCACCAATAAAGTGATGACATGTATCACTTAGCTTCTCACATGCTAAGAGACACATATCACTTAATTAGACTGGTTTGTAACTAACTATTACAAACCAATTTGTAGCTAATTTCTCTCTGTAGGGTTACACAATTAATACTTAAGGAGCATATTGACAATTGGGTAATGGATGTGTACTTTTTTAAAAAATTAAATAATTAATATATACAACATTAAATAATTTATATTCACAATAAACTAACAAAAGAACATATATACCTGAATTCATTGCAACAAAGTCTCGCTTTGAAGCGTCAGTGTCATCAGCTACTTCCTTATGATGGCGGCCATCCAAACCCAGTTTCACAGCCAAGTCCTCCACTGCCACCTTCATCACATCATCTCGAACGCCAATATCAGCTTCATACCTGTCCAAAGAGTATTTCACTGCAGCCTTTATCACAGCCCGGCTAACAGGAGATGGCATCCATAAATTCGGACAAGAAGAAAAAATGGCCTCCAATGGGGCACCAAAGACAGAAGAGACTTGACCACTTGCTCCAACCCCCAGTTTGTTTGTTTGTTTGTTTGTTTTTTTTTGTGGCTACCCCGATCTTCTCCAAGAACAGTTTTTATTTTGTCTAATGCCAGAAGACCAATTTTACAATAAAGCGCAAAATCTTTACAGTTGTTTTGAAGCAAATCATTATTGCCAAATCCACAAATGGCCTCCAATAGGGCATCAAAGACAGAAGAGACGGAAGAGACTTGACCACTTGCTCCAAACCCCAGTTTGTTTACTTGTTTTTGGTGGCTACCCCAGTTTTTCCAATATCAGTTTTTATTTTGTCTAATGTCAAAAGACCAGTTTTGCAATAAAGTGCAGAATCTTCGCAGTTGTTTTGAATCAAATGATAATTGCCAAATCCACTTTCAAGAAGATACGATGCTCTTCGGATAACTTCTGCTGGTGGGTCAGACTTTGCAGTGGTGCATGTGCCACCCCGCACATGAGCAAAGAAAACTGATGGGGAAACTCCATATTTGTAACGATACAGAGATTCATTTCGAAGGAAACAATCCAGACAAGAACGGACTACACCACTTTTGGGTTTCCTAAATCCACAATCGGGATAGGAAGAACAGATCAAGCTTGAATTATAAAAGCTAGAATCAGAAGATATCCAACTGCTTGTAAAATGGACTACCGTGTTTTCCCCAACAAAGATACCTGCAAATTAAATATGGCTCATGATTAGGCATGACCCAATAACAAAAGGAGCCATTGAGATTATTGTCAACTGTTTGAAATTTCGTCGAGGTAAAGTTATATCCTTGACATAATACAATGTGACCTACATTGTCAACCACTACAGCTTTATGAGGCAGTGAAGGAGGAGCACAGAATACACAATGGGAAATTTGAAAGATGATATATATATATATATATATATATATATATATAAATTTTGTTTTAAACTCCTACATCTACTAGAGAGCAATAGACAGCTCACCGCCATATTAAGCCATGCAAAGCTGATCAATATTTCAATAGCATGTCGTCCAATGGTTCAACCCCAAATGCATAGATAGTGCAAATGCAACCACTCAATAATGAAGCACAAGCCAACTGAACTAGAATTTTACACTACAATTTGTTGGGGAGATAAACGTACGGTTAGAGAGTTTTACCAAGAATATATTAATATGCATATTTGGACACCACTCTAGCCCAAAAGCCTAGGCTAATGGCTTGAATCCACTTAAATACATATTTCTTTCACAGAAATATGTTAAAGGTCATTCTGATGAAGCTCTCCAAATGAGTGCCATGTTGCAAGAAATCACAATTCATGTGTACATTAAGATATTGACACAAACAAAACTCTGGGGGGAGAAAAAGAAACTCGGAGACCCCCACCCCCCCAAAAAATAAAATAAAAAAGAAATGCAAAGACAGACCCAGCATCATGAATCGGATAATTAAGGAACAATGTTGCAAACATGTTGATGATCGGCATTAAGAAAATCATAGAAACACACACACACACAAACCGTGGTGGGAGTAGATGAAGGCAGCTCTGTAAGTGTAGATGTGGTCTCCGGGCTTGATCTCTCTTCTCTCCACTCTGTTGATGAGCAGATCCATCTCCCCTTTTCTCTCTCGATCTCTCTCTGCTATGCTCTACTCTCGATAGAAATCCACAACATGTAAGCTAAAGGAGTAAATTTGTTGTTATTTTATTTTATTTTTTTCTCGGGCTTGACTGACTTTTTGGTTCAATGCTCTGTTGTTCAGGGACGATCCTACATGTTTTCTTTCCCTTTTCCTCTTAAATTATCTGTGGTTCCCTTACATGAAATTTTCTGGACCTCGGACCTTTAATTGCTTCGTGTCTAAGCTGCTGCAAATGTACCTTTATCTCACACCCTTTTTGCTTCTTTATTTCTTTAAGGATCTTTTTTGTACCTAATGCTTTATCTAATTGAGGAATAAGGAGCATCTTTTTTATTTTATTTTTTGGTTAGAAGCATCAATTTATTTTGAAAACATTATAAAAACATTTCTTTAGTTAGGCGCTGGACTTGTCCACGGGGAATTGGGAATGAATCAGAATTATAAACCCAACTTTTAGGAATATTTAAGTGGCCTCATAATTAATCCGAATTATAAACCCAACATGAACATGAAAACATAAGGAATATTTGTTTGGTCTGAATGTTTTTCTTCAGATCTTACAAACCAAGATTTTTGTTAAGTGTTTTACACTGCTTAAAGATGCCTCTCACGTTCAAGATGTTGAAAAAAGAACTCAAACAACAGTGTTTAATTTCAAGAACAAAACATACAAACATGTCCACAACCTAAATTTTATAAAGAGAAAATGATCATAAGAGAGAGGTTTTTTATGTCCTGGATGATGCACTAGGTAGCACACATTCTCATTAGTTATTTATAACCAATTACAACGAGACACAACTCTTGGTAATGGATAAGTTAAACATCCAAGTGATACAACTCTTAGTAATTAATACCTGGGTATATTATGGTTCACCTACGTGCTAACAGTTGGTGATAGAGATTGTTACAGTGCTATTTTAGTCAATGTATTGACTTTTACAATATATATATATATATATAATAAAAAGGTGAGAAAGGCTAGTAAGACTTGCTAGCTAGCCTTCTCTTTCTTTTGAAGTAATTTCGTGAAAAATTCTATAATACAGTGTTAGAGTCTAAGGTATAATCCTTTTGTATGCGATTCTTCTCATTTGTCTTCTTCTGTTTTCTCTTTCTATTTCCTTTTTCTTCTCTCCCCACTCTCTAAGTTATTAGTATTGACCCAAGACAAGAGTTATAAGAACTCAAAAAACAAGATCATAAGAGTTATAAGCACTCAAGAGACGAGTTATAAGATGATAAATTAAATTTATTATTGTTAATATAGAAATAGAAGAGACACGTTTAGATTATTTCTCTATAAAGAGGGTCTTGTATACAATCAAACGAATTAAAGAAATATGTCGCTAAAGAAAAGGTTTTGATATATGGATATAGGCCAAAGGCCGAACTACCTAAAGTCTATGTTTCCTTTCTTTCCTTTATCTCTCTTTAAATTTTTGTTAGTTCTTACTTGGTATTAGAGCTATTGGCTAATGCCAAATATATATATATATATATATATATTGGATTTTGTTCACTCATTTTTTTTTTGCATCTTATAAAGTCTTGTATATGTATAATCAAATTAATCAAAGAAAGATATTATAGCTAACAAAAGGTTTTGACGTGTGAATATAGGTTATAGGCTGAACCACCTAAAATCTGTGTTTCCTCTATTTCTTTTATCTCTTTTAAATTATTGTTAGTTCTTACACCGAGCAATGGGCTTAATAGTTCTTGCGTTGAGACCACCATTATTAGCGGTGTGATGTCATTGATGCCGCTGCCATATTTTCCGTCGTCGTCTATTGTTTTTGTGTAATTAGCAGAACCACAATGGTGGCCTTATTTTATTTTATTTATATAGAAAACTCACTCTCTGTTATGCTTATTATTGTCTTTGGTGGCCAGAGATGATTGTGTTAGTGGTTTGAGGATTTCAGTAACAGTGGTGTTGCAATAGATTCTTGTGTGGTTGTGGTTATCAATTGATTTTGTCACCATGCACCATCGTATTGGTCGTTGGCACCTTCTAAGTGTCATTGGCGAATTTCCGATGAGGTTTAGAGAAGAAGAAGGTTGTTTGGTCACACTGTTCTTTATTTGGGACATTTTACCTATACTCCATATGATTTAACCCCAAACCTTAACAAGAGAGGTGACATTACAAACTTTTTAAAGTTTGATGCATGGGCATAGTTATATATGTATGTATATATACACACACATATATAATAACCGCATCTATATACTCTGAAACTGATATCCGCATCCGCATATGTGAATATTGACTTTTGCTAACTGGATCAGTATATGCAGATAGCAGATAGTTGCGGTTAATATCCAACCCTATGTACAACCCTATCTAAAACCATCACTTAACTATAAAGATCAAGTTTAGACAAAAAAAAAAAAAAAAAAAAATTCAAGAAACAGAAGAGACATAAAGTGTTTGAAACAAACATAGGTAACAACTAGTACTTAGAAACAAACGAAAGGTATGTCAACAATTGCAACTTTGACTCCATTTTCTATGAAGATGAAATTTTCATCTCGATCTAAGGTCTGGATGGTAAGGAAGCCCTACAGTGAATTAGAAACATGAACAGTTTAACATGAGTCAATCCCCTAAGTATTGGAAGGAACCTCAATAAGGTTTAATTCGAAACATATAGAAGTAAGCTAAAAGCTTACGTCACTTTTCAAACCATGCCCTTCGTTTGTGGCAATTTATCTTTTTATGCCCATTCTTACCGCAGAAATAGCACTCGCCATTGTTTTGTCTCCTCCTATGAACCTCAATTACTTGAGGACAATTTATCATTTTATGCCCATTCTCACCGCAGAAAAAGCACTCGCCATTGTTTTGTCTCCTCCTATGAACCTTAATTACTTGAGGACAATTTATCTTTTTATGCCCATTCTCACCGTAGAAATAGCACTTGCCATTTTTTTTGTCTCCTCCTATGAACCTCAATTACTTGAGGATGTTTATTAACTTCAAGTGGCTCTATGACATTGTTTTGTCTCTTCTCATGAACCTCAATTACTTGAGGAGGTCCATTAACTTCAAGTAGCTCTATCCTTTTGTCACTTCGACTTACAAGGTGAACTGAATGATGTCTTTGTTGCTCAAGCCTTGCCTCTTCTTGAACAAGCATACTGATCAATTCATTTACATTCCAATTATCTTTAATAGTATTGTAATGAATTTGAAATGACCCATACTGAGGACGTAAAGAGTTCAAAATCAATTGTACAAGAAATAACTCATCCACATTCATCCTAAGAGCCTTTACTTTAGCAGCTAAATTTGTCATTTCAATGATATGCTCATACATCTCACGTGTACCATCAAATTTAATGGTGGCAAGTTCATCCATCAATTTCCCCGTAAGAGAGTTGATTTAATATTATATGCTATTTTCATTCGCATAAACATAATGATCAATCTATTTGATCCCTCCCAAGTCTGGTATATAGCCTTTTCTTCCATACTACTTGAATCAGTAATAGTAGGCGGTCTCTCAATCCGGAGTGCCAAATCAAGATCCCAAAGACCAAGGTAAAACTAAACTTGTTCAGACCAATCAAAGAAATTCATTCCATCAAGAATTGAAACTAACACTGCAGTCAAATAAATGCTTACCATATTAATGATTTTGAGTTATCAAACATAAAATAATAATTTAATAAATAGTAAATAGTAAATGGTACTACTGCACACAATTCACATTTTGGTGAAAATTGCAATATACTAAAAAGTTTAATTTATGGTTACTAGCATATAACCCGCGTCATGCGCGGGTTTTTACGAATTAAAACTCTATCATGTTGTTATGTTTAAAGAGTAATAGGTTATGTACAAAGTAATTTTAACAAAAGTTATGAGTTATTCTATTTAAATGCTACATTTAATTTAAGAAACATAAAATTTAGGAATAAGGATGAAAATATGTAAACATATATTGTAAATTATCTCATAAGGAAGCAAAATAAATCACATGTATTCAATTTTTATAGATGTTAATTCAATAAACCTTTTACATAATATAGAAATTCACAAATGAAAGAACAAAATAGTTCACTCACATCATTGCAATAACTTGTTTTTAATATTTACAAAAAGGATATATAACCTGTATTAAAATGTTACATAAAATTTATCAAAGTCTATAAAACATGAACCATTTTTTTTTTCTATTGCCAAATTTAATTTGTAGGAAAAAAAAAATTAAACCACATATAATAATAAAAGAATTCAATGGGAAAAAGTATATAACAATTCAATTTATGAATTACAATATTGATGTAGCAAGAAGTATATATTGGGAACATACCTCCATGTCTATTGCAATTTATTTACAAAAGTAAAAGTAATGTTACAAAACAAATTGTGGGAACTTACTTTAATTTGAAGAAGAAGAATGGGATTAGCTTTATGTGTCTTGCAAACAATTTTGAGAGAGAATTGGAGAGATTACCTATATTATGTCATTGTACATAATATGGTGATTCGACTAAAAATGAATATTAGGAGAAGGTCAAAATAGCACTTAAGTGAAAATTTAAAAGTGAAGGCTACAAATCAAAGTAATATAACTTAAACTAAGAATATAGTAGCATTTTTTGCTGTTTATTTCTAGGAAGATAAGTTTTGAAAACATATTAAAGAAGCTGTTTATTGTAATTCTAAAGAACAAAAGATTAAAAAAAGTTAAAACTACTTTTTGTATCTTTATGAGTGTTTGAAGAATATTAGATTTCTAACATTCAAACAGAAGAACATAACTTGAGAATACAAAAGCACTCATAGAAATACTTTTCATCAAACGTTTCCTTTGGCATTATTAGAGAGAAGTTCTATGCCTAACAGAATGAAAGTGTTTTCTTTAAAGAAATTTGTGTAGGGTCTAATATTTAATTAATATGAAATAGTATTATAGTAGAAAATAACTATCTTTTTTTGTGTACTTTTTCCGGTTACAATGAAATTCATATGTATAAGAAAAAGTCTCATCAAATAGAAATTTTTATTCTTTTGACCTTTCTTCGCATGCATATAACGTAAAAGAAACTACATCTAGAAGAAAAGAAAAAATATGAAAAAAAAAATTGGAAACATAATAATTGTATTTTTTGTATACTTTTCCCAATTTCAATGAGATTGATAGGTATACGAAGAAGAACCGTAAAAATGAGATTTTTTTTTTCTTTTGATTGTCCTTCACATATATATCATAAAAGAAAATACTTTTAGAACAAAAATAAACAATAATATATAAATTAGAACATATAATAAGGACAAAAAATTAAAACAGATGACAAACGAAAAAAATAAAAATACTCATATAATATAAAAATAATTGTCTTTTTATATTTTGTATATTTTCTTTCTGATTTCAATGAATTTATAGACTCATAGGTTTAGGAAGAAGTTACGTCTAGAGTTTTTTTTTTTTTTTTCCCAACCATCCTTTGCATATATAACGTTTGAAGAAAAAAAAAACTATTTTTAAAACAGAAATAAAAATAATATATAAATTAGAATAGAAAATAAGGACAAAATATGAAAACGAACAACAAATAGAAATTGGAAAATACGCCTATAATAGGAAAAGAACTATACTTTTTTGTGTATAAATTAGAACATAAAATAAGGTTAAAAAATGAAAACAAACAACCAACAAAAAATACTCATATAATAGAAAAAGAATTGTTTTTTTTTTTTGTATACTTTCATTGGTTCGTTGGTATAGGAATAAGTTCTTTTAAATATAGTTTTTTTTTTTTTAATGATCATCCTTTGCATATACAATGTTTTGAAAATAATAATAATAAATATATATAAATGAATTTTAGAACAGAAATAAAAATAATATATAAATTAGAACAGAAAATAAGGACAAAATATGAAAACGAACAATAAACAGAAACTCAAAAATACTCCTATAATAGAAAAAGAACTACATTTTTTTTGTATATAAATTAGAACATAAAATAAGGTAGAAAAATGAAAAATATTCATATAATAGGTTTTTTTTTTTTTTTTCTTTTGTATATTTTCTTTGGTTCCAATGAAATTCGTAGGTATAAGAATATATAAGTTCTTTTAAATATAGATTTTTTTTTTTATTTTTTTTTTTACGATCATCCTTGCATATATAATGTTTTAAAAATAAAAATATAATCTAATCTAATTTTAAAACAGAAATAAAAATAATTATAAAAAATTATAACAAAATAACATGACCATAAAAATTAAAGATAACAAAAGGGGAAAGAAAGAGAAATTACTCAAATAATATTTGCTGTATATATTTCTGGTTCCAAGAAGCAAAGGAAAAAATATGGAGCGTAAAGGTGCATAAGTTTGGCAACGTTTTTTGTCACTCTATCGTCTATGAATTTGCATTTGTACTAAGATATATATAGAGTTTGAGAAAATGATGTTCATGGCAAAGATTGTTGGTCGTACATGTATGTAGTTTGGTTTTTTTTTTTTTTTTTTTTTTTTTTTTTTTTTTGCAGTCAGAGTTTTATGTGTGTTTGAACAATATCAGTATTCTCACAACGAAACATAATAAACATAATCAGAGAAAAAAAAAAAAAAACTATTTAGAAAACTTACTTGATCAGGGTAAGGGGTTGGGAATTTGATAGGTCGGTGAATTCTTTAGAGTATGAAAAATAGTAGGAAAGGAGAAAGGAATAGACAAATAATATTTGATACAGTTTTTTATGACTCGGTTTTTTGATACCGTTTCGTGATTGAGAGAGGGAGTGGAAAAAGTGTAATTTTTTTTTTTTTTTTTTTTTTTGAGGGTGTAAACGTGGGGCTATGGGTTATGTGCAGCAGTTTAGAGCCACAGTTTCGTGATTTTGAGGGAGTGGCAAAAGTGTAAATTTGATAATCTTTGATTGTGTGGAATCATGTATATTGGCTTATGTCCAGTCCCGCATTTTCGTGATTGAGTGGGAGTTGCAAAAGTGTAAATTTGACATATATATATATATATATATATATATATATATATATATATATATATATATATATATATATATATATATATGATTCCCTTTTGCCTATTAAAAATAATTAATAATGCATTTGTGATTTGTTAAGTCTTTACTTTTGGGTCTCCAGTTCTAGCTCTCAATACATTAATTATCCTATCTCAGTTTATCAACTACTTGAAAGGTGTTGTACCTTTGGGCCAATCCAAAATATTCTTATGATTAAAAAAAAAAAAATTCCAAAAATCCTGCAATGTCATAATTGTCTTAATATTTGGGATATGGATATTAAGAATCTTAATTTCTAGTTGCATAAATTCAGTGATACAAAACTATTTCATAATATAATATAGTCGTCAAATCGACGCAATAATGCAAGACACAAATTTAACTCTGAACATTAACAAAGAGCAAAAGATTCATATATATTACGGCAGATATCCATGGTACTTCACGGATCAAGATTATATATATCCATGCGAAGTGGATAAAGAGACTAAAATAGAATAAAACTAGAAACTAATAATATAATGGAAAATCATGAAAGTTATTAATTACTCAGACTCTTACAAGTTATGATACGGCATATAAAATAAATCCAAGTAATTAATACTCAATAAAGTCTAAAGATCTTAACTATCATGATTTTCACAATAAACAAATAAAAAGAACATACCTGTAGAATCAACAATATCTTGCTCTGAAGCCTCACTGTCATCAGCTACTTCCTCATGAGCGCTGCCCAACCCAGGTTCACAGCCAGGTCCTCCACTCGCACCCTGATCACATCATCTCGAATGCCAATGTCATTTGCATACCGGCCTGTTCATACAGTACTTCCCAACCGTTAAAGTAGCCGCGCGAACAGGAGTAGCTGGATTCAGATAAGAGAAAATAAGGCCACGCAATGAGGCACCGACGACAGAAGAGACAGAAGAGGGTTGACCACTTGTTCCAATATCAGCGTTTTTTTTGCCTACTACCAGAAGACCAGTTTTGCAATAAAGCGCAAAGTCTTCGCAGTTGTTTTGAAACACATGATAATTGCCAAATCCACTTTGAAGAAGATACAATGCTCCGTGGAGAGCTGCCCCTGGTGGGTCAGATTTTGCAGTGGAGCATGTGCCATACCGCACATGAGCAAAGAAAACTGATCGAGAAACTCCATATTTGAAACGATACAGAGATCGATTTCCAAGGAAACAATCCAGGCAAGAGCGGACTACACCATTGTTGGATTGCCTAAATCCACCGTCTGGAAAGGAAGAACATGTCAACGTTGACTTATAAAAGCTAGAATCAGAAGATACCCAAATGTTTGAATTCGAATCTCTATCAGGTGTGAAATGGACCACCTTGTTTTCCCCAACAAAGATACCTGCAAATTCAATATGGCTAATGATTAAGGAGTCAACTAAAAGTCATTGAGATTATTGTAAAGTTATATTCGCTAACATATATAATAAAATGAGATCGCATTAGTAGATAGCTGATACTACATTGTCAACCACTGCAGCTTTATGAGGCAGCCTCATAAGCCATGCAAAGCTGATCAAATACTTCAGTATTATGTGGATGTGGTCCAATGGTTCAACCCCAAATGCATACAAATCCATCCATTACCGGCCATAAAAATGCAGATTAGTGTTGTAACGACCCACCCTCAATGACACAATATTGTTTGCTTTTGGCTCCCCAAGCTAGACTTCCCAAGAGGTCACCCATCCAGGTACTGTTTTCGCAGAAGCACACTTAACTTCGGAGTTCTGATAGGTTCATTGTCATCACAGCTTTAAAACGCATTGTGTCAAGAAGGGTACGTTTATACATATAAGCACATCCCCATTCTCAGGCGATGTGGGATGTCACAATCACCCTCTCTTGGGATCCAGCATCCTCGCTGGCGACCCTCATGGGATCACCCCATTCTTGGTGTCCTAGCGAGTGCCCGCTGACAACCTTTATGGGCTTGTGCACGCTCTCATCATCTCAGGCTGGGCAATGGCTCTGATACCATTTGTAACGACCTATCTTCAATAACGCAATCTTGTCCGCTTTTGGTTCCCCCAAACCAAACTTCCTAGGAGGTCACCCACCCTAATACTACTCTCGCAGAAGCACGCTTAACTGCAGAGTTCTGATAGGTTCATGGCCATCACGGCTTTAAAACGCATTGTGTCAAGAAGGATACGTTTATACATGTAAGCACATCCCCATTCCCAGGCGATGTGAGATGTCACAAATGTTGAGGATGATAACCTCCACATTTAGATATACCCTCTTAACTTGTTTGAATTATATAAATCAAGTATTCTAAGAAATTGGACAATTTCTTTCACAGTGATATGTTAAATAACTCTGATGAATCTCTGCCAAAGCTCTGCAAATGAATGGCATGTTGCAAGAAATCACATTCATGGGTTAAGATGATTTTTTTTTTCCTGGGCTAATAACCAACCTTAGAAGTTGTCATAATTGCGATATTTTGTGAATTTAATGATGAACACGTTAATAACATTTAACAATAAATGTGGAATGGATGATGCATACCAGAAACCACGTTAAAAGAAAGAAATAAATCAAGGGGAGAAAAAAAGAAACTAAAACTAAAATGAAAACCCCCGAAAGCAAATTGACACAAACAAAACTCTGTGACACAAATTAAAATGGATGAATAATAAGGAACAACTTTGCTAACATGTTGATGATCGTCATTTCTTTTAATCATTCATATATATATATATATATATATATATATATATATAGAGAGAGAGAGAGAGAGAGAGAGAGAGAGAGAGAGAGAGAGAGAGAGAGGTGACGACAGCTCTGTAGGTAAGGAACTATTTTCACATATTGCAATCTCTTTATATTGTCTTGTTATTCTCTTCTGGGTTGTATTATACAACAATAAAAACAATTGAATCACATGTTGTGATGTACTAGAAGTGCTCTAATCCAAAAATGTTTATGCTTTGGCATGATCATCTTGGACATCTAGGAACAATTATGATACGTCGAATAATTGAGAACTTTCATGGGCATTCCTTAAAGAACCAAAAGATTCTTGTACCAAGTGATTGTCCTTATACTACATGTTCTCAAGGTAAATTTGTAATAAAGTCATCCCCTTCTAAGGTAATTGTTGAATCTCCATCATTTTTACAAAGAATTTAAGAGGATATATGTGGGTCAATTCACCTTTCATGTGGGTCATTTAGATATTTTATAGTTTTAATAGATACATCAACTAGATGGTCACATGTTTGTCTATTTTCTACTCGTAATGTTGCGTTTGCTAGACTTCTTGCCCAAATAATTAGATTACGGGCAAAATTTTCTGATTATCCTATTCAATCTATTCGGATGGATAATGTGGTGAATTTACATCCCAAGCATTTTATGACTATTACATGTCAATTGGTATTAATGTTGAACATCCTGTTGCTCATACCCATACCTAAAATGGTTTATCCGAATCATTTGTTAAATGACTTCAGTTAATTGCTCGACCTTTGCTTATGAAATCAAAATTACCTTTTTCTGCTTGGGGACATGCAATATTACATGCCGCAACATTAGTTCGGATCGGACTAACATCTTATCAAAAATATTCTCCTTTGCAACTTGCATTTGGTCAACCACCAAATATTTTTCATTTTCGCATTTTTTGTTGTGTTGTATATGTTCCAATTGCTCCACCTCAGTGCACTAAGAGGGACCTCAGTATAAACTTGGGATTTATATTAGTTTTGATTCTCCTTCTATTATTAGATACCTTGATCCTTTAACTAGTAATATTTTTAAAGTACGTTTTGAATATTGTCATTTTGATGAAAATATATTCCCATCACTAGGGAAAGAAAAGTCGTTGTCAGAAGCATGACAAGAAATCACTTGGAATAATTTGACGTTATCTCATTTTGATCCTCATACAAATCAATGTGACCTAGAAGTTCAGAGAATCATTCATTTGCAGAGTATTGCAAATCAATTGTCAGATGCATTTACTGACAACAAGAAAATAGTTAAATCTCACATTCCAGCTGCTAATACTCCAACAAAGATAGAAGTCCATGTAGGACAATCAATTAATACAACAGCAAATGAATCTAAGGCACGCCTGAAGCGTGAAAGTCCTATTGGTGCAAAAGATAAGATTCCCCGGAAGAGAAAAGCATAAGGAAATGAAATCGGCACTCCTGAAGAGGCCTTACCCACAAAACATGCAACGAAAATTGATCCATCCAAACTTTCTATACAAAATTCTCCTGGAAATGAATCCCCTGAAGAGGAATCTCCTGAAGAGTTACCTCCTGAAGAGGAACAAGTACCTGAAAATAATGAGATCTCAATAAATTATATAAGTACAGGAGAAATATTGGATAGAAACAAAATTGTTGTCGACAACATATTTTCATTTAAAGTTGCATTTGACATTACCAGAAGTAATGATGATATTGAACCACAATCCGTCGAAAAATGTCGACGTAGAAATGGTTAGCCAATGTGGAAGGAAGCAATTCAGGCAGAATTGAGCTCACTAGCAAAAAGTGAAGTATTTGGACCTATAGTCCAAACACCTAAAGGTGTATCGCTTGTTAGATACAAGTGGATATTTGTACGAAAACGTAATGAGAAAAATAAAATTGTGAGATATAAAGTAAGACTTGTTGCACAAGGTTTCCTGCAGAAACCTGGTATTGATTATGAAGAAACATATTCCCTTATAGTAAATGCAATTACATTTAGATTTTTGATTAGTTTGGTAGTTACAGAAAGTTTGGATGTGCGTTTAATAGATGTGGTTACAACATATTTATATGGATCACTTGATAATGATATATACATGAAAATCCTTGAATGATACAAAATGTCTGAAGCATATAATTCCAAATCCCGAAGTATTTATTCTAGCAAGCTACAAAGATCTATATACGGGTCAAAGCAATCTGGACGCATATGGTACAATTGTCTTAATGAGTATCTATTGAAATAAGGATTTGAGAATAATCCAATTTGTCCATGCGTTTTTATTAAGAAATCAGAATCTGGATTTGCTATCATTGCAGTTTATGTAAATGATTTAAATCTTGTTGGGACTCCAGAAGAGCTCACAAAAACTGCCACTTATTTAAAAAATGAGTTTGAGATGAAAGATCTTGTAAAGACAAAATTTTGTCTTGCTTACAAATTGAACGTTTTTCAAATGGAATTCTCATTCATCAACCAACATACAAAAAAAAAAGAAGAAGAGAAAGTCTTGAAGCACTTTTACATAGAGAAAGCTCATCCTTTAGGCACTCCAATGGTTGTTCAATTACTTGATGTAAAAAAAGACCATTTTTGGCCCTCGAGAAGATGACAAAGAAATTCTTGGTCCTGAAGTACCATATCTTAGTGCAATTGGTGCTCTAATGTATCTTGCAAATTACACACGACCTGATATAGTATTTTCAGTTAATTTACTATCAAAATATAGTTCTATACCAACTCGAAGGCATTGGAATGGGGTCAAACATGTTTTACTTTATCTTCATGGAACAAGTGACATGGGATTATTTTATCCAAAGGTTCAAATTCACAATTAGTTGGATATGCAAATATGGGTTTTCTTTCTAATCCACATAAAGGTAGATCTCATACAGAATATCTATTTACATGTGGAAGTACTGCTATTTCATGAAGATTTGTCAAACAAACACTTGTTGCTACTTCTACAAATCACTCAGAGATTATTGCAATTCATAAAGCAAATCGGGAATGCATATGGCTAAGATCAGTAATTCAACACATTCGAGAAAAGTGTGGTTTATCCACAATATTATATGAAGATAATGCTGCTTGTATCACACAGATCAGAGGATGATATATTAAAGGTGATAAAACAAAACACATTTCATCAAAATTCTTTTATACACATGAGCTCCAGAAGAATGGTAATATTGATGTGAAGCAGATACGATCAAGTGACAATTTGGCATATTTATTTATCAAAACATACCAACTGCAACATTTAAGAAGTTGGTGAATAACATTGGAATGCATCGGCTCAAGGATCTTTCATCATAAGCAATTGAAGTTCTTCATGCTAATGAGGGGGAGTAAAATGATTATGTTGATTGTACTCTTTTTCCTTTGCTAAGGTTTTTCCCATTGGGTTTTCCTTTGAAAGGTTTTAATGAGGCAGTCCTAAAGCATACGATGACACAAAATAATAATGTACTCTTTTTCATTCGCCACAAGTTTTTTCCCACTGAGTTTTTCCTTGGCAATGTTTTAACAAGGCATATTCTTAATGTATGTTCATCCAAGGGGGAGTGTTATGAATGCATTCATGCATTTGGTGGATGACCATTTAGTTCCATCTTTTGGAATTCTACATATTCATGTCATCTTTTAGAATTTCATAACATTCATGTACTACATTGATATACCCTTTTAATTCATGTACTATTCTTTCATATTCCTTAACCTCCCATTATGATTCCATATCTATAAAAGGGAGTATTGAGTTGTATGTAATAACACACAATAATAGAAAAGAATCATACATAGTTCCTAAAGAACTAGTTTTACATATTGCAATCTCCTTATATTGTCTTGTTATTTTCTTTGATTTTACAACATACTCTATATTCTTTCACAATTTAAGTTTGTTATGGGTCAGAATATAAGACTGGAATTTTTTGATGGTTAACATGCAACTCTGGTTGGGATCATAATCACACATACGTACAGTCTACATGCTACCCTGAGTTTTCTTTTTTATCAAATGTGGTACCTGTTGTATGGAAAAAGATGAAAATGGTACCTCCGTCCAATTTCTAGTCCAAAACTAATGCCCAACCATGTTATCCTATAGGTATTAGCGTCATGTACGACACATGTCCCCATGCACAACTCAGCGTGAGAGAGACATCCACGTTAGCCTCTCTCCACTGCCACATCACTTAAAAGGGAATTTTCAAAAAAAAAAAAAATGGTGAATTTTCAAAAAAAAGCAAAGAGTAAAAATATTTTTTTTCGATGCAGACAATACCATTTTTCTTAACTTCTGATAATTTGTAGCCCTAAATCCTCAAAGTTCGTCTTTCTCCCCAAAATCTCTTTCGTTCCTTCTTGCCCCATTCAATCTCCTTCCAAAGCTAGTTATAGCATTTAGGCCGGATTTGTTGTCGGAGGTAACTGAAGTATATTTGCAGTTAGATTTTTCCGAAACCCACTCGGCCAACGTTCTCGGAACCCACTCACGACAGAGTACCAGCAAAAAAACAAAAGGTATTTCTGAGACCCGAATGTGATATTTCACGATGCTTTGTGTAAGCTTTCTTTGTGCTATGCGGAAACCCAAGAAACTTTATATACATCTTTCATGTTGGGGTTAGTTGTTAGGTAAAGTAATTTATATATATATATATGAGTTTGGTTTTGTGGGCAAAGCATAAAGTGCCGAGCTTTATGTAGGGTCCCCAATGCACAGTATTTTGTGTGTTTTTGTCGGTTGTAGCTTTTGGCATTTTCTGTCATATTCTTGTCTGAAGGTTGTTGGGAACGATGTGTAAAGAATTGGTTCTGAACTTCAAATTTTTAGGTCTTCCAACTTCAAAAAAGTTGAATGTAATTGAGTGAGAGACTCTAAAAGGTCCCCACCCATTGATGCTAGTTCTGACAATATGGGTATGGTAGGTTTAACATTATGTTTCTTAAAATGTCTTGAATAAAAGGGAATAAAAGGTCTTAAATTCATATGTCATATGGTCTCCAATGCACTGTGTTAGATTAGAATAAAATGTAATAAAAGGTCTTGAATTCGTATGTCATATGGTCCCTAATGCACTATGTTAGATTAGCATCTCAATCTTACCATTACTTTACACTTGAGATTAAAATAAAGAGAGTATATATATATCACATGTTATTATTGGTTGACAAAGGCTATTTAGGACAATTCTCATCCCAATCTGGCATTTTTTTTCTTTTGGAACAAATGAAGCACTCTGTTGTTTTTGTGAGTGAAAATGATTGCAAGTTTATGCTTTATTACTCTTAGTTTAGTTATTTAATTTTATCAATATTTCTGAAAGTGAAGTAAATAATGAGAAGTGACTAGTAAGGAATGACTAATCTTTTGGTTAATAGGTCCAATTTGTTAGAGTTGAGTGCCCAAGAATACAAATTCTATTAAGTGGATGCTCATCCACACATTCAATACTAAATAGCACCTGTTAAATAATGGATACCAGATGTAATGTGTAATATGGTGTGCTAATTTGTTGCTTGGTATTGCAATTGGAATATACTCATTAACTTTCAACTTTTTGATAATTGGTAGACTACAATTTTTCAAAACATTGAAACTTGTTAGGACATTGTTAAATTACTGCCGAATGAACTGTTTATGTGTTTCTCTCCTTGTCCTTGTCCTAGATTGTATTTACTGTATAAAAGTGTGCTACTTACTTCTTAACTTAGTGCTGCTTCAATTCTTCATAACATAATTTTTGTACTTTGTGCAGAAATAGATCCAGTGTTTGATCTAACCATTTACCATCATGGGTCCTTGTCCGAACACGGGATGGAGTATATAAGAGGAGACATTATGGAAATTCAACAACTGGATGCAGACAACTTTGCCAGTTGGGACATTACAAATGTACTAGAAGAGTACTTAGGGTACCGATACAATGACATACAGGCAATGTACTACAAGAACGACGATCAAAGCAACGAAGATATACACGGTCTGAATTCAAACAAAGATTTTGAGAATATGATAAATGGGATCATAAATGGTCGCAAGAAGAGGTTGCATGTGTTTGTAGATTATGAAGAGGAGGAACCAGTTGAACCAATCCCGATTGAAACAGTGGCCCCAATGTTGCTTCTCCCTCAGACTCCTTCTGAGGTAAAGATTCAATATTCCGAGGATGATGTGCCAAATCATAGTTCACAGCCAGCGAAGCAACCTGTTGTACAACCAGCACAGCAGCCAATACAGCAGCCTGCTATGCAGCCAACACAGTAACTTGCTGTACAGCCAGCATAGCAACCAACACAGCAGCCTGCCCGGAAGTCCACCTGGGAACCTCGGAGGCAATCAGTCTGATAGCCTCGATAGCAGCCACAACAGCAGCCTCAAGATGAGGATGATGATGAGTACCTTGACTTGAGTGACTTTGAAGTCGCTGATGGAGTAGAAGAAGACATCTTCATTGAAAGTGAATAAAATGTTTTAGCCAAGCGAGGGAAAAACCTAGCAAATGATATTAGTCATGGGATAAAGCATCTACATCAAAGGAGGGATGTGATGCAATAAATGACTCAGATGACATGTCCTCAAATAGTGAGACATTTGACAGTATGGGCAGTGAGGAAGATGATGAAGGTGAACATCATCCGAAAAGAGTGAGGAGGTATCCCGAGTGGAAGCCGAAGCAAGACCTTAAAGAAATAGTGCAATTTTCAATAAGTTTGAAGTTTAGCAACCCTACTGAGTTCAAGAAAACCTTACTAGTGTTTGCGGTGCAAAATTCATTTGACTACAAATACTAGTACAATGATAAGACATGGGTCTCTATAGTCTGCAAGAAAAATTGTCCATGGAGTATACACACAAGCTGGTCCAACTGCAAATCATTCTTCTAGATCAAAACCTTCCACTCAAATCATAATTTTAGCAGCCATTACCATAACAAACGGGCAACAATACATTGGGCTGCTAATAAATATATAGACAGTTTTCGAGACCATAGAGCTTGAAACTGAAAACTCTGAGAGAGATGATCAGGAGGGATTACCATGTTAAGTTGCCACCGTGCAAAAAGAATGGCACTAAAGCTCTTGGATGGTATAGATGGTGAGCAGTATAGGCACACCATGGAGTACGACAATGCATTACTGCATTGGAATTAGGGTTTCTCAGCGTACATTCAGCGAGATGGAGTGTTCTTCCAGCAGATGTGTGTCTTGTTGGCTGCCTGCAAGCAAGGCTTCTTGGCAGGATGTAGGCCAATGATCTGTGTAGATGCTTGTTTCTTAAAGGGGAAGTGGGGAGGTCAGCTACATGCAGCAGTTGCAAGGGATGAAAATGATGACATCTTTTCGATAGCATATGCGATATATGAGTCTGAAACCAAGGACACATGGACTTGGTTCTTGCAGGCACTGTTAGAAGATATTAGGTACCCTCGTAAGCATATGTGGTCATTCATGTCCAACCGTCAAAAGGTAATATTTAGTGTAATTGTCTTGTGCTCCTACAAAACGCACTCAAAAATATTTTAACATGTCTCTACTGAATATTATCAAACAAGGGTTAATTCAAGCTTTAGAGGAACTGATGCCTAGCTTAGAGCATAGATACTATGTCAAGCACTTGCATGCCAACCTGAAGAGGAAAGGCTTTAAGAGGAAAGAGTACAAGGATGCTCTTTGGGGTGCAGCCAGGGCACCCAAGGAGATACAATTCAAGTATTACCTTGAGGTAATCAAAGGAATGGACTAGGGTGCATACAACTACCTTGAGAAGGTTAACCCCAAGATGTGGTCACGCCATGCTTTCAGAACGAGCAGCTGCAGTGACATATTGCTGAACAACATTGCGAAGAGCTTCAATGCATGGGTGATGGAAGTGAGGGACCAACCGATTCTATCTTGTTTGGAGACAATATGGAGGTAGCTGATGAATCGGTTTGATAAGAAAAAGGCTGGAGCAACAAATGCAACTAATATAATGTGCCCTAAGATCATGAAAAAGCTGGAGCGAAATAAGAAGGCTGATGATTACATATGTCACTGGAGTAATAACCTCCAGTTTGAGATTGACCACAGCCATGAGCCCAAAAGGGTCGTTGACCTTAAAGCAAAAACTTGTGGATGTGGCTGTTGGCGGCTAAACGGTATTCCTTGCCCTTATGCAATTTGTGTAATATACAGAAACATGCGATACCCTAAAGAGTACATCAGCAAATGGTACTTAATGGACACATATAGACTGTCATATGCCCCTAGTATTTGTAACAACCCACTTTTTACAAAAAGGCGTAAGTGGAAATTTTGAATTTCCACGTATCGTTATGACATCAACAATGACGTCATCAGAGTATAAATTGATAGCGGAAGACATTTTTCTTTTACAATAACATATCAGAGCTGACTAAATAAACTCAATATATAAAATAATAACTATTTGTTCTGATATAATAAAATACACCAAATAACAACATACGTACCACATACGGCACAAACTTACATAGCCATTGTATATAACATTTACATACTAAAGGTCTCGTCCATAACCTAGCAGCTCCTACCTCGAATCCTGCAAAACTTGCATGTGATTGTGGTTCATACCACAATCCCATATTGTGGTTCATACCACCTCAACCATATAGTGACACACTAATTTATTTAATAATATACAATGCAACCAAATGATGCCATATATATATATATCATATGCACAATCTCTCTAGCAAAGATAGCTCTTTACTATACTAACATATATACTCTATCTTGAATAGCGCCCACTATTATAGTTGACTGTGCCCACGCGCCAACCATGTACACCTACCATTAACAACGTCCACCATTATAGTTGACTGCACCCACACGCCAACCATGCACACCTACCGTGAACAGCACCCACCATCCTAATTCTATTAATAATGCCTACTATCCAACAATATTAACAACCAACTTACTAACCTATTACATAAGCTTAGTATAAACATATACTTACCTACTTGTAATCATACAACTATCATACATGTAATTCCAATCAAAACATGTTAATTATATGTCAAACAACTCACATACAATCAAATAAAGCAGCAATCACCATATTGCTAAAGACTAAATGACTCGTATCACCTCTAGTGAGTAAGAAATACTCACAGTAGTTCTTTTGGCTTCAGGAAAGCGTTCAGAGATAAAACCACTGCAATAAACAGATATAATCCAAACAAATAGTGAATCAGTACAATTTACTAAACATAGATTTAACCCTATACTCGTTTCTGACTTCTTGATCCTATTATTGTTTTAACATAATAACGGCATATAAAATTCTTCTATTATAATGCCACATATTTCATGTGTGCATTAAAACTTCATTTATTATTAAATTACTAAAATAACCTTAACCATAACAATTACCAAAATACCATTTTTCATAAAGATTACCAAAATACCCTTTTTTACCGAAAATGATTCTTTTTTACTTGGGCATCACAATGACATGATTTGTACTTCAATCATTTCGCTTCGAAAACCTTATTTTAAAAACATAACTTGAATCATTAAAGGATAGGAATCTTATCCAAAATATCTACTGTAAATATCTCTAAATATCTTCTGGGATATTTTGTAAAACATCTCAAAATATCTTTTGAGATATTTTGTAACATACATAATTTTAAAACATGTTGTTCTTTTCTTTTCTTAATCCATTCTACCTCTTATCTTTTAAAACCTTCTTTCTTTTTCTTATCTAACATTCGAGAGATAAAGTAGAGAGGATCTTAAAGATTCTTACCTCAATTAAAACCCAAGAGAGAGATCCTTCCTTCCTCTATGTTGCAAGGTTCTCGAAAGGAAGAGAAAGAGAGAAATGGAGAGAACCTCTCCTAGTGTTGGTCGAGTGAGGGAAATAGAAGAGGATCTTCGACTCTCCTTTGATGTAATCCAAAAACATGATCAAATGAAGTTAATGAAAGAAGTTTATATATATATATATATATATATATATATATATATATATATATATATATATATATATATATATATATATATATACATGAGAAAGAAGAGAGAAGAAAAGTTCTTTTCTTGCTTGAACCATGAAGTAGTGAAGGAGATAGAATCAAGTATCACTTACCAAAATGGAGAGGATGAAAGCTATTGATGCACCTCCAAACCAGGGACTAAGAGCTTTTGATTTCAGTGCATGCAACTCAAGAAAAACGTGCTGGATAGGAGAGGAAATCAAAGAGTTTCATGCTTTGATTTTCGATACAAAAACAAGAAGAGAATTGCCTTTGCTGTCCAAACCAAAACCAGCAACTAATCCAAAGAAAAGAGGGACTAAAAGAGCTCTATTACAGGGCTTCTTCTTCCTATAATCTAAGAGAAACAACAAAGAGTTACTTGCCGCAGTAAAAACAGAGAAAGAAGAGAAGTCATCGAGAAAGAAATTTGAGAGAGTTTTGAGACTTCTTGAAGAAGAATGAAAGAAAATGTGCTACTCTATTTATACTGATTTGAACGGCCAAGATCAATCCATTTTGATCTGATCCAATGGCTTAGGAAACAACTTGGAGAACAAGTTTGGTGACTCATCAAAAATAATCATTACACTTCAAAAATATCCATTATCTTCAATTCAATCCTATCTTATCTAAGCAAGATGATATGGTTTGGTTGGCTAAGATTGATCACAAACTCATCTAAGGTCAAGAACATGTCGAGCTAGGTCATAACTCATCAAAAGAAATAATGAGAATTAGATAAAAATCAAAAAACAGCTATTTCGGGTGAGATTCTGCATTTCTGCAGAAAGTCGATGATCTATTTTTTACACTGAAGAATAATCGATCGATCGCATTTCGATTGATCCATTTTATAATTGATCGATCGCATTTCAATCGATCCATTTTTACACTATGAAATAATCGATCAATCTATTATACTTAATCAAATTTTCATTCGCTTCAGCACCTATATAACTAAATCACCTAATTGATTATTTAATCGATCGATCGATTTCTAGTTCTATCAATTGGTCAAAACTAACCTCGCACGATCGATTCTAAGTTAATATATAATTGCACGATCGATCAATTATACTTAGGTAGAATCCCAATCCGTTTTAAACTCTAAATATATTGTCACTAAGTATTTGATTCCTTTAAACCTAAATTGATGAATATTTATGAATAAATATTCATATTTAGTTTATTACGCCTTAAATCCTATTTTAAGATATTTTATTCAATATCTTAAAATACGGGGTATTAAAGTATTCATCCAATGCCTGGACCCAGTGACTAGCCCATTGACCACGATGTAGACCCTATAGAGCCACCGATTCCAAAGCCACAATGCAGTAGGCCAAAAAAGATTAAAAGAAGAGGCATTGATGAGACGGAGTCAGATGAAAGTGTTAAGGTCACTCGAAAGGGCTACGATGTATGTTGTGGAAATTGTGGTCAAAAAGGCCATAATGCTAGATGCTGCAGCCAACCTGAAAATTCAAACAGGAAAAAGTATTCCAAAAGGGTTAAGAAGCCGAAGCTGAAGCCAACAACTGTGAGTTATAATATAATTTTTTAAAAAAAAACTTTACAAAATAACCATAAATTGTTTTATAATTGAATGTTATGTGTTTTCTATGTCTCAAGGACGACCCTCGAAAACAGTATATACCCCTGGAAACACTGCCCCTAGAAACACTGTTGGTCAACCATCTACAAGTCAACCATCAGGCAACCCTCAAACTACAGGTCAACCATCAGGCAACCTTCAGACTACATCTCAATCCATCAAGAATAGAGAAAGGTGGGTCTCTGACCTATACCGGAGGTTGGCACAGGTGAGCTTCTCATAAAGTTTGTGTGAATTTTTCTTTAGGGACAAAATATTAATTTGTTACTTATTACTTACAACTTCGAGAACAAAATTGAAATCCAGTGCATCAGCTACAAGGAGGATCTTAGCAAGATTAGAAAACTAATTGTCTTTGACATTGGGTCCATTAGTGGTGTATGTAAATTTTGAGATCTAGACATTGAATGTGAATGATTGTGAAGTTGTGAAAGATGTGGATATATAAAGTAGTGCACAAGTTGGTCATTTTCTGAACAGGTTTAAGTGTAATAGGTTGAGTATGTGCAACAAGTTGGTCATTTTTTGAACAGTTTTAACTGTAACAGGTTATTATTGGTTTTGGTCATTCAAAGTGGTGAATGTAAATTTTGTGAATCTAGAGATTGAATGTGAATGAGTGTGAAGTTATGAACCAGTTGGGCATGTTATTATTGGTTTTGGTCATTCAAAGTAGTGTATGTACATTTTGAGATCTAGACATTGAATGTGAATGAATGTGAAGTTGTGAAATATGTGGACATGTTATTATTGTTTTTAGTCATTTTTTAATCAGGATTGATTGTGTTTTTTTTTTTTTTTTTTTTTTTTTTTTTTTACAGAATGGATTGTTTCATCAAGTTGGTTTTTGAATAGGTTATTTTGTGTAAATAGGTACCATTTATGATAAAAGTAAAAAACCAAGGTGCCATTTGTGATAAATTTGCAAAACCCAGGTACCATCTGTGTCACTATGAAGTTTTGTTTCAAAATACTACTTTGTTACACAACATGTTGCAAAACATGCAATACCAAACTTAAGCAAATAATTTTATGTAAATAGGTACCATTTATAATAAAAGTAAAAAACTGAGGTATCATTTGTGATACATTTGCAAAACCCAGGTACCATTTGTGTCACTGTCATATTTTGTTTCAAAATGCTACTTTGATACATGTTTTGTTTCAAAATGTTACTTTGTGTTACACAACATGTTGCAAAACGCACATACCAAACGTATGCAAATAATTTTGTGTAAAAAGATACCATTTATGGTAAATGTACCAAAACTAAGGTACCATTTATTATAACTTTTAAAAACCAAGGTACCTATTTTGTTACATTTGAAAACTCTGGGGGCCATTTGTGATACAACTTGAAATACATTTGAACAATTTTATTTTTTATTTTTTATTTATTTATTTTTTTTGTATAGAAATTTTATAGAAATACAATTAAGTGGTCAAACATATTACATTGTGTTCACAATTGTTGCATATGACTGATTGTGTCTTGTTCATTTTTTGCTTACAAATGGATGAATTGTTTTGTTTCAAAATGTTAGTTTGATACCGGACAATTCAAAAATTACATAATTCACATACATGTGTCAAACTACCAAGTCACTCTAGAAGTGCAACACAAGCAACTAACAACATTGTAAACCATGACAACAATAAAGCATACATAAAAATTTTCTCTCTTGTCCTATATATGTGATTTTCCTTCTCTAGACACTTGATGATTTCCATGTGTTTATCATCCCCCATCTCCAAGCCATTTCCATGCAACTTTCCATTTCATTCTCCAAGTCTTTCATCCTTGTCACCAATGTACCATTTTCATCTATCAAGTCATTAACCTTCTTCATAATCCGTTTTAAAACCTCCACATCCCTTGCACAAGTTGGTTTATCCAGCCATTTGAAAATTTTGCATGCAGATTTTGTCTACATGTTGAAGTATAGGAAGTCAGTAAGAACTCACTCAAATTATTTTATGGAAGTTCTTCAATCATAACAACAACAAAGCATAAATGAAATTGCTTGGAACTACTTACTCTTGAGTTGTAAGTGGCGTAATCCCAAAATTTTCTTTTAGGGTTTTCCTCAACCAAGAGGTCTTTAATGATGCTGGTAAATCGCAATAACATATGTACGACATCCCAGCACGCAGAAGATTCAGTTGATAACTACGTTTGATTCAAATGTCAAAACAACAAAACAAAAGATAAATTTTTTTTAAGAGCCTGATACAAAAATAAATAAATTAAAAAAATTAAAAAAAATCCTAACTTAAAAACAAACTAATGGGTTAAGAACACACCATGTCTGAAGAACGGAAACTTCTTTCCCGCCCGAATCTCGTAGGCGACTTGATGATGTCATTCATCCGATTGTTCAGTAGTTGCTCGGGAGAAACGATCGTGCAAGACCTGTGGGACACCACAGAAATATATGTCGGCCTTCCTATATGATTCGCCAGAACCAAAAAGAAAGATCAAAATTTTGACTGTCATTTTAAGTTGAATTTAATTAATCTTAATCTTAAACAACTACCATAATATAATAATTACTTCATTCCTTTAATTAGTCCGATGACAATTATGTGCTGCACCTGCACGACGAGATATTAGTAAGCAATCTTGCTGGAGGTAGTTTTTTATTTACTTTTGATCTATTGAGAACAGAAATTATTCGTTTATTTATTTATTTATTTTTATTTTTTTCTAGCTTCTTCTTTAGCATCCTAATAAGTACACCAATAGACCATTAATTCAGGATGCAGGTTAGGCTTTTGCATGTTAACAAAATATATATCTGCCTAGCTTGTTAATTTAAGCCATAGTGATCTTATTGCGTCAATTGATTTGGTTAGTTTGATTGATTGTTGTCGGTCTCTATTTTGTTCATTCTTTGAAGATGGCGAACCGTACATACTTAAAGAATGATATTGGACCTCTCAAAAAAACAAAAAAGAATGAATGACGTATAAGTTGAGTCCACCATAAAAAAAAATAATAATAATAATAAAAAAAATAAAAAAAAAAAAACCTTTATAACAAGAATATATAGCACCTCCGCTGGTTCGATCAAATTTGGGCAATATACGGCGACTTTAATTCCAGTGGGAAGCGGTATAAAGTCAACCTCAAGTTATACACAACGTGTTCTTTGAAAATGATATTCAGAAAAACGTTATTCGTAATTCTATATATTAGAAATTAATCATCGATCGCCCAATTAAGTCCATTGCAAGCATCAATTTTCTAAAATAAAAAGTCTTCGCCCAATTAAATGTAATATATTTTATGATTTTGATTTTACATCATGGAAGCATGTGAAAAAGAAAACGAGTGAAAAAAAGGAAACAAAGGATCATGAATACATCAATGGAAAAATTTATAGAGTTGACCGCACACCGATAATTCACTCAATGAACTTGTAAAATGACAAAAAGTGAGTGGAAGAAACCGCCTAGTTATAACACTTCTAAATTAATTAACTTGTAATTAACTAGAAGTACTCTTATTATTTTTTTTTTATTTTTTTTTTAACATGTCCACACAAGAGGGGGAAGGGGGATTCGAACTAACAACTCCCGCTTCATGAGGCGTAGTCCCCAGCCGATTGAGCTACCTCTTGAGGACAAGTACTCCTATTATTACCGCATTATCAAAATACATCTAGTAGAATTGTACAACTGATTTGAGCTTAATTAATTACCTCTATTTTATCCTTTGTGTCCTTTATATATATTCCTTCTTCTTTTGCTCTTCCTTTTTCAATTATCAACATACATTAATAATGCCACAGCTCCTATGATACATGATCCTTTGTAATTTGCCCTCATATCCAAAAAAATTACAAGAATTACATTAATAAACATGTAACTGCAACTACGAGGCCCCGCTCTGCAACCTTGAAATTCCGTGAATAGCTTTACCCAATTTTGTGAATACTTTTACCCACTCTCTTGGCCGGCTGGTACTATGGCCATCTAATATGTAAAATGTTAAAGTGTCCTACATCGCTAAGATTTTTTTCACCTGGGCACTTTATAAGTCATAGTGTTCTCTCCTCTCTCAAGGCGTCTTTTGAGGGTGAGTAAGGCCCATGGACTTTTTACATAGTATCAGAGCTACAGACCTGTGGCCTATAGGATCTTTCCGGTGTCCTTTTGACGACCTTCCGACGAATTTCCGGTGTTCTTCAAGTGATTTTCCGGCGCTCTTTCTTGTGACGGTGCTCTTTCTTGTGACAGTAACCGCTGTTTGGGGATCTTTGTAGCCTTTTGGCAGTCCAATCTGGAACAATAAGTCCAGAAAAAGATTCTCAAGGTACGGGACTTCCCTCCTGTGAAAGAAACTCCGCCGTTCCCTACCTCACGCGCCGTCACGCGCCGCCACCCCTCTTTTTGATTTTATTTTTTGCCTATTTTATTGTGATCTGCGGCTTAATTCATTGGCAAAATTTTGGGACAATGTGGTTTGGCCCTTCACAGGATTAACAGCTAATTTATGTTCTCCGACCATCATTGTAAGTTGCCGCTTGGCCCCTCATGGGATTAACAGATATTTTCCGTTCTCCGACCGTCACTTTCAGCCTTTCTCACTGGCACCGTTTTGATCCAACCATCGGCTGCATTTAAATCTTGCTTCTAATTTCAAACTCAATATTTCAGAATCTTTCACCTTGAGTTTGAGGGGGGATGTTAGAATATATTATTGTCTTTCCTATTATGATTTATTTACTACCTTAATTAGTCTTCTTTCCTACCTTAAATTCTCTAGGGTTTCTTGGTCACTACTCATAGCCTCTCTATATA
Source organism: Alnus glutinosa (assembly GCF_958979055.1). Taxonomy (NCBI): domain Eukaryota; kingdom Viridiplantae; phylum Streptophyta; class Magnoliopsida; order Fagales; family Betulaceae; genus Alnus; species Alnus glutinosa. The sequence goes on along the minus strand of NC_084888.1, from coordinate 11,657,769 downwards.
TAGAGTTCTCTTGTAATATGTTAGAATATCAATACTCAATACTATGTAGTCATTAATATATTTTCGCTCTCTCTTACACTCTCTCTCTCTTTCACATATCTTTATTTATTTCATATATACTCAACTTTCTTTCATATATAATGAAAAACATGTAAATCCACGACTTAATAAGGGAATCATTAACGAAACTTAGCCCATGAGATTGTGCGTGCCTGATCAATTGCATATATATCGAGTTTAATTATTTTCGTAAGTGTAATTATTATGGAAAATAAATTTAAATTCAATTGTTTTCTTCATGGACAAAATACATTCAGAAAGAACAATATTAGTGGTCATTTTGAGTTACTGACAATGTCTTTCTCCAATTAAAAGGAAGAAAAAAAAATGAAAATAATAAATATAAATAAATAAAAAAATCCATGAAGAACAAGCACTACATAAAGGAGCAGCTAAGTCCTTCAATTCCAATAATCCTTCCATGCATCACGTTTCACAAACAGATTAAATTAACCCCTGCTTTTATTCACAAGGTTTAGCTTTGCTCTCTTTTAAAAAATTTATTAAGGAAGCAAAAGTTAATATTTTTTCCTTTTTCTTTTCTTTGCACGTAGGCTTATTCTTTGTTACTTTATTTTGAAAATAGTCAAATTCTTTTTAGAGTACAGAGTCAATGGACATAAAAAATGAGTCTGCTATGGAAGGTGACTCAAGCAAAGGAATGAATGAGCACATGGTTCCCGTTCGTGTAAGTAATATAAAGCTCTTTCAAGTCAGGTTATTGCAGGCTATAAGATAAAAATTTATATATTTTAAATTAATTATATTATCTGAATTTCTTGTGGAATATATATATAGAGGTGCTAGAAAATTTCATTATATGCATAATTCTGAACAATATAATGGCAATAAGGGGTCGTTTTGTAAAACTTTTTTTATGGTTTTATTTGCTTTTTCGTAATGATGTGAAATAAAGATGAGAGTAAACAGCACTGTAATCTCTCTCCCCACTCCCCCCACCCCCCCCCCCCCCCCCCCCCCCCCCCCCGCTTTTTGCTTTTTTTCTTTTCATTTTGCAGTACTGTACGTTCCTAAAATCAATGAACAAACACCCTCAGCTGAGGAAGTGATATCCGATTATCAAAGGCTACTAGAAAGGTGTTGTGTTATTTTCCCCCCTTGTTCAGCTGTACTTTCATATTTTTGGGTGTCTGATAACTTTTTTTTATGAGGTAATTTAAAAATAAATAAATAAAAAATAAAAAAATGTTTATTTTAGGTGGTTTGTATTGAAAAGTTGTTTATTAATGTTTTCACTTAAAATATATATATATATATATATATATATATATATATATATATATATATATATATATATATATAGAGAGAGAGAGAGAGAGAGAGAGAGAGAGAGAGAGTGCAAACACACCTGTAGATATCTGCTTAATTGGGTACGTAATTCCGGTCGTATAATGAGGTTGAAATGTTGTATATCTGATGTTAAACATGTTTGGTATTTTTCAGACTGGAATTATATGATCTAGAAGAGAAAAAGGTGAAAGGAGATGGCAATTGTCAGGTAAGTTTCAACTTCAAAGAATGCTTGGGTATATATATATGGGCCATAGGCTTCAGGTTCCTCCATATATATAAGTCAATTTAAAAATGCCGACTACAACAATTGCGGTGCCATTTTTTGAGCTAAGGTCAAAATAGTTCGAAACACTTCCATGCAGGCTATGGGTGTGAAAATTTCATGAGAAATCCACCCCGGATTGTTTGTGCATATGCTTTTTCAACAAATCCGGTTTTGTCCCTTTGAATTGAGTCATTTTCTCTGAATAGAGAAATTATAGAGGCTCTGATCATATCTGTAGAAGTGAAAGTGACGCCACATGGGCAGTTATTCAACATGCTGGTTGCCAAACGGTATAGACTCAAGACTTGTAACTGTTTGGACGGCTACATGTTATTGTGTATAAAATGTCTCATACAATTTCTGACAAAACATCAACAAGAGAGACTATCAAACTTTACAGAAATGTAAAGTGAAGAATAGAGAAAAGACAGAGACGTGCTCAACAAGCTAATGAAGAAGATAATCTTGATCTTCTGTATTGAGTGAATGAACAATATTACATAGAAGAGTATATATATGTACAATCAATTAAGCACGTGTGCTTTAACTAACAGACTAACTTGCAAAGTAATTGCCTTACTGTACTACTTAGAAACTAACTACCAACTCTAGAGTAAAACAGAAACTGTACAGCCTAGCGTCTAAACTCTAATACTCCCCCTCAAGATGAATGGTGGATATCCATAACAGACATCTTGGACAAAAGGCGAGGGAAGATAACACTGCCAAGTGCCTTGGTGAAAATATCTGCAAGTTGATGTTGAGAGGGAACGTGCAATATCTTAATAAGACCAAGTTGAATCTTCTCTCTAATAAAATGACAATCAACATCAATGTGTTTTGTCCTCTCATGAAAAACAGGATTGGAGGCAATATGTAAGGCAATCTGACTATCACAAAACAAAGTAGCAGCTTGAGGATGGGCAATTTGAAGATCATGAAGCAAAGTAAAGAGCCAAAGCAACTCACAAGCAATGGATGCCATCGACCTATACTCAGATTATGCAGAAGATCTAGAAATAGTAAGCTATTTCTTAGACTTCCAAGAAATTAAGGAAGAGCCAAGAAAGACACAAAAACTAGTGATAGATCGGCGAGTATCCAAGCAGCCCGCCCAATCGGCATCACAGAATGCCTTGAGTTTAAAATCAGAATCTGTAGGGAAAAAGAGACCTTGGCCGGGTGCAGCTTTGACATAACGTAAGACACGGTAGGCAGCATCAAGATGGGGCTGCCGAGGAGAGTCCATGACCTGGCTAAGAGTTTGGATTGAATAAGCCCAGTCAGGTCGTGTAATAGTTAAGTATAAGAACCTGCCAATTAAGCGCCTGTATGAACTAGGATCAGATAACAATGAACCAACATCATGAGAGAGCTTCAAATTCTATTCCATGGGAAAAGAAACTAGTTTAGATGCCCGTAAACCAAAATCTTACAGAATTCCCAATAAATATTTTCTTTGAGAAACAAAGATGCCCTTAGTAGAACGAGCAATCTCAAGACCTAAAAAATACCTCAAAGTTCCAAGATCCTTGAGACGAAATCTGTCATTAAGAGTACTAATGAGAGACTTGACAGCAACCAAATCATTGCAAGCAATAGCAATGTCATCAACATAGACCAATAGGACAATAAAAGAAGAGCCCTGAGTTCGGGTGAACAAAGAATAGTCGGCCTTTGACTGGAGAAAACCAAGATCAAGCAAAAAATTAGAAAACTTGGAGAACCATTTTCTAGAAGCCTGCTTTAATCCATAGAGAGACTTGGTTAATCGGCAAACTTTGGACTCCCCCTTAGTCTTAAACCCGGGAGGTAACTCCATATAAACTTCTTCATCTAAGTCACCATGTAAAAATGCAATGTTGACATCTAGTTGATGTAAAAACCAACCCTTAGCTGCATCAATGGCTAGTAATGTCCGAACGGTTGTCATTTTTGCAACAGGAGAAAATGTTTTATAATAGTCTAGCCCTTCACTTTGAGTATACCCTTTTGCAACTAAACAGGCCTTGTACTGTTCTATGCTACCATCAACCTTATACTTAACTTTATACACTCATTTACAACCAATGGGATGTTTGCCAGGAGGCAAATCAGTAACAATCCAAGTATTATTTTCTTCAAGGGTTGCAATCTCTTGAGCCATGGCATCACGCCAATGACTATGTTTAACTGCCTGATGGTAGATCTGAGGTTCAACATCAGAAGAGATGAAAAGACAGAAGTGCTTAAAAGAAGGAGAAAGAGCATCATATGAAACAAAATTAGAAAGGGAAAAAAGAATACCTGAATTATCAGAAGTGAAGTCCTTAGAAACTGATCCGGGTAAGGTAAAAGCCAAGTGGCAGTGATACTGTTGTTTGCTTCTTCCTACTTGTTAATTATGGTTGGTTTATGCACTATGGATTATGCATGATTAATTTTGGGGCACATTGGTTCACCACATGATATTGTTTTTTATTCAAAAAATTCGTGCATATCATTTGTTTGATAAAATGCCTAAGAGAGTTTTTGTTCTTGGTTTGGCATTATTTGTTGTTCTAATTGTTTCATCACCCTCTTGTGAGACTAACTTGTGTTTTTCTTTATAATCTTGCTGGGATAACTTCACAAAAGAATATTGAATTATCGACCATTTTGACGAAAGTATATCAAATTATCAAAACTGTTGAACCGGGGTATTCATGTAGCAAAAACCATCACTTAAGAGTATTCTGTCTAATTTTGACGTTAAAACGTGATAGAACTCAACTCATGTGCAATGCACATGTGTTTTTTAACTCGTTTTACCCCTTTGCCCCTCAATCTCTTAACTTGGACTTGCTCCATCCATGTCCACCATCTGTCTCATCCAAGCAAGATGAAATCTCATCTGACCAGGATCATCACGACGGGATGGCCGATGGGTTTCAGGGGCACCAAACGAGGAGTCGACCACGACTGTGCCGGTTCTGCCAGACTAGACAGCGTGGAGGGTGGTGACAGACTGGTAATTGAGGAGGCAGTGGTCCCAACCGATGACATTGAAGCTGATTGCATGGCGATGCAATCTATTTTTCAATCTATTTTTCACCGCGATGTGACTCACCAACCCTGCAATCTATTTTTCACTCATTACAGGAGATCTCCAAGTTGAAAGTTGTGTTTTACCGAGAAAGAACTGTTGCAAAGAATGGTTCTTGTTGGTTGCTTGTTGTTTGTTGTCCCCTTCCTTTCGGTGAAGGAAGCGGTTGAGAAAAATGGGCTCTGTTCAACTCTTCTACCAACCAAACCAGGGATCCTGATGCAGAGCGAGAAAGACATTGTTATGCGCATGCACTTGTGTCTTGATTGTCTAGAGTGTTCAGGGTGTTCAACACCGAACATGTGAGTGATTGGGTTCATCATGGAACACGTGGTTGGCTCTCATACGGACAGCTGGGGAGTTAAAGACAGTTGAGTGTCATTTTCTGGTTCGCACCTGTAACGTCCCACATCGCCTGGGAATGAGGATGTGCTTATATGTATAAATGCACCATTTATGACACAACGTGTTTTAAAGCCGTGATGGTTATGAACCTATCAGAACTCCGCAGTTAAGTGTGCTTCTGCGAGAGCAATCCCAAGATGGATGACCTCCTAGGAAGTCTGATTTGGGGAGCCAAAAGCGGACAATATTGTGTTATTGGGGGTGGGTCGTTATAAATAGTATCAGAGCCATTGCCCAGCCTGAGATGGTGGGAGCGTGCACAAGCCCAATGAGGGATGCTAGCGGGGACACTCGGTCCAAAGAGAGGGTGATTGTGACGTCCCACATCACCTGGGAATGAGGATGTGCTTATATGTATAAATGCACCATTTATGACACAACGTGTTTTAAAGCTGTGATGGTCATGAACCTATCAGAACTCCGCAGTTAAGCGTGCTTCTGCAAGAGCAATCTCAGGATGGGTGACCTCCTGGGAAGTCTGGTTTGGGGAGCCAAAAGCGGACAATATTATATTATTGCGGGTGGGTCATTACAGCACATGGTGTAGGTTTAGTCCGACAACAAAATAAACAAAAAAAACATAGGAGTCGCTGCGTACTTCAATGGAAGCTATAGCTTTTCCTTTGAAAATTCATATCAGCTCAAGCCTGAGTCCACCATAAAAGGTGTGATATCCAAAGACAGGATCAAGAATTTGAAGGGTGTGAGTGTCAAGGTGCTTTTGTTGTGGCTCGACATTGTGGAAGTGGTTCACAACGATGACGAGCTCCAGTTCTCTGTGGGAATTGTTTCGGCTGACTTTTCGGTGGAGAATTTTGTGGAGGGTCCGCACTATGGGTATGGATTGGACTCTATCAAATCCAATGATTTTCTGTCTTCTTTTTAGGTTTGAAAATACATTGAGGAGAGGCCAGGTTCACATCAACAGCTTGCATGTGTGCAACTAATGTACTTCGACTCGTCTCCAACTAATGATTCGAGAAGCTGCTCAGTGGATTGATTTGGCTGTGTTGTCTCCAACGGCTAGTAGCCGTTAGGCACTTGTGTGGTCTCCAACGGCTACAGGCGCCTATGGTGTCTCCAACGGGTTGGACATTAGAAAGACCATCGGAGTCTTTGAGAGAGGTGTTGGGTCGTGGACTGCTGGCCAAGGTGTAACGACGGTGGACCGGTAATGGCAGGAGGAAGGTCACTGGAGGCGGCATAAGGTTGTACGTGACTTTTGGTCATGGAATTTGGCGTGAACGGGTGCAATTATATTGTCTCTGCGCATTAGTTTCACCTTCCAATCCTCTCCCTATGTGGAGGCACGCGCCATGTCCGCGATCCTCCTCCGCAAGGAGCTCACGCTCGACGAGTCCTATCTCTGGCCACAACTCAGCGCTACCACTTAACCCTCGATCAAGTCTATCCTCCTCTCCTCTATCCAGTGCGAGGACTCCAAGTACATCTCCAAGAAGCTTTGCGACACCATTTCGGAGCTTGCCTCTGGGATTTGGCCAAATAATTGCTGGCCGAGTTGCTTCCGTTCATGTTCCAATGCGTCTCATCTGATTCCCCAAAGATGCAGAAATTGGCGTTCCTGATCTTCGCACAGCTCTCGCAATACATAGGTGACACGCTGACACACATCAAGCCCCTCGAAGCCGTGTTTTTGTAGTGCTTGACGGCATCGCCGAGTTCGGATGTCAAGATCGCGACGCTCAACGCTGCGATCAATTTTCAGGTTTACGGGCGATCTTGTCTCTTATTCGGAAAATGCGCCGAAGCTCCAACAAGACCGGGGGAACTACAAAAATGGTTGTTAACTTCAAGAGCCGACGAGGATGGCGCTACCTCCACACGGGCGGAAAGGCGGTCATCTTAGCTCTCGTTTAAAAAATATTTGGAATATTATGAGAGTGACACACGTGAGGGGCATAATAGGAAGTTTAAAAAATAAATATCACGTGCATCACACGTGAGTTGGGTTCCGTCACATTTTAACGCCAATACCAGACGGAATGCCCTTAAGTGATGATTTTTGATACATGAATACCTCGGTTTGACAGTTTGATAATTTGGTATCCTTCAGTCAAAACGGCCGATAATTCGATACCATTTTGTAAAGTTATCCCTAATCTTGCGTGTTTTAGGGTTTTTTTTTTTTTTTTGGTGGGATGTTTTCAAATATGTCTACTCTCCACACCGACTCTCAAGGTCGCATCCACAAGAGGTCAAGGGAAGAAGTTGGTGTTGCTATTGAACGTATCAATTCTAGAACCATTGTCATTGAGCGTGGAGTTTTAAGGCCGGACATCAAAGTGGCTCCATTTGATTTTATCTACCATACCTTTCATGAGAATGGTTAGATGAGCCTGTTCGATGCTGGGAATATCTATCCAAGGCTCGTGTATGAGTTTTACAAAAATTTGAAGGTTGACAACATGCACCAGATGTTCCCTCGTTTGGAAATAAAAGTTTGTGGCATTTCACTGCACATCAATGCCAAGTCAATCAGCGAAGTCACCGGCATCTCGATCTCTCATGCTCTTGGTATACCTTTTCCTGAGTCAATGACTCTGCCTTCAAGGGAGGAACTTATGAGCTGCTTTACTCCCAAATGAGCAACTGTTTGGGAAGAAAGCAAGAACAATATTCCCATTGGCTGGCTTCAGTCTCCTCAGCAATTACTGGCTCAGATAGTCATGCAAAACATCTGGCCTATTTCCCGCCACAGTGATGTTTCACTAAATAGGGCACGATTGATCTATGCCATAATCAACAGGGTTCCTTTCTGCATGTGCAAACACGTCATCATGACTATGATAGAGATGCAGGTGGATAATCAGATTGACCTGCCTTTTGGAGGACTTGTCATGAAGATCTTCAAAAATAAGCTGACCAACATCCCTGCAAATGAGCCTGTGGATATGCTTAACTGACCTTTTGGGAAACAAACTGTGATGAAGTCTAATGCTCAGCTTAATCAGTTACAGGCACAGGATGATCCAGATCCTCCAACTCCAGCAGCTCCTTCAGTTGCCTCTTTTCTCACATGTTGAGCCTTCAAGTGATGCAGTTTTGAGTATGCTGACTCAAATCATCGATCGGCTGCAATCGATGGATACCCAGATGACTGATCAGTTTCAATCCGTGGATAACCGGATGATCTCCTTTGATGATCGATTTCAATCTCTAGATCAGTGCTTTTAGATCATGGAGGTAGACGTGGCACAAATTAAGATTAATGTACGGAACACTCTCCGTGAAATACTTCCAGAAGATCAGCGAGATCAAGTGCAATGACACTTGTTTTTATTTTGTAATAGTTGATAAACTAATTTTATACTGTTGAATTGTTTCAATTATTTGGGACTTAATTATTCTATTTACCTTTTGTCCTTTTGTAACAAAAATGAGGAGTAATTTTAATTTGGGTCATAATCGTTTTTGTCTTAGAATGGCCAAAGAGAGAGTTTGTTGGTTTTTATTTATTGGCTATATTTTGTCGACCAAAATGTTACCATATCAGGGACTCCGTATTTCCAGAAGACTTCAAAAATAATATTGCAAGAATATTAATCAAGATAGGAAAGGGATGAATAAGGCAAGATGTACAATGTATTTCTCAAAGAAGGAAAAAATTTGGTAAAGGAAATATTCTTAAGACTTTACAAAATCAAAAAAGTTGATTTCCCTACAACCCGTTGGACAGCCAAAAGCAACGTCCGGATGCCAGTCACAGAAAGTCAATGTTCAATACCTGTCCAAATGGCCCAGCGATCACGAGCCATAGAGAGCTCCTGTTTACAAGGATGTCTGAACGCAAAAGTGAAGATTGCTAACAGATGAGCCTTTTTATGCAACTGTCCAAACGCTAGGGTAAGCCGTTCGGACGCCCTTAGCAAAATATGAAGTTGTTGTTTCCTGTCCGAACACCCGATGTCCTGTCCGAACGCCGCCGCCTAGAAATCTGTTCCTAACTTGTTTTAAGATTTCCAGGGCCTATTTAAAGGGGTTTATAGGCAGTGTTATTGTAATAATTCTAGTAGAGAATTCCAGTGTGCTAAGAGAAGAGTATTTAGGCATAAACGTTCATATATATTTCTCTTAGAGTTTTATTTGTGTTGTAACCGTTCAATCGTTGAGGCCTAACTAGAGTAGAGTTCTAGTTAAAGAAGTCAATTGAAAAACTTTCCAGACAGGTCTGGGAGAGAAGCAAACAAGTAGACACTAGTTAAAATTCAAGATATGACTACTGCATAAGGTTGTGAGTACAAACTTCTTGTAACTAGTTATTTCTTTTGTTAATTGATTTTTTGAATTTGACTATCCAGAGTGATTTTTCTCTTTAGTGCAAAGAGTTTTCACTTCGTAACCAAATATCTGTGTTTTGTCTCTTTACTACTTTTATATTTGGTTATCTGTTTGGTTGCGGTTATCTAGGAGTCTAGATTTATTTTCAAGATTAATAGTAAAAAGAGATTTAGTTAATTAGAAGAAAAAAAAAATAGATTTAGTTAATTAGGAAAAAAAAAAAAAAAAGAATTCGTTAGATCCTTTCTTTACAAAAATTAAAAAAATTTCAAATATTTTTTTAACAATATGTAATCCTCACCTCCAATTGTGTAACTATCATCACTTCCAACTTCTAGTGAATTCCCGACTATAGATGAAAGGGCAAGAAAGAATAAGAGAGAATAGGACACAATTAAAACAGGAAAACATCGCAAAATGCAAAAATATGATTGATTTAATCATTTAAATTATATTATAACAATTATATCCATTCATTTTAATACAAATAAAAGTAGTTGATATAATAAAACACATTAAGTAGCTAGTGTACAAGATAGAATTATATTATAATTTATTTATTTTAAGCATGAGCTAGCATTGCCGGCACTTTAATTAGGTGTTAGCTTTATTTTCACCGTCCACGGAGGCATAAGGTTTTGAAACAGTGCTTGTGAGCTTTTTAAGACCCTTTTGAAACCTTTGAAAGAGTTTTGTTGTTTGGACACGGGATAAACGGAATCCGATTGCGTCCAGGTGCCAACCGCTTCTTCCGTTGAGGCCCACGATTATTCCTCCGTCCATTGAAAATGTGAACGGCGTCCCTTCTTCGACTCCGTAAGGCCCAAATGTTCTTCTGTTGCTCTTGAGTGTGAGTGATCGGATCACCGGGCCGCCGCCATGCACCACTGGACAATAGTGGCCACTCACACTCGTTAGGAACTCCTCTGGGCACTGCAGCTTAATCTCAGCCGTTTGATTGCCTCCAATTCCTCCATGCTTTTCCGCTGTGACGGGCTTCCCATTCTTATCATAGACCACACGGATTGAGTCGATGCAACGGTCATAAACAAGCGTGATTTCTCTCACCCCATCGTCCCAGCTGGTCCCACCATTTCCACCCCATGGTCCCAGCAATATTATGCTCTTCTTTTTCCCATTTCCACGATCCTTTCCACTTTCCTAAAAAAACATTCTCGTATGGAATGTTAATTTTATGTACTCCAAATTTTTTTAATTACATATAAATATAAAAATAAACTGAAAGATCAAAATGCCTACTCCATCTTATAAAATGGGAGTAGAACTGCAGAAGTGACATTATATATATATATATATATATATATATATATATATTAATCCTCATGGAATTTTATCTTTTATTGTCATAAAAAGATGAGATTGGGGTCATTGCCATTGTGAGCAAAAATATAATGAATTTTTTTTATATAATTATGCTCATGTAACTTCACAAACGAATCTTACATATAACAAGATGAAGAGTGATTTAGATGACATAAAAGAAGCACAATAAAATATAAAAAATAAAAATAAAAAGAAAGAAAAGGATGTAGCTTATCCAAAATTTCTTTAGCTATGGACTTAAAATTCTTGTATAGTATGGATTCAAGCTCAACTAAAGATAACATCAGGAAAGAAAAAAATAAGAGAAGAGTAAAAGGATGTCCCAAAAAGAAAACATTCTTGGTTGCTTTGGCCAAAGGGACATCGGATGAGGATGGTTTCAAAGAAGAGGCAGAAGAGGAGTCTTTAAGAGTGAATGAAACTTATGTAAAACAATATTCATAAAAAATAAATAAATAAATAAAGATGAAAAAATAGGCAAAAATAGTCCAAGATATTAAGAAATTATAGAAAAATAAAAATGATTTCTTACCATATAAATTGGTATGAGTGGGAAGAGGAGATGCTGGTCGTAGAGCTTAACAGAAGGTATGGGAGAGAGTTGTGAAATGTGGTGGAAAAGTGAGATGCTATAAATACAGAGGAGGAGTGGGAGAACTCTTGCGGTATCTGATTCTATTTCCAGCACTATCTAAAGACTGGCTAGGAATTATGCTTTTGCTTTAAACATATATAATATTTTGGTTCCAAGTTGATAATGCCAATAACCGCTTACCTTTTTCTAAAATAACAATCCAATTAAATTACTCAAACCCCATGAGTTCAAAAAATCCACCCAAAAAAAAAAAAAAAGAGTTTAAACGTTTGAGTCTGGCTTCGTACCATTTCTTCTGTTCTAGGTAAAAACAACTCAGCCACGACTGAACCAACAACCTCTCCCTCCACCCCTTTAACTATGGCGGGAGCCCCAGCATAATCTATAGCTAGTTGTCTGGGACAGCATACTTGGAGATGATTTCAACCAAGCAATACAGTCAGATGGCCTTTTATCGGCAGCTGCTTCAAAGTTCTTAAGCTTGACGTCCTTCAGAAAGTGCCTCCAACATTTATTATTTCGAGTGTTGTATGAGCAGCATCTTGGATTTTCTTCTCTGTCCATTATCTTTCGATATACCAACTGCATTATCAGATGAACAACAACAGGGAACACAGTTAAACAATATGCCTCCAGAAGGAACAATTTCTACGTTCATTCTTTCACAGTACATGTTCAGTCAAGTCGAAGGCGGGTAACAATGTCATCATGTTACAAGAAGTGTAGCTCTGTAAGACACTATCATACCTTGTTGAATTCACTGCTAGAAGATGACACTATTGATAGGGTCTCTGGGTGCCATGTCCTCAACAAATTATCTAATAAATCTTCAAAGCTCATTGATGGTCTGATTATTTCAATCTTAAGACCACGAAATGGAGGGAGCAAGATTTCTCTCAATTCTTCATATATAATGATATTCTACATTGACAATGGCAAACAGGAATTTTCTTAGGGTCAGAAGTAGTAAGTTCACAAAGAATCATATTTTTTCGTAAGTTAAGAGGAAAATACCTTTTTGGAGCGGACAACCAATTTTAAGCCATTGCAATTGTTGAACTTTGCAAGAAATTCTCTCAATCTAGCAAACCATAGAACATCAGCATTTACAAGGCGCAATTCATTGCTAGCTCTGTATACTGGGTCAAAAGAAAGTTTGGCCTCCTTTAGACATGAAGGATTCGGTAAAAAAATAGGCATCCTATTACCCTTATACTCGAATGAAGAAAGATTTGGAGTATCTATGTCTGCCTCTATTAGATTTCTGCACCCTCTCAAGGCAAGTCTTTCAAGCCGTATACTCGAAATTGTTATATTCTTCAATTTATTGCATTTGCTGAGGTCCAATTTCTCAAGGAGAGGAAAACTAGCACACAGATCTTGAAACATTTTGTCTGTCATGTTGGCATCCTCCAATGTCAGTCTTTTTAGAGATACACAAGCAGCCAAGTCAATTTTGCAGGGCATGGATTTTTCCATGAAATACCAAAATGTTTGAAGATTTGGAACTTTAATTTCGATATTTTTTAGTCCATGGCAGTGGTGCACCTCAAACCTATCAAGTTTTAGAAGACCTGAAACCCGCAGATCTTTCAACCCTGTGCAACGTATGAATCTCAAATCCTCAATTAAAGGGCAGCTGGAGATCAGATCCTCGATTGTCTGTTGATCAGCAAAGAGGTCTCGTAGATACAGTTTTTGAAGCTGTGGAAGCTTTATATCACCAAGAGATAACAAACTACATCCGCATAACCTTAATCCAGTTAATGTTGTTGTAGCAAAAACGGTGTGGGGTAATCTATAATATACAACTTTCCCGACAACATGGAGATCTAGCTCTTTCATGTTGTTTTCAATTGCAACATTAATCCACCGATCCAGATGCCGGCCTAGTTCAAAATCACAAGAGGTAATATATAGCACCAATTTATGTATACTTAATTTTCGCTGCAGGTGGCTCTTCACAGAGTTGTCAACAAAGTCCTTGAAGGCCTTCCTCGTGTTCCTCGTATCCAGATATCCCTCCTGTTCTTGGATCTTCCGCTGGTCAAATTTCAAAATGGAGAATGAAATCCATATATCTCTCCACCTTTTGGACAAGACACTTGTTCGAGCTGCATCTTTTGCATTACGAAGGAGAGAGAGGATGTAATGGATGATGTGTTCAGGCAACTGGCTGATCCGATCCATGGATTCAACTCTTTGGTCCATGATGTTTAAATCTTCTCTGCTTTGCTTCTTTCTGAGCGCAACACTCTCATCAATTGTGTTGAAACCTTTTCTCTTTCGCTTTCTTCGAACACTAGGTGCTTGTGAGACCAAATCCATAGGGATGGTTCTCTGATTGACAGTGATGGTATCTCTTTTCTCTTCCCCACTAGACAGTTTCTTCTTCATACTTTTCTGGAGGACTCTCTTCAGCATCATTTCTATTCCACTTCTAGGATCCTGCTTGCTGTAGTGTTATGTTACATTAGGCTAAAATTTCCCCCTCATGAAAATAATATTTATGAAAAGAAAAAAGAAATAACTGAAAACAATTACCATAAATACTATCATCACAAACTTTTACCCATTCTGTTTTAAAGAAAGACTCCAGTATAAACAAACTAATATGATCGCAACTCTGAACCTTGTGATTCACACGTTCAAGATTATCAAAATTTAATAATAACATTGTGGTGAAGCTTGTGACATAAAAATTATTTGGAAAGATTTATTCAAGGTCTATATAAGGATTTTTAACACATAATGCTTAATTAATCAATCCACCTAAATATATCACAAGATAGATAACTACATTTTATAACCCTCAATCCAGAAAAGAAATATATACGTGTCACCTTATTACTAATTGTAAATAATGATAGAGTTGAGGGCCGCTTGCCCAAAAGATTTAAAAAACAATTGAAGCAGGTTTCAATGTATTCTACTTTTCCATGCTTCTTGCAACTAAGTCAGATACAACCATTTATCTGTACAGGAAAATACATGCAATAACACCCTCTATCACTATTCTCAATAAATACCAATAATATGCATGGTCCTTAGAATTTGGGGGGGGGGGGGGGGGGGGGGGGGAGACAAAGCCTCCCCAGATTCATAGAATCACAGACTACATGTGGTATACTTTAAAGACAGCAACAAGTGTCCTCGAATATGTAAAAACACATTGAAATTAACTCCTCAGAATGAGCCAATAACTGATGTTAGTCTTAAAAATTATGAGTCCCATAGCAGAATCAAAACACCAATAAACAATTTAAGGTCTCTAATACAAGTACATAATAAATCAGACTTAAGTTTCAAAAACACAGTAGACAAGAAACCCAGTGATGCCAATTAGGCAACAGAACAAAGAGTTCCGCCAAAATATAAAAGGAGATTAACATGGAGGGATGATTGTTTTCTTATGGGTTTACAACAAAATTGATTGTGAAATCTACAAGAAAAATACTTCTGCAATCACACTTGCTAGCAACGAAACTAAGGTTAGCTGCATGGTTCAAGCTCAGCATATTACTCTATTTTCTTTGTAGCATAACCTTTGCAAAAGTTTTCGTACAGAACCCATGTTATAGGTCTTCCTGAAGTCTTTAACATCTGGAATTTCAAATGCAAGCTAAAGACAAGAAATATACCTACCAATCCTAGATTGCATTATGAGTTGATAAAGCAAGACTAGAATTTCTTTTCAGAAAGAAGTCTGAAAAGAAATTACCGCACTATTAGGTAAAAATAGTGCACATGGGTTGGACAAAACTAAAATATTTCTTGGGTTAACCTTCTGTGCCCCTTTTGGGGTTCTTTCAGTAGTAGCTTTTATTACTTATAAAAATCTATTTGGTAAGAAAACTTTTCCAAAAACTGGATTTAGTAAGATACAGTACATCACTTTGAACTGGTGAAGCTACTCTACTGGAAAGTAACAAAATGTCCATGCTAAAAAGCACTACTATAATGAATAAGATGGTTTTACAGTTTAAAAAACTCAACTACCATATATGCCTTGCTAACTTGCCCAAAAATCATACACGCACACTCGATACAAATTATTGGAAAAAGCCCCATTAAGAAATAGATGTTGGACGTCTAATGTCAGAATCCTCTGCTGCTAGAGCAATTGGGCTTACGCCAATTTCCCCAAATATAACCAATGCTGGAAAATCCATTGAAAATGCAACATCCTATAATCTCAAACTAGAAATTTTGCTGAAATAACGTTCTTCTAAAAAAAAAGTATAATTTCAAAAGCAGAAAAATAAAAAATTAACATATATGAATTTCCTAAAATATATTTCTTATTTACATTAACTCTCCTTTCAGTCCCTTCAAATATTTTAATGTTCTCCACGCCTCCTACAAACATAAAACCTCAACTCAGACAAGCTAAGACTATGTTTGAACCACTGTATCTTTGAGGACCGTGAAAGGACTTTAGAGGAGATTAAGTCTCGATTAATTTTTTTTAAAAAAAAAAAAAGACTCAACCAACCAATGTATTTCTAGAAAATAAAAAAATAATAATCTCAAGACTCCCAATTTTCCCAAGGAAAACTAGACTGAGAGGCTTCAAGTTAAATTTATTACCTTGACTTTTTTGGACGACGAGTAGAAATTTGATATACGTACAGTTAACTACAGATTATACAGTGTTAACGCCAGGGTAAATCCCGAACACTCGAACTGCCAAATACCGAAACACTAGGTCAATCAGGACTTGAATCTAGACCAACAATGTGGGAGCACACCCATTTCGCAATTGAGACGATCCTAGGAACAAATTTATTGCCTTTGACGTGAATTTCATTAAAAAAATAAAATAAAAAAAATAAAATCTATAAGCAATCGCATGAAATTCAAATGGGCAGGCGTCAATTTTGTCAATGGGGTCCCGAACAACTAAGAAACAAAATTTTCACTTTCACTTTCTTTTCTTTACCTATAGTTTCTAGGGAACCAAACAAAGCATCATCAACCATCAAAAGATAAAATGAAACCTTTTTAGAATTGCAAATTCAAATAAATACATGCATACATGCATACGAGCACCAACCGAGGAAAGTTACCTCGCGGAAAAGGGACGGCCTCTGCCGCGGAGAGATCAGCGAGAGCGAGAGAGAGAGGGATGAGCAAAGTATCTGTGTTCACATGTATTGACGCGGACAAGCGTACGGTTATTGGATTGTTTGGAGTCTTTGGACGATGTAATTGGGCCTAACTTTTGAAGCCCATTATGAACTTTTGGGGCCTCACGCTCATAATAATTAGGAAGAGAGCTGCTTCTGCGGGGTTGTGGTACAAATCCACACTTCAACACCATAAGCTTATCCCACCAAACTAAAAGAAGATGAAAACAGTGAATTGTTTTACATTGTTCTTGTCCTCACAATCAGTAGACAAAGACCATTTCCCATTCAAGAGATGTTGTTACCATGTAAAATATTGGTGAATAATACGGAATTGAAAAGATAGAGTTTTAAAAAATTAAGACACAGATTTATGTGGTTCACTAATGTGTTTACGTCCACAGGAATGCAGTTATATCTCAATATACGATTTATGGTTACAGCATAACATATTTATAACAAAACTCTATGTTCAGTTCACTCCGCTATGCTCTGACAACTTGGTCTTTATACTAGCATCTCGCATTACCTCAATGCCTAAGAAAATATGAGACATTTGTTCCAACAAGAGAAAACCACCCCACTGAGCCACCAGCCCACTGGCCATCAGAAGGTTCTTTGCGTAAGAGTAGCAGCTCTGTAAGACAAAACTCTTGTCTTTCCCATTCAGACAAAAACTCTTCTTTGAATGAGAAGGAGAAGAGTTTTGTGATACCTTGAGGAGTAATCGTGTGTTTATCTGTTTATTTGATTTGATCTAATATGCTGATGTGTTTAAAAGTTATTCTTAATTAGAAAATAATAGGTGTATGAGAGTACATGATTCGAAAGATAAACACTGAAAAGTTAGATCTCAAACTCAAAATTTAGTAGGCAAAAATGGATTTGGCTTACGTGTCATATATGGGTGTAATTCCAAACCAGTTATAACCGGTCGGGAAATCGGTTTGGTACGCGGTTATTTATAACCGGGTAACCGAGTACCAGGAGCCGAAGTCGAAGCCAGTTATTAATTTCCTAGACACCTGATTATAACCAGATAACCAGCTCCGAGTGTATAATATATTTAAAAAAAAAAAAAAAAAAAATTCCCCCTACCCTTTACTCTAATACTACACCATTTTCCTATTTCCGCCTTTTCTTTCTAACTTTCTATTCCCACTTCTCACCCTTATGCCGCACGCCCTGCCCCCTCCTTCTTCCTCTTCACAGTTCTTCACTCTTCAACTCAAGCCCTTCACTTCAAGCTTCTTCTTCTTCTTCGGCCTTACACGGTATACACCCCTTGTAACACCCCAGTCCTATATTGGGAAGAGATAAATAACTCACATAGAGTGAGTGATTTATAAAAGATAGATGAGTACTAAGTCCCACATTGCCTAATTACTAGGTGAAACTGGGCTTTATAAGCGATTCTAGGGAAAGCTTCAAATCGACTAGTCATTTTGGGGTGATAGCGCAGATGTGGCTAGCGTTTTTCCTTCGGTCGTTTCACCCCTTCACCCAGAATCACTCAATCACCCTTCGGCCAAATCAATCTTCATCTTTGATCTTTCTCACCCTTACTGACTTCATCTTTCTCTATTTCTCAACAAATCTGTTGATTTCTGAAGCAGACGGTTAGGTTTGATCTGGTTCATTTTTTTTTGTAGATTTGTTTTTTAAATCTGGTTCATTTTTAAAAGCTATTCAGATCACAAGCATGCGGTGTCCAACTTTTCAAAGCACAAAGTGTTACAACACAATGAGGTCTTGGATGTCGACAAAAAGAACAAAGACGACTTGCATTGGTTGGATGAAAAATTCAAATTCAGCGAAAGGTTTTTAGAAAAATGCAAGAATTCTGTTATGAGCCTAATTGATAGAACTGAGAATTTAGGAAATACTTAGATAATTGACACTTCGAGGGGTCAAGGCCTCCTGTTTTAACTTGGATAAATTTCTGATACCTTCATTCATGAATGGAACTAGTTTAAATACAAGAAATTAGAACTGAAAACAACCATTATCTGGTCGTGCATGCCTACTGCAACGCACCACTAACAAACTGCTCTACATGCAGTAACTAAGTTCCTACTTCTGAGGAGAAGTGGAATGTTTTTAAGGAAAGATAAAAACACACGACATACTCTAACTTCTACTAAGTAGTCGGCCACTAACAGCACAACCAACAAAACTACTAACACGTGTAAAATCAGTAACATGGATAATTGCCAGCTATCTGCCCCCTGCCTTGCTGTCAACGTGAGTTTGCTGCACATGTCCCATGAAAATAGCTGGGTCACGATTACATTAACTTGCTGAGACTTCAAGGTAACTAGACATCTAGGCTCATAACAAATTCCTGCAGCAACGTGTGCTTAGAGAATGATAGGATTTGGGTGGATAGATCCATCTGAGGAGAAGGATCAATTCGTGAAGTTCAGTGAGGTGGATGATGGTGGGGAAAGCGATTCAAGCTCTAATCTGTTTGAGTTGCAAAACTATGACTTGGGTTACTGCTCAAGCGGTCTTCCTGTATTTGACTCCCTTGTTAGAAGACCTTGCCCACAAGGTCGGGGAAGTACTTCTACAGTTCCTCCAAATCCTCCCATGTAGCATCACTCTCAGTCATTCCCTTCCATTTCACTAACACTTCTGCTCCAGCTCGATTGCCTTTCTTCTTTAGGTGGCGTTCCAGAATAGCTTCTGGTTCAGGGGTAAGAGTGCCATCTGGGGTAAGAAAAGGCAAGTCTGGCAACGGGGTGATTTGATCTCCTAGCTTCTTTTTGAGGTGGAAAACATGGAAGATAGGATAAATTCTGGAAGATGTCGGCAGTTCCAATTTGAAAGCAACAGCTCCAATCCTCTGGACAATCTAAAATGGACCATAATACCTTGGAGAAAGTTTGAGGTTCCTACGTAAGGATACTAACATCTGGCGATATGGCCTTAGCCTCAAGAAAACCCATTCGCCCTCTGAGAACTCCTTGAATGTTCTGCTCCGGTCAACAAAGTGTTTCATTTTTGCTTGCGCATCACGCAAATTTTCTTGTAGAAGCTTCAAGATAAAATCTTTGCTTTTTAGTTCATTCTCCACAGCTTGCACCTTGGTTGTTCCCATCTCAAATGGTAGCTGACAAGGAGGTAGATGGCCATACACAGCTTCAAAGGGACTTAGTTTGGTGGATGAATGCACTGAGGTGTTGTATGCCCATTCTGCCAAGGACAGCCAACGCCTCCAGTCTTGAGGTCGATCACCCGTGAAGCTCCTCAAATATCCTTCCAACCCTTTATTCATCACTTCAGTTTGCCCATCAGTTTGGGGATGATAAGCTGAGCTCATGAGCAGCTCAGTTCCAGTTGCTTTGAACAGCTCCTTCCAAAATAGACTCGTGAACAAGGGATCTCGATCACTAACAATAGACTTAGGGAGTCTGTGGAGCTTGAAAATGTGGTCAACAAAAACTTGAGCTACTGTTGTTGCTATGTAAGGATGACTCAGAGGCATGAAATGAGCATACTTGCTCAACCTGTCAATTACAACTAAAACCACATCTTTCCCTTGTGAATTAGGCAATCCTTCAATAAAGTCCATCCTCACCTCTGTCCAATTCTGTTCTGGTATGGGCAAGGGTTGGAGCAACCCTACTGGATGGATGTTTTCAACCTTGTTGCGTTGACAAACTTCACATTCCTTGATGAATTTCCTGACTCCCTTCCACATTCCTGACCAGTAGAATTCTTTCTTAAGTCTTGAGTAGCTTTTCATTGCCCCCATGTGTCCAGCCAACGGATGATTATGGAAATGCTGCAAAACATGCTGCTGAAATTCTTCTAAGCCGCCCAAATGAATGCGCCCCTTATAGAAAAGAAGTCCCTGATGAAATTGATACTTCCCAATGTCCAGTGCTCCTTGCTGGAATTGTTTGATCAATTCCTGCAAATGAGGATCATCTGCATAATTCCGGTTGAGCTCTCTGGTCCAAGAGGGTTGCATAGTGCTAATAGCTTGAATGGTGAGGACGGCTTGCTCCCCAATTGTTCGTTGCTCCTGTTGGTTGTTTTCTGGTGTCTCTCTTGGTTCATCTTCTGGCCATTCTTTTATGGAAAATGCATCAGCAACTTTATTCTCTCTTCTTCTTCTTTTTTGTATTCAATTATAAAGCCGACTCCCAACAGCTTAGACACCCATTTCTGTTGAGCTAGAGTCCCTACTCTTTGCTCCAACAAATACTTCAATGCTTGTTGATCTGTTCTGACTTTGAAGCTATAGCCTAGGAGATAATGCCTTCATTTCCTCACAGCCATCACCAAGGCTAGTAGTTCTTTTGCATAGGTAGACAAATCCAAGCTTCTTCCTTTCAATCCTTGGCTGAGATAAGCCAATGGTTGCCCTGCCTGCATCAATACTGCTTCAATTCCTTCACTTGAGGCATCACACTCTATGATAAATGTTTTAGTGAAATCTGGCATTCCCAAAACTGGGGTGTGGTCATGGCCTGTTTTAGGGAAATGAAAGCCAGTTCAGCCTTCTCACCCCACCTGAAAGCATCTGCTGGAGTACCCCTAACACTGCCCTTAAGTGTTTTAGATGCTCTTGTAGACTCCTACTATAAACTAGGATATCATCAAAAAATACTACCACAAACTTCCTCAAATAAGGTCTAAAGATTTCATTCATGAGGTCTTGAAAAGTTGAGGGAGCATTAGTCAGCCCAAAGGGCATGACCAGGAATTCATAGTGCCCCTCATGAGTTATAAAGGCAGTTTTAGAGATATCATGTATACATTCTAATTTTGTGGTATCCAGACCTAAGATCAAGCTTAGAAAAGATAACAGATCCATGCAGCTCATCTAAAAGTTCATCTATGTTAGGTATTGGATGCTTATCTTTGATTGTGTTTCTATTGAGTGCTCTGTAATCAATACAAAGTCTCCAGTTACCATCTGCCTTCCTCACTAGTAGCACAGGGGATGAGTAAAGTCTCTGACTTGGTCGGATAACTCCTGTTGTAAGCATTTCTTTCACTAGCTTTTCTATTTCTTCCTTCTGGTAGTATGGATACTTGTAAGGTCGGATACAAGTGGGTTGGACTCCTTCTTGTAACTAGATCCTATGATCAAAGGTCCTAGAAGGTGGTAATCCAGTAGGCTCCCGAAAAACTTCATGATATCCCTAAGGTGGTAATCCAGTAGGCTCCCGAAAAACTTCATGATATCCCTCAAGCAACTCTGCTATTGCTGGATGCTGCAATCTTTGGATTTATGGAACTCCAACCCCCATAAGTTGCAGCCAGATTCCCTTGTGCTTTACCCCTGCCTTGGTTGGTAGGCCATCTTCTACTTCCCAGTTGGATGTAGCCGGTATTAGGCCTTGTAGCAGCACCTCCTTGTGGTGATACTAAAATTTCATGGTGAGTTTGGCAAAATCCCACAAGATTGGGCCTAAGGTACTCAACCAATCCACCCCAAGTACCATGTCACATCCCCCTAAGGTTAGGAGGTGTAAGTTGGCCTAGAAATCCATCCTTTGTAGTGTAAAAGCTACTGCCATACAGCAGCCAGTACAAGGGATCTTCTCACCATTAGCTACCATCACCGACAGTTGACTCCTTGTTTCAGCTGGCATCTCCATCTTCTTAGCAAGTAGTTGATCAACGAAACTGTGGGTGCTGCCAGTATCAATAAGCACCTGTTGCCCTCCAATCTTCCCCAGCACCCTCATTGTATTTGGTGATATAGCCTCAGCCAAAGCATGCAGGGATATGCCTAGCAATTCAGCTTCCTGACTGCCAGCTTCAATTTCCTCTTCTTGAATTATTTCTTCTACCCTTATCTCCTCTAGTTCTTCTAGTTCCACCCCTTCCAACAAGAACAACCTTGGTTGGCTGCACCTGTGGCCGAGCTGGAACTTTTCATCACACTTGTAACATAGACCTTTCTCCCTCCTTTCCTGCATTTGGGCTGGGGTTAAACGTTTGATAGGAATGCTTGGCCTTCGATTAAGGCTAGGATTGAATGCAGATGTGAAGCTTCGGTTATCAAAGGTAGGGCGGTGATTCTAGGTTGTGTTGAAGTGGAAGGTAGTTTGGAATAATATTGGGAGCCTGGCGCCCAAGGAGTATACTTCTAACTTTTCCCCCTCAGCTTTACTTCTTCTTCCTGCAGCCTAGCTAAGCCAAAAGCAGTAGTGAGGTTCCTAGGTTTAAGCATTGTGACAGTAATGCGAACCTCTTCTCTCAGACCACTTAGAAAGGTGCAGGCTTTGAATTCCTCGCTCAACCCTTGGATCTTGTTGGACAGAATCTCAAATTGAGTCTAGTAATCTTCCACAGTTGAGGTTTGCTTGAGCTTGGTGAATGCTCCTACTGGATCATTAAAGGCTGAGGGTGCAAAACGAGTCTTGAGTGCACTCACAAAGTCCTCCCATCCTCCTGCATACCCTGAGTCCATTAACCAATTATACCAAATTAAAGCCCTTCTTTCCATGTGGAATGTAGCAAGGGATACCTTTTGCTGATCTGGAGTTTGATTGTAATCATAGAACTACTGGGACTTTAGGATCCAATTTATAAGTTCATTCCCATCGAACCTAGGAAAATCCAACTTCAAGTTTTTGGTGAAGACTCCTCCTCCTCTGCCAGTATGATTCTCCGACTCGTTGTCTCTTCCTTCAGTACTCCTTTCATTCATGCCACCAACATTCTCCCCACTGGAACTTCCATGTCCTCCTCCATTTCTGTTTGGATTAGGATTTAAAGCAGCAACACTATCAGTTAGTTTGCTTACTTGTTCCATCAAGACTTTCAACAGCTCCGAGTTGGCTGCTGTCTCCTGTCTATTAGCCGTTGTCCCCTGCCTGTTAGCTGCTGTCTCTTGTCGATTTGCTGCTACTGCTTCGGATAATTGTGCATAACGAGTCCCATCCGCCATGGTCGCAAGAACACGGCTATGATACCACTTGTTATGAGCCTAATCGATAGAACTGAGAATTTAGGAAATACTTAGATAATTGACACTTCGAGGGGTCAAAGCCTCTTGTTTTAACTTGGATAAATTTATGATACCTTCAATCATGAATGGAACTAGTTTAAATACAAGAAATTAGAACTGAAAACAACCACTATCTGGTCGTGCATGCCTACTGCAACGCACCACTAACAAACTGCTCTACATGCAGTAACTGAGTTCCTACTTCTGAGGAGAAGTGGAATGTTTTTAAGGAAAGATAAAAACACATGACATACTCTAACTCCTACTAAGTAGTCGGCCACTAACAGCACAACCAACAAAACTACTAACACGTGTAAAATCAGTAACATGGATAATTGCCAGCTATTTGCCCTTGCCTTGTTGTCAACGTGAGTTTGCTGCACATGTCCCATGAAAACAGCTGAGTCACGATTACACTAACTTGCTGAGACTTCAAGGTAACTAGACATCTAGGCTCATAACAAATTCCTGTAGCAACGTGTTCTTAGAGAATGATATGATTTGGGTGGATAGATCCATCGCGAGGAGAATGATCAATTCGTGAAGTTCAGTGAGGTGGATGATGGTGGGGAAAGCAATTCAAGCTCTAATCTATTTGAGTTGCAAAACTATGACTTGGGTTACTACTCAAGCGGTCTTCCTGTCTATGAAACCACCGACATGGATAGCATCAAGAGAGGAGCACCAACTTTCAATGGCGCTCTATGATACTGTATATTATTCCTGTATTGATTTATTCTTCTTATTGATGTTAGCATTTGTGAGAAATTTTTTTGCTTTTATTCTTCTTCTCCTCTTGTCCTCTTTGAAAGTTCTTCCAGTTATTTTCTCTGTATGTACAATTCCGAATGTTTCTTTTCTCTGTATCCCTAAACCCAAAAAGTTTTTTTTAAAAAAAATAAAATAAAATAAAATACTATCTGGTCCGAATAACCAGTTTCACTCGGGGTAACCAGGTAACCCCCGGTTAACCGGGGTCCCCGATTCCAGAGCCAGTTATTGAAATTCAATAACCGGGGACTCCGAAGCCAGTTTTCGGTTATTACCCAATAACCAGAAATTGGCACTGGGTTTACACCCTTAGTACTGTGTAAGAAAATTATAGTATATAGTATGTGTTATAATTTTTTTAACAATTCAGATTTAATTTCAAATTTTTTATGAGAAAGAGAGTGAAAATAAAATTATTTATGGGCGTTGAAAAAATTATAACACATAATTCGAAGAAAATACAAATTGGTTTTGGTAGTTTTTGATGAAAAAAAAAAAAAATTGTACTAAACTTCTCGACTTGTTGCAACTACCTTTATAGCCCTCTAATGATATTATGACATCGCTTGCTAACACCTTCTCTCATTTCTTTTTCCTTTCTACCAAAAAAATAAAGTCATTAACAAATAAGTTTCAACAAATACTAAAAAAAAAACTTAAAATTAGGATTAAACATTATTTAGCTCCCTCAACTAACATCCATATTTTATAAGGTTCTACGAATTGACAAGTGTCATAAATTTGACCTTCGAACTGCCAATTTCGTATAATAATTAGCATTTCAACTATTCATCTCAATATGTTGATGTGTCAGTGCTAATTCACCATTAGGTCAACCCTTATTAAAAGAAAAAACAAAACTTCAATAGCAGATTGACAACGTCAGGTCATTGGATAGCAGTTTAGTATATAGGATATTAGGATGTTGGCATCTAAATGAAACACCATCTAATACTACTCTAGAGAATGTTTATTTCTTATACAAGTATTGTAAGAATTGAAAATTTCATAGATGTTTCTCTAGAGTATTTGTGTAACTGATACAAAAATAAAACTGAACTCGAAGATAATGTTATGAAAAAGAAAAAAATTAAAAATAATGGGAAAGAGGTAAGTAAAGGGAACATGAAATGAGTAATTATATGAAATATGGTAATCATTTTTACTATATACTTTAATATGTATATGGTTAATACAATTATGAAATTATAACTTTTATTTTGCAAGATGCCTATATACATCATCATGATTTAATAACTTCATAATAGCTGACATTTTCTGAACCAGAAGTTTGATCAACCTTTGACTGCCATATGAGGTCACAAAATTGAAGTTCACATCCTCGGAGAGACAAATTTCAAATATGATAGTAAAGAAAATCTAGGAATTTCAACCTCAACATTTGTTCCTAGATTTAGGACAGTACCTGAACCAATTAACCCAGAAAAAAAAAAAAAAAAAAAAAAAAAAAAAAAAAAAGTGTGTGCGGGAACATAAGCCAATTTAATCTGAATAACAGAGTAGTAAACAAAGAATCAAATATCATAGAGGGCAACTGAATGCCTACAAACTACTGAAAACCAGGGTTACAACTGGGGATCAGCAAAGCTCCAGCAGGCAAATGCATTCAATATGAGGAGTGTGCGGGAACATGTCTACAGGTTGTAGTCTCTTTAGCGTGTAACAACCTTTTATATTTTGCTCTCTCTGCAAAAGAATTTCAAAACATCATATGACTAGAGAGAGAGAGAGACGGGGGGTAAAAAACTGAGACATACCGCGCCGTGACATAGATAATCAAGGTCACGCGCACATGTGGCAGGATTACATGATACATAAACTATGCGCGGTGCCTTGAGCTTTAGCAGAAATTTAATCAACTTCATGTGCATGCCTGGACGGTTTGGATCTGCACGATTAAATACATTAAAACAAAGTGAGACGATGCTGTGCATACTCATGAAAATGAGGACCAGAAAATAGAGCTGAAGACATCAAAGGTGCACCAAGCAAGTAGACAAGAAGAGTAGAGGACATAATGGAGCAATATGTTTCAGTTCAGACATGAAAGGCACGGTGTTTTGACTCTTAATGCTGGATGGAAACTGGCTTCAAATGTTAAATGAAAAATGGGTCAAATAAATGTTTTGTTTTTTTCGTCTGAAGTTATGCAAAAGGAGGTGAAGCTACATAAAAGAAGACATCACAATAACCTGTTATGACAATGTCAGGCTTAGGAAAATTGTTGCCGAAACTTTCATCAATTTTATTAAGATCCCCTTGGACAAATGTTGCATTGTTGATACCATTCAGCTTGGCATTCAAGCAAGCATCTGCAATGGCTTGAGCAACTACTTCAAATCCGTAAACGTGTCTGACCCTGACAAAGTCTCAACAAAGGCAGATTGATTCATATTCACAATCCTTCAAGCGAAATGGAGAGAGAGAGAGAGAGAGAGTTACTTTTTGGCAAGAGTCAGACCAATGGTGCCAGTCCCACAAAACAGGTCGAGGACAATTTCTGATCCATCCCCTCTTAGACCAGCACAATCTTCTATGAGTCTATACAAAACCTCTGCCTAGACAGTGAAATTGATTTTAGTCATGGAGTATCCACAAACTGGGAAACTTAACCAAGAATTTGAAGTAAAATAGTATGAAAGCAAGCATGGGCTGGTAGTGAATAAAACTTCAGTTGCAAAGCATACCTGCTGAGTGTTTGTCTGGAAGAAAGAGTTGGCTGATATTTGAAACGTAAGGCCCCTTAAGATCTCTGTGATGGTAGGTTTCCCATACAGAGTGTATTCCTTCTCCCCAACTGATGTGTTACCAATAGAGGTATTTACATTATTCATCACACTTACCTATTGGCCATTAAGAAAATAATAAAATAAATAAATAAATAAAAGTATGAATTCATAACTCAAATGAATTCAGTGACAATGTGCACTGAAAAATGAGAAAATGAAAATAAAACTAATCAAGATTGCTAATCTGAAAAAAAGAGATCTCCAAACCCCCACCCTCTCCCACTGAAAAAGAGAAAAGCAATAAATCATGGCTAAGGAATCACTGTGGGATGGATCACCTAACCAGCATGTTTGAATTTTGTTTTACTAAGAAAAAAACATTTAAGGAATTTAAGTAGACCAGAAGCTGGCTTGGTCTAAACTAAAACACAAAAGTTATATCAGAGCATAAATGAAGTTAGAAATATTTCATACAAACCACTTCAGGAATGGATAAAATTTTCTCAACTAGAGGCTTCATCAGCCCTGGCTTGTAAGACGAGGTCACAAAATTAACCATAAGTTCAGGCAGACCAGTCTTCACATCCCTGGAACACATAATAAATATAAGTACTGAGCTGAAAACATTATATGATTGAATAATCACCATAATAGAAAGGGAAGACAAGGTTTGCAATGATAATATAGAGATCCATGGGCATATGAATAACAAAATATACTGTGAAACCATTTTATGATTCAAGAATTACCCAGAGGATAAAAGCTTCAATCGTCAAAATTCTAATGGTACACTCACCTCTATCATTTTGATCAAACATTCAACAATCTCATCATTTAACTACAAAAATATAAATATATTGCACAATCCATAACAAGCTCAAGTAAGTGATACTGAAATTTCAAGTTTCTTGTCTGACAATTAGTTAGGAAAACATTTTAAATTGATACACCTATGATTCCTTTAAGCCAATTCAATGCCTGATCAAATTCCAAATAATTAGTTTCACCAATTTATTATTTATATCCGCATAAGAATATCAACCACTTGTATCTCTGTTCCAACAAATTTTTGCTTCAGTAAACAGTTCTTTATTCTTCATACGTCCCATGTCAACTAAGATTTTACTATTCCATTGTTGAAAAGAGTCCATATGTT
The DNA here is from genome assembly GCF_958979055.1 of Alnus glutinosa. Taxonomy (NCBI): domain Eukaryota; kingdom Viridiplantae; phylum Streptophyta; class Magnoliopsida; order Fagales; family Betulaceae; genus Alnus; species Alnus glutinosa. Next base: position 11,629,641 of record NC_084888.1, on the reverse strand, counting down.
GTACTTATCAAAAAAAAAAGAGTCCATATGTTGTAAGTACATGCATCTTCCAATGCACACGTGCAAGTACAAAGAAAAAAGTTACATCAAGTTAATACTGGAAATAAACAAGACCTGATTATACAAGTTATAACAGAAGTTACAGAAAACACAGTACCTTCCAGATCTTAGTACTAGATGCTTAAGAAATCCAGCATGAGAATGAACATCATAAGCAGAAAGTCCTAGTTGCGGATCTCTCCAACAATCTTGGATAGCTGCAAGAACCTATATATCAGAATGCAAGTCAAAAAGGCCCGAGAGAACAAATTTCCATAAACTAATTAGTCAAATAACAAATAAAGGTGCAATTTTTTAGCTAAAAACAAGTAGATGAAGAAGATAAATCCTGAAAACCATTGCACAGGAAGTGATAGAATGGTTGTGAAAAAAACATTGTACAGGAAGTAGAGAGCACTCAGAATTCATTAGAAATTGAGGAACACAACCCGTATACATGTGGACAACAAACTCGGTACTATAGAGCAATTGACTAGGGAAGTCATATTTTTAACAACCCAAGACAAAGATGCATAGGTTTGCATTGCATTCATACTGTGAACTTGAGTTGGATTGAGCTTAGTTGTATTCATTCAGTCATTCACACTGTTAAAAGAAAGAAAAAAATCACAGCTCTTGCACTTCAACTTTTAAATCATTATTATCATCATCATCTTTGCCGCCCTACTATGATCTTGCTTTCCTCCCTCACGGATAATGGCAAGGGCATCACTCCCAAGGACTCTTTAGCAAAGTGCAATGCCTCAATGTACTCTACTGCAGTGTTTGGTGTTATAGTCGACACCTCTTAGTAAGTAGATGTCATGGACAGTAGATTTCTAAAACTTTCCTCAAAGTAGACAACTCTGTACAGCCACTTATATTCCTATATTGACTCTCACCTATGTATAATGGATGTTGGGTGCATTGCAACATTGGAATGCCATGCCAATATCAATACAAAGAAAAAGATCAATATGGGGAATCCTCGAATTGAGTGGCATGACAATGGAAGATTTCATACCATTATATTTGAATTTGGGGTGGCACAAGCATACCCAAATAGTAAATTGAAAAGCATTCACACAAGACAAGATTTACTTTTTTTTTTTTATAGGTAAGAGATCAATTTTATATAAAAAAACGTAAGGCGCCCCTTAGTACACTGGTAGTATCTAGGGAAAACACCTATCTAGAGATAGAAAAGCGAGTGAGGAAGTCAGAAAAAGAAATATACAAAAGATGGACATAAGCCGAAGACCAACAAAATAACTTTCTTGTTCTTTTGAAATGCATTACATTACTTATCAAAAAAAAAAAAAGATTTAATGTAGCTTCTCTATGCCTATATCCATGGGCAGCACCAACCAAAATCTACCATCAGCGATATTAGTTACAAAGCCTAACTCTTGGAAACAACACCTATAACCAAATCCTTAGAAGCATGTTTATTTATAGACTCTAAATCCTATTCATTGATGGACAAGGAATACAAAATTACTTCTTTGACAAAGAAAACGCTTTCCTTCCACACCAATAAAACTCAAATATGTGACGAAGTCAAAATAGTTTTAGAAATAAATCACACATCCAAGTTGAAGGGTCCACAGGAAGGACAAGCATCAATTTCATAACATAAAGAAAAGACAACACACCATATTCGCTGGCTCACTTTGCAGTAAGCACTTGTTGACATTCAGAACCTTATCAAAAAAGCCAGGAGCATGCAGTCCAAGTGCAGAGCTCCCATTACTATCTTGTTTCTCTGATAAGGATCCTCTAGGTAACCATTCTTGAGATCCAAAGGAGAATTCCATCTGCAGCAGCAGGAAAGTAGCAGCTAAGTAGTTTTAGAATCTTCAGCCAACCTATTCATAGACCAAGTACATAGCAAGAGCATTTTGGTAGAAATGGCAATTTGGAGTGAGTTATATAGTCAAATAAGAAGATTATAAGACAATTATGCATTACATGTTAAAAAATGATGACATTGAAATAGGAAAGACCGACATAACATGGTTGGGAGTTAGCCTGCCTAAGACACTGGCTGTTAATAGATGAATAGCTCTCATTATAGAAAAGCAATTGTTTAATATGGTTTTCACTTATAAAACCATTTCAGTATCTAGCTTAAGAATCTCCACATTTCATCCTTCAACACTGATTATTTTATCTACTTGATTTCCACAAATGAACTAGTGACCAATTAACGAGCCAACATACAATTTAACAATTTAGAGCATTCTTCCTAAAATCAAATAACAATATTGGAGCATGGTTGTAGCGAAACAATTTTTCCAGTACAATCTTAGTTGCAATCTGGCGAGATTCTAGGACCAACTGCTGGTCTCGCTATCAAATATGAGTTATTTTTAATCTGCTAAAAAGAGAAGAGAACTACTAGAATTATTGCATGCGACCAAATTTGAAACAACCAAATTGACAAGTTGTACATTCCGTGCTAACCTTGTTCCTATAATGGAACTGGATATCACAGGGAACAATTGGCTTCATGACATTAAGAGATTCCAATTCCTTACTTGAAAACTTGCCAACATGTATCACCAACTCACAGACTTGTTGTTCCTTGGCTCTAACCTGAGCCTCATAAGAGAGGTTTTGCGTTTTACATCCTCCACAATAAGAAGCATACTCGCAAGGGGCATCCACAAAGTCCCAGTGTGGAGATATTGTCTTTACCTTACTCACCTGCACTTTTACAAAAATTGAAAAGAAAGAAAAAAATGAGGAGTCACTGTAAGTTTTCAAAAGCAAAAGAATGACAAAGAGAGAATGAAGGAAGGATACACAAGTCCCTAGCCTGTGAATTATAAGTGCAATCACAAAAAAATAAAATAAAATAAAATAAAATAAAATCCAGAACTGATACAAGTGGAATCACTATAAAAAGTTGTATATTTCGATCAACAGCAACTTCCAGTGAAGAACGACAACATGACATTGTTACTAGTACTTTTGTTTCCACTGCCATGTTGGTTTTTCTAAACATTGAGCTGTTTGCACATAAGTCAAAACACACACATATATGTAAAAAGCAATGGTTTAATACTAAACTTAGAGCCTATGGCAATTTATAATAAATAAAATTTGCCCAGATTATTAAAGTATTCTAAGCATAATGACAAAACCATTACGGATACTCAATAAAGTGTAATTACTACCATAGATCAAAGTGATTTTTTATTAACAGTTGGCTCTCAAAACAATTTAAAAAAACCAAAAGAAAAAAGAAAAAAAATCATACTTTGATGGCTCCTACAGCTCATCAATGCAGTTTCGTCACCAGTCTTTGATACTAACTAAATAAATTAATATACTTCAATAACATATTAAATACTGCTCAATCAGGACAGTCATACTTGTGGAGTGCTATTTTCTTTCGTCACCAGTCTTTGATACTAACTAAATAAATTAATATACTTCAATAACATATTAAATACTGCTCAATCAGGACAATCATACTTGTGGAGTGCTATTTTCAGTCTGTGTTGGGTTAGCTTGGGTCATGCTTAAAAGAGTAGTAGATCTCTTAGAGCGCAAAAGTTTGGAAGATGGTTCAGGACTTTTGTGGTGTTTTTGGAGGAAAAGAAATTATAGAAATTTTGAAGACAATGGCGGAGCTTTAGGTCTTAATTTACTTATCATGCTTTTTTCGACGTGTTTTCTCTTTTTAGATAGATGTTTATCTTGTATACTCTCTATGTACTTGTGAGTTGCGCCTTTTGCACTTTTAATGACATTTTGTTTCCTTACTATTAAAATAAAAAAATAAAAAAAAATCGCATCTTACAAATTTTAAAGGGCAATCCATATCAAGCGGTCGAGAAAGTAAGCATGTCTAACCTGGAAGAATTTTGGGTTTCAACAAGTTTTGTAAAAGCCTCCTTGTTTTGCCATTACTATAAGAGATGGAAATAACTTACAGCTCTAAGTCATAAAAATTGCACCATGTAAGACCTAAGGAAGCAAAAGAGTTCATGCAACAGAACCTTATATAAATACTTGGCTTTGTTGAGCAAATGCGTACAACTTTTGAAACGAATTCAATATAAAGTATAGAAATCCACGAACAATAATCAAAACAAAAGAGAATTCTTAATCTAGTATTGCACAGCATCCCAATTTAACTTCCCAGTTTTGAAACCAAAAACAGCAAAAGAGTGAGAAAAAAAAAATCTCATTTTAATTTCCTTTTGATTTAACTCAATTTTGCATAATAAGTACAATCTCATTTCCACCCCTCGATCTCGTCCGCACGCATACAACCCCTAGAAACAGGTACTAAACTCAACCTAAATTTAACCGTTTCACCCACCTGAGCTTAGTCTCCAATTCAACCACACGTGTTCTCCCTGTGGTCAGTGGCTCCAAATTTGAAACTAAAACAGAACAGGAAATAGAATAAGACCCAAGGAGTATTTTTTTTTTCCCCTACATTTTCTCAGCTACCAAACAGAGCCCAAACAATACCTCAGCATAGTTCCCCTTCTTGCGAGTGATGCGCCCAATGAATCGCTCACCGGGGAGTGCACGGTCGCACATGACAACGAACCCGGTGTCCGCCACCTTGCACAGACCCTTCCCCTTGAAAGCCAGGGACTCGCACACCAGCTCCAAGGTCTGCCCTCGCTTCGGGAAGTATGACTTGTTGGGCTGACTGGGCTCTGTGGCGCTGGGCTGTTGCGAGTCATCAGCGAGAGACGAAGAGGATAAAGAGGCCAGGGTTGATGAGGTGCGAAGAGCTCCGAGCCATGGGCGGGTGGTGGTCAAGTGCCAGAAGCTATGGCTCGGCATGGTCGCCATTTTGGGCTTGGTAAGCCTCCCGAGTCGGCGGGAAAGGAAGAAGACGGTGCTTTTGGTTTGTGGTTTGGGATAGAGGGTAAGTTGGTGATTATAGAAACTGACATAATTTGGAATTCAATTTCAAAATCAACTATTTAAAAATAACAATTTTAAAACGTTCAAAAACGCTTTAAAATTGCTATTTTTAAAATGTAGTAAAGTATTTGTTGAATTATAATTTGGCATTTAAAATCATAAATTAATTTTTAAAATTATACATTTTTTTAAAAAAAAAATTATGTAATTTGAAATCACATTTTTTTTAACGTCTTCAAATAGTAATTTTTTAAAAATAACTTTCAAAATCATTTTGCGCCAAATGTACTCTTTATTCATTTTTTTATTTTTATTTTTTATTTTTAGTGTATGCAACATATACTAAAGGATATATATTCCATTCTCAAATTTTTATTTTTATTTTTTAAAAAAAAAAGTCAAATTTCTTTCTTTACATTAACAAATGTCTTTCTTTACTTTTCTATTAAAAGAAATTTTAATTTTTTTTTGACCTTTATATCCAATCAATCAAACCTTACTGCTATTCCCAAAAAAAAAATAAATAAAAAATAAGAAAAATCTTACACAAACACAGCCATTAATTTCCTAAGTAGGCGAAATTCCAATCTTACAAAAAAAAAAAAAAAAAAAAAAAAAAAAAAAAAAAAAAACTCCACTTATAACCAATAATCTTTTATTACTTTTGAAAAAATGTATTCAAACTTTAAAAAGTATCAAGTTATGGTATTTATCTTTTAATTTTTTCAATTTCAACTTTTCGTTAGAATTTTTCGTAAAATCTTATCAAAATTCTCAAAATACCAATTTCTTATTTTTTTAAAAAAAAAATTATAACATTTTTTAAAGATTCAGACATGGGTATTTTTGCAAACTCCTTTAAATTCTAACCATTACCTAAATCCTAGTAATTTTTTTTCTTTAAAAAAAAAAAAAAAAAAAAATATCGGCATTTTGAAAATTTTGACAGGATTTAACGTGAAATTCTAACGGAATGTTGACATTGAAAAAAATTGAAAGATTAATACCCTAAATTGATATTTTTTAAAGTTTTGATATCTTTTTCAAAAGTGGTGAAAAATCAAATGTTATAAGTGAAGTTCTTCCAAAATAAAATAAAAACATGTGTTATTAAAAAAAAAAAATTATGTGCTTTGTGCTAAAAAGACATTATGGACATATAACACTTTTAAATATCAATTTTAAGAAAATTTATTTCAATTTTTCTTTGTCTAAAAGAAAATAGTAAATGTTTGATAATTCTCTGAGTCAAAGCGCCATTTGATGTCACGCCCTCATTTTGAGATATAAGGAAAACGCGAATTAGAGCTTATAAAATATCCATATAATTAAAAGCATACATGTATTTTCCAAAAATAGCATGAGGCTACGTTTCTTCTTTTTTATATATATATGTATAGTAGTTGTTTAGTTATTACAACATATTTTTAGGAATTTCAAAAAAAATAATGTACAATATAAAAGTTAGGTCGGTCCACAATGATCTATTACTCTTAGCGAGGCCTACGCCATTATAAATAAATGACTCTAGCTTATTGTGCCATCTGAAAAGATTTGGAGAAAAATTGGTGAGTTCGACAACTTAATAAGGAAAACACATCAAACAAAAGTGAGATTTTTCTTTTCAGAAGTTCTGACTAGAGTTCAAATACTTCTACAAATAAAGAAATAGTTAAATAAAATACAATTAGATCAAATGCAAGTATCATTTATATAGAGTGTAAGTTTTAACCTCCTTTGGCCCAATTCCACTTTTAACCATGAGGATCGCATGTTTGACTCGTCCCAATGGACGACTATGGGCTCATCCTGTCATCACAAGGGAGAGTTGTACCGGGTTGAGAACTTTCCTAGTTAAAGGACACCCGGCCGATAATCCACACTTTCGTCATTCTGTGTGGTTGTCATGCTACCCACGTAACACATAACACATAAAACATAACATATATATGATCCGAATCGTTTATGACATTGTGCCACGGGAGTAAAACTGTGTGCACATATAAAATATACTATGATATCATTAATCTTTGCTCATTTAATATAACATGTACTATGATCATATCATTAATCTATGCTCATATGATGCACATGTAACATATCAACTTACTCATGTGGCGCATATGTATAAATTATGCATGATCTCATGAAATCGCAATCATATTATGTAATAATAGTAATATCATGACGGAATTCAAAAAGGCAAGTAAAATAAAGAAATAAAAGAGTTTAGGAAAATCCTCGACTTTTTCTTTTGAAATTTTGGGAAAAATATAATTTAACCCCCCAAACTACCACAATTTCTCTGGATGACCCCACAAACTACCAATGCTTGCACTCTGGCCCCCAAACTACCAAAACCTTTGAAAAATGTCAATTTTAGCGAAATATTCCCATAATACCCCTGCCACATGTCATTTTTCAATTAAAAAAATTTTAAAATTCAAAATATATATATTTTTTTAAAATAAAAATAAAAAAAACTAAAATTTATTTCTTTTATTTATTTATTTTAGTTTTAGAAAGATAGGTGTTTGGAGTGACGTTATTTCCCAACCACAATCAGATCTTCCTGACACCCCTCTGGTCATCGTTTGTTTGCAACATCGTGATGACCGATTTTATAGCCCGGCTCGGCGAGTTCCGATTACTAATCAACAACTAGTTTATCTCGGCCAAGTTCAAGCTCGTCCCGCTTTGAAAATATCCTCCACCTAAGAGAAAAGATTTTGATCATTAAGCCCCAGGTAGCTATTGGCCAACGTTTTGAATGCCAAAAAATCATAGAGAGAAAAATGAATATGAACATCAACGGACAAGCTCATGATCGTCGATTTATCCATCAGAAACCGATAGAGGTCTTCCACAACGATGATAAACTTGCTTGTCGTTTGTAACAAAACAAAATTCATATTGGAATCATTCATAATCTTCGAAAGATCAATATCATAAATATCGAAATATAGGAAATTTGCCATGTCCGTGTTCGGAGAGGCGGGGATGAGTTCGCCGAGCTACAGGGGTGCATCGTGCCCAACAACGATGCTGGAAAGAAGAAGTACGTCCTCCGGTCGATCCCAATATTTTTTTAAAAATAAAAAATAAAATTTTAGTTTTTTTTAATTTTTTTTTATTGTTTTATTTTTTTTTAATTGAAAAATGACATGCGACAATGTATTGTGGGGATATTTCGCCAAAAGTAACATTTTTCAAAAGTTTGGGTAGTTTTGAGGGTCAAAATGCAAGTATTAGTAGTTTGAGGAGCCTTCCAGTGAAATTATGGTAGTTTGGGAGGCTAAATTGTATTTTTCCCAAAAATTTTATTAAAACTTCGCTGGAGTTTTGAAGTAGTGTTCCCTTACTTGGATTCTGAGCGAAATCTTAGTTACTTCTACCTAAAAACAAATTTCTCCTTGTTTGGGTATAAAGAAAATCAAGTTCTCTAATCTCCTTGTCCATTTCGGTCTCTCTAATCTCTCACTCTCCTCTATCTCTTATTTCTTCTTTCCTCTTGGTCTCTCTGATCTCCCTCTCGGCTGTTGGTTGTCTTTAGAAGAGGTCAAGAGAAGAAGGTGTTCATTTGGGTTTTATAGGAAGATGGAGGTAGAAGGCATAGCTGCACGTCTTCAACGTGTTATGTGAGAAATTGCAATGCGGCGTGAGCTTTGGCAAAGTGGCGATGGGGCTTAACAACGTGTAGGGGGAGGAGCTGAAATAATAAATGGTTTATTATTATTATTTTTAAATTTTTAACTTATGATCCTTTTTATGGCATTGACCAAATTGGGCCAGCAGAATAAAATGAGGCCAAATAATTGGTTTAGATGAGAAGGTCATTACAACTCATGGCCCACAATAATTATGAGGAATCCTATTTTATTTTTTTATTAGTGTCGTTTTAATTTCCAAAAATATTTCTTTGAGTTCTCATATAATAATAAAAATATTTTAAATTTTTCGGGGGTATTATATTTGAATTCAATTCCCCACTTTTTGAAAGTTAATATTGGGCACTTAACTTTTTCGTGAATTTTAAGCAGGTCTTTTCGTGATTTTTTTGTCCATTTTTGCAACCACTGTTAATGCCATGTCAACATTTTCGCCACATCATATTAAAACATATATATATATATTTATTTATTTATTTAAAAACTTTAAATATAATTTTAAAAAAAGAAAAAAGAAAATAGGGGTTTTTTTTGGGGGGGAGGGGGGGGGGGGGTCGCGAGCAACTCTAGAGGTGGTTGACCTGGGGTGGATCTAGGGGTGACTCGAAAGCCGCCCCCAGGGACTAGGGGTAACCGCGCTACCACTCCCCAGTGGTTGGGGGTGGCTGCGCGCTTGGAATGGCCCGAAAGCTACCTCTTAGATCTAGGGGTGGCGCGCGACCCACCCCCCCAGGGACCGGGGGTAGCTGCGCGGCCACACCCAAGTGGTCGGGCCCGAAAGCCACCCCTTGGATATAGGGGTGGTGCGCGGCTGCCCCAGGGACCGATGGTAGACGTACGGCCACCTGCCAGTGGTCGGGAGTGGTCGCGCGGCCACCCCAAAGGTGGAGCTGACCACCTCGGGGGTGGCTCGCAAGCCACCCTTTCCCCAAAATCCCTTACTTTTTTTTTTTTTTTTTTTTAACAAATAAAATAAAATTTTAAGTTTTTAAATTAATAATTAAATAAAATAATAGTATTTTGAGATGATGTAGCGAAAATACTGATGTGGTACTAACAAAGGTTAAAAGGACAGAAAAAAATCACGGAATGACCTGTTTTAAATTCGCAAAAAAATTAAGTACCGAATACTAACTTTAAAAAAGTGAGAGATCGAATTCAAATAATACTTCGATTCAGAGATTTATTAGACATTTACCCGAAAGAAAAAGAAAAAGAAAAAGAAAAAGACGACAACAATTTTCCTCATTAAAATGCAAACGACGGCGTATAAGGTCAGCCATCTCATTTCTCTTCGAGTAAACCATCCTCAGCCGTTTGATCTTCACGGACCCCCACTTTATATGCTCCCACGAAACACTAACCCTAAAAGAGCAACGGAGGAACACTCGGTCGCCTTTTCTGTGTTTGCCGGCGCGTCCATCAGAGAAAGAAGTACCAAGAGTAAATCATGGGTAATCTGAGCCTCTCTTCCCTGAGTTATTTATTAATGCATACCTTCAAAACATGGTTATGATTATAAATTGAAAATATTGCTATGGAGGATTTTGATTCGGGGTGTGAACTGTGAGCAGGTAAGGTTCACGGATCACTGGCACGTGCCGGGAAGGTGAGGGGTCAGACCCCAAAGGTGGCCAAGCAGGACAAGAAGAAGAAGCCGCGAGGCCGCGCCCACAAGCGCATGCAGTACAATCGCCGCTTCGTCACCGCCGGTCAGTTTATCACTCTATTCCTCTCTCCCATCTTTCTCATTTTTATATGCCTAAAATTTCCATTGATTTTTGAAAGTTTGGAATTAAAAAAAAAATAATTGGGAAAATTTGTATGTGATTATTTATCAGGAAAAAAAAGGGGCAATTAATGAAACCATTTCTGGAAAGACTGAAGTGTCGTTATTACAGTATTTACCTATTTTATTTGTTGTATGGATTGAAAAATGATGTGTTGTAAATAAATTTAGCCGCATCACACAGATCTTAATAAACACTGGAGCTCAACATTTTACACTAGAAAAAACAGAAACATAACAAAAAAGAAGAAGAAGAATATCTGCCTGACCATTTGTATATACATCTATTTTGACATAAATTATAGTCCTATTCTTAATCTTATTGAATTACTCAACAGTATCACGGTCTGCACATTGTTGAAAGAGTAATCTTATGTAGTAGACTGCTATATAATTGGGATGATGCACCAGTGAAACTAAGTTTTTTTCTTTTGCGAGTGCAATGACTGATTTTTACTGTCGCATTATCAAGTTGTCAAGTTGTATGACAACATTATGACAGGTACCCGATATTGGGTAGTGATGTGAGATGAGATTTGATAGCTCTTTTTAGGTTGGAGAGACCACAATGATAGATAATGAATCCAATTAGGGCTGGATACAAACCATAATGACAAATTTCAATACATTATTCAATACCGAACCTTACTCCTAGTCCTAGTCTTATACTAACTTACGAAATAACTACCCATGCAATAAGGAAACTACTTATATCATGGTTCTACCCACGTTGACTAGTCGTGTATAACAAGGATACACAAGGATAACTATTAACAACATACTAACTCTTAACCAAAGTAAATAACCCACAACCCACGTCATAATTGCATGCAGCATCCCACTACCCACATCTAGAGTCCTTCATGTGGCCACGATCTTCATGTGTCCAACTCCCCATGTCTAGCACCTCTAAGTCCTCCACGTTCCCATGTGCTTCATTTATGCTCTCACCTTCCATGACCAAGTAACGTGGCCTAGCATGGTGTGCTGTCCTTTGGGGATTCCTACATGGGTTACCATCACATTACTCTTGTTGAAAGTTCTTTACCTAACAATTCTGTTACTGATTTTGCTGGGTTTAGAATTCTAGGCTGCCTGTGATTAACATGTAGGTTGTGGGTGTGAATTATGGATGGCTAAGGATGGCTAAGGATGGTTTGCTTTAATCTTATTGAATTACTTAACAATATCACGGCCTGCTCATTGTTGAAATTTCTTTACCTAACAAGTTTGTTACTGATTTTTCTGGATTTAGAATTCTAGGGTGCCAGTGATAGCATGTAGGTTGTAGGTGGGTCGATGTATGTGAATTATGGATAGCTAAGGATGGTTTGCTTTATTCTTATTGAACTACTTAACAGTATCACAGCCTGCTCATTGAAGAAATTTCTTTACCTAGCAAGTAGGACTGTACAGACTGGCGTTATTAATCGTTAATAACTACTAACCGCCACAACCCCTAACCGTGTAAACTCATGGTAGGTGGTTGGCTTTTTCCAACTAACTGCCTAGGGCGGTGCAGTTATTGGTAGTAGGGTAGGCAGATGTGGTTTTATATATATACACGACGTTGTAGTGGTGTTTAATACCAAAACAACGTCACAGTCCCAAAACCGTCTAAAACAGGGGGTTCTATTGGGTTTTATTTTATTATGGGGGTTACTTTGTATCTTGGGTGTTTGTTGGAGGGTTTCTATTGTATCTTAGGTTTCATGTGGGTTTTGGGTGTTGTGGGTATGTAGTTTCTTATGGGTTTTTCATGTGGGCTAGCTGAGTTGCTCCTGTGTATACTTCCTGTGTACTTAGGGGCGCCTTATGCTTTTTTTAATGAAATTTTCTTATTTATAAAAAAAAACAGGTCCAAAACACCAAAATATGCCCAAAAGGCTAATACGTGACAGGCGGTTACCTCGATGTAGTTTGGGCATAAATAACCGCTAACCGGCGGTAAAGACGGTTAGTAACAGCCCGCCCTAGACGAGCAGTGCAGTCATTTAAAATTGCTAACCGCCTAAGGCGATGCGGCTGGAGACAATAACCGCTAATCACTACCGCTTGTACAGCCCTATTAACAAGTCTGTTATTGATTTTGCTGGATTTAAAATTCTAGGCTGCCGGTGATAGAGTATAGGTTGTTGGTGTGAATCATGGTTAGCTAAGGATGTTTTGCTATACATGTGAAATTAAGAGTTTTTCTAGTCATGTGAAATGTTCCAGTGGCCGTTGGATCAAATGGGCCATCTCTTTCCTCACACAAAAAGGGGAAAAGGGGCCAAGGGTCGATGTTACGGGTTCAATCTCTCAGTTTTTTTTTTTTTTCGTTTATATATATATATATATATATATAGAGGTAATAGAGATAAGTTGCCCTAAGCACACAAAAAGTAAATATGTGAAAACACTCTCATATGTTAGTCGTATATATCTATCAACCAAAATAAATGACCCTAAATCTATTACTATCGATTGACTGATTTTATATGAGTTGTATTTAGCTATCAAGCAACTGACTAATGAGTCTTTGTTGGTTTCTCCTACAGTCGTTGGATTCGGGAAGAAGCGGGGACCCAATTCTTCAGAGAAGTAAGCGGCTTCCTGTGTTAAGGAGTTTTGTTAGTGGATGCAGTGGTTAATTATGAAACACTAGCTTTATAATTTTTATATTTCAGTACTGCATATTTTCCAGAATTTGTTTTATTTGAGAGACTTTTGTGAGGTTTAAGCTTGGAAGTTATATAGCATGCGTTGATTTCGAGCTTATTATGAGCTTTGTTGTTTGCTTTTTGTTTATTTCTATCTTTTTCCTGGGTGATTCTTACCGATTCTTATCGCTAGGAGGAAAATATATATTGGCTGGGATCCTGTTTTCTTTCGTCAGAAAGAGTAGGAAAAATTCAAATTTAATCCTTGTAATTTCACCCAATCTGAATCTAAAATGGTTTTTGTCGTAAAATAGTTTTAGAGAAGTCATTTTTCAGGAAAATGTGTTTGCTGAAAAAATTTTAGGGTGTTTGTCGCTTGTGAAAAATCTCAAATAATATTTTCATTAAATCATATTAACTTATAAAAATTAATTTTTATTCACAACATAGAAATATTAATGTAAAATAATATAAAAATCATTGGTGACGAGATTTGTCACTAACCGGCAAGATTCCGGCCACTTTCACTGAATTTCGGCTACTATTGTTGGATTTTGGGATAAAGGTCGAGATCCGGACAGTTTCGTCGAAATTTGGGTTGGCCGGATTTCGGCAAAGGTGGTCGAAATTTGGCCATTTGTGTTGGAATTCAGCTAGTAGGCCTGAAGTTGACTGTTTTGGCCAGAATCCGACCAGAGCGGCTAGATTCTGGCAAGATTCTGACAAGATGGTCGGAATTCGACCATTCTGTTCGCTGGAATCTGGGCTAACCGAATTCCAACGAAGGTGGCTGAAATCCGGGGGCAGTAACCGAATATTGTCGGATTCTGACCCTGGCCAGATTTCAGTGGTGGTCGACTGCTTGAACGTGAAGGTCGACTGCGTTGTTTAAAAGAGACTCGAATGCGTTTGCTGTCTGGGAGAAATGATTTACGCTTTTAAAAAGCTTAAATTATTTTCTGAAATTTACTAAGCATTTTTTGTCAAATGGAAATCATTTTTCGGTTAACTACTATTTTTTCTCCCACCAAATACTGAAAAATGTCAAAATTATTTTTCAGAAATCATTTTATACTAAAACAAACAGAGCTAAGAGGAAAGGAAAATGCTACGTGGTCTTTAAGAGTTCATCATTTATCAAATTGCTTTTTAGAATTTAAAATTTAGAAAAAAAATTTACTAATCATTTTTTATTTTTCTTCACTTTTGCAATTGTACTCTTAAACTTTAAAATTTGTTAATTTAATGATTTTATCTTTCAAATTTTTTGTCTTATTTTTTATTTTTATTTTAACCCATTCATTATGATTTTTTGTTGAATTGTGTCAAAATTTTCAAAATACTCATTTTTTTTAAAAAAATATATATATGTGGAAAAAAAAAAAAAACAATTTAGCCCCCTCAAATTACCACCATTTATTCGGAATTTTTTGTCTTTTATTTTAACCCATCCGTTATGATTTTCTGTTGAATTATGTTAAAATTTTCAAAATACTCATTGTGGTGAAATATCTCCATATTACCCTTGACACGTGTCATTTTTCAATTAAAAATTCAAAAAATTCAAAAAAAAAAAAAATTAATTAATTTTTTTTAAAAAATAAAAACTAAAAAAAACATATATTTTTATTTTTCAAAAAATATTGTGATCGACCGAAGGATGTACTGCTTCTATCCATTTTCCTCTCTGTGAACCTGTGGCTCAAGGATCACATGATTTTCTCTCAAATAGAGGATATTTTTAATAGCGGAGCGAGTTTGAACTTGGCTGAGATCAACGAGCTGATTATTGTGAATTGGAACTTGCCGAGCCCAGCTATAAAATTGGTCATCACGGCATTGCAAACAGATGGTGACTGGAGGGGTGTCGGGAAGATTGGGTCACGATTGGGAAATAACGCTACCCCAAGCACAATTTTTTTTAAAAAAATAAAAATAAGAAATAAAATTTTAATTTTTTTTTTTTTTAATTTGTTTGAATTTTTTTTTATATAATTTTTTTTATTTTTTAATTGAAAAATGACACGTGGCAGGGATATTATGGGGATATTTTGTCAAAAGAGGCCATTTTCAAAGGTTTTTGATAGTTTAGGGGCCAGAATGCAAACCTTTGTAGTTTGAGAGGCCATTCAGATAAAATATGGTAGTTTGGGATGGGAGGCTAAATTCCAAGATTCATGCATTAGTATTTTTGCAAAAAAAAAAAAAAGGGTATTTTATGGATTTTGACACTACTCCACTAGAATTTAATGGAAAATTCTAAGAGATAGGTAAAATTGAAAAAATTGAAAGATAAATATATTAAATTAATAGTTTTTAAAGTTTATAAGTATGATCGTAAAAGTGATGAAAAATCAAGTGTTGTAAATGCATTTTTTCCTAAAATCTATCACATCACATTTGCAATGATATCAAATGACTTATTTTGTACTCTTTTCCTTAACTTCTTAATGTTGATGAGTGACAACATATAGCCATCAAACCATGTCATATCCAATAAAAACAAAACATGTGTCTAAATGATGAAGTTAGTTTACATTAGACACACACCATGTTGGATGTGCCGTGTTATTGACATGTCAGCCACAACTGAAAAAAAATAAAAAAGTTAAACCCTTTACTATGGGAGGGATATTGCGTGGCCACTTCTTTCCTGTGGGAGGAGATGATTGCATAGCCATCTCCTTCATTGTAGGAGGGGGTTGGTTGCGCGACAAACTCATTTATTGTGAAGAGGAGGGTAGTCATGCAACCATTCCATCTATTACGGGAGGACTGGTTGTGTGGCCACATATTTGTTATACGAGAGTATGGTTGTGTGATTACTGACTACCAATCCCACAATAAGTTGGGTGATTGTGTGACCACTCCCTTCCTACAACGGTGGAGATGATTGTGTGACTGGCCCTTCTCAAAGGGGTGGGTGCAACCACCATCCTGGTGATTGTGTGACCACTCCCTTAACTAGATTGTTTGATGGTCACATGTCACTCATCACCCTTAAAACGTTAAGGAAATAGGTACCGAAGAAGTTATTTGATAACAGTGCCAGCCTTAGAGAGTAATTTGATAAATTTTAAATTTTAAGGAGCGATTTGATAAAAGAAAAAACCTAAAGGAATACTAGAGCATTATTTCGACAACTAGAACTCCACCTTATTGCCACGTGGTCAATCAATATAGTTAAGGTTAAATATGTTAAAAATAAATAAACAAATAGTTTCTAAAAAAAAAAAAAAAAAGAGCACCGAAGGTGATTGGACAACACTTCGTTAGGTTTCGAAGGTGAATGTACACCACCCTTTAATAGGATTTAAGGATAGTTTGTTTGGGTTTCAAGTTGATTGAACCACCACCTTTTGTAAGATTTTAAGGGTGGCCTGTCCACCTTCTCATGGAGTTTCAGGTTTGTTGGACCCCATGATCACCACCTTGGATAGTGGTAGGCCACTTTAATATATATATATATATATATAATAATAAAAAAATTAATCCTTTTTAACATATATGATTCTTATATATCACTTATTGTCACTTATGACTTGGCACACTGATTATGGTGTAGTACTATTAAAATTAACCCTTAAAAAAAAGAGTATCATTAAAATTAATCTTTTTTGACATTATTTGATTCTTATACATCACTTATAACTTGGCACGCTGATGAGTAATTTTAAGAGTATATTAAGTGTTCATAAAAAATAAAGTAGCTTTTAAAATCACCATTGAACATATGATTAATCAAATGATAATTTTGATCAAATAATGATTTTAAAAGCTACATAATTTTTTGATAGACACTTGATGGACACTTAATGTACCCTTAACTCTACGCTGATTATGGAGTAATTCTAATAGTATATTAAGTATCCATCAAATAATGAGGTGACTTTTAAAATCACCATTTGATCAATTATATGCCCAATGGTGATTTTAAATGTTACCTTATTTTTTTATGGACACTCGATGAACACTTAATGTACATGTAGAGTTACTCCTGATTATAGAGTAAATTTAAATGTCATATAAATGTCTATCAAATAATAAGGTGACTTTGATCAAATGGTGATTTTAAAAGCCACCTTATTAATTATTTGATAGACACTTAATAAACATTTATTGATACGTAGAATTACTTATGAGTATGAGTTATTAATCCCGTGCTCTATTTGGATGAAATAATGATAAAATGAGTAATTTGGAAACTCGAATTTCCCAGGGAGGTAATTGCTGAAATTGAAAATTTATAACTAAAATTAAAATTTTCATGGGTTCTTAGTTCTTACACTCCCTAATTCCACAATTTTCATCATTTTGGATTGTGCATTAGACCATAAATTGAGAGTTGATGTGACCCCCCTTGGCACAAGAAAATAACAAGAAGAATAAAGGATACAGATCATTAGGGCAAAAGCTTTCTTTATATAAGCAGACGGCAGCTGGATTTTCTTGTTTGTCCTTTCTCTGTAGAGCATAGGATAATGCTCAAACTTCGGAAATGAGCATAAGATACCTAGCAGCATAACTTACATTTTAACCAAATAATAATAATAATAATAATAAACAAAGAATTGTTTTGTTTTTCTTGTTGAGTACATCAAAGAAGAACTACAACTAGACACGATAAAGAAGGTTCGATAACTCAACAATAAACCCTAAAACAAACAGAATAAACAAAAATTAAAAAGGAATGTATTAGATGAATAATGCGGTCTTATGGATTCTTGGCACGAACACCAAAAAAGTGTCTACCATTTAAGATGGTTAGACAAGGCGCGAGTAAAGGTATGACCGTTGCGAGATCCTTTCATTGCTACCCAAAGCCCCATACCAAGGGACGCAGATAGAAGCATGACCATCGAATTACCTTTTATCTCTACTTGAACACCGGTTGGGAAACAATAACAAAAATAGAAAAACATAGGAAAGAGTAGAAATAAATCACCAAACTTAAAAACGTAGTAGAAGAGATGGAGAGAACACGGGGGAGCGTGGATTCCACACGTAGGCGCACGTGATCAACTTGCCCACGCGTGAAGATCAGATGGAGGTGTGTGAATCAGCGATGAGAATGCGGGAGGCTACAACAAGGAGCAGAGACGCTAGAGATGATGGTGTTGAAGCGTGTTTGTAGGTGGAGCTAATGATGAAAGACAAATTTAACTCAACAAAAGCCAAATTTGAAACCCAAAGCAGATCTAGCGGGAGGAGACGTCACTACGGAGATTGAGACTGCGATTTTAAAAGGATTAGAGATAGATCTTCAGAAATGATGGATAAAACCTCATAAAAAGAGAGAGAATTTAGAGAAAACTCGTGCAAAGCAAGTTGCTCTGCCATGGATTTTTATGGTTGCACAAAGAAGAAGAAAAGAAGTTAGTGATCGAAAAATATGCATACCTTAAACCTAACATTAGAATGCGGTATTTAGATTCGAAATACATAAATTTCTACTCATGTGATTTTTCTTTTGGCTAAATGAACTAACATCTATACTTGCATAATTTTTTAATTACTCCATTTTTGTGTTAATATTAAATGACCAAATAAAGTACTTTCACAGCGCCCATCATCACTCTAAAATAATAATAATAATAATAACAATTAGAAAAGTAAAATATAAATTTTTAGAATTAAAAATGTCGACAGAAAAGAAAACCAAGTTTTGCTTGAGATGTCTTTTTTTTTTTTTTGCTTTATCTTTCAATTTTTCATCTCAAATAATATTTAGGAATAACTTCACAAAGGGTATCAAATTATACGTCATTTTCAGATAAGGATATTGAACTAGCAAACGTTTCACTTAAGGGTACTCTGTTAGGTTCTGCTGTTAAATCCTAAACCCTAAACAGCAGAACCTAACGGAGTACCCAAAATACCCATAATTTTTGTAGAAAAAAAAAATGCTAAGATCTAGGTGTTGGTAAGAATTTAACGGAATTTACAAAAAAATCCATGCTTGAATCTTAGTACCCTTAAGTGAGACGTTTGAAAACTTGAATATCCCAGTTTGAAACGTTTGCTAGTTCAGTACCCTTATCTCAAAACGACATATAATTCGATACTATTTTGTGAAGTTATCCCTAATATTTATTGATCAATTTTTGTTGACAAAAAAATCTTCTTAATTTATGGAATGCTCCCACCATTATCACCATCTTGCTATTATGGGATCACTATCATTAATTTTATAATTTACTTTTATTATCATTATCATGCTTTTAATTATCAAACATTAAACGATACGACAGCATGCTCCTCTCTAGTGATTGAAAAACAACTATATATGGTTGGAAATACAACTAATCATAACCTAAAATATTAACGTTGTGGGAAAATCGTGCTCTTGTGAGTGAATTTAAACAAATAAAATCAAGAATAATAGCAGGAGGTAGGATTGAAGTTGGAGCAATAAAGTTGGAAACTCAAATCGAGATAGTTCGTAATATTAGACTAATTTAGAGCATTTCTAGTAGCCTCATCAAAATAGCTATTTGGTGAGATAATTTGATAAAAAACATTAAAAAATCACTTCCAGCAATCTCACCACTTTAATCAAAAAGTTTTGGTGAGTAAAAATATTCACCAATTTTGATGAGCAGTATTCACTGACCAACCCTCTCATCAATTTTGTTTCTCTTTCCTCTCTCACATGATCACAACACGTTTTTTTTTTCCTTTCTTCTCTCATCTCCCATCTTTCTCACACGATGATGTCCCTATTTCATGGACATGATGGTTTCTTTATCCCTGACATAAACTTTGTGGTTTTTTCATTTATCTTTTCTTTCTTGAATTGGTTGAGAAGCAAATGAAAACTTCTGTGAATTTCTTAGCAATGATATAATCTCAAGATGAAGATGTATGGTAGCTGGATGTATAAAAAAATTAAATAGAGAAAGAATAAAGAAATCTTAAAAAATATTATTTAAATGAAATAGTGATAGTGAATAGTTAAAATAGTGAGGCTGTAGGGGAACTTTAAAAAAGTGGCTCACCAGAATACAGAAAAATGATTTTTAGTTACTTAAATGTATAAAATTTGATGAGACTATTAAGAATGAATAAAATAATACGTGAGATTTTATATGAAATAATTTAAAATTGTCCGGCTTTTTAGCCAAATAAATTGTTAATAATTCCGACAATTAACAAACTATTCGAACATATAATTATCGTGTGGATCCCGATCCGAGCTAAAAGCCTAGAATCCGCAGATGTGGACGCGCAAGAACTCACGAAATGCACACATCAATGGGCAGAATCGAAGTAAACAACCGACCTTGTAAGAGCTCCACAAGGAACGGGCAAAATCCATAAACCACAATTCTTGGTTTTCCCATCCCCAACCCTACTTCTTGTCACCCTCTCTGTCTCACTCTTTTCTTGATGCTTCAGTTTGAACAAACACCCACCACAAACGTAGATATCGAAGTCCATAAAAACCTCTCTAATCACACCCGCACAATAATTCCACATTCAGTGAAAGCTGGCGCAAGTAGAGTAAGTGTGAACTGATCCCCCACATTGTTTCTCAAACGCCTATATGTAGTACATACCGTTTAAGTACCCACACGGTAATATCACTTCCACCCTTTTCTCTTTTTCCTCTTTTATCCCCATTTTACATGTTGTTTCCATATTTGCCAAGGAATTGGAACATCAAGTTTTGATTTTGTTCAAGGGTTTTCTGTTCCTGAGAGGAACTGCTTTTTTGGGAAGTACCAATTTGGTGAGGGGTTGAGTTTGGTGGGTCTGGAATCTGGCTACTATATGCATGTGTGTTGTGATTCTTGATGAAAATCAATTACCCATATGGCAAAACCAAACTTCCTTCGCGTCATCATTGCCGTTATGAGACGCAATTTCTGTGTTATGGTTTTGCCACTGGGAGAAGTATTGATATGAGGTGCTACGGGGACTTGATGTTATGAAAACATAATGCCCAGAAGCCGAATTTGATTGAAAGTTTAGGTAAAGATGCAATCGAGGTTGATGGCATTGGAGGAAGGCAAGAACCCTACCACTACACTGAGAACAAATCAATCCAGGACTTTACCTTTGAGACTCCTCCAATGGTTCTTGTTATTTTTGGTTCTGGGTTTTGGAGTTCCGATTGTTAGCATGTATATGATTCGATATTTTAAGGCTGCGAATGTTTCTTGGATAGCACCGTCCACTCTTAGGCCTTGCTTTGAAGAGCCAAGTACAATAGAGAGTTGGATTAGGCCTCCATCAAATCCCTTGCACATCATGAATGACACTGAACTGTTGTGGCAGGCTTCCTTTGTTCCTCGAATAAAATCTTATCCGTTCGTGAGAGCTCCCAAGATTGCCTTCATGTTCTTGGCAAAGGGGCCATTGCCAATGGCACCTCTCTGGGAGCGGTTCTTTAAGGGGCATGAAGGGCTTTATTCAATCTATGCTCATACACTGCCATCTTACAATGACAGCTTTTCAACGGCATCAGTTTTTTACGGGAGACAAATCCCAAGCCAGGTATCAGCAACCTTTAATTTTTTAATATATTTGGTGCCGTGAGTTGCTATATTCTTTTATCGAAAAACAATTTATTTTATTTCTATCAACATTATTGGTGTCTCCTCAATATGCGTTAAAAAATTTCTATAGAGTTCTTAAATATAATTTGTGAATTGACATGGCTGATGCTGCTGAAAAATTGCCCTTTTGAGGTGCATAGGGAGCAATCAGCTATAGGATTTTGGAAGGAAGCAATGCATGTAATTGGTTGTAAACTTGTAAAATGGCCCTTTTCTACATGAATGCTAATGGGGTTTTTAATCTTGATAAATTGGTAATTATGTGCTTAATGTTCTATCAAATGGCTAGATGTTGGTCTCTCTCTAATTTGGTCAACAGTAAAATAATTTTGTTATTGGTTATTTCAGAGGTGACATTGATCCATGATAAAGAACATATAGAGTTATTTTGAGATGTTTAAGCGTTTATGTTGGAAACTATTAACTGCATTGGTGAGGAATGACACGTTTTAAGTTGAAAGGTAGGAAATGTGAGAGAGTTTAGTGCCAAGTGGAAATTCATTGATGGCATATGGCTTTAAAAAAATTCTGCTCCCGTTGAACATCAAACGGTCATTCATTTGGCTGGCTCAAATGGAAAAAGGACCCTTTTAATTGGCCTGCCCAAATATTTGGGACAAGGCTTTTTTGGGTCTTGACTCAGTTTGCTAAGGAGGTATCATAAAACCATATTTGGTTTTATATCAAAGATTTTTGGCTCCTTCCATCTCATGGCAAGACAATGTGGAGAAAGCACAATGAAACTGAGTCATTGTCAAGTGTGCTTCATCGTTATCTTTTGAGCAAAACAATGGAAAGGGTGTAAGCTACATGTACTTAGCACCATGAAACTAATAATTATATGCTGTTAAATTAACTGTTGTTTAATCCCAAAACCTCTCCGGGAAAAAGTAGAAGCCAAGCTGTGACCAGGAAGTGCATGTGGCAAGTTTTTAAAGTAAATATTTTATAGGTTCTTTGGGACCATTTCATGCTGCCTGTCATCACTCATTTTGAGCATAACGCAGGGACTCCACTCTTTAGGGTAACTGCCTTTCAACCATGGTTTTGTGCCTAGATGGAGTAAAATGTTAGCATGTTTTGCCAATACAACCTTGAATTGAGTGTGGACATTATTTGAGTTGTTTGAGTTGCATCTCACAATAATATGTTGAGGTTCTAGCATTTGGAGTAGGAAATAATTGGTGACCTTGATAGAAATTGTGGACCATGCAACCATTCGACATACTTGTAGGATTTGGCCATTCATCCTTAACCCACTGCTTTTCTTAATTTTCACTATAGTAGTCTCCGGTGATGCATTATCATGGAGCTACTTATGCTTTACATGCTCCTATTATTATTCTTAAGCATTTTTCATAGGTTGTTGCTTCTCCTTTAATGTATGCCGCTTTTTTTCTTTCTTTGGATCGTGTACTGAATTTGAATTCTGTATTGATATTTATTTTCTATACAAAGAGTCTCTTCGAGGTTCAAAGGGGGCAGCATTTTGAATTTTCAATGAGAAATATAGATGCATTTTTTGTTGCCATAGAATTAACCAAGCCAGTTTCTTGATAGCTTCTGGACCCTGTATGCTCTTTGTGTCTTGAGGATATGATCATGTATGTGGGGAAATGATGAAAAATTTCTAGCTGGATTTCACTGTTTCTAAACAGCTACTCGATCACATTTTTGTTTCAGCATTTCTCTCTTTCATAAAAAAAAAAATAATAATATGAATAAAGAAATAAAGAAATCATCATGTTTTTGCTTGTTGGAAACTCGAACCACTCATATTCCTGTGGTGTTTCCCAAGCAGGTAGCAGAGTGGGGAAGAATGAGTATGTGTGATGCTGAGAGGAGACTCCTAGCTAATGCATTGCTTGATATCTCAAATGAATGGTTTATCCTCCTGTCTGAGTCATGCATTCCTCTCCACAACTTCAGCATTGTTTTTCGCTACATATCAAGATCCAGATACAGCTTTATGGGTTCATTTGATGAACTTGGACCCTATGGGAGAGGGCGCTACAATCAAAACATGGCGCCCGAGGTCAACCTCACGGACTGGCGTAAAGGGTCTCAGTGGTTTGAAATTAATCGGGAACTTGCAGTTAAGATAGTTGAAGACACCACTTACTATCCCTTGTTCAAAGAGTTCTGCCAACCAGCATGTTATGTAGATGAGCACTACTTCCAGACAATGCTGAGCATCCAAACTCCACATCTTTTGGCAAACAGGACCCTTACGTATGTGGACTGGTCAAGAGGTGGTGCTCACCCTGCTACATTTGGGAAGGCTGATATTAAAGAGGATTTTTTCAAGAAGATATTTGAAAGTAAGACCTGCCTATACAATGATCAGCCATCTTCACTTTGTTTCCTTTTTGCAAGAAAGTTGGCTCCAAGTGCTTTGGATCCTCTGTTGGAATTATCATCCAAAGTTCTAGGCTTTTGACATAATGCTATTTGGGGCATGTCAGTTTAGTAATGAGGTAAATCCACTTGGTCTGATGTGATTGATCTCTAGTTACTCCTTCACAAGATTTTGAAACTTCAATATTACTGTATTCAGATATATAGAGAATTAGAACCTGAAATTAGCATCTAATTCGAGCTCAGGCAGAGTACTGAATATTATATTTTATTGGTTGTCAGCCGATTAATAATAATGCTATACATTGTAGCAGTATTAAATAAATCTTGCAACCTCCTTTCTGGTAGGATGCCTTTTCATCTTTCCACTGAAATTCTCTATATTCTTGTAGCATGATGATTGCACGGCTACCTTTATAAAAATTTGAGGCAACTGGATTAAGTTAGGTGGCCTTTTGGATATTAGATCTACTTATTTGATTTTTTACTTAAAATCACTCCTCATATTTCACTGTTACTTGCTTTGATTGGTAGCAATCTAGCCAGAGTTTGGAAGCATGCCAAATCCTACTGTCCTTTTATCTATTCTTGAAGGTAAAGGACCATGAACGTGCTATCTTTAATGATATATCATTGACCATTACATTTTTAAAGTGGTAGTTCCAACTAACAATTTTTATTTTTATTTTTATTTAATAATATGACTAATTTAAGGGTTGATTGGTACCAACCTATCAACATTGTGGAAATAATGGGATAGTTGTAGTTTCTAGTATTCCTCTGTATCATTCTCTTCAATTTCTTGATCTTAATTTGACAACCGCATCCATTTTATTTGGATTGAGATTGTTATTGTGTCGGCCGCATTACATTTTATCATAATAACAAATTAAAAAAGAAGAGTGCTACACGTACTTTCAAGTGTTCATTCTATGACGTAGCAGTGTAAATCATCATTAGATGAAATAACAAATGAAATTACATAAAACCATTTTAGATATTAAATTTTGGTTCTTTTCCAACTTACTTTTTATAAAACCATTGTTAGTGAAATTTTTGCACAGCTATTGAACGTATATGTGCTCAAGTATGAAACTATTGGAAAGTTTTGGCCTATTTAGCAATTTTAGTCACCATAAAATATTCAAAATGTTAAATTTTGATTATGGGGGAGGTGATATTTTTTATTTTTTATTTTATTTTTAGTGCACTATTTAACAATTTATTCTTTAGTGTTAAATGTTTATTATTTTCGTTGGAATATTTGGGTTTAAGAAGGTTCATCAAACTTTTAGTTTAACCGTTTCTCTTCCAATTGTCGTAATTATTTTTAAAGACTACATTATAATTTAAATTCAAAAATCTTTTTGCGAAAACGTCTTAGAAAAGAATAGCCAAAAATATAAATAAATAATAATGAGGAAGAAAAAAGAATGAAAGAAAATAAAGGTTTTAAAGGAATTCATTAAATTTAAATAACTATTGATTTATGCCCTATAATGATGGTTGGGTGGATCAAATTAAATCAACATTAAACAAAAAAAAAATAAAAAAATGCTACTTATCACAGATTTAGCAACCCTAAAACCATTTAATATATTAAATTTTGGTTAACCATGGTTAGGGAAATTTTTACATAACTATTGAACGTACATGCACTCAAGTATCAAACTGCTAGAAAGTTTTGGCTATTTAACAATTTTAGCCACCCAAAAACTATTTAAAATGTTAAATTTTGGTTATTGGGAAAGTAATATTATTATGAGAAAAGTACACATACACTCCTCAAACTATCATTTCATTGTCAATTTCTATTTAATATTAAATATTAATATTAATAGAAAAACTATTTAATATTAAATTTAGTCCTTTTTTTTTTTTAATCCATATTCAAAGCTTAAACTACAGATCTACTGGCAACAAATTATCTTAATTTATCTATTTGTTTTCCTGATTCCCCAGTTTAAATGTTTTTGGCTAATATGTCATGTATATCGTTTTTGATCCTTGGTGGATTGAATTAAAGTAACACTAAATCACAAAATAAACGTTTCAGTTGTCACAATTTTAATACTCCAAAAATATCATTTGTGAAGATTTTAGGCACCCTATTTCATTTCTCAAGGTTATATTATAAATATGTTTATAAGGCCTAATTCAATTTTAAATACATGTGACACACGTTAAAAGACTCAATTCAATTTGAAATGTGCCACTTGTCACATTCTAAGCTATATTATTGAACTTTTATGCTATTATATATAAATACATGATATAATATGATATATTGTTTAAAAATTTGAGGCATATCATAATTTTAAGCTTCCACTTGTCAAATTTTTAAAAAGTCTAGGCTAGTGATTCTGATAATATATACATGATGATACCATATATTAATGGCTGCTTGAAAATTTCACACATTTCGTAATTTTAGTATATTTGATTTATATTTATTTGATTTGGACAATAATAACAGTTGACCTATTAATATTATGATACAAAGAAATCCTATTTAATTTAGATGTCTAATGTATTTTGATTTATGCTTATGTATATTATATAGTATATAAGCTAATAAGCATTCTAGGAATACATTAAATGGACACTTGTCAACACTTTAGATTAATTCTAAACTATTTTTTTTTGAAGGCTTATGCTTTTATATATATATGTGAAGGGTTTTTTATTTTTATTTTTATTGAAAACATATATATGAAGAGTTAATCAGAAGAAAGTGTTGTCCTCAAGAGGTAGTTCAATTGGCACGCCTCATGAAACTGAGGTCACTAGTTCGAATCCCCCCTCCTTTTTGTGTGGATATGTCAAAAAAAAGAAGAAAAAAAAGAGAAGAAAGTGCTTAGCGAAAGGAAACTCTTCCCCCTTCACTCCTAAAAAAAAAGAAAAAAGAAGAAGAAGAGCATAAGCCTTTATTCCTTTACACACTCCCGAACTCGAAAAAAAAAAGAAAAAGAAAAAGAAAAAGGGTAAAAAAGGGAGAATTTCATTAAAAGATATCGAACTATCGGCTTATTTAATTTAAGGGTACTGAATTCTAAAAAAAAAAAAAAAATTGCCTAAATGCACTCTTTGGGGGGGAAAGAGGTGAAATGCCGAAAGTTGACAATTCTTACCTAAACGTAACGTGATAGCACCTGTCTCTGTTTTTAGTTACCAACTTGCAAGCTGTGAAAAACATTAATATAGAGAGCAACAATTCTAACAGACTTAAATCTTATAAAATTCTGACTTTGTAGCACCTTAATACATGCATTTATTCATCATCAATTTGCAAAAGTTGACGACATAACTGCCTTCAATTGGTTGACCATAATCATATTTGAATTTCAAACGCATTCCCTGACGTCAGGTAGTTGGTATATTCATGTGAAAAATTGATTAACTAAGACTTTGTCTTTTAAGCACGCTTTTATGGCGCTGCATTAGTGTGCAAAAGAATGCTTTTATCTATGAATCGTCTGCAATTGAATTATTCAAAGTTTTCAACTTCAAACAAACGGTACAAAGTCAAAAGAATGCTTGTAGAATGTGAAATGCACAGGATTGAAGATGTGGAAACTGACAACTTTATCGCTAAACATAATAAATCAACAGAGCTTACACTAACGAACCTAAAGTATTTGACACTAATTAATGACTTCAACAAGTCATCTACAGCTGAAGCATTTTTGAATTTAAGGCTGATGCCTGATGAAAATTTGGTCGTGCCAAAAGCATTTACAATTCATCATGATGTTTTCTGTCTGAGAAAGAAACTTCCGGTTGGAGTTCAAGGAGATATGTAGCAGCCAACGACGCATGAAGTGCGGCACCATAAGGAAATGCATCTTCATTAATTTGGAAGTACGGCGAATGCAATGACTCGAGCCGTCCACGAGTCTCATTCGCCATTCCAAGTAAGAAGAAGTATCCAGGTACTACCTCTTGGTAAAACGCAAAATCCTCTGATCCTGTCAATGGTTTCAAGTCCTTGACTTTATCTATGCCAAGCATATCTCCTGTGACATTAAGGAAATGCTCATGCAAGCCTTCATGGTTTATGGTTGGAGGGAAGAAGGGTTTGTCTGCTGTAAAAAAATTCACAGTTGCATTGCACCTCTGCACAGCAGCCTGCCCTGTGATGACCTGTTATGGTGAAAAGAGGGGTGATTGAAAGGGAAATGACTATTGAAGAAAAGCTGCCTCTTGCCAATTTATTAGTTCCCAATATGTGATATTCATATATGGCCAAGTATACTGCTATCATAATTTTAAGTGCTGTACCTCCTCAATCCGCTGTCGCAGTTGCATAAAACTTTCCCTTGAAAATGCACGAAAGGTGCCACCAATCGTTACCGAATCTGGAATGACATTGAATGCACCACCTCCCTGGAATTTTGCAACAGTAACTACCTGCAAGGGCATTGAGCAGATTTACTGGATTATCGCAATGAGGATATGTTCCACAGATTCATAGTCTGGCTTGCATGAAAACATGGTAATAATGTCATGGATTATTCACAAAATAGGGCTCTCAGAGCTTATTGAAGGGGGGGGGGGGGGGGGAACAAATTAGTTAAATGGCAAGAATTTCATAAGGAGTTCAGGAGATCAGAAGAGAAGTTTTCATTGAAAGCTTCATCAAAGTCACGTTTTACATAAAGCCATTACCTACTGTTCGTCTCTTGAAAGCAAGAGTTCAAAACTTGAGATCTAGATAGCTAGGGTCCTAACTAACCTTCAGCACTTTATATGAACGGCTGAAACTTGACAGCCTGAAAGTTTTATCACTGCTTCAGCTAAGGCCCCTATCAATATCATTTGTCTCTTACTTAAAAGAGTGTACGGGATCTTCAATTTTTTTTTTCGTGAGAATTTCAACAATTTTATTATAATAGACCAACATCATTGGTTTCTGGCCACCATCTCTCATCTTTGGAAGTAACAATGTTTCCTCAATTCCTCATAAGTCTTGTCGTTATTTCCTGTTCAACAATTGTCGTAAGCATGACAAGGTCTTGGTACAAATCTATGTTCTACTTTAAAAGGGTTCTTAAACTTTAGTGATTAAACCTTAATTTATTGCATTCAGCAACAATCTTAATTTTTCAATAAGAACGATAACTTCTTCCACAAGCTATGTAGTTACTATTGTTTTTGTTTATCATGATTCTTTCCTGTACAATTAATAAATGCAGATGATGATTTTCGGGTTGGTTTCTCAACAATCACACCTGTTACCTACCAAGCAGGTCACGCCACATCACATTAGAGAAAGTGTTGGGAGTCACTTCACCATGAGGCACAAATCCCTGTTACATGCCTACATAGGATGCCTTACTTTTTCCCCGCCAAATGCAATAAAGAACTTGAAAAAGGAGTTATTGAGGCTCTATCGAATATAACAGGTTCTGTAGATAGTGGCGCACTAGAAGTTAAACAGCTCTAAAAATTTGCTAAATCATTTTATAATCTTGGATAGAAGGAAAGGGGGAAAATAACCAAAAATAAATGTGAAAAAATGAAATATACCTGTGGGTCCAGTGGATCGGCTTCCCGTGAAACAAGATGTTGTAAGCTAACAATCACATTAGAAGCTGCCAATATTGGATCTACTGAGTGCTGAGGAATGGCTGCATGACCTCCTTTTCCACTTATTACAGCTTCGAAGAAGCCGCTCCCAGCCCCTATGGGACCAGCTCTGGAGTGAACTTCACCTACAGGGAAGTTAGGTGCAACATGCAAGCCAAAGATAGCATTTACATTTTCTAACACTCCATCATCAATCATCTTCATAGCCCCTCCACGACCTTCCTCAGCTGGTTGGAAAACAAGCACAACTGTGCCCTGGCAAAAGTTCAATAATATCAGTAACCATAAGTGGGGGAAGAAGAAACCTTGAAGACACTCTTAATGAGAAGTACTAACTGTCTGGGGCTATTAGTTATGCTGTCAATCTTTACTATGTAATGAATAATCAGATGTTCTTTTCTATTAACTAGTAACTGTTTTTAGCACTTTTGAACCCCTTTCAAAAGGGGTCTCACTGTAGCAAATTGTCTCCTTTGCAACAATAATGGATCCTGATCCCAAAGCCAAATTGGTCATGTGCTCTATACATATTGCAAAAAGGATATATATAGTTGGTATGATTGGACTGCTCATTGAATAATCACCATAGCTAGACTATCCACAGAACCTACAACCACATGGCAAGATACTAGGACGGCAAGATATTTGTTTGATACTCAAAACTATGCATGGACACCAACACGCAAGCCATATTATTTAGACACATAAATAAACCCGTGAAGAACCGTTTGAGTGAACAGGAGATTAGTAGCCCTTTCATTTTTATTTTATTTTTTAGTTTTAGGTAAGGAGAGTAGTTATCCAGTCATGTGAGAACCATATTACGTACCAATTTTGTCTGGACAGGTTTTGAAATTAACAAGCAAAAATGAATCAACATACCTTTAACTCCTCGCGATGCTCTTGAAGGATCTTTGCAGCTCCAAGAAGCATTGAAACATGGGCATCATGCCCACAAGCATGCATCTTCCCAGGATTTCTACTCTTGTGCTCCCACTCCACCAGTTCCTGTATCCAAGACCGCGTCAACACTGTCCATAGAAGCACTCTTTTCCCAATCAACGTATTCAAATCATCAAAATTACTCAATTTTACAAACAACTAAACTCTAACAATACAATGCATATGTCAAACATATAATTTCAAAATTTGACCGAACCTGCATAGAAAGTGCATCCATATCAGCCCTTACGGCCACAAAAGGCGGTCCACCGGTCCCAACGTAGCCGATAACACCAGTAACTGCAACCGGGTACTTATAGCGAATACCCATCTTATCCAATTCTGCTCTGATAAGCTCACTGGTCTCAAATTCCTCAAAACCCAATTCTGGGTTTTCATGTATCTTCCTTCTGATTCCCACCATCCAATCAAACAGTTCTGGCTTCTTGGCAAATTGGAGAAACCTTTTGGGGATTCCCGAGAGCCCATTTGAGCTTGAGGAAGAACCTGAGAAAGCGGGTTTTGAGCAGAAAAAGTTAAGGACAAAAATAAAAAAGACCCACTTGAAGACACCCATTGATTTCTCTGCAACCGAGCTCGGGATTGAAAATACCAGGAAGAAAGGCTAAGCTTGGGAGAAAGTAACATGGGGTTCAAGCATTTTTTATACAAGAACTAGCATGAAAGTGACGCACAGTTTTAAAATGAGGAAAATGCCGAATTGCAGAATTAGAATACAAGACTCGTGCTTTTGTAATAAGACGGGTTCCGTCTGCCCATGAATGTGAGTTTGAAAGTGGTGGCTGCAACTATCGGTCACAGCTAGTCCGACCCACGTGCTAAATTCTAATGCCCACATGTTGTTTTTAAGGTTTTCTCTTTTTTTAAATATTCCTTTGATTTTTCTGGGAAAGAGAGGAGAAGGAGAAGGGGAACAAATTCTAATTTGCTTGTCCTCTTCCTTTTTTTAGTCTTTATTTTGCCACCTCTCGTTGTGCCAATCTATAATTATCTGACAATGATAAACGCTGACGCAATAATTCTAATTAATTTTAAATAAATTTTTGTTAAAAAAAAAAAAATCTAAGAGTTGGTAAAGATTACCACGTGATCGCTGCAAAAAAAGTACATGGTATATGAAATTACTCTTTTAAGTTTATTTGTTCTGTTGTTATCATGCTGGGCACTCTATTCTTTATAATAAAAGCCCCTCAGTTATTGATCCTCGAAAGTCTATACCTTTAGTCAAAGAATAATTGGAGGTCCTATTGAGTTAGGTAAAAAATTAATTTATTCTTTACGGTCAAATTTTATTCATTAATTTACTAAATTTCGTTAGTGTATTACTAACTTAATAGAACACGTGTCATAATTTTATCCCTTCGAAAATAATATAGTTTTTAAAATTATAATTAAATCAAAATTTAATAGTGATTATTCCAAATCTAATGGTGATGATATTTGCATCTTTCTTTCTATTTTTGTGGAGAATAACACAGTGAATAGAACCCCTAGTGGAATTAGTTATTTCAAAAGTAATATGAAACTCTTTTGACAATTAACTCCACAAGACTTGTGCTGTTGGGCTAGCACAAGACTAACCTTCATGAGTGACAGATGTAGGCCCATTAGAAGGCCACGTGCCTCTTTTACTCAGCTCAGTTGTCATCCAACACTACCTAACACTCACAAATCACAAATTACACTTGGTGACAGTTTTCGGTATGATGTAAACACAGCATGTCCTTCTAGATTCTTCAAGCTTTCCCAAGAATCTTGCAAAACAGTTAAAGTTAGGAGACCCTTCTGGAGGTCTCACTCCGATGCTTAAATTAGTTTCTGAGAGAAAGAGTCTCCCTAATTCTCAAAAATTCATTCCGTCTTTTATACTTGGGGTATGGAGACCCTTACTGCCAGGTTTTCGTGTTCTTTTGCTTAGGAGCACCATCAGAGTTTGACTTAGACTCAAATTCTTCTATTCTCTAATCTTGAGATTCTTTCCTTATCAACCTCTAAGCGAGATTCTCGGCAACGAATCCGGGATTAGCTTTAATCCCCGATTTCAAGGAACTGGGCGCGATCCCAAGAGATTCGGACCGTGGCTCCTATCTCAATTCAACTTGAAATAGGATTTTAATGCGGATTTCCTGGGATGTAGTTGATACCTAAGTTCCCAGGACATGCTTGTCCCGGGCCTTGGATTATTAAATTGAATCTCATTCCTAGGATGTTTGCATTCTCGGGACTTAATTAGGATGCACCTCCTGTTGTGTATAGCTTTCCTAAGGATAATAACTCCGTGTCTACCTCCTAGGATAGGACTACTTGGGAGTCTTACTGTCTTGGCTCTATGGCCGCCAATTCTCCTTGGGCCGATACGAACCTGAAGGCTCATGATTCTTTAGATGGGCCGGTTTGAGTGGGATTATTCCCAACAATTACCCCCCAAATTCCCTTGTCCGAGTCATACTTGGACAATGGGAAATTTGTGTTTTGGCAAATCTGAGCCTTGGCTCCTTCCCTTGTGATTTTCGAAAATCTTCTAACCTATAAAACCTGAGGGTGGAATTTGACTCCCCATACCTTCTTGTTTTTCATTAGGGTTCTTTCCCTATCTCCCAGGATTTGCCTTAGGGTTTTCTCCTATCCTTGTTTTCTCTGCAGGGTTGTCTTCTTGGATTTGCCTTATGGTTTTCTCCCATCCTTGTTTTCTCTATAGGATTGCCTCCCTGGACTTGCCTTAGGGTTTTCTCCTATCCTTGTTTTCTTTGTAGGGTTGTCTAGGGCTGGCAAAACGGGTCACCCGAGTCACCCGACACAACCCGTTAAGACCCGTGACCCGTTTAGCTTAGACCCAGACACGACCCGTTTATGTTAACGGGTCGGGGCTCCAGACACGACACGACACGAACACGGTAATTTCACGGGTTACCCGACACGACCTGTGAAACCCGTTTAACATAATGGGTCGAATCGGGTCGACACGACCCATTTAAAAGAAAAAATATATATCTGCAAACATATATAATATATTACGGAAAAGAAAAAAAAAAAAAATCACCCCACTTAATCTCAGCCTCTTCCAAAATCAAGAAAATCAATACAAAATCAATACAACAATCGAATGAAAATCAGCTATATAACTTTATCATTGAAGTTAAAGGACCATGTCATCCAAATTATCCAATTACTCAGAAAAATTGCAGGCAGAGGATTCCCGTAAGTCAAAAGCCCATAAATAAATTAATAAGTAATAACACATTAACACAACCCAGAATCACATTTAAAAACACAAATTATTAGCAACCAAGATTTAAATTCCTTCAATTTCCTATAATTTATCATCAATCAAGCACACTTGTTTACCTTCAAACTCAACTCCACTGCTGTGATTTTCTCTCAGGTCCAAACTCATTGGATCAATCCCTGAAACGTCTAGATTCGCACCACTAACGTCCCCGAACTGCGCGCTTGACGCTCCCCAGCTCCAATCCCCGTCCAAACTCCCCCACGCCCCCGCTACCATTCATCGAGAACTGAAGAAGAAAGGGTGGCATTGAAGAAGACCAAAGAGAGAGAGCGTCGCTGCATCGAGCGGGTCTAGCGAGAGGAAGAAGAAGAAGAGGGGGTGGCGGCGGCGGCGGTGCGACGCTGAAGAAGAAGAAAATGGAAGAAAAGGGAGCGGGACGGTGCGGTGTGAAGGAGAAAGAAAAGAAAATTGAAGAAATGAACTTAGGGCAACCGGTCCTAAATGGCTAAATTACAAAAATACCTAATAATCCTGAAATTCTAAATCAGATCTAATCTCATTTCCTTTTTCTTTTTTTAATAATATATATATATATATATATAAAAGAAAGCTAATCGTGTCTGGCGGGTCACTCGCAGGTGACCCGCGACCCGACCCGCCAAACTAAGATAAACGGGTAGACCCGTTTATGGCCCAAACCCGTTTAAGGTAGACCCAAACCTGCTAATTTCGTGTCGTGTTCGTGTCGGGTTGTCGTGTCGTGTCAAAATTGCCGGCCCTAGGGTTGTCTCCCTGGATTTGCCTTAGGGTTTTCACCCATCCTTGTTTTCTTTGCAAGGTTGGCTCCTTGGATTTGCCTTAGGATTTTCTCCCATCCCTGTTTTCTCTTTAGGGTTATCTCCCTGGATTTGCCTTAGGGTTTTCTCTCATTCTTGGCTAGGCTTTTGTCTTCTTGTTTTGTAATGGGGTTTTCTCACTGCCTCCTTCTTGTGAAAGAAGTGATATCAATGAGTTTTCAGTCTCTAGACTGAGAATACTCCAATGCTTTAATCAGCTTTATGCTTTTATCCTGAATATACTTATTCCCAAAATCTTGGGAATCTTTTGTCTTTATTATAATTAAAATGATAACATAGTTATTTGAAACATAACTGTAAATCAATAAGAGTCTTGCCCGGGACTCTCGACTAGCCTTACTACCTGATCTCGGCTATAATCAGCTGTTGTCTCGGCTCTCCGCGTCACGGGCTCCTGGTTTTTCGGCTCTCTCTTCTTTCTTCATCCTCCCAGACATCATTCTCCTAATCCCTTTCTTCTCGTTGACGGCCTCAGGGATAATAATCCCGAGGCTACTGGTCCCGGGATTGATGGTCCCGGGGTGGATAATCCCGATGATTCTAAGGCATGTTATTCCCTAGCTGGTTTCTTTGCTCTCCCAAAAACTGAGCCAACTTGCCATTTTTTATAAGCTCCTCAATTAACGATCTTAGGGTTATGCACCCCTCGGTGTGATGATCTGTCTGTTCATGGAAATTACAATACTTGCCTTCATTCTTTTGAAGGGGATTACCTGGTATCTTTGGTGGTCAACGGAACTCTAGATCTCTTTTGATCTCCATGAGGACTTCTGATATCACGACATTGAGAGGTGTAAAGTTATAATCTTTGAACTTCTTTACCGGCCTCTGCCCTTCCCCATTAGCTTTCTTAAACTCTTTCCTTTTTCTTTCTGGGGACCTATCTCAGGACGGCCTTTAATTGGCCATAACCTTTAGTGTCTCCTCCTGATTGATGTATTCCTGTACTTTATCCATCTAGCCTTGCAAGGTGCTTGGTTTCTTTTGAGCCAACTTCTTCGTCAGAGGCTCTTCGGGTGAAATGCCCTGATAGAGGGCAGCATAAACCATGTCCTCGGTCGAATCTTCAACCGCTATCTTCTCCAGATTGAACCAGGTCACAAACTCCTTAAGAGTTTCGTCGCTGCGTTGGTGTAATCTTAACAAATATCCGGATGGCTTATTTTGTGTCTGGAAAGCTGATGTGTTTTAATTAAGTATTCGCAAGTGCACGAATCGTTATGCAATATAGCGTATTGCAAGTGCGAGGTCGATCCCACAGGGAATTGTGTTGCGAAAATTAATCTCTATTCAAACTAATCCTATTTTAACCTAGTTCCAAATTTAGGGTTTTTGTTAAAAGATAATATAAACAAAAATAATGAAAATAAAGGGGTCTAGGGTTTTGGAATCCACACTCACCAAATCATATCAACCTAATCTCATGCTCATCACACTTATTCGAGGTTGTCACGTATAAATCTTAGGTATGCTCTACATTGCTTCAAAAATCATTTAGATCATTCAATGATTTCGTTCATAGCACAAATCACAAAGAGTACCAATTGAAATCCAAACATCCAATGTATCATTCAATCACAATGGATATCTTCATTCGAACCGATAAAACAATGTATTAGTCAAACGACGCACAATGAATGTCCAATGTTTTGATAGATGAAAAACCAAGCAACCGATTTAATGAAACTTATTCCACATCATCACTTGTATCCGGAAACCACAAGAGATATCAAAACATCATTTCAAGAAAACCGAAGTAGAGCAATGAGAAATCAAAACCATAAACTCAAATAGCATGAACAAGCACAAAACTCGGTTTCTCTTCAATGGTGAGGTTTCATCCTCAACCCCAAACGAAAATATTAGCTACCCATAACAAAAGGAAACATAAATAAACAAGAAGAATGCATTAAAATTAAAGAAACTTACAAAGATTTGAAGTTCTAAGACAAAATCTACATTTAGAAGCCCTAAACTACAGAGAGAACGGCCCCTAGGGCGTTCTCAAGCGGCCTCCTCCGTAAGAAATGAGAATAGAATGTATTTATAGAGTTAGCTAGGGTTTCTAGAATTCCAGCTCCGCATAAGTTCGATCGATCGATTTTTATTTCGATCGATCGACTTTTAGATCGATCGACTTTATGTTAGATCGATCGACTTTTTCAGCACTTCAGAAAATCCAGCTTTCTATGTATTTTGCCTTGAAAATCATCATTCTACTCTTATTGCCCTGCAAAAACACAAAAACACTAAAACTAACCAAAACATTAGAAAATAACGAAACTAAAGGTTTAACTAATGTAAATTAAGGGGTCCAAATATACACTTTTTGGCACTCATCAAATACCCCCAAACTTACATTTTGCTAGTCCCTTAGCAAAACAAAATGAAAAACAAAAGTAAAGCATGAAACATAAATCCTTTTTTCGTGGGAGATACGATTGCATTTGGCATATGCAACAAGCCTTTTAAACCCCTAGGACTTCCTAGTGGACGAGTGAAGTCTCGTGAGGGTTTGCCAGAAATGATACCCACAAACATTCAAACATTATGCCGTCAACAAGAAAGAGTTTTGCCCAAACTATGGTTCATACGTCATTGGCATGCTTAAAAAGACAAACCCCATCATAAACATCAACAGGGGATCCAATCATCAAATCACTCATAAATGGGCAGTTAAAACATCACATTTCCTCAAGAGTGTAGAGTGAAATCAACATGCAATTATGAGGTTTCATTTTAATCTCAAGATAAGTACTTCAAAAATCATTGGAATCCCTATCAAATGAAACAACCAGGGCAAGATATGCAAATTATTTTATTTTATTTTATATATATATATATATATATATATATATATATATATATATATATATATATATATATATATATATATATATATATATATATATATTTTTTTTTTTTGTTTTGTTTTGTTTTTTTTTTTTTATATGTGATGGCTGTGCAATGCTCGGCTCCCTTAAGCTTTCTAGTTGACCCATGTAACGAGTGTTGGGCCAGTAGCTCCCAAACCAATTGGTCTTAGGGCACTAGATGTAGAAACATCCCTAAGGGCTTAATTACTCGAGTCAAAAAGGCTACGAAACCAAACTAGCCATACAATTAACCAAAATGAAATTCTCACCTTTTGACGCGAACACTCAATGCTTAGTGAGGCAAGAGGCCCGGTTACTCAGTGAAAACTCAAAATGATCTTTTTTTTTTTTTTTTTTTTTTTTTTTTTTTTTATATATTATATATATATATATATATATACATAAATATCTTGCAAGCCAAGGTTATTTATCAATAAGTCATCCAACAATCCTCAAAATACACAATTAAGCACAAATTCATACCCCACGGATTACATGCTAATGTGCTCGTGATAATTCAATTCAAACAAGTGAAGTCTCACCAGCCCAAAAATAAGTCAAAAGATTCAGATTCCCAAAGACATGATGTGTTCAAAACTTTAAGCAAGTCGATGAAATGCAAACCACAGCTATGGCTTAACTCAGACTTGACAACATAATTTTTTTTTTTTTTTTTTTTTTAATAACAAAAAGACAACTAAAAATAACTAAACAAACAGAAAAATCAAATAAACAAACAAATAGACAGGATGTTTTTCCATACCCCCAAACTTGAATTACACATTGTCCGCAATGTGTAGTTTAGAAATACATTACCAGAAGTAAGGAAACATCGAGGTGTGAAAGGTCAAGGCGTCCTCCAAACTTAAACACCAAAACACCTGTTAACAAAAACTAACATCAATATTTTCTCACAAGAAACAAACATCAAAAGGTTAATTGCTGTTAGAAATAAAAGTAAAATGAAAAGAAATAAAAATGAAAGAAATCAACTATACAAAAAGGTAAAAGAAAATTTACAGCGCCTTCCCCGATCATGCGGATGTCCAACCAATCCCTTCCACCCTTTCTTTTTTAAAGGTTGATGTCCCTCGGGTGGAATGTTCCGCCATCTTATGTAGCCAACTTGCTTGATTCGAAGGATCTTCTTAGGACGATGATTCCTAGATTTGCGCGGTTGTGTGCATAGATCCTTGACAGTTTTTGCATAAGATGGATCTTTGAGACATTTAAGAATTAAGGCTTGGGGCTCATGAAATGTCTCAAGCGGGATGGTGATGAAGGAATGAGCTTCAGTACTCATTTCCTTGTCAGATGAATTTGGATTGGGCGGGGGCGCTGCTTGCTCCAGGTGCTCCTCCTTTTCTTCCTCTTCATTGCCATCCACCATTTCCTCACTCTCAATTGTTGATGTGTCTTGGACATGCTCATGATGAAGATTGCTGGAATCATCCTCATCAATCATGTAGTGCCCTTCAGCCATCAACTGACCTTGAAACTTTTCTTCCTCCAGTCTGTTATACTCAGCAATCAGATGATTAAGTTGTCCTTCCAACCTTTGAATTGCTGAAGTATGGGCCATAGTGACATCTTTGATTTCTTGAATGGCTGAGTTATCAACCATGATGACATTCTTTAAGTCACTAATAGCCTGAGTAGTTTCCAAGGTGGCATTCTGCATTTCATTAATGGTTTGACTTGAAAACTGCATGAATGCCTTGAGAGTGTCTTCCAATGACAGCTCTGGTTGTGGAACTTGAATGGTGGATTGGCCAGTCATCTCTATGAATTCCTTCAATGTATCGTCTAATGATTTTTGAGGAAGGGGATCATATGATGAGCTTTCGAACTGCAGATATTCAGGATGATGCAGTTCCTGAAATTGGGGAGCATAACTTCCCATGGCTTGAGCTTGCCATGAGAAATCAGAATGGTTGCTCCAGTCCGGGTCGTAAAAATTTGGATTTGAATCGAATCCCGGGCTGGAGGAGTTTGTGTTCATTTGCTCATGTGAATAATGATAGAATTGTCCCCAGGAGGGACAATTACTAGCACTATGATAAGGATCAGAGCAATATGAACATGGTTCATGTGGGTTGAAATTGTAAGGGTAGTTGGTTGGAGCAAGTGTCCTACCACTAGGTGAAGCATATTGTGCAGAAAAATCACAATGATTATCAAAATAAGAATCCATGCTTCACTTACACCCTATAGCAA
Organism: Alnus glutinosa; assembly: GCF_958979055.1. Taxonomy (NCBI): domain Eukaryota; kingdom Viridiplantae; phylum Streptophyta; class Magnoliopsida; order Fagales; family Betulaceae; genus Alnus; species Alnus glutinosa. Next base: position 11,589,954 of record NC_084888.1, on the reverse strand, counting down.
GAAAATATCCCACCAAAGATATGAACCAATTTTTTTTTTTTTTTTTTTTTTTTATTTTTTTTTTTTAAATAAACAAAAAAAAGAAAAATTAATCAAAGAAAAACAAACAAGAAAATAATGTAAAACAGAAACAGAATATTAACAAAATAAACTAAAAACAACAAGCTAATTTTTTTTTTTTTTTTTGGTTTTCTGCTGCTTAGAAAATTCGCTCGATCGAAGTAAATTTCGATCGATCTAGTTTTCGATCGATCGAATTACTTCTGGATCGATCGACTTTATGTAAGGCAAATTTTTTTCTCGATCGATCGAATTGAAACTCGATCGATCGACTTCCCAGGGCACTCAGAAAGTGCAGAAACAGTAGAAACAGAACCGGGAGCACAAAAATTTTTCTCTTTTTTTTTTTTTTTTTTTTTTTTTTTTTTTTTTATAACAGAATGTAAAACAGAAACAAAACAACAAATTTACAAAACAAAAATCTATCTAAACTAGTAGAAAAACAGAATCAATCCAAACAAAAATCAATCTTCACAAACGAAACAATTCCCCGGCAACGGCGCCAAAAACTTGATGTGTTTTAATTAAGTACTCGCAAGTGCACGAATCGTTATGCAATATAGCGTATTGCAAGTGCGAGGTCGATCCCACAGGGAATTGTGTTGCGAAAATTAATTTCTATTCAAACTAATCCTATTTTAACCTAGTTCCAAATTTAGGGTTTTTGTTAAAAGATAATATAAACAAAAATAATGAAAATAAAGGGGTCTAGGGTTTTGGAATCCACACTCACCAAATCATATCAACCTACTCTCATGCTCATCACACTTATTCGAGGTTGTCACGTATAAATCTTAGGTATGCTCTACATTGCTTCAAAAATCATTTAGATCATTCAATGATTTCGTTCATAGCACAAATCACAAAGAGTACCAATTGAAATCCAAACATCCAATGTATCATTCAATCACAATGGATATCTTCATTCGAACCGATAAAACAATGTATTAGTCAAACGACGCACAATGAATGTCCAATGTTTTGATAGATGAAAAACCAAGCAACCGATTTAATGAAACTTATTCCACATCATCACTTGTATCCGGAAACCACAAGAGATATCAAAACATCATTTCAAGAAAACCGAAGTAGAGCAATGAGAAATCAAAACCATAAACTCAAATAGCATGAACAAGCACAAAACTCGGTTTCTCTTCAATGGTGAGGTTTCATCCTCAACCCCAAACGAAAATATTAGCTACCCATAACAAAAGGAAACATAAATAAACAAGAAGAATGCATTAAAATTAAAGAAACTTACAAAGATTTGAAGTTCTAAGACAAAATCTACATTTAGAAGCCCTAAACTACAGAGAGAACGGCCCCTAGGGCGTTCTCAAGCGGCCTCCTCCGTAAGAAATGAGAATAGAATGTATTTATAGAGTTAGCTAGGGTTTCTGGAATTCCAGCTCCGCATAAGTTCGATCGATCGATTTTTATTTCGATCGATCGACTTTTAGATCGATCGACTTTATGTTAGATCGATCGACTTTTTCAGCACTTCAGAAAATCCAGCTTTCTATGTATTTTGCCTTGAAAATCATCATTCTACTCTTATTGCCCTGCAAAAACACAAAAACACTAAAACTAACCAAAACATTAGAAAATAACGAAACTAAAGGTTTAACTAATGTAAATTAAGGGGTCCAAATATACACTTTTTGGCACTCATCAAAAGCCAGGAATTCCGTCAAGAATATCTTGCTCAACTCCTTAAATTCATTAACAAAGTTTGGGGACAGTTTCCTGAACCAATCCCGCGCATTCACTGAGAGAGTCAAAGGGAAGGCCCAGCATGCCACTTCATTGGATGTCCCGTAAAGGTCAAGGTGAGCTCGAAAATTCTCCAAGTGGTCAAAAGGATCCCCGTCTCCAGCGTAACTCATGATCTGAGGGACCTTGAACTTATCGGGTAGTCGGTAATTTGCTACCTGTCTAGTGAAGGTGAGTTGGTACCCGATAATAGCTTGTCCACAACTATGGATTTATTTTTATCCTTCATTTCCATCTCTATATTCGTGCACCTTCTCTCTAAATCCGCAACAATTCTACTGATATCTGGTGCATCTTGCCGTCGATTTCCTTGACGGTTGGCCCTTCCATTCCCTTGTTCTCGGTGATCATGCTCTCGGAAGTTGTCTTCTTGGTGATTGTCTTCCCGACGATCGCGGATGTTAGTACGGCTATTGTGCTCTTCTTCTTCAGAGAGCTGCTACAGATACAAAGGCAAGCTTACAAAAAAGGCTTACAAATTGACGTTGTATATGATTTGGCGTATTTTTAATTTGAAAACTTAATAAGCCTCATTTATAAACTTGACGTTAGGATTTACTAGTGAAGGAAAGAGAGATTCGGCAAGTTCACAGGGTGGTCGGCAACATGGTTGTTGAGACAGTTTCCGGTAGGTGACGTGTCGATCAGTAATTCGCTTTTTCTCTTTCTTCTTTCCCTGCAAGTAAAAATTGCGTTGGTGGGGGGAGGGGGGTGCCGACAAACCCGCTCCGATGCTTAAGTAAGTGTACTGTTCTGAGAGTAAATGTGCAGAGTAATGTTAGGGATTAATCAACGTACCTCAATAACTGATGGGTCTCTGGTATTTATAGAGTTTTTTGGAGCAGTTAATTGATTCCCTGCACATGAGGGAATTGGCAGTTGATGAAGACGTGGCATCAGGCGCACGGATATTTCGGGTCCACGGCCACTTATCCCTGGTGCACGATCCTTGGTGGGTGATGTGGCATCGATGAGGCTTCGGATGCACAATCTAGTTTGATATCGTGCGTCGTGTCCCTTAGAACTTGGATAATCCCGCGATGTGCATGGACACAGGTGTTACAAAGCACCCGGGTCGGGTCGGTTGAATCGATTTGGGCCCAAATGACAGGATTGGGCCTGGTGGATTAATCTCTCTTGAACGTTTGGACCTAGTCGGGTGGACCAAGTGGCTTAGTTCTCGGGTTGGGCCCGGTACCCTAGAAGGCCAATATCCTTTCCAACAGCTACCCCTCAATTCTCTTACACAAATTTTGTGCTTAAGAGAATTTAAGAACAGTCAACCGTTGTTAACTTGCTTCATGTTTTACCACGGAATCGGATGCGTATAGTCGGGAGCAATCAATTGGCCTTGGCTTTGTATCCCAAAATTGAGTCGGTGGCATACCTGAAGGTTTCACCTTATTTGCTGCTTCAACCGAAAGCCTTTGTTGTTTATTTTTGATAATCCCGCTCTTTTCCTTTTATTTGAAATTCGAAATTCAAATTTCAGATTTTCAAATTTTCTTCTCTCATTGAAATCTGCGAACCTCGGGATTTGCTGACGTGCGTAGGCCACGCATTAAATTCGATTGGACGTCGGTTCGTCTTTTGAGGTGTGTTGCGGTTGTCAAGCGTGAAACCGAGAGCTCTTCTGCTGCCGGTTTGGAGGGATGGATTTTAGACGAGACCCTTCGACTACTGGTGACCGGAGACCGGCTAACCCGGGTCACCTGCTAGTATAAATAGTCTTTCCACACTTCGTCCATTCTTACCTCGAATTTTCTTTGAACTTCCAAACCTTTCTTGTCTTCCTCCGAAATTCTACCGCACATCATTTTCTCATTTTCTCTTACCAAATGTCTAACGTGGAAGAATTTGAAGCAGTCGACGTCCTGGAGCTTGAAGAAGAAGAAGAAGAAGCTCTGTCCGACGATGAGGTGATGCCCGAGTTAGGTGACAATCCGGTTTAGGGAGAGATGGTCCTCCGACCTCTTGTGCCCCTCGACCGCTAAGGGGCTTCGAGGATTCATGTCAGGGACAAGTTCCGTCTTCGGAACAACTACGACATTCTTCCGACAGTTCTTCTCCACTTTCAGAAGCCAGTCACTCTGGAGATCCAAAGGGGTGACATCGTTATTTATGAGCGGATGCTTCTGGTCGGGCTTCGGTTCCTTTTTTCGAAAATAGCTCGGGTGCTGGTGTTGTATCTCGGGGTTTCCCCGAGTCAGATTGTGCCGAACGCGTGGAGATATCTCTTTGCGTCTTTTATCTTGTGGCGTATGGTGCTGGAGGCCTAGATGACGATTCCGGAGTTCTTTAATCTATACAGGGTCAACTACAAAAGGGAAGGTGTTGTAGAGTTCACCGTCCGGGAGAACTCGATTTTCATTTTCCTCCCCCAGAGTTACTCAAACAACCAGGGGTGGAGATCTGACTTCTTTAGGGTCTTGGGTGAATGGGAGTCGGCTACATCCTTGGCAGAGGACCAGAGGATGTCCCGGGAGTGGAGACCCCTTCAAGTCGATTTGAGGGAAGCCCTGGCCCTAAATGCAACCGGGATAAGAAGGGTTGCCATCATGTTAACCTTCTCCCAGACCTTGGCCAACGTCCTAAAGATCGATTATGACAACATTGTTATTGACGAGAGCATGCAGAGCGTTCTCAAATATCAAATTCCTTTCGGCAAGGTTTGCTACGATCGAAAAGGGAAAGCAATGGCGAGAAAAACCGGTGGTCAAGTTGCTGCTACCCCTTAGGCCAAATCGTCGGAAACTGCTATTGGGCCGAAGAAGACCGTTAAGCCGAAGGTGGACGCTTCTCAGTCGAAGAAGGTCGCCAAGTTGACCACTAACCCGAGACAAGGTGACCGAACCCTGCCTGTCTCAGCCCAATTGCCCATACCCAGGAGTAGATCATCTGATACTTCCGACAAGGAGGTTCCTACTACCTCTGCGCTGACCGCCCCACCCGAGTCTGCCAAACTTGCGGAGGACTCGGCGGGAGCGTCTATGACGAAGGTTCTACCCACCTTGCCCGAGTATCACCCAGCTGGAGTCACCCCTGCTCTCGACTCCAATGTGATCGAAATTGAGGACGAACCTGAAGAACCGGAGAAGAAAGATCCCTTAGCTCGGAGTGCGAGAGAGCGCAAAGGAAAGGAGAAAGTGCAAGGGTCACCGAAGAGGGCCCGTTTTGCCACGGATCCTATAGAGTACACCCTCACTCGGGCGAGTGAAGCCTAGCTTCTCTTCGGCAGTCCGCGTTTCATTTTGCCAGCAATGCCGGTTACACAGGTGGTTTCGGCAAAATCTTCTCTTCCAGACTCCTCTACTTTAGTGGCGCCAGTCACTGTGGAGCCTTTAAATCGATCCCCGACTGGAGACGCCGAGACTATTTTGGAGCCTGAGGCTGGATTGGTATTCGGGGACAAACCGCAAGCGGAGACTGGGACCTCTATAGAACTTGGGGATGATTTGGGAGCCGGGGACCGCGTAGAAATGGAACCCCCAAGTGCCAAGGGACTTGAGGAGCCCCAACCCGAGGTACAAAACCCTCGGCCCAGCCTTGGGGAAGCCAGTACGTCCCGACCGGGAGCATTGATAACCTCCCTGAAGAAGGGTTTATTGGCCTGCCCCCTAGAGGCCTTGCTGCAGATACTCCCGGTGGAGTCTTCGTCTATGGCCGGGACCGAGTCTTTAAGGGAACTCGCGGAGGCACTTCTGCATACCCAACTTCAAGTAAGCTTCATGAGGTGAAAGTAACTTTACCCTAATTATTTCTCTTCTTACAAAACCCTTTTTTATTTATTTTTTTTTTTTTTAGGGCATAATAAGGTCGGTCGCTTTGTGGCGAGGAGCTATCGCGAGTGAACCTTCTCTGCAGGCCAAAGTTGCTGAGATGCAGTTCCGTATTTAGGAGCTAGAATTTGATGTGTCTCGGACCGAGGATTTGGAATCTTAGATTGAAGTCTTAAAAAAGGACATTCAAATCCGAGATCGAACCATAGAGGCTCGGGACAAGGATGTGGCCTTAGCTCGGAAGAAGGCGGAAGAGGCTTGTGCACAAGCACTTGAAAGTGAGAAGACCCTTGATCGGGTCTTGACGAATTTATCCGAGGCTAACGAAGCCAAGGCAACTCTGACTGCCCAAGTAGCGAAGGTACAAACGGAGAGGGACTCGCTAGCAACTGATAAGCAGGCCCTTTCTGAGAAGCAAAAGGGGGCCCATGCCCGGTGTAAAAAGCTTCGGAAGAAGAGCCATCATTATAAGTCCAAGTCCAAGCGCCTGATGAAGCAACTCGCTTTGGTCCCCTGGCTCCGAGGCCTTAGTTGGGGCTGGGGATCGAATTGGGGATTTGAGAGCTTGAGGACTATGCTTTCGCATCCGGAAGTTTTCACTGTTGATCCGGAGACCGTGACTCCAGAATTTATCGGGATGCCGGAGACTGCCACCGACGAACTTCAAACCTTGGGTGTAGAGTTTTTTCCGGACGTGACAGATTGGACCAAGGATGCTCCAAATCTATATCGTGACGATTTGACATCCGGGCCTTCTGTTTCGGAATGCACTCCCGGAAATGAAGATGTCGAGGAGGTTGAAGCTGGTGACGAAGTTGACACGGCAGGCAGTCCAAATTTGTAAATAACTATTTTGTTTTTTTTATACACCCGATTGTATTTTGACTTGAAGTTTTAAGTTCTACAACCATGTTGATATGTAAACAAGAGTACTACTTTGTAATTAAAATTAAAATTACCGTTTTAATTTGAATATGTTTTGCTTGTGTTACCGAGTCACCCCCCAATGACTTAGACAAATTTGGGAATTTGTATGAGTCATTGCCGAGGACCATGACTGGTGTGTGTTCCGAGTCGGTTATGTTTCAAACCGAGGGAGATAACACGTTGATTTGAGTTGGATTGATTTGAACCAAGTAGAAATAGTGCTTTGATTTGATCTGGTTTGATTTGAGCCGAGTCACCCCCCAATGACTTAGACAAATTTTGGCTTTGTCTGAGTCATTACCAAGGATTATGACTGGTGCGAATGTTCCGAGTCGGTTATGTTTCAAACCGAGTGGAAATAGTGCTTTGATTTGATCTGGTTTGTTTGATCTGAGAAATAAGTTGGATAAAATTTTAGTTGTACAAACTCCAAATTTGAACTTACTGAAATCATAATTGGTTACATGTGATTCACATAAAGTACTTCTTCAAATGCTCGGCATTCCACGCTCTCGGTAGTTCCATGCCCGTTGTATCACTCAGATGATGTGCCCCCTTGTCGTGACATCGTATCACTTTGTATGGGCCTTCCCATTGGGGTCCGAGTTTTCCTTCAGTTGGATCTTTAGTAATCGGGTTTACTTTCCTCAAGACCCAATCTCCGAGTTGAAACTTCCTTGGGTTTACTGTCTTATTGAAGTAGCGGGCCGCTCGGGCCGCTCGGTCCTGGTATGCTGCCCATGTGACTTGTGTTTCATTTCTTCTTTCTTGTAACAAGTCCAAATTGAGCTTGATTCCTTCGTCATTGAGTCCCGGATTGTAGTGCGACACCCAGAAGATCGGTGATCCGACTTCTGCAGGGATGACTGCCTCGGAACCGTATGTTAAAGAGAATGGAGTAGCACCAGTGGGAGTACGTGTTGTGGTATAGTAGGCCTAGAGTACCTCAGGGACATACTCGGCCCAAGCTCTCTTATTCCTACCGAGCTTCTTCTTTAGCGTTTTGAGCGGTGTTTTGTTCGTGGCTTCTACCTGCCCATTTGCTGGTGGGTGAATCGGAATGGAATAATAATTTCGAATCCGAAGTTCGGCACACCATTTTCGAAACGGTCTGCAGTCAAACTGCTTTCCGTTGTCCGTAACAAAAGCATGTGGGATTTCGAATCGGCATATGACCGAGCTCCAAAGAAATTTTATCACATTGACGGTGGTGATTGTTGAGAATGCCTCAGCTTCCGCCCACTTTGTAAAATAGTCTATTGCGACGAGAAGGAATTTTTGACTTCCTTTTCCCGGTGGCATGGGTCCGACTATGTTGACCCCCCATTTCGCAAATGGCCAGCGCGAGCTGATCGGACTGAGTTTTTCAGGGGGGTTCTTCATCACCCGAGCAAACCTTTGACACTTGTCGCATTGTCGTACCAGCTTGACCGAGTCCTTGTTCATTGTTGGCCAGTAATATCTGGCTCTTATCGCCTTGTGTGCTAGCATCCGAGAGCCTGAATGATTCTCGCAGACTCCTTCGTGTATTTCCTTAAGCACATACGCTACCTCCGAGTTTGTGAGACACTTGAAAAGTGGCTTGGTGTATCCTCTTCGGTAAAGTACTCCTCCAATAAGCACGTGCTGGGCTGAGTGCATTTTCACCTTGCTAGATAGCAGCTTGTCCCTGGGTAAAGATCCGTCTCGGAGGTACTGAACTACATCAGTGGTCGACTCGGGGCCGGTTGATTTTTCTTCGGTTTCCATCACGCGTAACTTTGGAGTAATTGATGGTTTGGTTTGTATCACCACCTCGTAGGCTGATGTTTGGACATCTGGTCCAGTACCCGAGCCCATTTTGGAGAGGGCGTCTGCCTGGACATTTTCCTCCTGGGAAATTTTTGTCATGGCGGTCCTGTCAAAGTTAGACTGATATTTGCGTACCTTGTTGAGGTATTGGATCATTTTTTCTCCTTGAGCCTCGACAACTCCCTACACGTGGCTTACTATTACCTGGGAATCGCTTCGGATTTCTACGTTCTTTGCTCCCATCTCCTGGGCTATGAAAAGCCCGGCCAACATGGCCTCATACTCCACTTCATTGTTGGTGGTCACGAAATCCAACTTGATTGCGTATCGAAAACTTTCTCCATCCGAGCTTGCAAGAGTGACACCGACTCCACTCTTCCGGTTTGCTGAGGAACTGTCTACATATGCTACCCAGGTCTCCTTCTTGGGCAGTTCTTCACTCTCAGGTGTATTACTGAATTCCAGGAGGAAGTCAGCTAGGACCTGACCCTTGATAGAAGTTCGAGGATGGAACTCTATGTCGAATTGCCCCAGCTCTACCGACCAGTTTACCAACCTGCCAGAAAGGTTTGGTTTTTGCAATATCTTCTTCAACGGATACTCGGTCAATACCCGTATAGCATGTGCTTGAAAGTATGGCCTGAGTCTTCGTGCCGAGACAATTAAGGCGAATGCTAACTTTTCGATCTGGGGGTACCTCTCCTCGTCTCCATGAAGTGCTTTGCTGGTGAAATACACCGGTTTTTGGATTCCTGAATCCTCACGAACGAAAGCCGAGCTAACAGCCGAGGGAGATACTGTTAGGTAGAGTTAGAGTATTTCGCCTTCATCCGGGCGGCTTAGGAGCGGGGGATTGGTTAGGTATTGTTTTTAACTTCCCAAAGGCCTCATCGCACTCGCTATTCCATTCGAATGCTTTCTTCAATATCTTAAAAAACGGGAGACATTTATCTGTGGATCGGGAGATGAACCGGTTTAAGGCTACTATTCTCCAGGTCAATTGCTGCAATTGCTTTGTGGTCTGAGGCAATTGCATACTGAGGACCGCATTAACCTTCTCGGAATTTGCCTTGATTCCTCTTTGCGAGACCATGAACCCCAAGAACTTTCCGGAGGAGACGGCGAAAGCGCACTTTGCTAGATTGAGCTTCATCTTGTGACTCCTCAGTGTCTCGAAGGTCTCCCTCAGATCTGCTATATGACCGGCAGCTCGGATGCTCTTGACAAGCATATCGTCGACATAAACTTCTACGTTCCGTCTGATCTGATCTCGAAACATCTTATTCACCAGCCACTGGTACGTGGCCCCAACATTTTTTAGACCGAACGACATTATCTTATAGCAATAAAGGCCTCGGTCGATGATGAAAAATGTTTTTTCTTGGTCGATCTCATCCATATGAATTTGATTGTACCACGAAAAAGTGTCCATGAACATGAGGAGTTCATGCCCGGCTGTAGAGTCTACCAGTAGGTCGATCCGAGGCAAGGGGAAGCTATCTTTGGGACATGCTCTGTTGAGGTCGGTGAAATCAACGCACATTCTCCATTTTCCAGTAGCTTTTCTGACTAACATCACATTGGCCAGCCACACCTAAGTTTTGATCATCAAATGAGGCCAACATCTTAGACCTAAGATGAGTTTCTCGTCCGGATAGACTACTGAACATGACATCAAATGAGTCATTCTGTCTCATTTATAAAATATCTTGTCTGGACGAAATACCGAACGAGGCTATCTGTTCTCTATTTATCATGTAGCTTGTTCACATTGACTTTGAACAGTGTTTGGACGTGAATTGTGCAGTGTTCATTCTTTTCTTTTTTTTTTTTTTTTTAAAAAAAATCATTTTTAACTCCATTTTTAACACTTTTAGAATTCCTTCTTAGTTTCATCCAGTGTTTAAACATCATAGATGCAAGTAAAAAAATCAACTTTTATGTGTAACTTCTCAATTTTTAGAGAAAAGCTGAGTTTTCTCTTTTAACAACCAAAATGAAAATACCTCAAACGCTTTAGTACACTATTATTTCAACACTTCAATAATAACTACATTACTAGACAATGGTGTTCAAAGAGACTGTAGTTATTACCTTCAACTCCTCCAAGAATGTTTCTAGTTTCTACTATGTAGAAGAGTAAATCTTTAACTTATAAATATGTTGTTGTATAGATGCTTGAAACTTTGAGATGTTGATAGAAGAAAGTTTTGGATTTTATATAAAATGTTTGAGTTTTGGGTTAAAGTTTGAAACTTTAATGAGCTTTATTTTAGGGTGTGTTTAGTGTCTAGGTTAGTGAAAGAAAGCCTTAGAATGTGTTAGATAGGTTAAATGTATGATTTTTTTGGAATTAAAAGCTTCTTTCTAGAAACCATCCTAATGGTCAAAGAACCGTCTTGACGGTGAAACAGTCCCAATGGTGGATGATCGTCCCGACGGTGAGATTGTCCCAATGATCCCTGTATAGTCCCAACGATTTAACAATCAAATCTAGTTCTTCCTTATCAATTAATCCTACACCCATACTGTTATGTTGAGTACCACTTTTATCCGACTTACCACCTCTCTTGCCAAACCCTCGGTTAGCTAGTTAGCCCTACCAGTCTTACTAGTAGACTTAGCACCTCATTGTTTAGTGCAAGTAACTCTTTTCTTTCTATGATGCCCATCATTTGTCAATGGTACAGAACTAGCGACCTTCATTTTTCTTCTAACAGCCTTAACTCTTGTACCCTTTTCACCATTAGTAGTCCTTGTGTTTTCATGACTTTTACCATATACAGGAATGTTATCTTCATCTCCAACATTACCCTTAGCATTCATTACAAAAATTTTAAGAATTTTGGACGGTTTGAAACCATCCAGAAATTATAAAAAATCGTCTAAAACAAAGTCCAAACGGTTTTAAAACCGTCCATAAATATGGGTTGCGAATTTGGATTATAGACAATTTGGGCCAAATCGTCCGGAATTCTAGACGGTTTGGCACAAACTGTTCAAAATTAATTCCAGACGGTTTGGGTAAAACCGTATAGAATTAATTCTAGACAGTTTTGATAAAACCATCCACAATTATTTCTGGACAGTTTGAGCCAAACCATCCAAAAATACAATGAATAGTTATATATATATATATATATATATATATATATATATATATATATATATATATATATATATATATATATATATATATATATGATATTAATATAATTTTTTTTACATTAATTATTATTTTTATATTCATTAGTTTTTATTTTTTTATTTTTTTATTTTGTTTTTTATTTTTTTTAAAACTAAATTAACTGATCTGATCAGAATCAAAACTAAAACCCCAAAAAAATCGAGGGATCCCGTGAAGAGAGATTTAGCCGGCGACAAAGAAGCTCTGTGACTTTGTCTCTCTGTGTGGTTTGCTGAGATGAGCTCGATTTGGGATTTCATGGCAACTTGGTTAACTTGCACCTAGCTTTTCCTCTTCATAAACCTCACCATCCTCACCCTCCTCCTCCCCTCGCATTTTAGCTCTCACAAAAAACCACCACCACCACAACAACAACAACTCGCTCGAGCCCCGTCTCTGCTCGACTGAGTTAGGTCCTTCGACCTCTTTCTCTACAAGTTCAAGCAACCCAACACAACCCTAGCCAGAGAGTTTCTACAACCCCATCACGCCAACCCGGATAATCCTCCGACCCAACTCGTTCGATCCCCTTCTCTTTTGGACCGGCTCAGTGCCTCAACCTCCCCACTCTCTGCAGATCTGACTCATCCGTCTCGGAAGTGGAACCCGAACCCGAAAATGAAACACAGAGAGATCTGGCCGAGCGTGGGTTTCGGCCGGATCCTGCCGAAAGCCCACGCCGACCGTCCAGATCCCGTCGTAGGTTTGACTGATCCGACCGTACCATTTCGTTCTGATCCAACTGACCATCCCGTTCCAGTCGTCCCGATCTCGCCGACCGTCCAGATCCCAATTGCTCGTCTTCAGTTGCCGGCCGGAGGTGACAATAACAAATGTTGGTCCATTAGGATGCGGACTAGGAGGTGACAATAACAAATGTTGGTCAAACCATTATAGCCTCATCAACCTTATGTTTAACATAAATGTGAACACTACTCTTATTCCCCACTTCTAATCTATGCAGTAATCCCACAACATCTGCATCATTTCTCAAAGGCTTTCCTACTACCTCCATATTATCGTCATCCATCTTATACCGTAAGTTCATTCATTTAGATAACCAAGATCCTTAACCATATCCTCTACTTCCCAAACCGAAAAGTAGTCTTATGTCATATTCTCTAACCAAATCAGTCCCCCCCCCCCCCTCAACATACTCAATTGGATTGTGTTGCACTCTTCCACCATGATGAATAATCACGTTGACCAGCATATCTATAATGACAAATATAATTTTTGTGATACACCACACGTTGCATGTGTTCACAGCATGCAGCAACACGTGTTAAAATGCTCAAAAACCCTAAAACCACATTCCATGCCAGGGGACGATAATGTTGCATAAGAGTTCAAAAGTGACATGCAACAACATCACGTGACCCAAATTTACGCGACTAACTTTATTCACATGACTCACATGTTCACTCAACTATCTAAAAAGACAAACATAGAGTCGTAATAAAGTATTCACCAACATCAATTTTCGAAGCGATCTGACCATCCACATATACAACCCACAAATCAAAATCTTAACTTTCATACCAAACAAAATTGGTTATCCATACTGATGTACATAAGTTGCAACAACACACACACACACACACACCAATTTACAAACAAAACCATGACAGAAGTAAGATAACTCATCAAATTTACAATAGCCCACACTAAATCTTAAATGATAATATAACAAAATATTTTGGGGAATACAATATATTATCTTCAAGTGGAGTTCGATGATCCAAAACAGGGGCAATGACAGTTGAGATTCCCGATTCCAGCAAAACTCCTAGCGATCCAAAGTTACCACTCGAGCTCAGGTTTCAAATCAGGTTTTCTAGTAAAGTGAAGAGATACATGGTGTTAGGGATTGTTCTAGAATCCCTCCTTGATTTTGTGATATGTCCTCTGAAGTGATGCTTGGAGTATAACATCTGATTTCGCACGCTTGGGAGGCTGACGTGTTATGTTTGCCACATGGATAATATTTACAATGTGGAACGATGTCGTTTTAGTTGGTGTTTAAATGCCTATGGCGATTGAGTGACTCTGACTAACGGTGTAACAACAGATTTGGACATAAATATCATGGAGGGACTGATTTGGTATTCACGAACACTCAAGCATTTAAAATCCAAAATTAAAAATTTAAGGATTGATTTCAAATTGTGAGTTTACCTAAGGATTTAATAGGGCTGGCAATTTTGACACGACCCGATAATCCGATACGAACACGACACGAAATTAGCGGGTTTGGGTTTACCTTAAACGGGTTTGGGTCTTAAACGGGTCGACCTGTTTATGACCCGTTTATCTTGGCTTGACGGGTCGTGTTGCGGGTCACCCGCGGGTGACCCGCCAAACACGATTATGGTTTTTTTTTTTTAATATATATTTAAATTATTATTTAATTATTTATTAATTTATTATTATTAGCTAAAATAAGAAAACAAAAACAAAAAACAAAAGAACCCTAACTTCTTCTTTTCTTTTTCATTCAACGCCGTCCCCCCCCCCCCCCCCCTCTCTTCTTCTTCTTCTTCTTCTCCCAGTCTCTCTGCTGCGCCGTCGTCCTCGTCTGGTTCTTCGTCCTCGAAGCCCCAGTGCCCTTTGCTAACTCCCTTCGCCGAGTCGCCGGTCATGGACTCGTGGTCTCGTTCAAGCTCGGGCCTTGGTCTGCAGTCCCCGACTCCCCACGCCTGAGTCCGATTGCGCCATGAAATTGAAGAGCTTGGAGGCTGGAACTCAGGGCACTGTTTGGGCTCTAGTACGGGTACCTTTAGGTCCTCTTCAATATCTACTGATTCTAATTTCTACTTCAATATTTACAAGTAGGCAAAGTTTTAATTTTTGATGGATTTTGCGATCTGAATATTTGATTGTTGATTTGAATCATTTGATTTTGTTTTGATTGCTGCAAGTGAAACATTTAGTTGAAATTTGAGGTTCTGATTGTGGATTTTGATTTGGTTTTGAGATAATTGCTTGCCTTAGCTTTGAGTGTTCAAACGGGTCGTGCCGACCCGATACGACCCATTATGTTAAACGGGTTTCACGAGTCGTGTCGGGTGACCCATGAAATAATCGTGTTCGTGTCGTGTCTGGAGCCCCGACCCGTTAACATAAACGGGTCGTGTTTGGGTTTAGCTTAAACGGGTCGCGGGTTTTAACGGGTCGTGTCGGATACCCGTTTTGCCAGCCCTAGGATTTATCATAGATTTACCCCCCTCCTCTTTTTCCCAAACCATAAACAAGAATCTTAATTATTAAGACAAAATAATGATTTTTTTTTTTTTTTAAAATTTTTAAATTTAATTTATATATATATATATATATATATATATATATATATATATATATATATATATATATATATAAATTTATTGAAAAGAAACTCAACAAAACAAAATCCCCACCCCCCCCCCCCAAAAAAAAAAGAGGCCAAAAAACAAGTCTTTTACTTCGGTCGAATGTTATGGTTGGTTTTTTAAAATTTTAGCTTTTTTGTCCTTTGTTTTTGTTTTGTTTTGTTTTGTCTTCTTCTTCTTCTTCTTCTTCTTTTTTTTTTTTTTTTTTTTTTTTTTTTTTTTGTTTTTAAATAAAAGCATTAAGAAACAATAAAGATAGT
Organism: Alnus glutinosa; assembly: GCF_958979055.1. NCBI lineage: Eukaryota > Viridiplantae > Streptophyta > Magnoliopsida > Fagales > Betulaceae > Alnus > Alnus glutinosa. The sequence goes on along the minus strand of NC_084888.1, from coordinate 11,574,809 downwards.
AAAGTTTTAAAAATACAAAAATAATTTTTATTTTTATGTCGTATTAAAACACCTTTTGTAAAGAAAAAAGGAAAAAGAAAGCACTCCTAAAACGCATTCATAAATAAAGCTTAATTATCTCTACACCACTTTCTAAGTGAGATAAAATCAATGCTGTATTTAGTAAAATTTCAAACTCCTGCAAACTCATATATTTGAATTAAAGACTTAATCTATAACTGTTTCAAAATTCCCTCTATTTCCACTGAGTTCGTCTATACGGCTCACTCCTATCCCACTTTCATCCGACTTTCATAAACACGTGGCACTTCCTTTTTTTTTTTTAAAAAAAAAATCATGAAATGGGCGGTCCTCTCAGAACAAAACAGACCAAAGGTAAAAAACAAAATTCAAAACTTTCTCTCTCTCTCTCTCGTCTTCTCGCCGGATCTCTCCCTTCTCGACGGACCTCGCGTTCTTCCGCCGTATCTTGCTTTCTCTCACCAGGAACCCTCGGAACTCGCCGGAACTCCCTCTCTTCTCGCCGGGTCTTTCCGTAAACTCTTTCTCTCGACGGATCTCGCCGGACGTCGCATTCTCCCGCCGTATCTAGCTTGCTCTCGTCGAGAATCCTCGGATCTCGCTGAATCTCGCCGGAAATCCCTCTCTTCTCACTGGGTCTTGCCATAAACTCTCATTCTCCCACAGGATCTCGCTTGCCCTCGCCGGGAACCTACGGATCTCTCCAAAACTCTCTCGTCGGATCTATCTCGCCGGAACTCTTTTTTCTCAGATAAGATTTTAACAGGAATTTTTTCTTTCATGAATTTTCTTAGAATAGTTTTCTTTCATGAATATTGCATTTGACTCTCGATAGCTCTTGATAGTTCGAATTTTGTGATTACTTATCTAATTGTAATTTACACGATGAAATTATAACATAATTCAATTGATTTGGGACACCTTGAAATATCAATTAGATGTCGTTTAGATATGATTTGTGCGTTTGTGTGTGTGTAGGTTCACAAATTGCGAAAGATTATGAATGATTTATCTCAAGTAAACTGCATGACCGAGAATACTGATTCAAAAGCTATACAATAAAGTTACAATTTAGACTGAAACCTTCCCTTGCTGGCTTTATTTTCTGCAATTCTGAGTCTTTTGTTTTGAGAAACAAAGTTTTGTACTTCTGGGAGTTTTTTTATACAGTTAAAAATGGAAGCTTTGTTCGAGATATTAAATGTGAGTTATGAGTAGTAGCTCTCAATCCTTACACCAGATTTTAGAAAAATTCTTGGTAGTTTTTCCTTTACCTCTATCACCTGGCTACCATTTCCGCTGCATTTTGGTATTAATACCGTAGGTACTGTGCTACTTATAAAAAAAAAAATACCATAGGTACTGTTCTGTTTGTGTTGTCATTAGAATCAGTAAATCACCAGCATCAACCCAAACTACAATTATGACCATAATTGTTATTTCTTACTAGTTGTCCCCTGCTCCACCTTATTTACACTACCATCTCCACCATGTTGGCCTATGTTGTGTGGTGTGGCACATTTGTGGGGCCATGCTTCTGCTTCTACAATGCTGAAAATTTTATATGATGGTAATTGATGTCAGATGTCATGATGGAGAAATGGTTAAATGATGCATAAGGTTCACAATTATTTGCAAAACTTTGTTCTTAATATTGTTTGTTTGTTTGTTTGTTTATAACCTTGTGGTGTTTTTCTATACAATTATTCAGAATCTTGAATATGATGGTTTCTTTCAACTGAGTGTATGGTCCATCATCTGAACTTTTTCATATGGATGACTAACGTCTCACAAGATGAGAACACTAAGAGAAATTTAGAAAATTAAGTTAGCATACTCATGGTTGCTGTCTTATTCTTTTGGTTTACGACAGGTGGAGGAAAAACAAAATATTTCTCAAAGTACAGTTGCCCTGGAATGTCATAATCGCTGTTGAAAACCTGGATGCAAAATGATTGATGCTTCAATGGGCAATTATTATTCGCTTGTTGGCGACTTTGCTGCTAGAAAGGCCACTAAGGTCTAAGGATCTTGGATATTATCAGGCCGTCACTACTCTGGATAGCATAGGAGAGAGGGGAGAGTGAGACAGCAAACGGGAGATGTTGTCTTCCTAGTTTATTTTAGCGCCATCACCTTCAAGCTGTACAAAGGAGAGATTTCAGAGGAGGTTGTCCACAAGGTTCTGAAGCATGGGGTCCTCTTGAAATGTGGGCCAGGTTATTGCTATGAGGGTGGCGAGAGTCCACTGTTCCGGGACAACCTGTCGAAGATTGAAAAGGATGTTGTGGTTCGTTTCATTGTGATTGGAACAATATGGTTGGAGGCGGAAAGGGAATTTCAAGCACTGGTCAGTTTGGAGGGCAATTATCTAGGACCAATTTCTCAGTGTTAGGAAATGCTCCCTTTGTATATGTGTAGACCCTTTTTTTTTTTTTTTTTCTTTTTTGATTCATTGTATATGTGTAGACCTGCAAACATGTTAATGCTCATGCTGCCCTTCTACTTCAAGTCCTCCAATCAACTTCTTGTAAATTGCATGTTGGCATATTTGTAGCAGCTTCTAGTTTTCATCCATTAGAAGTTGTCCAAATGTGGTGCTATTTTGTCATCCGGGGCAAATTACATAATTTCTTTGTTGTTCCATTTCCCCGTATTTCATGTTTTGCTTACCATTTTGATAAGAGAAATGCTACTATCCAATAGTAATCCATGGTTATTTTCAATTAGGGGTGAAACTGCAACTAACCATAAAATATTTACATTTGCAACACCATACAACTTTTAGCAAACAACATCACGAAAAAAGGTTTATTCATAATCAAATTTTGTTGCTTCCACACAGCTACCAAGCCTTCAAGCAGTAGATAATAAGCTTAAAACTGCAACTAACCACAAGGTCTACAAACGCTAGCAATTCATTCATCATCCTGGAATGCTCAGGAAATTGATTGTAGAGTACTATAAAATTGAAAGACATCTTAATGTAAAATTTTCATGAAATTGACATGAGATTTACTTCTAAAAATACAAAATATCTTCAGCTGATAATTAAACTCAGGACATAGGCAAAAAAGACTACATCTTGTAATTGAGATAGCACATCAATTCTCCTAGACCTTCACTGCATGTTCTGGAAGCGTTTCATGATAATGACCCTCATATCCATTTAATGCCGAGCACACTTTGAAAGGCAACTAGACTCACTGGAACTGAACTTGCTCCCGGGTGTACCAGTGATGCACTTGTCCCAGCAGACATTTGTGAGCTTTCCTACCATCTCAATAACCATGGCTCTTTCCTTCTCTTGCTGCATAGCCACCATAAGTTACTCAAAAGAATCAAATAAATTGTAAATGCAACTTGGTACTAACAAGGCTAACTAATAGTGATAACAATAATAACCATCATTACAATCGCCACCACTACTATGTGTCATTGATCTCAAAACATACCTTCTTACTACAGTTGAGTCTATGAAGGGCTAAATCAGTGTCCAAAACTTGTAAAGATTAGAGTCAGTTCCACCATGAGCTTACTCGGAAAAGAATCACATAATTGATATGCACAACTTGGTACTAGTATGACTTACTGTCAACTATAACAATAATAATAATCATCACCACTACCACCACCATTATCTATTCTTGATCCCAAAATGTGTTGTTCCTAGAATAGTCAAATCCTAAATGGACTAATTTAGGCTATTAATTAAGAAAACTAAGTAGACTACACATGTCATGGCAGGGATGAGCTTCCAGGACATCAAATAACCACGTTGCAATAGAACTTTACAAGAATGAGTTTTGGCATCAAATATGTGATTAATATCCAAGCATATTCTATACAGAAGCATAAGTTCATGGAAAGAAAATGGTTTTCTTTTTTCACTCTTTATTTTTCAAAACCAATGACGTTGGATCAATTTTCAAGATTCAATTGGTACCGAAGCTGCTTCAACTAACTGATAGAACTTCTAATTATGACTTCCAACTAGCCTGATAGTCCAAGTTAATGATTATCATCCACATTCGCAAACAGTTATAATTTAATCGGTTCCAATTCAGTAGATGCCCAAACATACACCAAGTTCAAGCAGGTGAATATTGACTACAAAAAATTTATGGCACAAAACAAAGGTCCGAAAGTAGTATACATTAATGTCTTCAAGATAATACCGTGTAAATGAGGGACTACATAGACACATGCTTAAGCACACAAAGCTCTCTAGTACCCATCAAAAATCGACAATGATGTGAAAGAAATACGCAATAAAAAATTATGCAAGGGAACTATAACTAAACAAACAACTCTACATAGACAAACTGTAAAAACACCAGGTGAGAGGCATGTGTAAGAGCAATAATAAAAAGAAAACCCCCTAAAATCTGATACACAACCATTACCCCACCAACACAATTAAACTCGAGAGAGAGAGAGAGAGAGAGAGAGAGAGAAGAGAGAGAGAGAGAGAGAGAGAGAGAGAGAGAGAGGGGTTGGTCTAGAACCGACGGTGAAGAACGAACAAGAGAGATGTGGGCCGGCGCCGGTAAAGGACGGCCGGGTGGAAAACGAGAAAAAACGCCGGAGAAAGGGAGAGAACACTGGAAAATGGGAAAAAAAAATGCCAGATGCAGGGGGAGAGAGAGATCGATGGGGGGAGCAGAAATCGCCGGAGAGAGAGAGAGAGATCGGGACGGCGGTGGTCGGCTAGTCTCCGGCCGAAAGCCCCAAAATCACACAATCAAACACCCTCCTTCAGCCATCAACAGTGACCGCCGTAGAGAGAGAGAGAAAAAAAAAAAAAAAAAACACAACAAAAATCCAGTGGCCGACCGTGGAGAGAGAGAGAGAGAGAGAGAGATACCGTAGAGAGGGAATAAGGTGGTCGGCGCTCCTGGTCGGCGGTGGGAAGGCGATCTGCGTGGGCAGTGCTTCGATGGGTGGCGGGAGATGGCTGTCGGTGGGATGAGGGAGGAGGGAAAAAATTGGGGGAAAGCTTTTTGGGGGAAGAAAACTGTTTTGAAAATTTTGGGGAAATCGTGTGTTTAACAAACACTGGTATTTTTTTTTTTTTTTTTGTTAAAAAAGAAATGCCACGTGGCAAAAAAGTCGGACTCTAGTGTGATAAGGTGAGCCGGATAGACGAACTCATTTCCACTAGTCCGATCGATCGACAATCAGTTATTGGATTTGAGTTGGACCTTTCCATCAAGTTTCAACGGTCTGTAAGAATTCTCCTCTAAAAAATACATTAACAACAATATTACAATTTGAATATTATTGATCGAATTGAATTCATGATAAAAGCACATCAGATTAGACCTCGATCAGGTGGATAAGTTATAACTTATTAAACTAAATATTAACAATTAGAAATTGACTGAAATTACCTAATTAATGGTAAAATATATTTTTGCGTAAAAAGAATAATAGTTTGTAAATTAAGAAATCATTCTAAAATCACACTTAACCAATAAATGATTGTTTATCATTTTTGTTAAAGCATCCAAAGTGACTGAACCCAATAATTGAGTACTGCAGAAATCATTTAGCCAGAAGTACGTAGTTGAATTCCAGTTGTGAATACCAAAGAGAAATTCTTTCCGAAATTAATTGGCACTAATTGTTCTTTACCCTTTCTGGATATTAGTTTCCAATCAAAAGGGGCTGAAAATAGGGTACATATCTTAGCTGGGTTTCTCTTCATTTCTTGGTTGAGGGGGGAGGGGGCTTGCCCCTTGACCCTATACTTTGCTTTTTCGGTTTAATTTTATTCTTTGCTTTCTATCATTGTTTTGTTTTCGGCCCGAAACTGAGCCATGGGCTGTTGGTTTTCTTCCCTCTCGGTGGCTCTCTGTGAAACTAAGAGGTGAAGGTGATTTGCTTTAATCCTTATGAGGATTTGGAGTTTGTGGGCTTCAAATCTACTGTTGGGTCGTTGATCTAGGTAAGGTGCCAAGATCGGTTTTCAGGCAATTTTTTGAAGCTAGATCTATGATTCCCTGTCATTCTATAAATGTCATACGTTAGCAAGTGCTCATCTCTTACCGGACTGTGTTGGCTCTTCATCTCCTTCAGTTTGCGGTCGGTGGATCCCAAGAAATTTGGTTGTTCATCTGAAGGTGAAGGGTCCTTTGGTGAGGCCGGGTGGTATACACGCGCTGTCACCGGCAACTCCCAGTGCTCTTTGCCGGCTAGTGTTGTTTTAGTTTGTATTTTTGGTTTTTAATTTATGTTTTGTTGTTAACCCATACAGTCTGCTATGGTAGATCTTAGATTTAAACTGTAATAGTTGTTTTTAGATAAGATCTTGCTCTTTTATCTCCTCATATAGTGGAACTCCTTGTAAAGAGAGGTGTTATTGTGTGTCCATCTCCTATGACAGTTTTTCTCCAAGTCAAGAATTAGTACTGTATTTTGTTTTTAGAAGTCTTTGTACCCCTAATTATAACGTTTGGCCCTTAGGGTCTCAGATTATAATGAAGGTTCTTCCCTTGTTCAACAAAAAAAAAAAAAAAAAAAAAAAAAAAAAAAAAAAAAAAAAAAAATTCTGATTTTCCAATCAAAAGGGCTGATGGAATTGACCAACTAAATGATATTATTTTGGCATTGACCATCATTTTCGGTTTATAATTTGATAAAAAAAGAAAAGAAAATAAGATTAAAATAGCTTGTTTAGTCTAATCGAAAATATTAACCATTATTTTTGGTAATTTAAACACTAGAAAGTACCAAAAACATATTTTAAAAAATATTTTATATCGAAACAAGCGAACCTAAATGATCGGTGGTATCAAGGATCAATGAAATAGTTTTAATAAGGTGTCAATTATTAGTGTATTACGCCAGAACCAATAAAAACAAGACATTTGTCACTTATAATAAATAAATTAAATTAAAGGTAAGCTAATTATGTAAAGAGAATACCTTTTTTTTTTATAAAAGGATGAATTGTAAATTCCTCATTTTACAGCATTCAAGAAAAATTTGACACATTAACTTATTTCACCAAATATAATATACACGAAAATACCCGATCAACCCACCCAATTGTTTGTCATGGACAAAAAGGCACTACTGTTGCCCACTCAAACAAAACCACCGGATCCACTTATGATCCTACACCCTCCTCTTCCGCCGGACGCCAAAACCAGAACGTTAAGGACAGCAGAGTACCGATCTTGTTATGAGCCTGGTAACAAGATCGGGTGTCCAAACTTCTAGGCTGTTAGGGATAAAATCAACCCTAGAGACACGTGGACTCAGAAACATCTCGGAGCTATGTCTCGGACAATTATTACGGCCAACAAAGAAAAGACTGCCTAGGTGTAAATACATCTCGGAGGTATAACGATGTCTCGGTGCAAATACATCTCGGAGGCATAACAACGTCTCGGTCATAACACTCCAGGTTACGGTATGAAGAACATCCCGAGATCTCCTAATCTGAATGGAGTGAGCATATCTCGGGTATTTGAGTCTCGGAGTAACCTCGCCTCGGAGATGACATCAAGTCGGTACAATAAACATCTCGGCCTTTTATAACTTCGTTATGGTGCGACGATATCCCGAGAAGTTATTACGTCTCGGACATCATCATCTCGGGGTCTGATTGAAAGTCTGCCGCGGATGTCTCAGAGTACAATAAGGATAGAATTCCATGATTAATGGGATAAGATAGTCACTTAACGATTGAAGTGGGGTTCAGCATTAAATAACTAAACAAATGCTAGTGGGGAAACTCTGCTGGACAGCAATATCAAGACAGCATGGGCAGCACCTTCCTCCACGCCTGGCAGCACTTCTTCCAAGCTTGGACAGCGCATGCACTCAATAAAATAATCCCACCCAATCATAAAATAACCATCCATTCACTCCTTCCAAAGAACCATGCACTTTTCGACCAACACAATCCCACTCATCATCATCTCCACTCGGCATTATATAATCTCCAGTCCCTCCTTCCACTCGAAGGCATAACCAAAACAAATGTTAAAGAACTAGAAGGTGGCAGACATGGAGAGATGGGTGTTCCAGCAGATTAAACTAAGCGAGGAATCAAACTCCTAAGGAAACGGGGCATGAAGAATTTAAAGAAGGCAGCAAGTATGGTAAGGCCAGGGGCCTGGCCTATAAATAAAGATCATTACACTAGGTACAAGGGACAAAAAAAATATAGGAAGAACGATACAGAAATACAGAGGCACAAAGAGAGAGATAAAGAGAGAAAGAAAGGGGTTTATCCTTCTTGGTGTACGGTACAGAGGCAAAGAAAGGGAGGTTTTCTCTTCTCGATTTGTCGTACAACAAGACATAAGTAAGGGAAATCAGGGTGTATCGGGGCTTTGGGCTACGAGTGATTTCCCCCTTGTAACTACTTAATAGTAAATTTTCTCTACGTCTCCTACAGTGGATGTACCTCGGATTGAGGGAACCACTTAAATCTTTGTGTCATCTTCTCCCCTATCTTCTCAATTTTTTCATTTCTAACAGGTCTTGGAAAGTAAGACTTATTTCTTAATAGAGCGAATCAACAGGCGACACGTCACCATACCGGAAACTGTACCAACATAGGCTTTGATTTCACAGTAAAATACAAGAGAGGAAGGGAGAATAGGGTTAATGCATTGTCCTGGATGGATGCATGGCAAGACACCCTTGAAGACTTCCCATCAACTGATTCGGACCAAGCAGGCAAGGAAACTCCCACTCAACCCACTACATGTAAATAGCCCATGATAGGCTAGACATTTCTTGACTGACCCATTACCCATCACAGTTTCTAACCACGTACGAACCCACGTTGCCACTACTCAGAAGAATTTGGAAGTTGCAGGGGATGACACCGTTTTGGAGGAATTGAATTAACAGAATTTGAAAGACATAAGAATAACATATATTCCAGCTGTGCTTTGATCATCCAACCGGGCGCGCATAACAGATCCTCCCATAGCCTCTCTTGGGGTACACAGAATACGCATCTCCCTCTTCATCTACCACCTCCCTTGCCCGCCGCGGACTGCGTCACCGGAGCAACGGAACCCAAGGACGCCACCGGAATAGTACACCTCGCCAAAGGAGAAGACAAACCAAAGAAACAGAATCATTGATTGCATGATTGATGTGTATTTGGCTGAGCTGTTGGATCATAAGTATCTTGATTGTGATCTGTGATGGTAGCAACACTGTCATAACTAACAAATACTATTGTGGTAGACGTATAGTGATAAAAAGAAGGAAGAAGGGTTCTGATGATGCTTGAGAGAATAGAAATTTAAAGTTAGTTAAAAAGAAAGAAATTTTTCTCACTCTAGTGTCTGTTTGTGATAAAGACGGTGGTTTTGACGTCCGTCGGAGGTGAAGAAATTTTTGAGAGAATGGTTTCTGTCAACTTAACAGAAAACCAATAGGATGATTCTTATTTATATTGATACACATAGACTAGTTACATGGTAAGAATAAGAATAAAATCTGTGCCTAGTTTATAGGGATACAAAATAATTACAAAAGAAGGAAGTAATGAATACAAGAAATACAATATCTTTAAAGTCAAGTCTTGGACTGCACGTGTAGGTATGTAAGGAAAGTCTTGAGCTGCTCACATAGGTCTTGTACAGCACGCATAGTGATTAAGGAAAGGTCCTGTGAGTAGCTCCAATATGGCAGCATATCAGTAATATTCCTTGCTGAATTGGGATCCTTGATTGTGGGGAAAGATGCTGAATTAGACTCTGTAGTCTCAGTATAATCCGGATGCTTATGAGTCAAGGCAAAGGCTCCAATTAGGTTAGAATCTGCTGCTGATATGGGAGAAGGATCCTCTGATATTATGGAAGGATCCTCGGCTGCTGATGTGGAGATTGAGGCAGCAAGTGCTGATGTGGATGGACAAGTTCTTGCTGAGCTAGTTGCTGAGGTGGAGGCAGCATGTACACTAACAGGAGGAGTGTAGGTGGATCCGTGGTTTTGTTGAATGGGAAACGATGAGTTGACTGATCCAGTGTTTTTGAGTTTATTTCATTTTGTGTTTCAAGCTTATGTGTCCAAATTTTATTGGATGTTGTAAATAAGAGTGTTTACACAACATCCATATAGAAGGGGCTCTCTTATGTAAATGGTTCTAGACTAAGCTAATATAGGCACATATTTTTTTTAGGACTCTGTCCAGGGTTCTCCATGCACAACTTCTAAATTTTGTGGTTCTTTTTTATCACTTCCAAATTCGTACAAGCTAATTATGTAAAGTTTTGAATTAAAATTGAATGGTTTGTAACTGTCTTACCTTAACTTAGGTAAAGGATTTGTATTTATAGAACATTCAGTTACAGAGGATAATTATGTTGTACTCACGAGTATGTATATATATTTGTGAAAGCTGCTTACAAATCATGATAAACTATACAACAAACTCATATTAATTTGGCGTGTTGAGCACAGTGCTTACCTTGTTCTGGATCCTGGGTTTATTGGATCCTGGGTTTGTTCTGTGCGACAAAATAGCCTTTGTTGTATAGTTTATTAAAAAAAATAAGAGAAGTTTGAAATTAAACTTTGGTTTTCAATGGCCAATACAAAACTAATTAGAAGATGCATATTTTTCTTGCTAGCCGTATCGTTTGTGCTGAGTGATAGATTTGTTGATGGAGGAAGGATTGGCAACATGGAAAGCAAAGAGTTAATTAGGCATAAAGGAACTGTCAAAACTATTGAGGTCATAATGAATATTATATCTTTCTTAATTTTAATTTTATTTTTCTTTTCCTTGGCTATATATTTTTTGGAAAAATTTCTGGCTTGCTTATATATCCATGGTCTAGTAATTAAAATCTTTAATTGCAGGGTAAGAATGGTGACATAATAGACTGTGTGGATATCTATCAACAACCTGCTTTTGACCATCCATTACTCAAAGATCATATTATACAGGTTAATTTCTTTATTGTTTTTCCTAACTCGGTTGATGTTTTACGGTGTGGTCATTTCATATGTATGATGGGTGCGTACGTGAATTGTAATTTTGTTTGTGGTTAATCAGATGAAACCTAGTTCGATTCCAAAGGTAACAAACCGAGACCTGTACGATGTGGAGCTGCTTCATGGTTGTTGGCTTGAGAATGGACAATGCCCTGAAGGAACAATACCAATTCGACATGCCCGAGAGGGTGAATATTATGCACACCGTACTGTACCCCCAGTTGCACTTGCTCGTCGGAAAGAGCTTAATGTCCGCGTTAATGTGGATACTACAGGTCACGAGGTATATATATATATATATCATATTATAAAACGACGAGTATATACTGTTGTTTTCACATGTATTAATTAATTAACGTGACAATTAAACTAATTAAAATTCCTTATTTTTTCGATCTCTTTTTTAATTAACATATGAATTCTGTTTGAAATTAGTACGCTACAGCTGATCTGGGTCCTGGCAATTACTATGGAGCACATGCAACAATTAACTTATGGAGACCCAAGACAATGGATGGAGACTTTAGCCTTGCTCAAATATGGGTTGTAGCAGGTCCTGCAGAAAAATTAAATAGCATTGAAGCTGGATGGCAAGTAAGTTTAACAATTAAATATTAGAAACTTTTGGATTTTAATTAGATGCGGGAGAAAATTGATCGATGCCATAATAATTAATTTCATGGTTAATTCCAGGTTAATACGCTTAACGGTGAACCCCAGTTTTTCGTATACTGGACTGTAAGTTTTGTCATTTCCTTGCATGCATGATGATATAACTTTAAATTGGCATTAGGAATCTCCATCAAAGCATTAATCCTTACCATGCATGCACGTATCAAATCGCTAATCAATATTAATGCATGCATATATTGTTAAATTTTTTTTTTTTTTTTCTGACTGACTAGCTATATATATATATATATATATGCTTGCATGCTTGTGGTTGTAAAGAGTGATGGCTACGACAAAACTGGGTGCTATAATCTTGACTGTCCTGGTTTCGTGCAAGTAAACAATAATTTTGTATTCGGTTCTTCCCTAACGCCTGTTTCAAGCTACGGGGCGACACAAAGGGATGTAGGGGTGACCGTACACAAGGTAATTAATTATATATATATATATATATAATTTCTTAAACATTTATTCTCTTTACATGCATGTTTTATATATATATATATATGCATGAATATATGATTCAGGATAAGGGAAAGTGGTGGCTACAAGTGCAAGATCAGGTGCTTGGATACTGGCCTGAGTCCATCTTCACAGATTTAGCAAGCACGGCTACTGAAGTCACCTGGGGTGGAGAGATTTTCGACGCAGGCAACGAGGGTCATCACACATCAACTCAGATGGGGAGCGGACATTTTGCGAGTGAAGGCTATGGAAAAGCAAGTTATTTTCGCAATATTCAATACATTGATGACAGTGGCAAATTAATCGACCCTGGTCTGCAATTAGTACCATCTGCAACTAAATCTTCGTGCTATAGTATAAGTGTCGTTGCCTTCGATAAGAATGGAGGCAATGGAACTGTTTTCTATTTTGGGGGTCCTGGGTATTCGGCAGCATGTCCTTAATTAATTAGAAAGGGAAGAAGCTAGAAAAATGTCAAATCATGAAGATGATCAAATTAATTAAGGACAAAAACATGTTTGAGATCAACTAGCTCAAGATTAATTATGCAAATGTTGGACCAAAAATTAATGTAACCATTAATTATTATTTTTGTTTTAAAATTATATCATACTTTAAAAAGGAAAGTTTAATTTCTATGTTATGAACACCGCTTTATACGTGGCGCACTAGATGTTCGAACGCCCATCAAACAAAACTCTCTGAAATTGATACAATGAGGTGTGCGTTCCTTATGAATTGATTTGAAAAAGTTAATGAAATGGTTCGAGGAAAATGCTAATAACATATGTGCTAAAGTTACAATTGGAGCTCATTGAAATCAGTTATAAAGTCCATTCTCATGACTTATTAAGAAATTAATGTAGGACTTAGCGTCCACACACATAAGTTGAATTTGTTAAGAGAATAGCATAATTGTGACAAGTGGTAATCTAAAATACTGACAAATATCCATTTAAATATAATATATAAGCATAAATCAAATAGGATTTTTTGGTATCCTAATATTAATAAGTCGAGAGTTATCAATGTTCAAATTAAATAAAGAAACAAAAAAATACAAATTGAATCATATTGAGGAGTGTAGAACAAACAAAAAATTTAGTCACCAGATCCATGAATGGGTCTATTGTGGCCCAAGCTGGGTCATCTCACCACCCCTGTTCCGGCAAGATGGGATCGGCCTTGTCCTTGGCCAAGGGGGGGTGGCACGGATTTGGGGTGGTTTCAACCACCCCCATTTGGCCTTTTCGGCCACCCCATTCTAATCAGATGGGGGTGGCTTGTGGCCTAGCCACCCCTTTGTGGCCAAGGCCACCCCTTTTGGCCCATAAATATGGGCATTTAGGTGTTCTCAATAATTTCTATTAAAGAAGACAGAAATAAATAACAAAGTGCTTACATTGAAAAATTCGAAAACTTTGTTTGGGTATATTACCACTTCGTAAACATCGAAAGTAAAAGTGAAAATGGTCAAACTTTGATGGGGTAAAGTGTATTTTTCTCATTACAATTGTTTTTAAAAAAATTGAAAAGGAAAAAGAAAAAGGAAATTATTAGGCGTGTGGACGCGGATCACAAGGTGATCCAAGGCGGGTCACCACCAGTGTAACGACCAATCCCCATTGACACAACAATATTGTTTGCTTTTGACTCCTTAGAACTAGATTTTTCAGGAGGTCACAAGCGGGGACCCGTTGTGTCAATAAGGGTGCGAATATATATATATGATCACATCCACATTCCTATATCTAAGCAATGTGAGACGTCGCAATCATCTATTCTTGGAACCCAGTGTCCCCGTTGGAGACCCACATGGTATCACCCCATTCTTAGCGTCCCAACGAGTGTCCACTAGAGACTCTCATGAGCTTATGCACCCTCCCCCATCTCAGGCTGGATAATGACTCTAATACCATTTGTAACGACTCGCAACAACACAATATTGTCCGCTTTTGGCAACCCCGAACCAAACTTCTTAGGAGGTAACCCATTCTGGTACTACTTTCGCAAAAGCATGCTTAATTACAGAGTTCTCATAGGCGCTATTCCTAAATGAAATCTACAACGGTAATAGTGTCAACATCCACTAGGAGGTAACCCATTCTGGTACTACTCTCGTAGAAGCGTGCATATCATGTCTAAATCAAAAAGACAGAACTTAGTTCTAGAATTTGGAGAATACATCAAAACACATAGTGAAATCATGGAACCATTCAAAACACATGGTCACACGTGAAAGTTGTTGATAAGTAGTGAACTCGTTCAACACCATGCAATAGAATTTTTGACTAGTAAGGTAGAAATTAATGCTGATGCAATTTATTAATAACAGATAATATCACATATGTTTTAAAGTCATAACTATCCTCCATATGGCTTAAGCCAGAGGAATGAGATGAAGATAAAGTTGAATACCTGAGAGAGCGATGCGCTAGTTAAAGTATGAAATCTCTTTGGGAAAAACAAGAACCCCAATGTCGACGGCAAAGGGAAAATCAGAAGCCGAATTTGAAAAGAGACTAGAGTACCTGAGAAAGAGAGTGTACAAGAATCTGAAGCCGAGGGAGCTATGTGGAGCAGAGAGAGAGTGAGAGAGAGAGAGAGTGCACAGGGAGGAGAAAAGGTTGGGCGTGGGAGGGGGGAAATGGTTTATGTAAATGGGAAACCATTTTAAGCCCCCTAAATGATGTTTTTCTTGTCAAATGAAAATGTTTTCGGTATTGATCAAGATTTTGATAAAGAATCTCATACAGTTCGAGCTTCATCAATCGTGGGAGAAGATATGCCTTTGGTTTAGGAAGATATAAAATTTAGAATATTACCGTTGCAGACTTCATTTAGGAATAGCGCCTGTTTTGGTCCTCTTCATTTAGGAAGGTACCATTGTGAACCCTGGTGATGGACTTTTGTATCATTATAGACTTTTCCATATAGGTGAAAACTCACCCGTTGTAGGCTAATAATCATTGCAGACTCCCTTGATAGAATAACACATGCCGTATAGTGACATGCCTTCCTTTTGTATTATTATTCAATAAATAGAAGAACTACACGGCTAGAGCACTCATGTTTTTGGGAAGCTCTTTGTCATTCTTAAACCAATTGCCCTTATTTTCTTCATGGTATCAGAGCCAAGCTAAGTTCTCTCACCGACATCTTTGCGTCTTAGCCTATAGACAACACTGATTCCTCATCCCCTTCCTCTGCAGCAGACACTCCATCAAACAGTCCTCACCTTCCTGCCACTAAAGTGCTCCTTTCACCCATCCAGGTTCATCTAGGAGAGTTATACATTGATTTGCCTCCACTTCCTGTGGCAGCACGAATTGGTGACCCTTCCTCTCTTAATGTTCATCCAATAATCACTTGGCGTAAAGCTCGTGCACATCTTGGCCTTGTCAGTCCCGATCACCAACTCCAATGGAACCTTGTAATCTATCTTTAGCTCTCCAAAGTCCTCATTGGCTCCGAGCTATGCAAGACGAGCTCGCGGCTCTGCATCAGCAACACACATGGGACCTTGTTCCTCGTCACAACTCAATGAATGTCATAGGCGCCCGATGGGTTTTCAAAACTAAACTAAAATCTGATGGCTCCATTGAGCGCTTTAAAGCAAGGTTAGTTACCAAAGGGTACAATCAACTGGAAGGTATAGATTTTACTGAAACTTTTAGTTCTATGATTAAACCTCTACATACGACTTGTTCTCTCTTTGGCTATTATTCATGGATGGCCCATTCGACAACTCGATGTTAAAAATGCATTCTTGCATGGCCACCTTAAAGAGGTTGTCTAAATGGAGCAACCCCCTGGTTTCCCCAATCCTACTTCCCCTACTCATGTTTGTCGCCTTCGCAAGGCCATTTATGGGCTCAAACATGCACCTCGTGCCTGGTTTGATCGATTTAGCTCATTTTTGTTACATCTTGGCTTCACCAGTAGTAGAGCCAACTCATCTATCTTTATATTTAGGTCTCATACTGCTCTTGTTCTACTTTTAGTTTATGTAGATGATATTATTGTTACTAGCAATCAAGCTTCCCTTTTGGCAAACCTCATTTCGCAGCTCAATTCTGAATTCTACATGAAAGATTGGGACCTCTCCATTTTTTCTTAGGGATTGAAGTAATTCCTTTTTCGGGTGGACTATTTCTCTCCCAACAAAAATATGCCAGAGATATTCTTTCCAAAGCATCCATGTCAAGTTGCAATCCTACTGGTACCCCTCTTGCACAAAAGGTCAAGATACATAGTAAGGATGGCTCTCTGTCGATGCCACCAATTATCGTAGTCTTGTTGGTGCCTTACAATATCTCACCTTGACATGCCCTGATCTCATACACTGTTAACCTTGTTAGTCAATTTATGCATTAACCCGGACAATCTCATCTTCAAGCTGTCAAACGCATATTGCGTTACTTATAGGGTACATTACATTATGGGATATGACTACTCTCTCGTTCATCCCTTAATCTTTATGATTTTTCTGATGCTGATTGGGTTGGATGCCCTAACACACGACGCTCCACAACTGGATACTCCATCTATTTAGGTGCTAATTGTCTTTCATGGACCTCCAAGAAGCAGCTCATAGTCTCCTGTTCTAGTGCTGAAGCTGAATATCGGGCTCTAGCCTCTACTATTGCTAAACTTACTTGGATAACGTATTTGCTTTCCGACATTTGTCTTTCCTTGCATCACCCTCATACATTATTTTGGGACAACAACAGTGCATTTCATATGACAGTCAATCCCGTTTTCCATGCTTGTACCAAATATATCGAACTTGATGTTCACTATGTTTGGGAAAAAGTCGCTGCCGGTCTCCTCATTACTCGCTATATTCCTTTTGCGTTACAAGTGGCCAATATTTTTACCAAGGCACTTCCTAAAGACCTCTTTCAGACTGATCTTCGAATCAAGCTTGGAGTTCTGCCTCCGCCACCCTCCAGCTTGAGGGGGAGTGATAAAGAATCTCATAAAGATTGAGCTTCATCAACCGTGGGAGAAAATATGTCTTTCGTTTAGGAAGATATAAAATCTGGTATATTACCGTTGCAGATTTCATTTAGGAATAGCGGCTGTTGCGGTCCTCGATTATCATTTAGGAAGGTACCGTTGTGGACCCTGGTGATGGACTTTTGTATCATTATAGACTTTTCCATATAGGTGAAAACTCACCCGTTGTAGGCTAATAATCATTGCAGACTTCCCTTGATAGAATAGCACATGCCATATAGTGACATGCCTTCCTTTTGTATTATTATTCAATAAATAGAAGAACTACACGGCTAGAGCACTCACGTTTTTGAGAAACTCTTTGTCGTTCCTAAACCAATTGCCTTTATTTTCTTCAGATATTTTACCATACCAAATAACAAAAACTAGAAAGAAGAAAAAAAAAAAAAAAAAAACAACAAAAAAATCAGAAAAGATCTTACACCGAATAAAACGAAGCCTAACTATTAGGACAAAAAAAAAAAAAAAAAAAAAACTGGATAATTTGATTAAGTTGCCTAATCGGATTTGAACACATTCTCATTCAATTTATTTTAGTTACCAACTCATGGGTCATGGGTCTTCATACAGGCTATTTGTACTAAAAAATGAATTAGCCAACATGCCAGAAAAATTGTGTTTTTAGGCTGCTTTTATATTACAGCTGTTTCTTTACATCTATATCATGTGAAAATACCAGAGTTATGAGACTTGTCAAAGTGGTTTTGTCCTAATTAAATAAAAACTACATAACAATACAATTTAAATAGAATTTTATTATAAATCTTTCTATTAAATTCTAATAAATTATGAAGATATCAAATTAGTTATGCCCAACCGTACATAAAAACTAAGCCAATTATGTAAATAGCTCTCGATTGACTAAGCTTATAATATAGACACATATTTCCATTAATTAGTAATCTGTCCAGGGTTCTCCATAAACTACTTCCTTAAGATTCTTTAATAACTTCCTCACTTTTTTGATTACCTGTACATGACCTTTTCGTAGCCGATACTGAATTTCTGTTTAAATATATATAAAGTTTTGCAATAAGGATGAATGGTTTGTGACTGCCTTACCTTAACTTAGGTAAAGGCTTTGTATTTATAGAATATTCAGTTACAAAGGACAATGTTGCACTGAGTATTTATCTTTGTGAAAGCTGTGGATTTGATTCAGCTGGCCTGCTAGGATGAGATGATATAGCAGACATATCCTTGACAAAATAAGCATTAATTATTCAAAAGAAGAGGAAGTTTGCAACTTTTGTTTTTTAATGGCCAATACCAAACTAAGATGCATATTTTTCTTGCTAGCCATATCTCATGTGCTAAGTGATAGATTTGTTGGCGGAAGAAGGATTGGTAACATGGAAAGCAAAGAGTTAATTAAGCCTAAAGGAACTGTCAAAACTATTGAGGTCATTATGGATATATATTATATCTTAGTTTTATTTTTCCTTTGATTCTAGATAATCTGTTTCTTCTCTCTTCATTTTCTCTATATATTTTTTTTTGAAAATTTTCATGCTTATCCATGGTATAGTAAAATCTTTGCAGGGTAAGGAGGGTGACGTAATAGATTGTGTAGATATCTATCAACAACCTGCTTTCGACAGTCCATTACTTAAGAATCATACGATACAGGTGTCTTAATTGTATTTCATATTATACAAGCTTCTTAATTATTTTTCCTAACTGATCAGTTAATGTTTTACAATATGTAGGTACTTTATTATTGTATCAGTCGTTTCATGTTTAAACGATTCTTATAATTGAAGACAAAACTAAAATGTTCGAGAAGACAAACGTAACACAGCTTAAATAGTGATCGATGCAATTTTTTTATTTTTTATTTTTTTTTTAATTTTTAAATATAAATCCTATTTTAAAATTTGCAAAGTTAATAAATTTTACAGTTTTTCTTCTTTTGGGGTACTGGTGGGCTGTCATTTCATATGATGGTGTTATATCCATGAATAAATAAATAAATAAATAAAAGCCTTTTTTTTTTTTTTTTTTTTTTTTTGAAAAAGAGAAAAAATTTGCCCATGGATGTCAGCTAACTCAATAAGTAAGATCTTTTTTTTTTTTTTTTTTTTTTTTTTTTTTTTTTTTTTTTTTTTTTTTTTCATTGCACAAGAGACCTATGATTGAATCTTGCTTAATAGTAATGTTAGAAACCACATTTTTATTCTACTACTATGTACAATGCTGATTTGGCAAGACCAACCAATCCTTGTTAAAAAAAAAAATTCAACGGTTGATTGGTATTAACACATCAATATTGTGAGGATAGTTGCAGGATTAAAATGTAGTTTTTAAAATCACTCCTTGCTTATATATACTAAAGGAAAGATAGAAGATTTAAGCTTAAGTGAAAGAAGAAGCTTACGTACCTCTAGTGACTTCAAACTCTTCCTTAATAGGCAATCCCATCATGTTAAATATTTAATTAAAATTGAAACTTAGTCATAGAATCAGAGTTTAAATTTGAGATCTCTACTTCGATACATATTAAATTATCAGTTGTTCAAAGATAAAATAAAATAAATTTAATTATGCTACCATGGATCTTGGGAAAGTTGTGAAAGGAAACTAAGTACTAATTAAAAAACTTAATAATTTGCCTATCCTTTGAAACACTTCATTTTCAAGATATATATGGATCATTAGTATGAAATCTGAAAGAAATTTTGGTTTTGGCTTTTTAATCTGGCAAATGAGGACTAAGGGTACGTTTAACACTGCAATTTTGTAGCAAAAAAATACAATTTTAAACTAAATCGCAGAAAATGAATCACTTGGGATTGTGTACATATTTTTAAAAATTGCGATTTGAAAACGCATATAATTTGTGTTTTCAAATCGCAAGAAATAAGATGCTTTTTTAAAAACATATAATATTAAAGGCCAAAATGCGATTTTGTTCAAACACTTAACTGCGTTTTCAAAGCGCACTTATTAAAATCACAAACCTAAACGAAACCTGAGACTAACTATTTTAATTTGTTTATGGTTAATCAGATGGAACCCAGCTCAATTCCAAATGTAACAAACAGAGAATTCTCCAATGCTGAGTTGTTTCAAGGTTGGCTTGAGGATGGACAATGCCCTAAAGGAACAATCCCAATTAGACGTGCACGAGAATTTGATGCACACCATGGTATACCCCCAATTGCGCATCGGAAAAAGCTTAATATTAGCCTTGATTATGATTATAATCGTGGTCATGAGGTATATCATGATATTTTAAAAATTTCTTAAACTAATTTCAAATTAGGTTTCTTTGAATTTATTGATCATTTTTTTTTCTTCTCTTTTTTACATATGAATTATATTTGAAATAGTATGCCGTAGTTGATCTGCGTGGTGGCAACTACTATGGAGCACATGCATCAATTAACGTATGGAACCCTGCGACATATAATGGGGAAATTAGCATTGCTCAAATATGGCTTGCATCAGGTCCTAGAGACCTACTAAACACCATTGAAGCTGGATGGAAGGTGTGTTTTTGATCAAATATAGTCCTTAATTCTCACAAAGAAAACTAAACATCGATCAATTAAGATTAACATTTGCTTTTGATTTTGAGTGTAAATCTAAATGTTGAAACATTATTTAGAAACTTCTGGATTTCAGACATATAAGCATTTGGAGGATATATATATATATATATATATATATATATATATTTATTTATTTATTTATTTATTTTTTTTCTCATCAATAATTTCATGGTTCAGGTTAATTCGCAAGACAAGCAAACCAGGTTTTTCATATACTGGACTGTAAGTCGGCTCATTTCCTTCCAGGCATGCATGATATATATAATTAACTTAAATTGGCATTAGTAATAATCCCCATCAAAGCAATGTTATATATTGCATGAATGCATGCATGCACGTGTCAAATTGCTGATTAATCAAGCTATTAATTTATGTGGTTGTAATTAGCGTGATGGGTACCAAAGAACTGGGTGTTACAATCTTGACTGTCCTGGTTTCGTGCAAGTAAACCGTAGATTTGTAATTGGTTCTCCCATAAAGCCTTTTTCAAGCTACAAAGCGAAGCAATACGAGATAGGAATAACCATATACAAGGTAACATATATATGCACATGCATGTCTATTTCATGTCTATTTTTGCTGTAATTAAATTCATTTTCTAGTTTACTAAATTCTCCAACTTATATGATTAATTCAGAATAAAGGAAATTGGTGGCTACAAGTGCAAGATCAAGTACTTGGATACTGGCCTCACTTAATCTTCACAAGATTAGCAACCAGTGCTACCGGAGTTAGCTGGGGAGGAGAGATTTACAACAAAGGCCAAGGGGGTCATCACACATCAACTCAAATGGGGAGTGGACATTTTCCGACTGAAGGATATGGAAAAGCAAGTTATTTTCGCAATATTCAATATATGGATTATACAGGCAGATTCAATGACCCTGATCAGGGATTGGTAGCATATGCAACGAAACCTTCGTGCTATAGTATAAGTGTTGCCAACAATAAGAATGGAGGCTATGGAACCCATTTCTTTTTTGGAGGTCCTGGGTATTCGGCAATATGTCCGTCTTAGAAAGGAAAGCAAAAAAAATAATAAAAAATGATAGTATATATTGAGAGTAAAAAATCACATACATATTGGAGAAATCAAAATGTCTTGAGAAGTGAAAACAATATCACTACAACCTGTACCCTCCAATTGTATTTTCAATAATATCTTTAGTAAGTTGAAATTCGGTCATTAATTGGATAAGTTTTTGTGCTTATATTAAAGCTTGATCTGTTTGTTACTGTTATTTTGAAAAGAAAAAAAAAAAAATCTTATTTTTGAGTGTTTGGCGCCGCATAAAATATTGATCAACCTGAAAATATTTTCGGTTAACTATGAAAAATAACATTCATGAGGCGTAAAATGATTTACGCATGAGGCGTAAAATGATTTATGCTTCTCATTTGTGTAAACCATTTTCCGTCACACTCTCACACGCCTAGGCAACAATTTGTGAGAGGGCTCCATATGGGGCCAACCTGCCTGAGCAGGCACTACAAGAATCTGCTTCATTAGTGTCCAACTTTTTAGCGGCGATACCAAAGTGGCCGCTAATAGTTGATTTCTAGCAGCGACTTTTAAATGTCGCTGCTAATAATCAACTATTGGCGGCGACATTTGTATCGCTGCTAATAGTGGACAGTAATAAAAAAAGACATTAATATTAGCATCGACTTTTGGGTCAACGCTAATATGTTGTCACTAATAACTTGGCGGGAATTTTTTACCATGTGCAGGCTATTGTGGGAAAATATTAGCGGCAACATTGGTCGCTAATAATGTCTCATTAGCGGCGACCGCTAAAGGTCGCCGCTAATAGTATCTCATTAGCGGCGACCACTAAAGGTTGCCGCTAATAATATCTCATTAGTGGCGACTTCTAAAAGTCACCGCTAATAACATACTCGAGCTTCCCAAACACCTGCCTGGTAGCAAAATGGTCAAGCAATTGCACTAGATTATCTCAATCCTACCTCCAAATGCCTTCTATTCTCACATACTCTTTTCCTACCCAACCCTTCTTCGTAATGAAGATAGAAGGATATGTCAAAGTTATGGTTAATTGCATTTTCATTTGACCACTTGATGTACGATGAGAAGGCCACAAGAGCATTTTTGGCAACCAATACTAGACTTAGAAAGATTTGGTTGAAAAAATTCTTCAAAAACTATGGAGATTAGAATTTATGTATTAACGATATGTAATAGAATACTAACTTAATTGTAATAACATACATGATTGAACTTGAATGGAAGTACTTTGTGCAAAACTTGATAGCTATATTTGTGGTTGAACTTGAATGGTAATATTTACGATTGAATTTTTGTCGGAAGTTTAAATGTATTGTTGAATGTTATTTATGGCTCTCCTAACTTGAAAATATATGATCATTGTTAGTCGATATGTGTATATATTTTTTTAATTAAGCATAAGTTTTAGGTTAATTTTTTTAGTTGTTTTATATTAATATATTTTTATATTGTGAATGAAAGTTGATATTTATAGGTTAATATGATTAAATGAAAATATAAAAAAATATTTTGTTGATTTTCCTTACGAGCCAAATGTTGGAAAAATGTTTTCAGTTGAAATTGTTTTCCTAAAAATGATTTCAACTTAAAACATTTTCAAACAGAAAATGCTTTACGCTGAAACAAACGGGGCTTAAATGTCAAATGAAAATGATCAAAGGTTAGAAGCATGTAAAAAAAAAGGACAAAAATAAAAACAAAACAACTACCCAATCTACATGCTATAATGACACCAAAGTGGTTGAGATCAACTAGTTGAAGATTATGTAAATATCAAACGAAAAATTAATGTGTCCATTAATTTTAATTTTTTTTTTTTTTTTTCAAAATGTGATTGTTGAATATTAACCTCCTTTTCGTTACAACTGTTCGTGCCATAGTGACATTGGCCAAAGTGGTTGAAATCAACTAGTTGAAGATTATGTAAATGTCGGATAAAAACTTTATGTGTCCATTAATTTTTTTTTTCTCAAATTGTGATTGTTAATTAAATTCCTTTTCATTACAACTAATTTTATTTCATACTCTAACAAGAGAAGATTCTCGTACAAATTAATACTACTTTAAACGTGACACTCTAGAAGTTTGAACACTCATCAAACGAGACTCTGAAATTGATACAAGGAAGCATGGCTCTGATACCAACTAATGCAGAAAAATATGGCTCTTGCAAAATCCCAAAAAGTTAATTAATGTCTCGATCCAAGGAAAATGGTAACAACATCTGCACCAAAGTTACAAATGAAGCTCCTTGAAATCATTTATAAAGTTCATTGTCACCTATTACAAAATTATTATAGGACTTAGCACCCATTCAATATCTTTGTAATCCACCTACCTAATAGGCGACTAATCTATGGGTATCACAATCTCCCCCACTAAAATCCTTGACATCATTTTCAGGATTCACGTCATGAAACAGTCCCCCAAATGATGTTACTAGGTTGCTCTGATACCATTTATCATGACCCAAGTAAAATGCCTACCACATTTACAAAATTACTCTAAAAGGACTATTTTAAAGTTAGATTGAAACTTCTTGAAATCATCTATAAAGTTCAATCACACCTAATAATGAACCAATATGGAATTAGTTCTCATGCAACACCTTCATAATCTACCAACCAATGTGTGACTAATTTCTTGGGTATCATAGTTTAGTCACACACATATAGATGTTGAATCCCATATTGACTCCTTACTAGGTGAGACTAGGTTTTATAAGTGATTTCAGAGAATTTCAATTGTAATAGGGATTTAGTTTATCTCCATAGAAATTCCTTGCAAAACGGTTCTTAAGGTGGCAAGATAGCAAAGGGTGGATTATGTTGCCTTAGGTACCCACGGTCAGTTGACCGCATATGTTGAAGGAATGGATATGGTGTGTTTCACTCATGTGATATTCTATAAGCCCCCTCCCCTTTGGAATGTCGATGGGCTAAAAGTCTAGGCCTTCTTTTGGGCCTTAGTGGCCAAAAGATCCTAAGCAAGGTCTAGGGCCCCAGGCTCCCAAGTCGCCTTTGAATGAGGGGAGCTGTCCTGGGTGGTAAGGTTTCATGGTAATGTAGTGTGATGTAGTGTATCACATAAATAACAAACATAAAACTCACAACTATTTCCAAAACAAACAACAAAATCAATAATTTAAGGTAAAATATGAGAAAAAAGTGTTTCTTATTAAAAAGTTGAGAAAATATATCATAAATTGCGACCTAAGCCATCCTAAGTGATTTTATATAGAAAAACAAATCCAAACCTTACTAGGAAAGCGAAATAAGACGAAATTGATGGATCGAGTCTCTAGAGAAGTCACCAAGGTCGATGGACGATATCTCGAAGTTCTAGAATGGTGACCCCAATGAAAATTATCCAAATAAATCATCACGATAGTGATGTCTCAAATTCAAGCATGCCTTTCAACATTGTATAAAGTAGGGCCCTAGATTTTTGGAGTTGGTTGGCCTAATTTATGTTTCAAATGTGGAGATGAACCACAGATTTCACAAATTTGGTTAAAATTCATTTTAAAATGCATAACAAAATGCCACAAATTTCAGAACCTACGACAGTTGCCTAAAAGAATCTTCAAAGAGTAATGCTAGAAACCACATTGTATGATCACATTCATGGATACGTTGAATTTCTAGATTCTCGAAACTATCTCTTCTCTGTAACACCTAGCCTAAACACATGGCAATTGTCTTATTAATAATATAAAAAGGAATTACAAAACCTAGATCTTTTAAATAGTCTAAAAATATATATTATATACGAAAAGCCTTATTAAAATATTTTTAATATCCATGCATGAACAAGTTTTCCATAAAGTGTATTTAAAAGTATGTTAAAATAAAAATTTAAAATGAATTTCAAGATTCAAACGATCAATCCCATGACAAACGATCGATGTGCAGTTGCCTCAAACGATCAATCCCACATTGAATGATCGTTGCACAACTGTCCACAAACCACGACCCTCGATGTTCGAACGATCGAGCATAGCCATCATGCAATTAAATTTTTAAACCTCAGCCTTTTGGAACGTGCATGGGAGACTTTTATATTCATCTTTATGCCCCTTACATCCATTTTGTCATCCCCTTGCCTAAAGAAAAAATTTATAAAAAAAAAAAATAAGACTTAGAGAGAGAGAGAGAGAGAGAGAGAGAGAGAGAGAGAATGAGGATTCTTAAAGTTCTAACTTCAAAAGAGATAACCCCTTGCCTTAATCTCATATTTATTTTTTGTTATAAGTATATTAGCATGATGTTTCGTTACTTCTTAGGTTGCCTTTCCTTAATTTATTAATTTGGGTTATTGATTTGAGTTTCTAGGTTGAATATGATAGATTTAATGATAAGTTAGATATTTTTTGGAAATGGATGATGCTTACTAGGCTTTCGAGGACTGTTAGGAACCATGGTTGAACTTGGAATTAGGTTTTGATAGGAGTTTTAGGCAACTTTTGGTTTATGGTCAGCATTGAACGATTAACTCCCAAGGGTTGAACCATCAATGCAGCCATAAAAGGATAATACTAAGCTTTTTAATGCATGATTAAGGTTTCACTTATAAGAACAGGATTTCTAGTACGGAATATGTGATGATTTTTTTTTTTTTTTTTTTTTTTTTTTTTTTTTTTATAAAAAAATAAAACGAGTCATCGCAGTGTTACGACTACGTGTTGCTCAGCCAACATATGACACCTGATATACAGAGTTACATCTATAGCAGAATGCATCATGATACCATCAAACATAGCGGAAAAGCATGACTATAGATAAAACTGTTATCTATACAAAAGTGAGCCATAACACAAGTCTATATGTTTAAGACTTAACTACATATAACTATTACAAAAGAATGACTGATACAAAATAATACATGACACATGCGCCATAAGCCATATACAAAAGTACTCAAAATAAGGACACCATAGTTCATCCCACTACGACTGTCGCCACGGGCTTCAATCATAGTAACCCAAATAGAAAGCTACTGAATCATCATCCGCATCAGGAGTACCTGCAATCATAGGAATATCATCTACATGGTTGTGGTGGTATCCACATCCGCATAGGTGAAAGAATGAGTCCACCATCTCAATATAAAACATACTAAGACCTCAGTGATATTAAACAAACTAAGTTTTTCAAAGAACCAACATTTCTTTTATTTTTAGTCATGCGAGCACTATATCAGCCACAATTTACCAATAGCTATTACAGTAAACACTGACTATCCGGAAAACATTTAAAACATACTTTATACTTGTAAACACATGTAGAAGTTCCAGTTATCCCTCCTTGGAAGTTTTTACTTATAGACCCCTCTATAATAATACTTTTCAATGGTGACTTAGACATATGTGCACACGATCGCTCCATTACAGATATCACGCCTACACATAGGTCCTAAGCAAGAAAACATGGCATCTTACTCTTCCATACTAGGATAACATCCTTCAACAAAATACTCGCAATACCATCTCTAATCGTATTTTAGCTTCGTGCCTTGAACGTCAGTGGATCATGTAAGCACTAGAGTTAAACTCAATTATGCTAACACGTCTTTCTTGAAGAACAATAACAGTCAACCTTCTTACTCATAGGTATGCTATTACTCGTACCTGGGTAGTCATGAATCTATGTACATTCAAGTTCAATAATTCTTAAACACATGCGACTATCCGATAGAAATATACATAAGCGCTTTTCATTTAAGACACTTATGCATATCAACACGTCTAGTACATGCTACTCATAACATAAAAACAAATATCACTCATAAAACAATGCTATATATGATATACATGAAACTGGGTCAATTGGGGCTTGGGTCCCCCACGATGCTGATAACTGCTGTTTAACTGTGTTTACTGTTGTTTTACTGCGTTCTGTTACTGTTGTATTTATGCTCTATACTATATACTCTGTGCTTGACCAGTATATGTTTTATTACTGTATCATGCTGTTACAAAATCATGTTCTCTAAAATCTAAACAAATCCAACATTTCATCAAACGCTTTGAAATCATTCAAAACATAGTTTCTTCATAAAACATAAACAGTTTCAACATGACATGTTCTCAAACAATTTGCATAATTTAAATCCCAACCGCAGTACACACTCAAACACTTTAAATCGATTCAACACGCTTCACTCATGCATCAGTTCTTAAACATCATTAATATAATTCAATATAATCAAACTATTCAAATTATCCAAACATATAATTCATTATATGGTCGGTTCGGATTCATAAAACAATATACATTTTTACAAATCCATAATATACAAAAATATATTTTCTCAGTGAGTAGAATACTCACTTCAGATCACTTGTACTCTCAAATTCCAAACGACTCTAAGCTCAACTGTAAAGTGCCGACAAAAATACAATACATTGCACTATTTAGTATTCTAATCAATAAACAAACTAGGTAGCATTTTGAATCACTCAAAAGCCACATTGCTAATTTACCCATAAAACCCTAAAATTCCTAAATATTTATACACAATTTCTAATCACTTTAATAAACCCAATATTGCTAACTCATAAGCATTACTTAGAGTTAATCTCAATAAAATGGCATTTAACAAAATACCCAAAAACTAAGGTCTATGAAAAACTTACCAAAAATTCGCCAAGCAAAGACCAAATGCTCGGGAAGTTCCTAGCAACTCTAAACCACACAAAATCTAGAGAAAATGCCAAGTTAAACTAATTTCTATAAGATTTATCAAAAATCTCCAAAAATGCGAGTTTAGTGATTTACCTCAAAACGTTCGGTCAAAACGTAGATCGAGCTTCGAGGATTACGTTACCAAAGTCAGATCTAAGATTGGACCGTTGGATATTTGTAGATCATGATTTTTCAATGAAAATCCAAAAGAAGAAAAAAAATGTAAGAGAAGCCTCTATTCTAAAAAAGAAAATGAAGAGGTGTTGCCTCTTTTATTGACCTCTCGGCCTCATACTAAAAATGGCCACTTGGCCATATGTGAAGACCATTAGCCCTTCACTTAATTTTTTTGGACGTGGGGCGCAAGTTTGTGCCCCATATATATATATATATATATATGGTGTATACTATTAGTCTTTCTCCACTGATTAGCCCAAGAATGGAAACATTTCGTGTTCCGATCCCCACTTTTGTACCAACTTTGTTTGGCCCTTTGCTTCCACTTAACATCTTCAATTTTCAAAAGCTCATCAATATCACCTTGGAGTGATTTGATGTCAGGGTGGAGAGTTGGACTTGCCCAGTGTTGAATCTCCCCCAAACGCTTATTCTTCCACTTAAGTTGTTGAGCCACATTTCCAAACTTCCTCCCACTCCACCGACGGAGAGCCTTTTGACAAAATAGTAGTCTTCATTGGACTTCCATCATTGGATCATCCCGTAACCCCACATCATGCTAAGCAGTGTCAATGACATCCATACATTTCACATCAGTTGTCCAGCAATCCTCAAACTTAAATCCCCTGTGAAAAGAGACCAGATCGGAAGACTCCTTTGCAAACTGAATCTGAACAGGGTTGTGGCTTGAAGTGCTGGCTGCCAGGTTATACACAGAAACCTCCTTAAACAGCGAGCACCATTCTAAATTTGCCACTGCACGATCTAGCCTTTTGGTTGTGAACATATCATCATCCCTCCGGTTACTCCATGTGAACTTAGGCCCTTGGAACCCCAACTCACTCAACTGACACTCTCCCAATGCTTCCTGAAAGCCATCCATTTGACTCTCATTACGAACGGCTGCACCCCTCTTCTCCGTGGGCTCCAAAATCTCATTAAAATCCCCCACACACAGCCACAGTACGGGGATATGAGTTTTTAGATGTTTCAAAAGGTCCCAAGATTCCACCCTTCTTGAACTCACCGGAAGGCCGTAAAAGCTCGTGAACTTCCAGCAACTACTGCCAACTCCATCCTTAACAATTGAATTAATATGTCTATATGAGTAATTGTAAATTTCAACCTCCCTTTCCTCCTTCCAAAGCAGGGCCAAACCCCCACTTCTCCCAATCGGCTCCACCACAAAACAGCCAGCAAAACCAAGCTTTACACATAGCCATTCCATACGAAATTTCGAACTTAGAGTTTCCACTAAAAACACAAACCAGGGATGCATCTCCTTCACCATCTGGTGAAGGTCACGAACTGATCGAGGTGTCCCAAGCCCTCAGCAGTTCCAGCTTAGCATATTCATTACGACGGGCGGGGCTGTACACCAGCCACCACCATTGCCTTATCAACATTGCCCTTTCCCACCACATGTGATTTCTTGGCCCGGGTCCCATGGCCAAGGGTGGTTGCATCCAAAGCTTCCTGTCTACACTTCCTTGAGGGTGAAAGGTCCACATGAAAGATTGTAGCTGCATTTGAAGAACTCTACACTTGTTTTTTCCATGCACGGAAAGAATACCAAACAGTAGCCCCCGACTCACTCCCTACCAGAGGATCTCGTGGAGGAGACGGACTCGTCTGTAAGGTAGGAGAACCAAGCACAGAAGAAGATCCATCCAGAGGAACTCCGGAAGATAAAAGGGAGGCAGAGCAATCATCACTCCTCTATAAACCAGTAGAAACTGGACAACCCAGTCCCTACTGCAGAAGCACCTATGAATCTCCCACAACAGCCACTACCTCACGTGGCTCCCCACTCCATTCCGCAAGAAGAGAAGGAGCAGACACGTGGTCCACACTGATAGTTGGAAGCCCATCAAAATCCACCTCTACACCAACCTGTCCAAAACCAGAAATAACTGCTCCCTTAATAGAGGAAACATGGTGCAGTTGTAACCCATTAAGAGGACACCCTGGTCCTGCATGGGCATGTCCACATGATATAATCCTAAAACAGCCGGCGGGGAGACCAACTTCGCTAACTGCCTGCAACTCCCACTTGCACTACCTTCCCGCTTCATTGGGCCTACCCTACCACCACCACGCTTTGCCACCATGTGTGGAGGAACGACAGGAGGATCAGAACTACCTTCAACAACCCAGGGAAGAGCGGCCAAAACATTACCACCCACTGAGTTGCTACCAAGTACTGTCGCTGGGGCAGAAAAGGGAACAAAAGCAACAGAAACCCCACTTGACATCTCTCTACCAATCCTAGACCTTTTAAAAGCCGTTGAAGCCTGGTGCCAAGATCCTAACTGCTGCTAATGATGAACACCCGCCATAAGACCGCCCCCCGGGACAAGACAACCACCGGGTTTGTAACGAATGGTACCACACTGAAAACAAAAACGAGGAAGGCCTTCGTATTGGAAAGCAACCCAAGTTGTCAACTCTTTCAAATTGAGGACACGACCCCTCGCGAGGGGCTTAGAAATGTCAAGACAAATCTTAACACAAAGGTATTCCCCCTAACCAATCCCAAACTCATATGATTCCACCTCTTCAACAACCCCCATAGAGTTGCCCAGACTGACCCCCATAGTCTTGCTCATAAAAGCAAGCGGGAGATTAAACATCCGGACCTAAAAATAGACCTTTTCAAATATCATTTCTGCCAGGGGAATAGTACCACTGAAATCCATCACAGCAAATAGGCTACCTTCAAACACCCAAGGCCGGCCTTCAAGAACCCGTGACTTATCCCGTAAGTACTCTCTTGGTTGCATTTGATTGACAGTTGGGGAAGTCTATAGGTGGTAGACGTGCTAGGCAAGGTGAACCGAGGGTTGAAAAGTCGTCGAGATTCTCAGAATATCACGATTAGTTTCTATCTCTAAGAGGAGCACGCTGTACGGAGGACGAGGGTCCGTGGCAAGTTTATACTTTTTTATTTATTTATTTTAAAAAAAAAAAGAAAAACTGATGCATCATTTATCTTTTTGAATATTTTTCATCCCCAAAATTTTTTCCCCCTCCTCATCTCCTCTCCCGTGCTCCTCCATCTTCCCTCTCTCTCCCACCTCCTACCAAAAGCCACCTACCGGCGACCATCAAAACCCAACCTCCGAGCACCGGTGACCACGCCGCCCAACCTCCGGCGACCTCAGATCTAGTTTTCACCCAAAAATTCATCCCT
Organism: Alnus glutinosa; assembly: GCF_958979055.1. Lineage (NCBI taxonomy): Eukaryota > Viridiplantae > Streptophyta > Magnoliopsida > Fagales > Betulaceae > Alnus > Alnus glutinosa. The sequence continues at coordinate 11,543,015 of NC_084888.1, read as the reverse complement.
CCATCTCCATCTTCCCTCTCATCCTCCCAACGCCGCCCATCGACGACCACACCGACCTAACCCCCGAGCACCGGTGATCACGTCGACCCAACCTCCGGCGACCTCAGATCTGGTACTAGAGTTTTGGCTATTTGGGTCCTTTTGATTGTATTTTGGGTAGAGTTTTGGAGTTTTGCTTATGGGTCCTTCTTTTTTTTTTTTTTTTTTTTTTTTTTTTTTTTTTTTTTTGCGATAAATTAAAGACGGATTTTCACTTTATTTAGATCAATTAAAGAATGTATGTATGCTTTCTCTGCAGATATCTATCGTGATTCAACCTCTATAATGGCTTTTGGTTTTACGAGAAAGAGTGTGTCTGATGATTTTCTTGTTATTGCTTCTCTCTGTTCTTGTTGTTACCAGTACATGAACTCTATGTTAATTAAAAGAGTTTTAACAAATGGGTCTTGCACTTCAAAAAATAAAAAATAAAAACAAATGGGTCTTGCTGGGTTAGCCTCTGGATTATCATTTCAGAATTTTAGTCTAATAAATACCATCTGTTGCTTTTGAAGAGAGGCATTGCATTGTTGGTTACCATGAGTATTAGATTTCTGGACTAGTGCTTTTGTTCCTCGAAAGTTGTTTTCTCTTCTTTTTCCGGAAAGTTTAGTTCTGTTATATTAATATGTATCACATCTAATTGTTATATCTACAAAGCTTTAGGAGAAAGAAACAGCCTACTAATTTTTCCACTGTGGTTGATGACAAAAGCCATATAACTGTGGTTATGTTTTTGTTAATGTATGCTTGTTTGCTCCTGCAATGTATTTTGTTATTGCTTGAGTAAGAAAGACAGAATTTTATGTGTTTGATTATTTTACGAAATGTTCATCCTTGAAGTAGAAACTAGAAATAATCTAGATTTCATGATCAGTTATTAAGATTATGCTAACAATTGGAGAAGTGAGTGGTTAAGATGATGTTGATTTCTAACTTAAATGAGCTGCCCAATTTTTTTTACAGACTATATATCTCTAATTGGTTTTGCTGGTTTTTGCTATTGTGGCAAATATGACATGCTTGGAGTTTTTTGGTAGGGTGTTTTAAGGTCAATAACATCATTTGCATTCTGAATGATTATAAGTATGATTTGATGCACTCATCTGAATGGTTGATTAAGCGATTTGAGGACACTCACTTGATGAAAAATTTTAGTGTTATGCTAAGTTTCTCTCAAATGTTGATTTTTTCTGTAGGTGTAAAATTGAAGTGTAGAGTTTCAGGAATAGATTTTGATGATTCAATTGATCGCATGATCAAACTCAGACAACAAAGGCCTACAAGAAGTAAAAATATGTGTTCTTTTTCAGTTTCCTTTAAGCTTGATAACAACACTACAAAAAAAAAGCAAATTCTGGACGGTTTTAAACCGTCCAGAAATGCAAAAAAATCGTCTGGAATCAATTCCAGACGGTTTTTTTCAGACGGTTTTAAACCGTCTAGGATATATCGTCGCTAATTGAATTTCTAGACGGTTTGGACAAAACCGTCCGTAATTCTAGACGGTTTTGGCGAAACCGTCCAGAATCAGTTCTAGACGGTTTGGGCAAAACCGTCCAGAAAAATTATGGACGGTTTTGCCCAAAACCGTCCACAATTTGTTATTTTTTTATAAAAAAAAAAAAATAATTTTTTATTTGTTATTTTTTTATTTTTTCCAGTGGTCTCTTAAGTTTCTACGTACGCGCGTTCTACCGGAAAATCCACCGGAGAATCAACCAAAATATATACCCACAAAACAACCCAAAGCCGTTTCGGCCGGATCTGCTCCCTCATTGCACAACCCAACAACCACAGCCACGGCTAAACACCCCCCTTTCACAAATCAACCAAAAAATATACCAACCCAAAACAAGCCAAAGCCGGTTTCGGCCGGAAACCCCAAATCGTTCGACCATTTCGCCATGGACCCAGAGATCGCGAAGACCCAGGAAGAGCGGAGGCGTATGGAGCAGCAACTGGCTTCCTTGACCTCCGTCACCTTCGACACCGACCTATACGGCGGCAACGACCGCGACGCCTACGTCACGTCCATCCCCGTCAACGAGGATGACGAGAACATCGATACCATGGACAACGAGGTTGCCAGCGATTTCGGAGAGCACTGCTCCACTACAATGCAGAGAGTCGCCAAGACCGTGGATGCGTATCTGGGTCGGGCGAGATCGCCACCTAGTGAGAAGGATCAGAGAGACGAGAGAGAGAAGAGAGATTTGGGGAGAAGAGAGTTTTCTGGGGAGAAGAGAGTTTTGGGGGAAGAAGAAGACTGAGAGATCAGAGAGAGCAAGAGAGAGAGAGAGAGAGATTGATGGTTCTGATTTTGTTTGGGAAATAAATCTGACGGACGTGGTGAAATAAGAGGTATTACACGGATTGATGACATGGCGTGGGGGAAAAAAATTCCAGACGGTTTGGTAAAAACCGTCTATAAATTCCAGACGGTTTTAACTAAACCGTCTGGAAATAAAATTTAACGACGGTTTTAAAAAAAACCGTCTATAAATTTATAGACGGTTTTTATAAAACCGTCTGGAAATGAAAATTTTTAGACGGTTTTAACTAAACAGTCTCTAATTTTATAGACGGTTTAATCAAACCGTCCATAATTAATTTTTTCTAGACGGTTTCAAAAAAACCGTCTGCAAATTTTATTTTCTAGACGGTTTTAGAAACCGTCTAGAAAAAAACCGTCCATAAATGTCTTTTTTTTAGTAGTGCAAGTAGCATATACTTTGCATTCTTGCTGCATAACACTGAAATAAATTAGATTTTAAAATTGGCCTTTTAATTTTTTTTCGACTTTGGTGGCATGTTTGGCATCATGTCTTCAATATATAGTTATTATCTATTTCTAATTGCATCTCTGGTTGAAGTGAATTTATAGTATAGGTGCACCTACAAATTGTCAGCTGCAGAACGTGTTGAGTGTTGACTATTGAGAAGCCAGCTCAAGAAGAGTACATTCCTTTCTTATAACAAGCAACATCTACATTTGCCTCATGGTGAAGATGAACAAGAAACGTCCACATTTAAAAATATGTAGTACATTTTTTTTTGGTATGATATTGTATTGTGATTCTTTTTATGGGTATTGATAAGATGCCAAGGTCCAAGCATGAGCTCTGTGCTATTGGTTATTGTTTCTTATACATCAAGGGTCTCAAATCTGTATGTTGGTTGTTATGTACGCGTCAAATTTGTATGTTGGTTGCTATTGGTTATTGTTTTTTGAGAATTGCATGATTGGTGAGACAGAGTGGATCGACTTTTTCTAGATTTTTATGCATTAGGTTAATGCAAAAGCATGATTCTTTTTCAAGTTAATATGAATGTACATTGAAATTTCAACCAGCAAAGTAGTCCATTTGGCAAATTGCAAACCCTACAAGAAAAATAGGAAAATGATGAAATTGAACTATTTTACATGTCTATCTGCGAGAACCATAACCTTGAAACAATCTAATCAAATGAATTTCTAAACAATTATTTAGTTTGAACCGTAGTTTCTTGCTAAACCCACGTACAATCAAATAGCAAGTGTTCTATATATGGGGATGCTCCCCATACAACCCCTATAAAGAACACATTGAACCTCGGTCTTTAAAAATCCAACCTGTCAATTTACCTCCAGTTGTATTCGCCTCATATAATTTGAGAATTCTCTATTTTTTGTCACATCAAACAATTTTTCATAAACCTAAATCCATCAACACCACTTTAACACTCAAGTTTGAGCCTTTTAATACATTAGACAATTTTAGATAATCACATCCTGTAAAAAAAGAAAAGAAAAGATGTTGTACATACACACTTAAAAAGAGATTACATAATGTTTGAAAATACAATCTATATCTTGAGTACATGAAGTTCATCTTATTCTAACTCCTCTTGCATCCTTCTCTTCATCAGTTTTTTATCGTCAAGAGTTTTAGCAGCTTCCATGATCTTATTGTCAACAGTTTCAAAAGCTTCCATGACCTTCGGGTGCTTTGTTTTGGTTTGGTGAGAATCAATTGTTGCCTCACTCATGCACTTAAAAAACAAGATAAGCTTCAAACCTTCTAAGTGACCTTGATAGATAAAATCAACAAGCTTCCAGCCCATCCAAATCAGTCTACAAAGTGCACAAAATAGAACCACAACAATTAGTCTACAAAGTGACCTTGTACAAATACTCCAGCATATAAAATGCTAGAACCATAAATTACAATCTTTAGAAGGAAATCAAACTAGACAACTACACAAAAGTAGAGATATAATACAACCAAACAAAACCTGTACTAGAGTGCAAACAGAGCACTAAACACTGCAAATAAAGAAGCAAAACAAAATCACATCTAACAAGTGCTGCAGAAAGAAAGAAAAAAAAAAAAAAAAAACACTAGCAGCTACTGCTTATTTAGAAATGTCATTTCTTCCATCATCTCTCATTCTATTTCTATCTTTATCTCTTTTCTGCTACCCCTTTTCTTCTCTTTTTCCTGTGATTGTATATTCTTTTCTTTTTGGTAGAAACCCAAGGCACCCACTAATGAATGATGACCATAAAAGAAGCTTAGCTGAAATGACAAAGGTGAATTGGACGACCAGTAAAGCAGGCAAGAAAAATTTATAAATAGTTGCAGTGATGAAACTAAAAAGGACTTAAAATTTTGAAAACAAGATGAACGCACACATAGAGATGGCTTTTCATGCACAACCAAAAAACCAAAACCATTACTGGACTCATTAGAAGAAAGGCATGGTTATGGCTGAGGGCATGAAAATAAAATATAAGACATGAAGACATAAGTTGAGAGCCTTGAGACTAATTAAAAAGAGATGGCATCCAACAAATTTGGTTTAAATAGATAATTTGATCTATATATTTCCAAGAAAGAAAAATATACATAAATCAGCAAAATAAGTTTTTAAGACTTGTTTCTTCACATCATAGAAACTTAAAAAGAGGTTCTACAATTGGGATTAAAGCCTTCAAAATATTTCTTCACTGTTTTAAAAAGTTAACGCTGAGGTAAATTGGAGTCATATTCAGGCCAACAAAAAGAAATTGACCCTTTTCATGATTAGTAATGCCACTCTTTCCAAAGTGTGACCACTTGTTGTTGGTCGTTGGAAGGATTGGCAGGAAAGTTTTGGAGGCTGGGAACTTTGCAGATTTGGTGGAGCAGTTGTCTTTGCTATTGGGGGTGCTATGAGAAGGATGCAGGTTTTTATTCTTGTGGTATTTTAGCTGGTTTGTTTTCTTTTGTCACTTGGGTTTGTAGTTTGTTGATATATAAAATTTTAATCTCAGGAGATTGAGATTTTTATCTGTATAGGTTGTATAGATTGTTTGGAGGGGTGTTGGTTGTAACAAGATACATGTTTTGCATCTGGAATTCGAGCAGGTTTCTGCTAGAGAGATATTGTATTCTTTGTGTTGTTATAAAAAAATTTCATTCATCCAAAAAAAAAAAAAAAAAGAATATAGATTGAGTAGCAATCAGATTTTTATTTTATTTTTGGATGAATGAAAATTTTATAACAATCAACCAAAGAATTACACACTCCATCATTCAAGCTAGAACTCAAGCCATCAGGCTACAAAGGTAAAAGCCATAACAACAATCTCTCAAAACAAAGCACGCAGAAAAGAAAAACTACTTCTGGCTATGCAACAACAAAACTATACAACACAAAGAAAACGGCTCCAAAAAGAACCACATACCAGCAGAACACCTGGACCCGAAAACAGCAAACAAGTATCCCCAGAAAACTCCTCAATTCCAACCGCACACCTAGAACTAAGAACAACTCAAAACCAGACCTGCTTGGTAAACTTCAACCAGCCATCAAAAATCTGAACGCCTGAATTCAACTATCCCTTAAAGAAAAACAAATCCAAAATCAAAACAAAAACCATAACACAAATCAAACCAATATGTAAACATGTATACACACCTTCTTCTTACCGGTACATGACGTAATGTCAGTGAGACTCTGAGTTGGTGTCGTGGGTAGCGTTCGGCCGGTCGATTTTTGGATTGTGGGCGTGGCCTATGTCGATGTGGGTGGCGGTGCGCAGGTGGCGTTTGATGGGCGTTGCTGGATTTCGAGCTGGTGCCGTGGGTGGGCGTCGCCGGTGTGTTCAATGGGGAAAGGGTAGGTGGTGGACGAAGGAGGAAGGTGGGAGGGGGAGACAGAACAGCAGCGTGGGAGATTTTGAAAAAAGGATAATTGCACCATTGGTCCCTGTGGTATACCATAATTATTTTTCACTCCCTATGGTTCAAAAAATTCATGGGAAGTCCTTGTAATTAGCAATAATTACAAATCGATCATTGGAATCAAATTCCGTTAAAATTTTAACAGATTTTGTTAAATGCTACGTTAACACCACATTTCGCCAATAAAATGGCGACACGTGTCCATCTTAATAAAAAAAAAATTTCATTAATAAATAAATAAATAAACTTTAAAAAAAAAAGAAAAAAAGAAAAAAAAGGAAGGCAAATGAGTGGCCTGGCCACTCCTAGCCAATGGGGGTGCCCGCGCGCCACCCCCAGCCTCTGGGGAGGCCACGGCCACCCCCAGAGGTGGCCGAGGGTGGCCATCGGGCCACCCCTAGTAGATCCAAGGGTGGCCCGAAGGCCACCCCCAACCATTGTGGAGGCCGCGGCCACCCCTTTGCCTTCCCTTTTTTTCTTTTTTTCTTTTTTCTTTTTTTTTTTTTTTTTAAAAAAAATAAGTATATTTATTTATTTATTAATAAATTTATATTTTTTTTATTAATATGGACACGTGTTGTGATGCTGACGTGGCATGTGACAGAATCTGTTAAAATTTTTAACGGAATTTGATTCCATGAATCGATTTGTAATTATTACTAATCACAAGGACCTCCCATGAACTTTTTGAATCATAGGGAGTGAAAAATAATTATGTCATACCACAGGGACCAATGGTGCAATTATCCCTTTGAAAAATTTAGGGGAACTTGGGGAAAAAATGGGGGGAAAGGGGAAGGCTTTCATCCTGGGAGGCGCTCGGTCGATGGGGGACGGTGGTCGGTGGGGAAATGGGGGGAGATTTGGGAAACTCAAAAACTGAAATATGTTTAGAAGCCTTGTCAACCCACATTTTCATCTTGAATTTTTTTTTTTTTTTTTAAATAAATAATAATAATAATAAACCAAAAGACTAGCCATGTAGGACGAGCGTCTGACCCTCGTCCTCCGTATAGATGAGCTCCTCTAAGAGACGAGTAGTTTGGTTCTAACTAATTGCCTTGATTCTCTTTGTAATTAAACTAGGCAGTAAACTAGGCAATATCAATGTGTATGGAGGCTGGGCTGGGTTTTTATATAAATAAAATAGGCCCATAAATGTTTTATTTTCGTCCAAATCAGAGGTAAAATTTTTCGCTCATGTTTTTGTACCCAAAACAAAGTCCAAAAATTATCAAATTTGGAGGGTAGCTAGAGGACTTTGAAACGAACGTTCTGGCTTTTAATTCGACCAAAACAGAGTTCGTTTGACTCTATTTTTGTTATTTCAAAGTTTAAAGTCCGTTTGAACTTTTATTAAACTAAAACTATAAATGCTTCTTAATAAATGAATATTTATTCTCATAAATATTCATATTTATTCTCATAAATATTCATATTTATTCTTTTGTCTTATTATTAGGGCTTAAATCATATTTTAAGATATTTTATTTAATATCTTAAAATACGGGATATTACAATTACTAAGGTTTAAGGAATGTATTTTGTTAGAAAAAAATATGAAATAAAAAACCTTAGACAAACAATCGTTTTTAAAATAGCCCCATAAAGTGACATGTGTGTTAAAGTGATACATCAAACTATCAAGGTGTGCCAAAAATGCCACTTTATATTATATTCCTATAATACCCTTATTCTCTTAAAAATAACAAAACAAAAAAAGTAAATTAAATAATTTTTTTAAACAAAGAAAGAAAAAATGGACAAATGAAAAACTAGTCCATGTGATTGGCTAATTAAATTATAAATCGCTCCCTGTAAAATAAAAAATAGGGATGCATGCAAAATTAGTTGATGCGATTAGTCTAAATTACAAATCGCTTCATGCGGTATAAAAAGTAATTTAGAGGTCCTTAGTTATTTTGGCCAACCCCAAAGACCTCTAAATTATTTTTTATACCGCAGAGAGTGATTTGTAATTTAGGTCAACCACATAGGCTGATTTGCATTTTATTGGTTCTATCAGCCTGTTATGGCACACTAACGGAATATGTCAACTGTTTTGACATAATTTAACTGCAAAGAGTAAATTGTTATTTTGTCCTACTCCGAGCACATTTAAATTATTTTTTACACTATAGGAAGTAAATTCTAATTTAGGCCAACTATATGGACTGGTTTTGCATTTATCAAAAAAAAAATTGTTTTTTTTTTAATTAATCCACCCCTTTGGGGGTTTTTTTTTTTCCTTATTTTTTGTTGTTTAAAAAAATAGTTTAGTTCATTTTTTTATTTTATTAATTTTTTATTCTAGTTTTTAAGAGAATAAGGGTATTATAGAAATATAATTAAAAAAAAAATGCTATTTTTGACACACCTTAGAGTTTGATGTATCATTTTAGCACACTTGTCACTTCATTGGGCTATTTTCAAAGGGGTGTCACTTAATGGGGCCATTTTGTTACTTAAGGCTCATTGTATAACAAGTTTTGTGATTATTTACTTACCAAGTTGTGCATTTACGCACTTAGTTTTTCATCTGTGAAACATCTTGGTGTTTTATAGGAATATTTCGACAAAAAATGGTCTTTTTGGTACTATTTAGTAGTTTAGGAGGCCATAGTGCAAGGATTGATAGTTTCGGGAGCTACTTAAAAATCGGCTGGTAATTTAGAGGATTAGATGCATGTAGTTTTCCCTTAATTAATTTTGTGAGCATTAAACCCAACAACGTACTCCCCCTATACAAACCCCCCCCCCCCCCCCCCCCCCCCCCCCTCTTTTCCCCTTCTGTAAACCACTACCTTCACCAATCTTCGTAGAAAATGAACAGACAGAAAAGTCCACACAACCAGATTAATAGACTAGTTCGATCTAGGAAGGCCTATAAATAGACGTATCCCAAACCACGTTCCTACAATAACAAGTTAACAGTTAACACAGTTCTACTTTCGATTTCGATCTTCACCATTCTCGATCTCCCCGGCCTACAATCATATATAATCACAAATTAACCAACACCATGAAGGTACGTATAGAAATGGCTTAATTTGTTTTTAATTTAATATTAGTAAATCAAAAAGAAAGAAAGCTGTTTTTTTTTTTTTTTTTAATTGAAATTCTTTCTGCAGCAAATTGTGGTGCTCAGGGTCAGGGTGTCCATGGATGGGCAGAAGTCTTTTCTCTGTATTATGGCTGGACAGGAGGCCCGCACCAAAGCCATGAAGATTGCAGTTAGGGTTCCAGGTAACAATATATATCAACATGTTGTGTGTGTATATGTATGTATATACTTTTTATTAAAAAGATCGAAATGATAAGAATTAGGGATAATTGCACCACTGGTTTCTGAGATAGGCCTAAATTACGAATCACTCTCTGCGGTACAAAAAATTCATGGGAGGTCCTTGTGGTAAATTATAATTACGAATCATTCCCTAAACCCGTTTTCTGTCTACCAAGTTAACAGAATCCGTTAAGTTTGCTACGTCATATAAATAGTGAGACAACTTGTAAATATCATTTGTATTATAATCTACTAATGGACTTTGTTTACTTGGTGGACGGAAAACGAGTTCAGGGAGTGATTCGTAATTTAGGCCAACCTCAGGGACTAATAGTGCAATTATTCCTAAGAATTATATGTATATATATTATTCCGATCCATTTGCAGGGGTGGAAGCAGCATGTTTGAAAGTGCAAGACAAGGACCAGATAGAGGTGAAGGGGGAAGGGATTGACATAATCAAACTTGCGACGGTGATCCGGAAGAAAAGTAGGGCATGCAGAAATAGTAAGCGTGGCAGCCGATCGAAGAGAAGAAAGAAGAGAAAAAGGATGGGGCGGCAGTGCAAGTGGTGTAGCCGTACGCTAGTGGTGTGCCTAATTCCTACCCAATCTATCACTAGATGAACCAGGGGTACCCCTACAATCCTTCCTGCTCCATCATGTAACTATTTATTTATTTATCAATATAATATAGGCCAGGGAGTGTAATTTCCATATATATATATATATATATATATATATATATATTGTCATCACTTTCTTACCCTGATACCAATTACTAGCTAGTTGAAAACTTGAAAAAGTTGCAAGCAAGTTTGTACGTCACTTTCTCTTGGTACGTGTTATGTATTCGATTAAAAAAAATTAAAAAATTAAATTAAAAAATCAAAGAAAAATTGAAAATATTTTTTTTAAAAAACAAAATATGAAGGAGCCACCCATTTAGACCAAATTTTGGCCAATGAGGGTGGCTGACCACCCCCCATTTTGGCCAAGGTTAGCGACCCCATGGCCGGTCCCATGTACTGGTTCTTGGCCACCCCACAAGGCCCAAAAAAAAAAAAAGTTGAGGGTGGCCGAACCACCCCCAAGAGCTTGGCTACGGAGGTGGTTTGGCCACCCCACAAGGCCAAAGTGAAAAAATAAAAATGATGAGGGTTCGGCCGCCCCTAGACCGGCCATGGGAATGACTCGAGCCACCCCTCATTTTTTTGTTTTCAATTTTTTTTAATATATATATATATATATATATATATATATATATATATATATATATATATATATATATATATATATTAATTTTTAATTTTTATTATTTTTTTAATCCAATATACAACATGTGGTAGGGGTATTATAAAAATATTTCAACAAAAAATGGTCTTTTGGCACTATTTGGTAGTTTGGGGGCCATAGTGTGATGGTTGGTAGTTTGGGGGCTACTTAAAAAATAATTGGTAGTTTGAGGGTTTAAATATAGTTTTCCCTTGATTCATTTTGGGGCATCCCAAACCCCCCCCCCCCCCCCCCCCCCCAAACAACCACTACCTTTGAAAACCACTACCTTCACCAATGGATGCCATAAATGCTTCTGTTGAGTCTCACTCTCAAAAAAAAAATATGACCCAACCATAGGAGGGCTCTCCAACCAGCCCTCAGGCCGGCTTCACTTCAATGGTCTTCCCCATGTTTTGCCAGTTCCCATCATTTAGTTGGACCGTGCAAAAATCTCATATAACACTTTGTATTCTCTTTATTGCAAATGAATCTTCAATTCCTTGCTTAGTAGCCCCACCTGATCTTTTGGGCTTTGTATAAAAACCTAAAATTATGTTTGGTACGCGAGATAATTATTTCATTAGAAAAATGAATTGTTTTTATTAAGAATGGAAGAATGCGAAATGAAGCATTGGAATAGCCATTCTCATGAGTCAGGGTCCATGATGGAATGACGACTATTCCAAATGTTAGATCCTTATTATATAATCTAATATCAATGCAATTCTATTCCATCTTCTTCCATTCCTATTAAAAGTTATTTATTTTTTTGCTAATGAAATAATCATCCTGCTTACCAAACATAACCTAAATCCTGCATACGAACATTAATACATAGTTCTTTCCTTTTACATCATGTTTAAGTGTACTAGTACTCTTAAGTTTTAAACCTTAGAGTGATTTGATAAAATTTGAACGATAGACACCTCTGCAATATTTTTCCTTGATTTCTTAAGAAATTAATTGTGATGCAGGTTTGTCCTAGTTGTCTCAAATAAAACCAGTGAATATTCAAGGATTCGGGTTCTAGCTACCTGCAGGACCATATGATAACACATGAGTTGAATCAGGAACTGAGCTAAACATTTTAATGTGAAGGGCCAAATAATATATATATATATATATATATATATATATATATATATTAAACCTAATCCAGTTTCTATATTTTTATTATTTTCTTCAAATTAAAAACCAATAAGTAAAATTGAAAAGAAAGATTTTTTGGATTAAAAAAAAAAAAAAAGAATAAAGAAAAGAAAAGAAGAGTCTCAGTTTCTGTATTGAAACTAAGAAATTTCAGTTGGATAAATTGTGTACTTTTCGGCGTTCTCGCAAGGTTTTACCTGGATAACATGGCTTTTGAAGCTAACATTCTCTTGCTCATTTTGTTAGAACAACTCACTCTAACTAACACAGTCACCCACTAATTGTTATACAAAACACACTATATTATACACAAAACACATTCTGTTAAATGCAACACAAAACCAATGAAACGAATATATGTCTTCTAAACTTTTCTCATGCCATGCATCTAGCTATACTGAAATGAATCCCAAGTTTACGTTACATTTGTCACGCATCCTTAGGAAATCGAACTTTTCCAAGTGTGTGACTCGTCGATTCTACACCTGTCTTCTTCCAATGCACTTCTTTACTAATTAAACCTCTTTTATTTACTTTGAACGAAATCTGTGTAACTTTGTAAAGCTCCTTTCATTGTTACTCTTCTTAGACATGCCCGTTGCTACCTATAAAATATTAAAGGAAAAAGTTTTGACAATAAAACTATTCTTCTAAGTGTGATGAAACCGGTTAAAGATATGATAAAAGGGAAGGGGCAAAAAAAAAAAATTTATTGTTAGGGTCCAATAGGTTAAAAAAAAAAAAAAAAAAAAAAAAAAAAAAAAAAAAAAAACCTTATAAGATTTTTTTCCCACTCCCTCTATCCCTGAGTTCAATATTTCCAATCAAATCATTACTTCTTTTTATCAATACAATCTGCATATTTTTGCCTGAATTTCTGCCGAATAAGTAAAATGGAATAGCAAGGCAAAAACAGATTTTAAAAGCGACTGGTAGGTTTAGGTCGACTTCCATGGATTGGCGTTGACCGGGAGTCACGACAACAATGGGCCTTCAAGGGACCCAGATCTTGGGCCTCCCTTCCAAGGACCAAGACCTCGTCTCGGGTTATGGAAAATGTTATTCAAGTAAAGCGGGTCCAGAAATATAAATATAATTAAATTTTGTGTTGGAAAGAAATATAAATGTACTTAAATTTACGCGTAGCCGCCCGGGAGGAGGAGTCGTTTGTTGAAAGTCTTGGTTTGATTCATCGGCATGTTATTAATTATATAATTGAATACTTGACTGAACGCAACTTGAGCCTGGTTGACTCACGAGTCGTCGGACTAATCGTGTTAATCCCGCCAAAAACAGAGTCTTTCGTAGAAAATGAACAGACAGAACAGTCCACATGACGAGAGGCCTATAAATAGACGTATCCCAAACGACGTTCCTACAATAACAAGTTAACAGTTAACACAGTTCTACTTTCGATTTCGATCTTCACCGTACCATTCTCTCCCCTACAATCATATATAATCACAAATTAACCAACACCATGAAGGTACGTATAGAAATGGCTACATTTGTTTTTAACTTAATATTAGTAAATCAAGAAGAAAGAAAGCCGTTTTTTTCTTTTTTTTTTCTTTTTCTAATTGAAATTCTCTCTGCAGCAAACTGTGGTGCTCAAGGTGTCCATGGATGGGCAGAAGTCTTTTCTCTGTATTATGGCTGGACAGGAGGCCCGCACCAAAGCCATGAAGATTGCAGTTAGCGCTCCAGGTAACAATATATATATATATATATATATATATATATATATATATATATATATCAACATGTTGTGTATATATATATAAAGTTCTTATTAAAGAGATCAAAATAATAAGACTTATATATTATTCCGATCCATTTGCAGGGGTGGAAGCAGCAAGTTTGAAAGGGCAGGACAAGGACCAGATAGAGGTGAAGGGGGAAGGGATTGACACTGTCAAACTTACGACGCTGATCCGGAAGAAAGTGGGGCATGCAGATATAGTAAGCGTGGCGGAAGAGAAGAAAGAAGAGAAGAAAGAAGAGAAAAAGGATGGGGCGGCAGTGCAAGTGGTGTGTCCGTACACGAGTGGTGTGCCTAATTTCCACCCAATCTATCACGGGATGAACCAGGAGTACCCCAACAATCCTTCTTGCTCCATCTTGTAACTATTAATTTATTTATCAATATATTGGGAGTGTAATTTCCATACATATCTTGTCATCACTTTCTTACCCTAATACCAATTACAAGCTAGTTGAAAACTTGAAAAAGTTGCAAGCTAGCAAGTTTGTACGTCACTTTCTCTTGGTGCTACTGTTTATCATTTATGGTTGCAGAGAATTAACACCTTGTTGCATGGTAATACTTTCTTGACCGAAGAGAAGGTGATATCTAGAATCAGATGAGAAGTAAAAATTAGGATCTTGGCTAAGTTTACTCTAAGATTCTCCTTGTAATTAATGTTTGAGTTGTTATAATTCAAATGAGAACTAGTGAGTTTTTTCTGTTTCGGTTGTAGCTGATTCTGCAGTTTGGTTGTATCTAGTTGGAACGCTTGTATTCAATTTGATTGGAGAGTTTGTACTGATGAGTTTGGTTTATAAAGATTTTAATTCATTAAAAAAAAAAAAAAAAAAAAAAAAAAAAAAAAAAGAAAGAAAGAAAAAGAAAAAGAAAAAAAGTTTGTACATCACAAACCAGTTCATGCGTACGTGGAACACACACGCAAACATGAGAATAATAATTTAATTATAAATGATTATTAAATAATTTAATTTCCCGAAATTAGAAATTATTAAATGGGGAGACTATGTTTGAGATTTATATATGGAGGGTCGTAACACATGAGAAAAATCAAATATCACAAAAGAATATTATTGTTTCCCATTTTGCATCAAAAGATCGAGTGGGACTCAGAAATTAGCTAGAGGTCAAATTCAAATGAATTTTTCGATGTAAAAATTGCCGTAGGATATTTTTAAGGTATGCTAGAGTTACATGTTGAAAGGACTTGGTAAAAATTCGGAGATAATCGGAGTGCATGCGGTTGAGGTCCAATTAAATAAAATATGGAAATTGAAATGGAATTATCGTAGACCTCAAATTAAAGTTTAATTTTATTTAGGTCAAATGGAGTCAGAACTTTCTGACGATCGATGGCTGAGAATGAATCAATAGAATTAGAGTGTTAATAATAATAAAATAGAACCATAAATTTACAAAAATAAAAAAGAAGGCTAGAGCCACTTGATGGGCGTGATCACACCCAGCAAGTACGTGTTGTAAGTGGCACTGCATGGTCACTTCGGGGCTAAAAAGGGTAAATAGTATATCGGGGCTAAAAAGGATAATTTTTACAAATTAGTTTAGTGAGTTCTTCTCGTTGTTCTCTTCAATTATGTGTATGCCCATTTTTTTCAAATTATGTCGTTATAATGTCAAAATTAGTCTACGAAGTTTAGACTTTTTAGATTAATATTTTATCTATATAATGTTGTTATATTCAATTTAGTATATAAAAAAATAAAATTATGAGAGAGTCCTTGTAATACCCAAATAAAATTGAGAACTTCGCAATAGCACTATTATAATGCCCGAGAACACTAAAATATTTTAATAATATTTATATCTATGTCATAATAATGTCCGTATAAAAATATGAGTAAATGGTATGATAATTGTCATAATGCATGCCCAAGTGACGTTAAGACCTCATAGATATATTGTTACCTTGTCGAAATAAATAATGAGAATATAACAAAATATTTAGGATAATAAAATAATACCTAGGATTATGTCCATACTATAACGTGAATTGTATCATGCATGCACTATCATGATGCCATGCTCGCGAGATATTTATAATCTAGCTATAAATATGTCATTATGCTGCCAATTTTTGGACAGAGTATAGGGATATTAGACTAGATAAATTTTTATCATCTGATAAACATTAATCTATCTAGATTTGAATATGAGTTCTAATTTATTTAAACTATCTTGATAGTCATTTACAAGCAAGTTGTATAGTTTTAGGTTTCTACTTCTAGTCTTGCTAAGCTTATCATCTTTGCTTCTATCTTGTAAAGTCCTATTAAAGGACTAACTCTATATTTGGTATATATGAAGATCACTGACCTACAGTTAAGGCAGGCAGAAACATCAAACAATCATAAACTCTATATGGTATCAAAGCCTATCAAGACAAACGTCTATGGTCACTCCCCCTCCCATCTCCAAAACTACCTCTTCCCAAATAGGGCCTCCTGTTTCACAACAACCTCAAATCAATTCTTCTACAAACCTAACAGCACTTCAACATGTACATCATCATATTTCTGAAAAGCTAACTAAGATAACTACATCTTATGGCGATTTCTTATGATTCCATTCCTTGAGGGCCAAAATCTCTTCCGCTGTCGATGGAACTCATCCACAACCACCCCAAATTCAAAACAAAATTGTAACATCTAACTATCTAAGCATTTGGAGGATAATTTTTTTCTCATCAATAATTTCATGGTTCCAGGTTAATTCGCAAGACAGGCAAACTAGGTTTTTCATATACCGGACTGTGAGTTGGCTCATTTCCTTCCATGCATGCATGATATAATTAACTTAAAATTAGCATTAGGAATAATCCCCATCAAAGCAATGTTATATATTGCATGAATGCATGCATGCACGTGTCAAATCGTTAATTAATCAAGCTATTAATTTATGTGGTTGTAATTAGCGTGATGGGTACCAAAGAACTGGGTGCTACAATCTTGACTGTCCTGGTTTCGTGCAAGTAAACCGTAGATTTGTAATGGTTCTCCCATAAAGCCTTTTTCAAGCTACAAAGCGAAGCAATACGAGATTGGAATAACCATATACAAGGTAATATATATATATGCACATGCATATCTATTTCATGTCTATTTTTGCTGTAATTAAATTCATTTTCTAGTTTACTAAATTCTCCAACTTATATGATTAACTCAGAATAAAGGAAATTGGTGGCTACAAGTGCAAGATCAGGTACTTGGATACTGGCCTCACTTAATCTTCACAAGATTAGCAACCAGTGCTACCGGAGTTAGCTAGGGAGGAGAGATTTACAACAAAGGCCAAGGGGGTCATCACACATCAACTCAAATGGGGAGTGGACATTTTCCGAGTGAAGGATATGGAAAAAGCAAGTTATTTTCGCAATATTCAATATATAGATTATACAGGCAGATTCAATGACCCTGATCACGGATTGGTAGCATATGCAACGAAGCCTTCGTGCTATAGTATAAGTGTTGCCAACAATAACAATAGAGGCTATGGAACCCATTTCTTTTTTGGAGGTCCTGGGTATTCGGCAATATGTCCGTCTTAGAAAGGAAAGCAAAAAAAAAAAAAATGATAGTATTGAGAATAATAAATCACATACATGTTGGAGAAATCAAAATGTCTTGATCGAGAAGTGAAAACAATATCACTACAACCTGTACCCTCCAATTGTATTTTCAATAATATCTTTAATAAGTTGAAATTCGGTCATTAATTGAATTAGTTTTTGTGCTTATATTAAAGCTCGATCTGTTTGTTACTATTATTTTGAAAGAAAAAAAAAATTCTTATTTTTGAGTATTTGGCGCCGCATAAAATATTGGTCAACCTCAAAATGTTTTCAGTTAACTAAAAAAAATAAAATTCACGAGGCGTAAAATAATTTACGCTTCTCATTTGTGTAAACCATTTTCCGTCACACTCTCACACACCTAGGCAACCAATTGTGAGAGGGCTCGATATGGGGCCTACTTGCCTGAGTAGGTACTACAAGAATCTGCTTCATTAGCGTTCAACATTTTAGCGGCGATACCAAAGTGGCCGCTAATAGTTGATTATTAGCGGCGACTTTTAAATGTCACTGCTAATAATCGACCATTAGCGGTGACATTTGTATCGCCGCTAATAGTGGACAGTAATAAAAAAAAAAAAAGACATTAATATTAGCGTCGACTTTTGGGTCGACGCTAATATGTCGTCGCTAAAAATTTGGCGGAAATTTTTTACCTTGCATGGGCTATTGTGGGAAAATATTAGCGGCAACATTGGTCGCTAATAATGTCTCATTAGCGGCGACAGCTAAAGGTCGCCGCTAATAATATCTCATTAGCGGGGACCTCTAAAAGTTGCCACTAATAACATACTCGAGCTTCCCAAACACCTGCCTGGCAGGAAAATGGTCAAGCAATTGAACTAGATCATCTTAATCCTACCTCCAAATGCCTTCTATTCTCACATACTCTTTTTCTCCCCAACCCTTCTTCATAATGAAGATGGAAGGATATGACGAAGTTATGGTTAATTGCATTTTCATTTGACCCCTTGATGTACGATGAGAAGGCCACAAGAGCATTTTTGGCAACCAATACTAGACTTAGAAAGATTTGGTAGAAAAAATTCTTCAAAAACCATAGAGATCAGAATTTATGTATTAATGATATGTAATAGAATACTAACTTAATTGTAATAATATACATGATTGAACTTGAATGGAAGTACTTTGTGCAAAACTTGATAGCTATATTTGTGGTTGAACTTGAATGGTAATATTTACGATTGAATTTTTCTCGAGAGTTTAAATGTATTGTTGAATGTTATTTATGGCTCTCCTAACTTGAAAATATATTATCTTTCACTACAAGAAATTTCATCATTAGTGGCCACATTATTAGCGGCCAACACATAGTAGCCGCTAATGATCATATTATTAGCGGCCAAATACAAGTGGCCGCTAATAGTTGCCGCTATTTTATAAACTATTAGCGGCCACCTAATTGTGGCCGCTAAAAATGGACGCTAATACACAAAATATTAATATTAGCGTCGAAATTCGGGTCCCCTCTAATAACTTGGCGGGGGAGTTGCGGGAAATTCCGGGAAGCAATTAGCTAATAATAAAACTATTAGCGGCCACTTTTGTTATGGCCGCTAATAGTTGATTATTAGCGGCCACTAATGTGGCCGCTAATAACTTGGCCGGAGCTGTGAGAAATTCCGGGAAGCAATTAGCTAATAATAAAACTATTAGCGGCCACTTTTTTTATGGCCGTTAATAGTTGATTATTAGCGGCCACTTTTGTTATGGTTGCTAATAATTGATTATTAGCGGGAGCTGCGGGAAATTCCGGGAAGCAATTAGCTAATAATAAAACTATTAGTGACCGCTAATAATTGATTATTAGAGGCCACTTTTTTTATGGCCGCAAATAGTTGATTATTAGCGGCCACTTTTGTTATGGCCGCTAATAATATTTTTACTTTTTTCGTT
Source organism: Alnus glutinosa (assembly GCF_958979055.1). NCBI lineage: Eukaryota > Viridiplantae > Streptophyta > Magnoliopsida > Fagales > Betulaceae > Alnus > Alnus glutinosa. The sequence continues at coordinate 11,523,781 of NC_084888.1, read as the reverse complement.
TATTTATTTATTTATTTTTTTTTTATGTTTTCAAAATTTTTAGTTTTTAGTTTTTTTAAAAATAAAAAATCTTCATTTTTTTTTTCGAAAAATTGGTTTTTTTTTTTTTTTTTTTTTTTAAAAAAAGTTGATTTATGGTTTTTCTTTCAACCAAAAAAAAAAATCATTATTTTTTTTTTATTTTTTATTTTTTTTTAAAAAAAAATTAATAGAAAACTAGTTTTTTTTTTTTTTTTTTTTTTTTTTTTTTTTTTTTAAAAAAAAAAAAAAAATTGTTTTCATAATTAATGCACTATGGTCGATCAGATGGTTTATCAATCATATTAATCGATTAAACCTTCATTGTGTGAAGTCTGATCAGTCGAACTCTATCATGATCGATCAAATGATCTATCGATTCTATTGGTTTATCAAGATCGATATATGATCTATTGATCCTATTGATTGATTAGGATCGATCAGATGATCTATCGGTCTTATCGATCGATTAGATGATCTATCAATCCTATTGGTCTATCAAGATCGATCGGATGATCTATCAATTCTATTGATCGATCACGATCGATTGGATTATCTATCGATCGTGATCGATCGATCTATTGATCTATCATGATCGATCGGATGATCTATCAATCCTATAGGTCTATCAAGATCGATCGGATGATCTATCGATCATATAGGTCTATCAAGATCGAATTGGTCTATCAAGATCGATCGGATGATCTATCGATCCTATTGATCGATCGCGATTGATCCATAGGATTGATAGATCATCCGATCGATCTTGATAGACCTATAGGATTGATCGATCTTGGATGATTTATCGATCCTATAGGTCTCTCAAGATTGATCAGATGATCTATCGATCCTATTGGTCTATCAAGATCGATCGGATGATCTATCGGTCTTATCGATCGATTGGATGATCTATCGATCCTATTGGTCTATCAATATCAATCAAATGATCTATCAATCCTATTGATTGATCACGATCGATCGGATGATCTATCGGTCCTATTAATCGATCACGATCGATCGGATGATCTATGGATCCTATTGATTGATCAAGGCCGATCTAATGATCTATTGGTCCTATTGATCTATCATTCATTGATCGGATGATCTACCATGATGGATCGGATGATCTATCAGTCTTATTGATCTATCATGATCGATCGGATGATCTATCATGATTGATCGGATGATCTATCAATCATTTTGATCTATCATGATTGATCGGATGATCTATCGTTCCTATTGATCTATCATGATCGATCGAATGATCTATCAATCCTATGGATCTATCAGGATCAATCGGATGATCTATCGATCCTATTGATCTATCGCGATCGATCGGATAATCTATCGATCCTATTGATCAATCACGATCGATTGGATGATCTATCGATCCTATTGATCCATCACGATCGATCGGATGATCTATGGATCCTATTGATTGATCAAGGCCGATCTAATGATCTATTGATCCTATTGATCTATCATGATCGATCGGATGATCTATCAATCCTATAGATCTATCATGATCGATCGGATGATCTATCGATCCTATTGATATATCATGATCGATCAGATGATCTATCATGATCGATCGGATGATTTATCACGATCGACCCAAAATGTCACCGCTATTGACTACTTATCAGTGGCAACATTTCAAATTTGACAAAAATGTTCCGAAAAATATCATTAGTTTGAAATTACCCTTTGTCTTTTTCTACTAATTAATAAATAAAAGGGTAATTTTTTATATGGCCGCTAATAATGGATTATTAGCTAATAATATTTTTACTTTTTTCTTTTTCGGTTTTTTTTTTTTTTTTTTTTCAAAATTTTCATTTTTTTTTTTAAAAAAAATCTTTTTCATTTTTCATTTTTGTTGTTTTTGTTTTTCTTTAATTTTTTTAATTTGTTTGTAAAAAATAATTTTTTTTTTCGAGAGAGGGAGCTGTGGAAAATTCCGAAAAGCTTAATAATAAAACTATTAGCTGCCAAAAAAGTGGCCGCTAATAATATTTTTACTTTTTTGGTGGCGCGCGGGACACAAAATTTTTCGTGTCCCGCGCGCCCCCTGTTTTTTGGAAAAAAATTTCAAACTCCTTTTCTTTTTCCTCTTTTCTCTTCCTTTCTCCCTAGCCTGCCCTTTCTTTCTTCAATTCTTTCTTGTTCTTCTTTTCTTTTCTTCTTCACTTTTCTTTCTCCCGGCTTCACATAGAGTGGGATTGAGAGAGAGAGTGAAACAGAGAATGAGAGGGATCGAGAGAGTGAGAGATTGGAAGAGAGAGAGATGCCGAGAGAGGGAGAGTGAGAGATCGACGGGAGAGGAGAGAACTTGGGGCGATCCGGCGACCTGGGGCCCGACTTCCGGCGATGCAAGGCAGTCCGGCGGTTCCTGTGGAGTGAAGTTGACGCTGGAGGAGCAGGAGGCTCGACGCTCGGTGCTGGGTCGTCGGTCGGGGGCCAGAGACTCTGGATTTTCCGGTGGGTCGACGGAGGTGCGATTTCCGGTGGCCAGAACAGAGATCCGGCGAGGCAGGGAGCGAGGGGTTTAATAGTATGCAGCAATTTTTTTTCTTTGGCAGATTTCGATCTATGAATATGCTTTGATTCCCTTGATTAGTTTTTTAGAGTTTTATGGTGGAATTTTTTCTATTTGTTTTAAATTATCTTTTATCTTTACTTTAGAGTACTATAAAACTTTATTTACTTATAAAAAAAAAAGAGTACTATAAATGCTATATATCTTTTGTGTGTTCTTCTACTTTCCTTGAATAAAGAGGAGCTGCTTTTGTTCCATAAGAATGGATAGGTGAGTTGGTTTAATGCGATACTTGCTTTATGGTGTTTGTGTGTTGTTGTGTGGATTGCTTATACTTGGGTTTTGGTTTATTCTAGGTTCAATCTAATTAAGGAAGTTGGTGATGGAACCTTTGGGAGTGTCTGGAGAGCTATTAATAAGCATACTGGTGAAGTTGTAAGTGTTTTAAGCTTCATTGCAACCAGAATATTTAGTAATGTATTTTTGTGAAGTCACCATTTGTTCTATTTGTGACAGGTTGCAATTAAAAAAATGAAGAAAAAGTACTAGTCATGGGAGGAGTGTGTATCTGAGAGAAGTGAAGGTAATATGATCTGCTATTTTTCTTTTTCCTATTTTTGGCTTTGCACTATTACAAATACATCATGGATTTCTTCTAATGGCAGTCGCTACGTAAAATGAATCATCCAAATATTGTGAAACTTAAGGAAGTCATTAGAGAGAATGACATCTTGTATTTTGTCTTTGAGTACATGGTTAGTGGCATTTCTTTCCTTGACAATTGCTTGCTATAAATGTGTGATTTGATATTTAATTGGTTATTTACTTTTAGTTGCTTAATAACGTTTATACTTCAGGAATTCAACGTATACCAACTCATGAAAGACAGAGAAAAGCTTTTCTCTGAAGCTGAACTCAAGAATTGGTGTTTTCAAGTTTTTCAAGGTCTTGCTTACATGCACCAGTGTGGATATTTTCATCCTGACCTTAAGCCAGGTAATTATCTATGTTGGTGGAGTAACTTGATTGGCAGAAGAGAAACCAAAGATATTTCCGAAATATATGTGGAAGAACATAAATACCCTGTTGGCTCTTTTTCTTAATAAATTATTATTCATCAAAAACATAAATACCCGGTTGAATTTATGACAAATCAAAGAGTCATTTTTTGTGGGGTATATTGCCGAAAGATATTTTGGAAAATGTATGGGTCCATTTTGATTCGGAAAAAAAAAATGGTGCATTTTGTATTATATTAGAATGTGTTTTAATTTTTGCTTAAACCATGCGCCCCATTTCTTATTGTATTTGCATATTTTTATTTTGCTGCCAGTTTCTTTTGTTGTAGTTTGCAACTAATACCTGAAAACGTCTTTGCAGAGAACTTGTTGGTCACAAAGGACATAATTAAGATTCCTAATTTTGGTCTTGCTCGAGAAATCAACTCGCAACCACTGTATACGGAATTGGTTGGTGTTTTCTTGTCCTTCTAATCTAATGTATGGACCTCTGCTTGTATATTTCATGTGGTATATTGACATTTAATATGTGAATATTGCAGGTATCGAGCCTTGAAGTGCTGCTTCAGTCATACCTCTATAGTTCTAAAGTTGGTAAGTGTCGTTGGAATGAAAGTGTGGTTTCTTATACAAATACCAATTGTTCTGTTGATGTAATGCTTACGAATGATTATGCCTTTCATTCAACCTCTAGATATGTGAGCAATGGGGGCTATCATGTCTGAGTTGTTCACTCTCCGTCCTCTTTCTCCTAGTATTAGGTACGTGTATTTTATTTTCTAAATATTGTACAATCCTTTCAATTGTTAGTTATTGTACATGGAGAGACTTACCTGGCAATCAATTATGCTGATTGATTTGATGAGGGATAAATTTTACATGGAACCATATAAATATTTTCCAGATTCACTTTTTTTTTTTAATTTTTTTTTTCTTTTGAATAAATAATTGCAAGTTCATTAAAAGCGCAAAGGTGCAACTATTTTCTTTATTCACTCTTTCTCCGATATTCTTTCTATCCCTTTTCTTTTTGTATTTTGTTGTGAATCTGTCAAAAGATGCAATTTTTTTTATTTTTTTTTTATGATTTGAATCTTGTTTTGAAATCCAATAAATATCTAGGTAGAGACATGCTAATTGGATAGTCACTAAGTGGTGGTTGTCTTCTTTACTACTATTGCAGTGAAGCAGATGAGATATACAAAATATGCAGTGTTCTCGGCACTCCAACCAAGGATTCATAGGCTGATGGACTTCATCTGGCAAGGGATATTAACTACCAGTTTCCTGAGGTCAGTTTTGCTTTCCTAGGTGTTGTGCATGCAGTTTATATGCATTTGTAAAAGGACGTGCTAGACTCTTGTAATTTTCAGTTGGCATGCTCTAAACATAATGAAAATAGTTGTTTATATTTTCCAGCTGAGAAATTCGTAGAGTGCTTTTTGGCTGGATCCTGTTAGCTAGATATGCTAAACACAGTTATTTTTCTTGTCATTTTATGATTTGAATGTAGAGGAGCATTACCTAACCCCTTTGAGGAAAGTTGCGATGTTGGCACTTGATACATTGTTGTTTTTATGGAAGTTTAAGAGTTAATAATCCTTGACTGTTTCAAGTTTGCAAGCCAAGTGACTAAATGTAATCCCGTTATTTACTTCCCTGTGAACAACTCAGTTTGATTGTATTTATTAAAGAAAAGTACATGGGTTTTTTTAGTTTGTAAGCTTAGGTGACCATGTGTGATTGTATCCCTTATGTGAACAGCTGGGTCTGATGTTTACTTATTCTAGAAAGTAAAAACCTTTAATACTGTTTGTAATTGGACATTGCAGTTTGCGAGTGTTCATCTTTCTGTATTGATTCCCTCTGCAAGCAATGATGCGATCTGCCTTACTAAGCAATCATCCAAAATGAAGATACACATATATTTTTGAAATTTCAACTCATGATAGAAAGTTTGTGCTAATTTTAATTTCTAATAGTTTGGTTTGATCAAGTTAGTACCTCATGAGCAGCATTATAATCAACTCAATCAATGTGGGCAATTTATTCACCTAAGAGGGACCAACTCTTTGGGGTATCACAATGCCCTTCACACAAATCCCTAACATCCTCGCTAAGACTCAAGGCCTATGTCATGTTGTGCTTCACCACCACATAGTATTATTAACTTACTATGATATCATTTGTAATAATTCAAGTAGTAGCATAGCCACATGAAGACTAGTGGGCCATGACCCCAACAAAAGTTTATATATATATATATATATATATATATATATATATATATATATATATATATATATATAATTGTTTAAACTCAGAACTATTTTTAAGGAGATGGCCCCTTGAGCAAATTCTTTTCTTCCTATTTTTATGTGAGACAGAATTAGTCTTTTTTTAGTTTTGTTTTAGACAAAAGCAAGAGGACACAAGCTTGCTTTCAAGTCTTTTAACTTTTGCATAGGAAGGGTGATTGTGTCACCAGTTTATAGGTAGTATAAGTGGCATGACACTTGCTTGCTTTCAAGTCTTATTTTGTTAGCTACAACTATACATTGTTACAATTAGTAGTTAGAGAGCTGACATTTTCAAAACAAAAAGAAGCCAATAGGGTATGTTAACTCTATTTTTTCTTCTTCTTCTTTTTTTTCTTTTTTTTTCTTTTTTTTTTTTCTTTTTTTTTTTTTTTTTTTTCTGCATACTCTGTTTTTTCTTATTTTGTTAGCTACAACTATACATTGTTACAATTAATAGGTAGATAGCTGACATTTTCTTCCTATTATATATATATATATATATATATATATATATATATATATATATATATATATATATATATTTATATATTTATATTTATATATATATATTTTTTTCTTCATTTTTTAATAGTATTAGTTGCATATAGAGATTTAATTAATGCAGTGAGGATGAATGGATCTTAATTTTTTTTTTTTTAAAAAAAATATATATATATTTTTTTTAATAGTATTAGCGGCCACAAATGTGGCCGCTAATAGTTAAAATACTTAGGTATTATATGTGGCCGCTAATAGTAGACTATTAGCGGCCACACTTGTGGCCCGCTAATAATACCAGAGTAGTTTAACTATTATGTGGCCGCTAATAGTCTACTATTGTGGCCGCTAATAATACCAGAGTAGTTTAACTATTAGCGGCCACAAACGTGTCGTCGCTAATAGTCTCGTATTAGCGGCGACTTTAGACTCGGTTAACAAAAAAATTGCGGCGGATAAAATTATTTTTAGCGGCCACCGAGTTCGCCGCTATAAAATAATTATTAGCGGCGAGTCAAAAAAGTGGCCGCTAATAGTCTTTAGCGTCGGATTATTAGCGGCCACTCTTTAGCGGCCAAAATAACATTATTAGCGGCCAAATTTGCTGGCCGCTAATGATGAAATTTTTTGTAGTGTTTGTTAGTCAATATATATGTGTATTTTTTTTTTTAATTAAACATAAGTTTTAGGTTAATTTTTTTAGTTGTTTTATATTAATATTTTTTATATTGTAAATGAAAGTTGATATTTATAGGTTAATATGATTGAATGAAAATATAAAAAAACATTTGTTGATTTTCCTTACGAGCCAAATCTTGGAAAAATGTTTTCAGTTGAAATTGTTTTCCTAAAAAATAATTTCAACTTAAAACATTTTCGAACAGAAAATGCTTTACGTTGAAACAAACGGGGCTTAAATGTCAAATGAAAATGATCAAAGGCCATAAGCATGTAAAAAGGACAAAAACAAAAACAAAACAACTACCCAATCTGCTTGCTATAATGACATCAAAGTGGTTGAGATCAACTAGTTGAAGATTATGTAAATGTCGGACGAAAAATTAATGTGTTCATTAATTTAATTTAATTAATTAATTTATTTTATTTTTCAAATTGTGATTGTTAATTAACCTCCTTTTCGTTACAACTGTCCATGCTATAGTGACACTGGCCAAAGTGGTTGAGATCAACCTGTTGAAGATTATGTAAACGTCAGATGAAAAATTAACGTGTCCATTTATTTTATTTTTTCTCAAATTGTGATTGTTAATTAACTTCCTTTTCATTACAACTAATTTTATTTCATACTCTAACAAGAGAAGATTCTTGTACAAATTAACACGACTTTTCTTTTGACACACCTTGGAGTTTGATGTATCAATATTTTAGCACACTTGTCACTTCATTGGGCTATTTTAAAGATGGTGTCACTTATTGGGGTCATTTTGTTACTTAAGGTTCATTAACCACTTACATTTCCACCTGTGAAACCCCTTGGTGGTTTGCAGATAAACAAATTGAGGGACAATTGGGTTGAGTATTTCACTGGACTAAAGATGTTAGGCGAATGGCTCATATATATATATATATATATATATATATATATATATATATATATATATATATATATATATATAATTAGGCTTTTTGTAGCATAGATAAATCACATTAAATATTGTAGTTAATATTTCACTGCAAGTAATGTGTTTGCATTGATAACAGTAAATGATATTATTGAAGATATTTTAGTTTCTCGTCGTATCTTTAGTTTTCGTCTTCCGCTATATAATACTATAATTAGTGTTTAATGTAGTAAATACAGCTAATTACAAGTTCATTAGTATAGCGGTACTATGAATAACACTTCAAGTTAATTCTTTTAATTAATTAATGTGAAATTATATTTAAGCCCCTAAACTACCAACTATTTTTTAAGTAGTCCCCTAAACTACATACCAACCCTCGCACTATGACCTCCCAAACTACCAAATAATGTCAAAAAGACTCATTTTGTCGAAATATTCCTATAATACCACTGCCACATGTTATATATTCGATTAAAAAGATTAAAAAATTAAATTAAAAAATCAAAGAAAAATTAAAAATATTTTTTTAAAAAAAAAACTAAAAAAACAAAATATGAAGGGGTGGCTCTGCACCAAATTTTGGACAATACGGGTGGCTGACCACCCCCCATTTTAGCCAAGGTCAACAACCCCTGTGGCCAGTCCCATGTACTGGTTCGGCCAGCCCACAAGGCCAAAGAGAGAGAGAGAGAGAGAGAGAGAAAAAAAAAAAAAAAAAAAAAAAAGTTGAGGGTTTGGCCTTTAAAGGTGGCCGAATCACTTCCAATGGCCACGGGGGTGGTTTGGCCACCCTACAAGGCCAAAGAGGAAAAAATAAAATAAAATAAAAATAATAATGAGGGTTAGGCCACCCCTAGACCGGCCATGGGGGTGACTCGAGCTACCCCTCATTTTTTTTGTTTTCAATTTTTTTTAGCTATTTTTTTTAATATATATATATATATATATATATATATATATATATATATATATATATATATATATATATTTAATTTTTAATTTTATTATTTTTTTAATTGAATATATGACACGTGGTAGGGGTACTATAGGAATATTTCGACAAAAAAGGGTCTTTTGGCACTATTTGATAGTTTGGAGGGCTATAGTGCGAAGGTTAGTGGTTTAGGGGGCTACTTAAAAAACAGCCGGTGGTTTGGGGTTTAAGTATAGTTTTCCCTCAATTAATTTTGGAGGCTCTCAAAAAAAATATATGACCTAACCATCATTGTCGAAAGATTCAAAAAATGAAAAAAAAAAAGGTTTTAATTTCTGTACAGAAATTTTAGTTAGATAAATTTTTTGCTTTTCGGCATTCTCGCAAGACTTTACCTGGAGAACATGGCTCTTGAACCTAACATTCTCTTGCTCATTTTGTTAGAACAACACATTCTAACTAACACAGTATCCCACTAATTGTTATACAAAACACACTATATTATACACGGTAACGGAGCCAAGATTTTGGTTTAGAGGGGGAAAATTGAAAAAAAAAATTAAAAAAATGTGACTATAAAAAAAATAATAATAATAATTGTTTAAAATGTATAAATATAACTTACGATTTATTGTTCTTAATACCAAAACACTATTAACAACTAATACCGTTTTACTCCTATAGCCTTTCTTTGGGAGAGCCTTTGTTGTTCGACACCAACGGTCCAATTGATTCTTACCCTTTAAGTCTCTCGACAATTGTAAATGCTGAACTTAATTTGTCTAATCATTTATAATATTTCAAATTCCCTTAAAAAAAATACCCATTACCCATTACCTTTAGCCCACTAACCCACTACCCATAACCCATTACCTAGCCCACATGCGCACCCCATCTGCCAAGTGGGAGCCGTGCTTGTCTCCAAGGTTTTCAAGTGGGAGCCGCGATTGTCTCCAAAGTCCAAACCACGCACACCCGCCTACCTGATCACTTCACCCACACCCGCCTACCTTGTCACTTCACCCACACCCGCCTGCCAAGTGGGCAAAGAAGACATCTGGACGACTATTACCGGGGATTAAAAAAAATATATTGAGGGGTTGAGGAGGGCATTTTGCCCCCTCTCGGTCCTCTTCCTTCTGTCTCTGATTATATATAAAACACGTTCGGTTAAACTCAACACAAAATAAATGAAAAGAAATTTTTTTTAGACTTTTCTAATGCCATGCATCTTGCTATATTAAAATGAATCTCAAGTTTATGTTACATTTGTCATGTATTCTTAGGAAACCAAGCTTTTTCAGGTGTGTGACTCTTTGAGTTCACACATGTCTTCTTCAAATGCATTGCTTTATTAAACCCTTTTCATTTATTTTGAACAAAATTTCTACAACTTTGTAAAGTTTCTTTCATTGTTACTCTTCTTAGACATGTCCGTTGCTAACTACGAAATATTAAATAACAAAATTTTAACAATAAAGCTATTGTTTTAAGTGAGATGAAACCAGTTAAAGATATGATAAAAGTGAATGGGCCAAAAAAATTTTCCTGCTAGGTCCGATAGGCAAAATAACAAAAAAAAAAAAAAAAAAAAAAAAAAAAAAAAAATCTAATAAACTTTTTTTTCCCGCACCCTCTGTCCCTGAGTTCAATATTTCCAATCAAATCAATACTTCTTTTTTATCAATACTATCTACTTATCTGTGCCCGAATTTCTGCCGAATACGTAAATGGAATAATAAGGCAAAAACAGATTTTAAAAGCGACAGTATCTTTTAAAAATAAATAAACAAATAATTCCTAACACAATGGGCCTTTAAGGGACTCAAATCTTGTGTCTCCTTCCAAGACCTCGCGGTATGGAAAATGTTATATAAGTGGTTCCAAAAATATAAATAGAGAAATGATCGTTACACTCATTTTTCATAACAGTCCTACAACAAGCTGACGTGGCTGGTAATATTTTATTATTTTTTTGTAAAAACAAAACAAAAAAATAATAAAATATTACCAACCACGTCAGCTTGTTGTGAAACTGTTGTGAGAAATGAGTGTCGGAATCATTTCTCATATAAATATAATTAAATTTTGTGTTGGAAAGAAATATAAATATAATTAAATTTCCGCGTATCCGGCCGGGAGGAGTCGTTTTTGTTGAAAGTCTTAGTTTGATTCATCGTGCTAATTGTGTTAATACGCCAAAAACAGAGCCTTCGTAGAAAATCAACAGACAGAAAAGTCCACACAACCAGATTAGTAGACTAGTCCCAGAAAAGCCAATAAATAGACGTATCCCAAACGACGTTCAATTCCTACAATAACAAGTTAACAGTTAACACAGTTCTACTTTCGATTTCGATCTTCACCATTCTCGATCTCCCCGGCCTACAATCATATATGTTAGGGAATATTTGTCCCCTATCAATGTGGGGCCAGATTTGCCTTTATAATGGAATCTCAGACTTCGGACTTCGGTTTGGTCTTTGGATCTTGAGCCTCGGTCATGAGCAGCCTATAGTATTTATTAGGCCAGTCAAATCAAGTCAAAGAAGATATAAAACGTCTACATGGAGCCCTGCGCTTGACAGGGGTAAAAGAGACATATAACACATAGGGGTATAAAAAGGGAGTATAAAAATTATTAAAAGGTAATTTTCATTATTCTCTGAGATCTCTCTGTCTCCCCTCTTCACATAAATACTGGACTGACTTGATCGTCGGAGGAGGCTCCGCCGGCTAACCCCCGGCGGGTCTTTCCTGTTTTGCAGGCCAGCATGAGGAAGAAAGGACATCTCTGATCATGCCATGTCACCGGTTCAAAAATATCATCAACAATATATAATCTCAAATTAACCAACACCATGAAGCTATAGAAATGGCTTTGTTTTTAAGTACTTAATATTAGTAAATCAAAAAGAAAGAAAGCTGTTTTCTTTTTCTTTTTCTTTTTTTCTAGCTCTTTTTCTAATTGAAATTCTTTCTGCAGCAAATTGTGGTTCTCAGGGTGTCCATGGATGGGCAGAAGTCTTTTCTCTGTATTATGGCTGGACAGGAGGCCCGCACCAAAGCCATGAAGATTGCAGTCAGCGTTCCAGGTAACAATATATATATATATCAGAGGAATGCTACACATCATCCTTTTGTCCTCCTTTTATCCTCCTAAAATTGATGTGGCTCTTAAAATCACCATTGGATCAAAATTCAATAGTGATCTATCATAAATTCAATGGTGATTTTAAGAGTCACATCAATTTTGGGGGGACAAAAGGAGGACAAAAGGATGATGTGTAGCATTACTCTATATATCAACATGTTGTGTATATATATATAGTTTTTATTAAAGAGATCGACATAATAAGAATTATATATTATTCCGATCCATTTGCACGGGTGGAAGCAGCAAGTTTGAAAGGGCAGGACAAGGACCAGATAGAGGTGAAGGGGGAAGGGATTGACAGTCAAACTTGCGACGCTGATCCGGAAGAAAGTGGGGCATGCAGATATAGTAAGCGTGGCGGAAGAGAAGAAAGAAGATAAGAAAGAAGAGAAAAAGGATGGGGAGGCAGTGCAAGTGGTGTGGCCGTACCACCCAATCTATCACGAGATGAACCAGGAGTACCCCTGCAATCCTTCTTGCTCCATCATGTAACTATTTATTTATTTATCAATATATAGGCCAGGGAGAGTACGTAATTTCCATATATATCTTGTCTTCACTTTCTTACCAATATATATAAAAGACATGTTACATGCACATCACTTATATATTTTTTATACATTACTTTTTTAAATTAATCATTGGATCTTTAGGACCTACATATAAATCATTGTAGGTTCTACAAATCTAATGATTGATTTAAAAAAGTGATGTACAAAAGATGTATAAGTAATGTACATTCAAAAATCATTTCTCTCTCTCTCTCTCTCTCTCTCTCTCTCTCTCTCTATATATATATATATATATATATATATATATGCAAACTTGAGAACAACGTTCATACGTACCCTGATACTTAGGGGTGTAAACGAGTTGAGCTACTCGAGATCGGCTCGAATAAACTCGACTCATGCTCGAATCGATTATTAAATGAGCTATTCATGAACACGAAATCAAACTCGATTATTAAACGATACAAACTCGTATAAACTCGACTCGACTCGATTAAAGCTCGTGAACCAGCTCGTATAAGGATCGACTCATTTATATATATATATATATATATATATAAATTTGTTAATATATAACTTATTTTTATAATATAGTATATTAATTAACAATATATTATATGTAAGCATAAATTAAGTAACAAATAAAAATGGTCAGTAAATATTAATTGGTTATAATTGTTTGGTTATATTAATATGTATATAAAATAGTAAAAGTGAATAATATCAATATTTAATTATTAATCACTTAATCATATGATATAATAACAATTCAGATACTTAATCATATAATTTATATTATATTATTCATGTAATGTAATAATACTATATGAACATATAATAATATAATATTACGGCATATGACATGTAATCATTGATTCACTATATCCAATGTTATAACTTATAAGTATCATTGATTCACTATATCCAATGTTATAACTTATAAGTATTATTATTATACTTATGAATCATTACATCATTGTCATTACGTGATCGACGATCTAAGATCATATGAATTGTTAGATAACTTAGATGAATTTTTAGATAACTTGGATCGTATGAATCATATGATCATACGATAATACTTAAGGCATATGATCATATGATTCATATGATATTAGTATTATTAGAAGATAGTTAGGAATTATGATAATTATAACTTATAATGATTGTACTTATTAATGTTTTCATAGATAAATTTTAATTTCGTAAGTCAAGTTATATGATACGATTCATAATTCACTATATATATATCAATCAAGTTATAAGTATAAATTATAGCACATAATGTCATATAAGTATACAAATACAATGATTAAGTATTTAGATACTTAGATACACTGATTAAGTATGATGTAAGATTTTAAGTATCTAATAATTATTAATAATATTTAGAGTCTTAGATACAATTATTAGATATATAGATTACATATATAAGTATGAATTCACATTAATCATATGATATAATATTGTGCATTTGTGCTTGATCATATTATTCATATATAATGACAATGCAATTCATATAATCCCAAATTGAGTTATTAAGATTAGTCGGTTGGTCCAATTAGAATTACCAATGTGTTAATTATAATCACAATTTAAGTGTTATCATTAGAATTTAGATCATATGATCTAACATTGTGCATTTGTGCTATATAACCATTAGATATGAATCATATAATCTAAGAATTATTGTTAGACTTAAAAAAAAAAAAAGAAAGTATTATTACCATTAGATATATAGGACTATATGAAAATATAACAATTATCATTATTAATATTTTAACTTCATATTTATATCGACTATTGTTACAATTTTTTTTTTTTTTATATCAAATACTTATGAATCGACAGAACCGTTATTATATAATATACTTATAAGTTATATCACATGATTCACATGATTTAAGATCAAAGATCAAATGATAATATTTTTTTGTTTGAGATCATATGATAATACTTAGATTATATGATACTATCATTATATTTATACCTATATTAATTTATTAAGTATGTAATTATTAAGATTATGAATTGTTGTATCATAATTCACGAAGAGTTGTTCGTATATAATTAACATACCATATGTACAATTAGACATTTAGACATATATATTGTTTATTAAATTACTATATATATACATACTGATACTTATATGTGCTACGCATTATACTTATACATATAAGCGCATATAATGATACATGTTAAAATGTAGTATTTAGTATATTTACAATTAATTGTTATACTTAATTTCAGAACATAACGTGTGAAACTATAATTTTGATTATTTATAATACTAAATTATATCATTAATGGTTTAATTTTTATTTTTTTAAAAGAGTATAAATGGTAATTATTTAATGCTCGTTAGGCTTAAGGGCAAAATCGGTGTGAACTGCTTGTCCTTGGACCACGATGATACGACTGGCGTGTGGCTCAATACTGCTAATCACGACTAGATCTTGTGCAGTCACTTGCCAATCAGAAGTTCAGAACCAATTCTCCACTTTTTATTTTTTCTACGCAGCGAGCCGTGCGCACACAATGAGTGCAATTAAAGCCTTCAAACATTATCTAAAAAAAATAAATAAATAAAAAATAAAATGCCTTCAAACATTGAACCGCGTGCACTCTTCTCAATCTTCTTGATTCTTCTATCTTTCAAATTGCATTTCTCCTTTTTCCCGTTTCTTTTTCTTTCACATCTTTTCTTCTGCCTTACTATGAAACCTATATGCAAAACCCAACGTCCCTGGTTTCACCGAAAACGGCGTTATTGCTTAACAAAACCGGCGTCGTTTCTCATTTCTGATCTCATATTTTCCAGGTACGCACACTACGTCTCTTCTCTACGCGATTCTCCTGGCTTCGACGTCCTTTTCTTTCAATGTATTATGTATTTCTCTTTTCCGATTTGTGTTCTGCTCTACTCCGGTAAAGCAGAAGACGGAGGATGCGCTCTCTCTCACGCTCCGCTCGTACCACATTGAACCTGAGCCTTGTGAGAAAGCCATGAGTCTCTCTCTCTCTCTCTACTATCTTCGCTCAAAATTGGTTTATTTTTTTGTTGTTTTATTGTTATTTTTCTGCTAAAATAAAGAAAATAATAATTTAAATTATTTGATCTGGGCCGAGCTCGAGTCGAGTACTCGAGCTCGGGATTGACCAAAATGATCGAGCTTGAGCTCGATCAATAAATCTTCAATGGTAAAACGAGCCGATCCCAAACACGAAATTTAGGGTCGTGTCGAGCTCGAGCTTCACATCAACATAAACGAGCCGTTCCCGAACAAGCAATACCCGTCACTTTCTCTTGCTGCATGGTAAAACTCTCTTGACCGAAGAGAAGATGGTATCTACAGCCAAGATTTTGGCTTAAGGGGGTCAAGAATTTTTTTTTTTTTTTTTTTTGATAAATGAAAAAAAAAAATCCAAAGTTAATAAAAAATTAAATAATTTTTTTTTTAAAAAAATAACTAACACAATAAATAAATAATTTTACAAAATTTAATTAATGCTTAAAACATAAAAATGTAATTTATAATTTATTTTTGTCCCATCTAGTGTTCTTTTATTCTGTTGTTGTCCATGATTATATTTACATGCGATTTAAATATAACCTAATAACCCCATACAGCCATGCTCCTATCTAACCTAAACCAAGGCTAAGGCTTAGTAGGCTAAGGGTTTTTTTTTTTTTATTATTATTATTATTTTTTTTTTAAATAATAGTAATAATAAAATAGCTAAGGTTGTAAATGGTGGTCTCTTAGAGCATCCCCATTGGATCATCTAAACTTGAATCTATTTTACATAATCAAAATCCACTTTTTGCTAGTTTAGATAACCATCTTTAAAACTATCATCCATCCAATTATCTACATTTCTATCTATTTTATTAAAATAATCATCTTTAATATTTTATTATTATTTTTGTTAAAAACTCATACCCACTCCTCTCCACAAACCCGAAATCACCTCTCACAGCCATTTCATCAAACAAACCTCATACCCAATCCTCCCGCCGGCACGCTTCTCCGATGACCTTGCCGACCTAACCCTCATCCGCAAGGCCACCCGCCTTTCCCCCATGTGCACGTGCTCCACGCACTCCCACTTGGGCACCGCCACCAATCCCAAGCCCAAGATTGCCTTCCTCTTCCTCACAAACTCCGACCTCTCTTTCGCTCCCTTTCTCGAGAAATTCTTCCATGGCAACCGTCACCTCTACAACATCTACGTCCACGCCGACCCATCGGTGTAAATCACCCCTCCCGGCGGTGTATTCCAAGGCCGGTTCTGCGTCCACACCGACCAAATCCCATACCCATCCTCCAACCTATTGAGGAAACAATCCAAAGAGAAAACCCAACTTCCAGTTGAGCCTACAAGACTGCCAAAAAATTCACCTAACAGGAAAGCAAAGCCAAATCAATGGAAAGGAAAAGGAGAGAAAAAAAAAAAAAAAAAAAAAGAAGAAGAAGGAGAAGGAGAAGAGTACGAGAGAGAGAGAGAGACGCGGAGAATGACGCGAAAAAGAGGAAAAAAGGTGAAAGAAAGTGAGAGAAAGAAGTATAAAATAATGATAGATGTGTGAACAGTGTCCCGCCACATGTGGCGGGACACTGTTCACAAATGCTCATGAATGTATTCTGGCGTTGGGTTTAGATAATCTGATGGAGGGGCTTTTTCTTGCTTTGGTTACCTATTATACATTTACAGTGGATTTTACATAACCCACTGTGAATGCTCTTACTTGTTTGACTTAAAGCCAACTCATCAAGTCCCATAATTCATCCAATATATCCCATCCTTCAAAAAAGTGCATTGCTTTAGACGTCATGTGTCCTCTTTATTTCTTTTTTTTCTTTTTCTTTTTTCCTGAGTGATATAGAGTACGGTGCGAACGTTTTGACAGTTTTATTTAAAGTTAAACTGTGCGTTTTTGTTAAAAGTAGAAATGAGTGGCTCGTCTTCAACCTCCATCATCTTCAACCTGTGTTTAATGTTCTGATTTCAAGTTTCAGTTGTTTGACCTAATTAAGAAACCACTTGAAAAAGTAACAAAACGTCGGTGTGACTCAGGTATTTCAATCATTTTGAAAAATATTTGCCCCTACATGAGTTTTTGAGAGGGGGCAACCAAAATTTCCGAAAAAAAAATTCTTAAAGTAAATGAAGTTTTTGGGAGGTGAGGGGGGTGGGGGCATTTGACCCCTCTCGACCCCCCTCCCTCCGTCCCTGAGTATCTAGAATCAGATGGGAAGCAAAAACTAAGATCTTGGCTAAGTTCACTCCAAGATTCTCCTTGCAATGGTTGAGTTGTTATGATTCAATTGAGAACTATGGGTTTTTTTCTGTTTTAGTTGTAGCTAATTCTGCAGCTTAGTTGTATATAGTTGGAGCACTTGTATCCAGTTTGACAGGAGAGTTTGTATTGTTGAGTTTGGTTTATAAAAATTTTAATTCATAAAAAAAAAAAAAACAAAAAAAAAGTTTTAGGTTCAATTAAATAAAATATGGAAATTGAAATAGAATTATCGAAGACCTCAAATTAAAGTTTAATTTAGGTCAAATGGAGTCAGATCGCTTCATGCCCTGCGTCAAAATGTTCATCTCATAGAGATCTATATTCTCATAAAACTTTCTGACGATCGATGGCTGAGAATGAATCAATAGAATTAGAGTGTTAATAATTAATAATAAAATATAACCATAAGTTTACTACAACAAAAAAAAAAAAAAAAAAAAAAAAAAAAAAGAAAAAGAAAAAAAAGAAAAAAGAAAAAAGGAGGCTGCTAGAGCCACTTGATGGGTGTGACACGGACACCCAGCAAGTGTTGCAACGTGGCACCGCATGGTCACATAGGGGCTAAAAAGAGTAAATAGTATTTCGGAGGTAAAAAGGGTAATTTTTACAAATTAGTTTAGGGAGTTCTTCTCGTTGGTCTCTTCAATTATGTGTATGTCCATTTTTTTCAAATTATGTTTTTATAATGTCAAAATTAGTCTGCGAAGTTTAGACTTTAGATTAATATTTTATTTATATAATGTTGTTATATTCAATTTATTATTAAAAAAATATATATATGATAGAGTCCTTGTAATACTCAAATAAAATTGAGAACTTCGCAATAGCACTATTATAATGCCCGAGAACACTAAAATATTTTAATAATATTTATATCTATATCGTAGCAATGCTAGTATGAAAATATGAGTAAATGGTACGATAGTTGTCATAATGCATGCCCAAGTGACATTAAGACCTCATAGATATATTGTTACCTTGTCGAAATAAATAATGAGAATATAACAAAATACTTAGGATAATAAAATAATACCTAGGATTATGTCCATGCTATAACGTGAATTGTATCATGCATCCACTATCATGATGTCATGCTCGCGAGATATTTACAATCTATAAATATGTCATTATGCTGCCAATTTTTGGATAGAGTATAGGGATAGTATACTAGATAAATCTTTATCATTTGATAAAGATTAATTTATCTAGATTTGAATATGAGTTATAGTTTATCTAAACTATCTTGATAGTCATCTACAAGCAAGTTGTATAGTTTTAGGTTTCTACTTCTAGTCTTGCTAAGACCATTCCTATAAAGTCGTCAAACAAACAAAATCACCAAAATCAAACGATTTTACTCAAAATCTCGTCTCCAACGAGCTCGTCGCCTCTACAGTAAAATTGATGATTGTCAGAAACCCTCGTTTTATGAGACGAGGGCAAAGTCGATCGTCTGTTGTTATTTTGCATTTGTTTATTCCATTTTTGCGGGGAAGGTTGTTGATGAGCAGAAGATCAACACCAAAAATATCACAGGGGAGACACACAATCGGAAATCACAAGGGAGACACAATCGGAAATATCATAGCAAATACACAAGAAACACGTTCGGCCGGAACAGGTAGATCAACATCAAAAATACACAGGGTTCATTAAAACCTATTAATCAATAATAGCCCAAATTAATCAATAATAATCCAAATCAAAAACAAAAAAAAATTACATTAAGAATTTTATGTTTAATCACAGAAAATTCACCAAAAGTCATTTCTCAACTCACCGGAAACACCCAACGGAAACCCACTGGAATTGCCACGATTTTCACCGGAAAATCACCTCACATCCACCGGAGATGGGTTCTGACCGATGACCCATGGACGTGGGTCTTTGGCTTCGTCGGATTTCTGTGTCCTCCACAATCGAGCTGGGTCTCTCAAGTCTCAGGTCTCCTAGAAAATGGGTTCCGATTGGTCACGGGTTGTAGAACGATTTCGGCGGAATTCACTCCACAGGCCACTGATCATCATGCCTCCTGCTCCTCCGACAACAATCCATGGAACCCACCGAAAATTGGCGTCTCTAGACGGTCGGATCTTCTCTGGTTCTATCTCCCAATCTCTCGGGTCTGATCTCTACCGGTGTGCTCTCTCCCTTGATCTCAATCTCTCTCTCTCTCTCTCATTCACTATCTCACTGTCTCTCAGTGTGGAGAGCGAAGAAGGAAGAGGAATCGGATTAGAGAAAGAAGGAAAGAAGAGAAAGAAGAAGAAAATAATAGAAGTGTGCGTAAAAGAAGAGAATAGAAGAAAACGGAAAGGGAGATATGAATTCTAGAACGGTCCGAAAAAAGTACGTTGGTTGAAAAGTTAATAAAAAATAGTATTTATTTTGAAGTAGGGAATATTTGGAGAGTTTGATATTTTAGAGCTTTTGAAAACTAGGTAGCTAAAATAACAAAAGTAATATTTTTTCGTCAAAATTTGCTGAAATTTTGATGACTTCACTACAAATGCTCTAAGCTTATCATATTTGCTTTTATCTTGTAAAGTCCTATTAAATGACTAACTCTTTATTCGGTATATATGAAGATCACTGACCTACAGTTAAGGCAAGCAAAAACATCAAACAATCATAAACTCTATATGGTATCAGAGCCTCGCCTATCAAGACAAACATCTATGGCCACTCCCCCTCCCATCTCCAAAACTACCTCTTCCCAAACAGCGCCTCCTGTTTCACACCAACCTCAAATCAATTCTTTTGCAAACCCAACAGCACTTCAACATATGCTTCATCTTATTTCTGAAAAGCTCAACCAAGATAACTACATCTTATGGTGATATTTTATGATTCCCTTCCTTGAGGGCCAAAATCTCATTGGCTATGTCGATAGAACTCATCCACGACCACCCCAAATTCAAAACAAAATTGTAACATCTCAGCATTTGGAGGATAATTTTTTTTTCTTTCTCATCAATAATTTCATGGTTCCAGATCAATTAGTAAGACAGGTAAACCAGGTTTTTCATATACTAGACTGTAAGTTGGCTCATTTCCTTCCATCATGCATGCATGCATGATATAATTAACTTAAAATTGGCATTAGGAATAATCCCCATCAAAGCAATGTTATATATTGCATGAATGCATGCATGCACGTGTCAAATAGTTAATTAATCAAGCTATTAATATATGTGGTTGTAATTAGTGTGATGGGTACCAAAGAACTGGGTGCTACAATCTTGACTGTCCTGGTTTCGTGCAAGTAAACCATAGATTTGTAATTGGTTCTCCCATAAAGCCTTTTTCAAGCTACAAAGCGAAGCAATATGAGATTGGAATAACCATATACAAGGTAATATATATGCATATGCATGTCTATTTCATGTCTATTTTTGCTGTAATTAAATTCATTTTCTAGTTTACTAAATTCTTCAAGTTATATATATGATTCAGAATAACAGAAATTGGTGGCTACAAGTGCAAGATCAGGTACTTGGATACTGGCCTCACTTAATCTTCACAAGATTAGCAACCAGTGCTACCGGAGTTAGCTGGGGTGGAGAGATTTACAACAAAGGCCAAGGGGGTCATCACACATCAACTCAAATGGGGAGTGGACATTTTCCGAGTGAAGGATATGGAAAAGCAAGTTATTTTTGCAATATTCAATATATGGATTATACAGGCAGATTCAATGACCCTGATCACGGATTGGTAGCATATGCAACGAAACCTTCGTGCTATAGTACTATAAGTGTTGCCAACAATAAGAATAGAGGCTATGGAACCCATTTCTTTTTTGGAGGTCCTGGGTATTCGGCAATATGTCTGTCTTAGAAAGGAAAGCAAAAAAAAAAAAAAAAATGATAGAGTAATAAATCACATACATGTTGGAGAAATCAAAATGTCTTGAGAAGTGAAAACAATATCACTACAACCTGTACCCTCCAATTGTATTTTCAATAATATCTTTAATAAGTTGAAATTCAGTCATTAATTGGATAAGTTTTTGTGCTTATATTAAAGCTCGATCTGTTTGTTACTGTTATTTTTATTTATTTATTTATTTATTTTAAAAATAATAATTTCTTACTTTTGAGTGTTTGACGCGGCATAAAATATTTGTCAACCTGAAAATGTTTTTAGTTAACTAAGAAAAATAACATTTATGGGGCATAAAATGATTACGCTTTTCATTTGTGTAAATCATTTTCAGTCACACTCTCACACGCCTAGGCAACCAATTGTGAGAGGGCCCCATATGAGGCCTACTTGCCTGAGTAGGTCTCGAGCTTCCTGAACACCTGCTTGGCAGCAAAATGGCCAAGCAATTGCACTAGATTATCTCAATTACACCTCCAAATGCATTCTATTCTCACACACTCTTTTCTTCCACAACCCTTCTTCGTAACAAAGATGGAAGGATCTAGCGCCCTGACTTTCTAAACAAATCGTAAGTGTAATTATCTAGAATTACATGTAACACTACTACATAAAACAACAACAAATTTTTTTTTTTTTTTAAAATATCAAAGTTTTCCTCAAAAGTATAATTGTACCAGAATATTTAAGAACTTCACATATTATATATATATATATATATATATATATTGATAAGTCTTAAATTATTCGATTTAAGACCCCTTAAATTGCATTTGTTAGACCTAGTTCGTATTGTATATATAACGTTTTATTGTAGTTTTGTTTTTTGTCTTATTTTCAGGTCTTAGTTGAAATCTAATTCAAAACACTTGAATTAGACCTGAAAATACATCAAGAGTACTTTAGTCATTTTCCTGCAAGTTGAAGAATTGGCCAAGGCAGTTCGATCGATTCACATAAAATTGGATCGATCGAAAGTTAGATCGATCGAAATAAAAGTAGATCGATCGAATTCTCCATCTTCCAGAAAATCAGATATTTCCAGATCTTTGCATTCTTTATGCAATTCAAATCATAAGTTGGATTTTGTGGACAGAAATGGACGCCGACCAGCTCTGTTTGTGCGGCTAGAATTAACTCTTGATGGTCTTTTGTAAATCCAATTCTCTCTATATATATGAGATTAGGGATTTAGGTTTAAATATGCATCTTTTGGGGTTTGTTCGGATTTTCTCAGGTGTATCACTTTAATTTCTCATGTTTTAGTTTACTTTGATGCACGTTTTCTGGGCTTAATTCTAGAGAGCAATTTCTTCTTCTTTTTCCTCTTTGTTCTTCATGTTCTAGCTTAGGTTTTTCTCCCTTTTTGTAATCCAAATTTCCTTAGTTTAATATAGTTGTTTTTAATTCATTTCCTTCTTGTTTCTTTACTGTTTTCCTTTAAATTCATGCTTAGATTAGATTCAATTCATGTTTAGCTAAATTCTATCTTAGGGTTTGATCCTAATCCTATCCAAAACCTATGTAGTGTTCTTGAGGTTCTTAGGATTTTCTTTAGATGTTTGATGATTGTTAAGGGCTAGAGGATATCAAAACCCATGCTAAAAGGTTTTGGTATCAAGATTCCAATCTATTTATTCATGAAAAAGAGTTAAACTTGTCTATGAGTTTTCTTAGATTTCTTGAGTAAAACCAACATTCTTAGAAATAAGAATGATGTCTTTTGCAATGGTTCTATATGACTTGATGTATGACTACCTATTAGAGTCACTTTATAAGGTATGCTAGGGAACACCGATCATTTCATACCTTTGGTAGTATAGAATGTATTTCCATTGTAGTTTAATCTTTACATGGAATAGATCGGTGTGAAACTAGATACCTTATCATTGTGGCCTAGTTAGAGTTTTCGTGTATCTTGTATGCTTATTGGGATGTTTTTTAGAGTAGTAAGTTAGGGAGCATTAGTCACTCCACTCCTTTGGTAGAGTAAATGTTTTTCAATTATAGTGTAATCTTTACGTGGAGTAGATTAATGTAAAACTAGGTGCTTTATAACTACGTCTTAACGAAAGTATTTTCGTGTCGAGGTCGTCGTAATGGTTGACGCCCATTACGCGCTCATATCAAGCATGTTAGGAAGATCCATATAGACTTTAAGCATTTCATTGGTTGAGGATTGGATAAGATCAACACCCTAAGTTTTCTCTTAGTTTGTTTTCATTTTCCGCTTTCATTTATTACCTTAATTGTTGTAGCTTCAATTCTACAACCTTTGCTTTTGTTTTTATTTTTAAGTTAAGTTAAATACGCTATTTAAATATCCTATTACGCAAAACAACCAATAATCTCTGTGGTTCGATCACCCTTACTATAGTACAATCGATACGTACTATTGCGAGTGGTAAATTTATAAATTTAAAATCCACGTAGCCGCTTGGCGCGCTACCATATATATTAACAACTAAAGCGTAGTTTACCAAAACTGCCACAGACAGCAGGCTACATCCTTTACAAGGTTAACAACCACACACTATAGATCAAAAGTTGCCATAAAATACACACATCTAAAACCCAAAGAATTAAATAATGCAGGGTCAGTAAGTTTGAACTTACAATTCAGGCTTATACTCTTATGATAACTCTCTGCGCCTTCGTAAATTTTTTGCATTAACATTGTATCTTCATATTAGCATATATTCTTAATTTCTCATTCCTAAGCCTTACTTTAAATCTTAAAAAAATTTAGGCAGCATAACGCTATGTTTACAATGTCATAAATGCAACTTAAGCATCATAACGACATATCTAAATATTTTAATATTATTTGGACATCATAACGACATATCTAAAATATCTTAAAATTATTTGACCATCACAACGGCGCTATTATAAAATATCTAAAAATATTTAGGCAGCACCACGACGCATTTGTAATTTTAAAAGAATGATTGAATATAATATCCTTCACTGAGATATTCAATCACACTTTTCCTAACAAATTAGGCATTATATCAACATAATATAAATTCTAACAACTTAAATAGACATAAACTAAGGATAAAAGAATCTATACCTAGCAATTACACTGCTCCAAAATTTTATCACTATTCGAACTATTTCTCTCTTTTAATTTCTTTATTTATTTATTTTTTTCTTTCTATTACTCTGAGTAACCAAGAAGGAGAGTAAATTTTTTTGTGAGAAAACTGTTGCAGGTTCGTGGGTATTTATAGGTAAAATTTTAAGGACACATCTGGAATTTCTTAAAAAGATCAAATATGGGCGCTTTAAGGCTTCACTTTCCCATTTCCTTTCTCCTTTGTTTGACTTGTCAGCACTCTCATTTCCTCTCTTTTGAAAACTCCTCCAAACTTGGTTTAGATTTTGTCTTATTCTTTGGCTATTCTTCATCCTTTTTCTTTTGAAACAAAACTCCTCACTTCGATATAGTATATACCCATTACTGGTAGGTTTAGGTCGACTTCCATGGATTGGCGTTGGTCGGGAGTCACGACAACAATGGGGCTTCAAGGGACCCAAATCTTGGGCTCCCTTCCAAGACCTCCTGTTATGGAAATTGAAATTCAAGCGTTACGTTCCAGAAATATAAATAGAATTATATTATTCAATATTTGACTGAACGCGACTTAAGCCCGGTTGACTCACGAGTCAGCGGACTAATCGTGTGAATATGCCAAAAACAGAGTGTTCGTAGAAAATGAACAGACAGAGCAGTCCATACAAGCAGATTAATAGACTAGTTCCAGAAAGGCCTATAAATACACGTATCCCAAACGACGTTCCTACAATAACAAGTTAACAACACAATTCTACTTTCAATTTCTTCATCATTCTCTCTCGGCCCCTACAATCATAATCAAAAATTAGCCAACACCATGAAGGTATACAAATTTTGGCTTTGTTTTTAACTTAATATAATTAGTAAATCAAAAAGAAAGAAATCTTTTTCTAATTGAAATTCTTTCTCTGCAGCAAATTGTGGTGCTCAAGGTGTCCATGGACGGGAAGAGGTCTTTTTTCTGTATTATGGCTGGACAGGAGCCCCGCACCAAAGCCATGAAGATTGCAGTTAGCGTTCCAGGTAACAATATATATATTATTCCGATCCATTTGCAGGGGTGGAAGCAGCAAGTTTGAAAGGGGACGACAAGGACCAGATAGAGGTGAAAGGGGAAGGGATTGACACCGTCAAACTTACGAAGTTGATCCGGAAGAAAGTAGGGTATGCAGATATAGTAAGCGTGGCGGAAGAGAAGAAAGAAGAGAAGAAAGAAGAGAAAAAGGATGGGGAGCCGGAAGTGCAAGTGGTGTGGCCGTACGCGAGTGGTGTGTCTAATTACTACCCAATCTATCACGAGATGAACCAGGAGTACCCCTGCAATCCTTCTTGCTCCATCATGTAACTATTTATTTATTTATCAATATATAATAGGGAGAGTACGTAATTTCCATATACATCTTGTCTTCACTTTCTCACCAATATGTATATATATGTATCCCAATCTATCACGAGATGAACCAGGAGTACCCCTACAATCCTACTTGCTCCATCATGTAACTATTTATTTATTTATCAATATATAATAGGGGGAATACGTAATTCCCATATATATATATATATATATATATATGCAAATTGGGATGTGTTATTCATATATTATATTATTATATATTAATTCTACATCAAGACATATTGTGTGTGGGATCCCATATGCACATGTATGGAACCACATGCATGAGTCTCACACCCTATGACCTTGTTTGGTTTGCAGAATGACTATTCTTTTAGGAAAAAAAAAATAGTTATTCCTATAAATAGAAGGTGGCGGGATGGAATGACTATTCTTTTAGGAAAAAAAAATAGCTATTCCTATAAATAGAAGGTGGCGGAATGGAATGACTATCCCTAATCTTTAAATTGGTAAGAACTCATATATTTTAATTGGAATCCAATCAAAATTACTAAAAAAACCCCACATTTTTTTTTAAAAAAAAAAAAAAAAAAGAAAAGAAAAAGAAAACCCATGGAGGGCTGACCACCCATGGGGGTGGTCGGCCGCCCACCAAGAGCCTGTGCCACCCCCAAAAGCGCTGGGGGTGGTCGCACCGCCCCTGGAACGCCTTGGAGGTCCACCACGAGGTGTTCCGGGGGTGGTGCGACCACCCTCGGCTCTATATATGGGCCAGCCGGCCAGTCAGTGAAGGGTTTGGTTTTTTTTGTTTTTTGTTTTTTCTTTTAAGAAAATAAATTATGAAATAAATGGTTTTTTCTGGAAAATATTGCATTTACCCCAAGAAATAGCTATTCCTCTCATTTTTTAGAGGAATATGTATTCCAATAGGAATAACTATTCCAAGGAATAGACCCCTCCAAACAAAAGAATGACTATTCCATAGGAATAGCCATTCCATTCCAGGGGTCTATTCAGCAAACCAAATAGGGCCTATGCGTCTTAGTGTAAAATTAATGTAAGATAATGTGATATAGAATAATCATTTCTCATGCGAATTAACTTGAGAACAACGTTCATACGTAGATCAAGATCCACGGTAATTTTTAAAAATCGCCGTGGTAGCAATACTTACAATATTAGCCGTTTATTTATATCAACGGCTCAAACAGGAGCCACGTCATTAATCTGCGTGAAGGGATTTAAAATTCTAAAAACTCCTCAATTATTAATTTTTAGGAAATGTTAGTTTTACAACAGGTGCACAACAAGTGCACTCTCCCCCTCACATGAGGGTGGGGCCCAGTGTTCTAAATCCTCTCAGCTCTACCATGCATACTCCAGCCCCCATCTCTTCTCCTCCAATAAAACTCCCCATTTTTTTTCTTCTTCCATTTAGCTCTCCGAAGAAGAAGAAGAACAAGGAAGTCTTTTAATTTGAGTGACAAGTGTAGATCTTGTCTTCTTCTTCACACTGTTCTCAAACCAGCTCTCAAGGGATCCAGAACGGAACAGGAAAAAGAATAAAAAGAAGAGAGTCCTAAAAAAAAAAAAACTAGACCACCAACAAAAGTCCCTCTTCCCTGCCGGAATACGCCGTTTTATGTCTGCTGTCAAGCGGAGGATGGGAGGTCTTGGCACGGGCAAGATCGCAAGATGCACAGATCTGGGCAACGACGAGCCCATATCTGCAATGGCGATGCCCAATCTTGTGATGGAGCTTAAAGAATCGTTTTTAACCCAATCTTATGTGACAATCGTTTGAAAAAGAAAAAAAATTCATTAGCATGGAACTCCTGTGTGTTTTGGATCCTTGTTTATTTGGCATTTATTGGGACTAGAAATTCCAACACCTTTGATGGAGCTTAAAGAATCAGATGGGACCCAAACAAAGAAACCCATCCCATGGCTGTCTTTTCTGAACCCTAAAGAAAAAAATCATACGTAATATGAAAAACTAACGACAAGAAGATGAGAAGAAGTGTGGGGAAAGCGAATAGAAAGAAAGAAGGAAAGTGGTCTGACAGTTGTAATTTTTGTTTTGCATGTAACTTAACGTGGCATGATTCTGGCCGTTGATGTTAAAATTGCTAATCCACTAAGAAATTGCCATGGATCCTGATCCCTTTTTGTGCTACTGTTTATCACTTATGGTTGCAGAGAATTAACTCATTGCTGCATGGTAAACCTCTCTTGACTGAGGAGAAGATGGTATATAGAATTAGGTATGAAGTAAATATTAAGATATTGGCTAAGTTCAATTCAAGATTCTTCTTGTAATGTTTGTTATAATTCAATTGAGAACTATTGAGTTTTTTTTTTTGTTTTGGTTGTAGTTGATTTTGCAGCTTGGTTGTATCTAGTTGGAACACTTGTATCTAGTTTGACCGTTGAGTTTGGTTTATAAAGATTTTAATTCATCTAAAAAAAAAAAAAACAAAGTTTGTATGTCACAAACCGGTGCATGCGTACGTGGAACACGCACTTACACACGAGAATAATAATTTAATTTTCCGAAATAATAAATTATTAAATCGGGAAGGACTATGTTTGAGATTTATGGAGGACGTAACACATGAGAAAAATCAAATATCATAAAATAATATTATTATTTTCCATTTTGCGTCAAAAGATTGAGTGCGACTCAGAAATTGAAAGTCAATTCAAATGAATTTTTCAATGTAAAAATTGCCATGGGATATTTCATGTGTTGAAAGCACTTGGTAAAAATTGGGAGATAATCAGAGTCCGGTTGAAGTCCGGCCAATTAAATAAAATATGGAAATTGAAATGGAATTATCGAGAACTCTAAGTTTAATTTAGGTCAAATGGAGTCGGACCGCTTCATGCCATGCGTCAAAACGTTCATCTCATAGAGATCTATATTCTCATAAAACTTTCTGACGATCGATGGCTGAGAATGAATCAATAGAATTAGAGTGTTAATAATAATAAAATATAACCATAAGTTTACTACCAAAAAAAAAAGGGAAAAAAAGGAGGAGGCTAGAGCCACTTGATGGGTGTGACACCCAGCAAGTGTTGCAACGTGGCACTGCATGGTCACTTCGGGGCTAAAAAGGGTAAATAGTATTTCGGGGCTAAAATGGGTAATTTTTACAAATTAGTTTAGTGAGTTCTTTTTGTTGTTCTCTTTGATTATGTGTATGTCTATTTTTTCAAATTAAGTCGTTATAATGCTCAAATTAGTCTACAAAGTTTAAACTTTAGATTAATATTTTATTTATATAATGTTATATTCAATTTATTATTAAAAAAAAAAATTATGATAGAGTCCATGTAATACCCGAATAAAATTGAGAACTTCGCAATAGCACTATTATAATGCCCGAGAACACTGAAATATTTTAATAATATTTATATTTGTGTCGTAATAATGCCCATATAAAAATATGAGTAAATTGTACAATAGTTGTCATAATGCATGCCCAAGTGACATTAAGACCTCATAGATATATTGTTACTTTGGCGAAATAAATAATGAAAATATAGCAAAATGCTTAGGATAATAAAATAATACCTAGGATTATGTCCATGCTATAATGTGAATTGTATCATGCATGCGCGCACAATCATGATGCCATGCTCGTGAAATATTTACAATCTGTAAATATGTCATTAGGCTACCAATTTTTGGACAACGTATAGGGATAACAAAATTAGAGGCAGTTATTTTAACTTTTTAAAACTAATATACTGTCACGCATGAACACACTAAATGCAATGAATACTAGAATCAAAGAATAAGAGCGGGAGTTCAATTTAGCGGTCTATGGTGAAAGGTAAGTATAATAACCTACTGAAATTTGATACTTATTTTTATATGTAATATTGTTTTATAAATGGAGCATAATTATTTTATGAACTAATATATTTATTTACTTATGAAGAGTTAAATGTTTTAAGATGTTTTATTAAATGATGATGTATGGAAGAAACGTTGTTAATTATTGCATGATTTATGAAAAGATAGAAGTACTGGATTTAACCTAATCATTTTGTGAGATAAAATAGTCACTCACTTTCAATAAATATTACATGTTTTAAGAGGACAAAGATTTCCTTCAAATTAAGTCGTAGAAACTCTCTTCAACTCAATCTATAAAAATGTCATGTATCCATTTTACATGTGAGAAGCACACGCTTGTTAAATAGCAATGACAAAGTTAGAAGAAACACATACTTTTTTAATAAAATTTCTTCCAATTCTATCATTGTTATTTAAAAAACATGTTGTTCTCACATGTAAAATGAACATGACATTTTTATAGAAAAGGTTGGACAAAGTTCCTTCAACCCAGTTTAGAGGAAAACTCAATCCGTTTTAATATGCTTTATGACTTATGAAATGAAATGTGAAGTGTATCATGATCATGACATACTACATACATGTGCATAAAAGGAATGATAAGACACTGAATAAAGGTAGGAGGAAGGCCCCAAGGTTGTAAATTAAGGATAATTAGTCTTTAGATTGGCGGAGTAAGGCTCCAGTGTTGGAAGATAAGTGAGGAATGTAAACGTTAGGGAGTAAGGTGTTAATAATTAGGGAATAATCACTATTTTTTCATCTATTTTTCATTGAATCAATACAATTAAATAGGCGCTCAATCATCCTATTTTTGTTCTATACAAATATCATGCCTAGTATCATGCTATAATCACAGCACGCTCATCTCCTTCCATATTAGCATACTTTCCATTCTAGAATATTTACTTCCCATTCTTGACATATTTACACAGCTCATGCCAACACTCCCCCTCAAGTTGATGCATATAGATCTCTCATGCACAACTTGTCGAGTGAGTTGTTGAACTCTTTACTCGATACTGCCTTAGTGAGTATATCTGCTAGTTGGTCTTCAGACTTCACAAATGGGAAGCAAATTATTTTTCCTTCCAAATTTTCCTTGATGAAATGCCGATCCACTTCCACATGCTTTGTATGGTCATGTTGGACTGGATCGTGAGATATCGCAATGGCAGATTTATTGTCGCAGAAGATCTCCATTTCTGAAGTAGGAGCAAACTCGAGTTCAGTAAGAAGTCTCCTAATCCACAGTAGTTCACACAGTCCCTTCGCCATTCCACGAAATTCTGCTTCAGCACTGGAGAGTGCTACTACTTTTTGTTTCTTGCTTCTCCAAGTGACTAGGTTCCCGCCTATGAAGATAAAGTAACCCGAGGTAGATTTTCTGTCTGAAATACTTCCAGCCCAATCTGCATCCGTATAGCCACCAATTTTTAGATGACTATTCTTTGAGAACATGAGTCCCTTTCTAGGCGATGCCTTCAAGTATCTTAGTATCTGGACTACAGCATTCATATGATCTTCACTCGGATTATGCATAAATTGACTGACTACACTCACAGCATAAGCTATGTCTGGACGGGTGTGTGAGAGATATATTAGTTTCCTAACTAACCTTTGGTATCTTCCTTTGTCCGTTGGAGTTTGGTCGGGGTATTCTCCAAGCCTATGATTTTGAACAATTGGGGTATCAACTGGCTTGCATTCCAACATTCCTACCTCTGTTAAAACATCCAGTACATATTTCCTTTGGGAGAGAAATATTCCTTCCCTAGACCGGGCAACTTCAATTCCCATAAAGTACTTGAGTCCTCCTAAGTTCTTCATTTCAAAATCGGTAGCCAGTGCCTTCTATAGTCTCGATATCTCTTCTTCATCATCTCCTGGGATAGTCATGTCATCCACATAGACAATTAAGACGGTTACCTTATTCCCTTTATGCTTTATGAACAATGTGTGATCTGAGTTGCTTTGCCTGAACCCATACTTCCGCATTGCCATACTAAATCGCCCAAACCACGCTCGAGGTGATTGTTTCAGACCATATAAGGCTCGTTGTAATTTGCACACAACTTTGGCATCCGTAGAGGCCGTGTATCCTGGGGGAAGGTCCATGTAAACCTCTTCTTCAAGTTCGCCATGTAAGAAGGCATTCTTCACATCAAACTGATGTAGCAACTAGTGAAGGTTAGCTGCAAGAGATAGCAAAATTCTTACAGTGCTGAGTTTTGCAACTGGTGAGAAAGTCTCTTGATAGTCAACCCTATATGTTTGTGTATAGCCTTTTGCTATCAATCTTGCTTTGTATCTTTCTACTAATCCATCTGTGCTTGATGGAGAATACCCATTTGCACCCTACTGCCTTCTTCCCTTCAGGTAGTGGAACTAAGGTCCATGTGTCATTCTTTAGTAAAGCCTCAATTTCTTCCTTTATTACCTGTGTCCATTTTGGATTAGACAAGGCTTCCTGGATTCCAGCTGGGACTTGAATTGAGGAAAGTACATGCTCAAATCCTTTGAGGGGTTTAGATAATCTCTTGGTCGACATGTAGTTGGCAATAGGACATATTGATCTTCGCTCTTCATCATCAGGGGAGTATCTTTTTGGTGGCTTGCCACGATTTGTCCTGAAAGGTAGTACATATACAGTAGGAGAATTCAAGTTACTGTTATCTAAATGTGTGTCAAGTGTGCTTACCTCGGGGATATTCTCAGGAGAAAGACCTACGGGTACTGTGGAAGGGGGGGGGGGGGGGGGGCTTCCATTGTCCAGAGGTGTGTCATGTTCAACCTGTGGTTCTTCTTCTTCACCATGTGGTTCTTCTTGTTCACCATGTGGTTCTTCACCCATCACTGTGTTACTATTTTTCCAGTCAAAGTGCACCCAATTCTGTTATTCACTCTGTGTCTCCCCCTGAAGGGTAGAATTGGGAGCGGAAAAGAAATGTTCTGATTCCAAGAAGGTTACATCCATAGTCACATAGAACCGACTGGTAGAGGGGCCATAGCATCGGTAGCCCTTCTGATGCACGGCGTAGCCCAAGAAAAGACACCGAATAGCACACGGGTCCAGCTTGGTTCGCTGGTTCTTGTGAAGATGCACATAAGCCACGCACCCAAATACTAGAGGAAGGAGCATGAGTGTGACGACCCGTTTTTTTTTTTTTTTTTTTTTTTTTTTTTTTTCTATACAAACATAAAACGAGTCATCGCAGTGGCACGACTACGTGTCGCTCAGCCAACATATGGCACATGCCCCATAACATGTACCTGATAATCAGAGTATAACATATATCTATCTATGCAGCGGAAAACATAAATCTGAATAGCGAAAATTACAACTTATACATCTATCACAACTTAATTACAACATTGAGCCATTTAACGTCTATCTGTTTGAGTCTTTATTAACACAATCATTACATAACAATAATGGCTTAACAAAGAATAAGTGACACAAACGTCACAAGCCATACCAAACCTATAAAATAGTGGACAACCCGTGGTCCGACAATTACAACTGTCGCTGCGAGCTTCAGTCATAATATCTCAAGTACACTGCTACCAACCCCTCAACTATACCGAAGTACCTGCAGCCAAAGAAACATCATCTACATGGTTGTGGTGGTATCCACATCCGCATAGGTGAAAGAATGAGTTTACCGCCTTAGCATGAAACACACTAAGACCTCAGTGGTATAAGACTGACTGAGTTTTCACAAAGAACCAACCTTTATTTTATTTTTAGTCG
Source organism: Alnus glutinosa (assembly GCF_958979055.1). NCBI lineage: Eukaryota > Viridiplantae > Streptophyta > Magnoliopsida > Fagales > Betulaceae > Alnus > Alnus glutinosa. Next base: position 11,489,967 of record NC_084888.1, on the reverse strand, counting down.
TGCGAGCACTATATTAGCCACAATTTACCAACAGCTAATGCAGCAAACACCGACTATTTAGAAAACATTTAAAACATACTATATAGCTGTGAACATATGTAGAAGTTCCAATCTACCGCTTGGAAGATTCTATATATAGACCCCTCTATAATAATACTTTTCATCGGTCGCTTGGACATATGTGCACACGATCACTCCATCACGATATCACGTATACACATAAGTCTTAAACAAAGAACATGGCATCTTACTATTCCGTACTAGGACAACATCCGTCAACAAAACACTCGCAACACCATCTCTAATCGTATTTCAACTTCGTGCCTTGAATGTCAATAGATCATGAGAGCACTAGAGCTAAACTCAATCATACTAACACGTCTTTCTTGAAGAACAAGAACAGACAACCTTTCTACTCATAGACATGCCATTACTCGCACCCGGGCAATCATGTATCCATGTACTTTCAAGTTCAATGTATGACCTTAACACATGACTATCCAATAGAAATATACATAAGATCTTTTTCATGAAGACTCTTATGCATACCAATACGTCTAGTAAAACTACTCATAGCATAAAAACATCTCTCACAAAACAATGCTATATATGCTATGCATGAACTGGGGCTAATAATGCTGCTGATACTGATATGCTGCTGATATTGTTATGCTGCTGATACTGATATGCTGCTGATACTGTTATGCTGCTGATTTACTGATACTACTGGTATGTATGCTCTATACTACATGCTCAATGTTCCGTGCTTGACTAGTATATATTTCACTACTGTGTCATGCTGAAATCATGCAGTTGTTAAATCACGTCCTTTTAAAACTAAACAAATCCAGCATTTTATCCAACACTTTGAAATCATTCAAAACTTAGTTTCTTTATAAAATCTACACAGTTTCAACATGACATGTTCTCAAACAATTTGCATAATTTAAATCTCAACCGCAGAACTCAACACTTTAAATCTAGTCAATACTTTTCACTCTTGCACTATCTCTTAAACATCTTTGATATAGTTTAAACATAATCGAAACTAATCAAATCATCTCAAAGCATATACATTTCATCATATGGTTGGTTCGGTTTCATAAACAGTATATATATTTTTATCAATCCAATACATATAAAAATATATATTTTCTCAGTGAGTGGAATACCCACCTTGGCTGCATTGGACTCTTGACTCGAACTCTACATTGGAGAATCCGTTGAAGTATCCAATCCAGACACTATCCTGCAAACGTTGGTATCGTTAGACTATGCTATTGAACTTCATACTTTATAACACATAAACTACCCGCGTACTCACACGTCGCATTACTCTATCTCTAGAACCAATTAAGTTCTTTTAACTACTATTAGGTCAATCCTTGCTTGTAGGTTCATATTTTATCACACTTATTTATCTTTAAGATACTTCTATTATTTTACTTGTCTATTTATTATATTAACAATGTATATTTGATTCATATACATTTATATGTATACACATACAACGCTTAAACCTAATCCGATGATACACATAAGTACTATGTATATATAGATAGGTGAATTAGTTACTAGGTTGCTACATAATTGATTTATATCACATTTATATGTTCTATAAGTCTAGTAGCTTATGCATATTAACTTAGGGTTATTTGGATAGTTTACATCATCATTTATCTCCTATGATATTAGTCTTAGGCTCTAGGTTTATATCTTAATTTATTTCTTATCCTTAAACACCATTGTTATTACATTCAACACTTTTATCTTTTATTAGCTACTAACCATCTAGGTAGTTTAGGTTATAGAACATAAATCTTATATAATATATCAATTTAACCACTCATTTTAGATTAGGTTACAATATATATATACATACTAACGCTTGAGGCATATACATAGATTTTCTATTAAAACCACATAGACACATACATTCTCCAAAACTACACCCTTCTCACCTAAAGCATCTCTAATTAGCCACATACAAACAACCATCAACAATCTAACACAATATCTTACGACCATCCACTTAGGAGCTCTTCCACAATCTCTACAAACTTGAACTTCAAGAAAACATCATCAAATAATCATAACATAAACCATCTCTAATAAACCTCCAAGTCTAACTATCCTTAGGCATCCACCAACATGAAAATCACCCAGAATTCCAACAACAACAATACCCAAACACCAAAAAATCATCTATAAACATTAATCTCAACCCTTAACAATTAATCATTAGCCAATTATCGCTAAACTACCAATCCAACCAGATTTGGTTCTACCAAAACATCCATCAAATTAAAATCTCAAACCACTCCAATATCACATTAAAGCCCCAATTGGTTAAACCAATCCCTACAACAATACATCCAAATATCATTTAAACAGAACATCAACAACAAAGCCCCAATTGGGACCTTCCAAAATCAAACTATTTTTGCTTAGCATGAACCCTAACTTACAAGCACAATCAATAACCCATAAAACTCTTAAGATTTCAACCTAAATCAACCCAAAAGGCACCACACCAAATCAGCCCATTAAAATTACCCTAATCAGCCCATCATCAGAAAACATTCAATAAAAATCACCAAAGACCCATTCAGCCACCTAGAAAATCATCAACAAGCCATAACTAAAATCAAATCCCAAATCAGCCCTACAATCTCCAATAAACCCCCATTCATTTTTGCAACCAAAAATCTTAAACATTAACCACTGAAAATCAACCCAAATCAAAACCCATAAGATTATTCATCAAAATGAGTAGCTTTCAAAACCCTATAATTTCATCTCAGCCAAGATCCAATCAAAACTCTAAAAATAAGATACCAATTTCATGCTATTAAACAATGGGTAACTTAAAACACAAAGAAATAGGGTTAGAGATTTTTACCAATTTTTGATTTCCCTTCCAGCAGTCTAAACCCACGAAAATCACTGAAAATCGCCACTTCTAGCCTCACCGGCGTCATTAGCTCCAACCCACCGACAACCCACTCCAAAAATCGCACCTCACGGCCTCACTCATGGGATGGGCGTGTGTGACAGAGAGAAAATGTGGAAGGGGAAGTGTTGTGCGGGTTTGTGGGTGCGAGAGAAAAACGAGGAGAGGAAGAAGAAAAAGGGGAAGGGTTCTACTGGCTGAGCGTGACCGAAGAGGAAGGAGAAGAGAAGAAGGGAGAGGGAACCGGGTGCTGGAATAGGGGAGGGGCTGCTGTCTACTGAAAGAGAGGAGAGAAAAAGAAAGAAAAGAGGAAAAGGGGGGGGGGGGGGGGGAGAGGCTGCTGGACGTGTATGAGATAGGAGGAGATTTGGGTGGTCCACATGAGTCAAGGGGAAAGGACAAGGGGATGTGCAACATTACAAAAATGCCCTCTAGCTTAACTAAGTATAATATTGTGAAATGGGCTATAATGGTAACTCATGGTTTGGATCTAAAAGACATTATCTTATTATTATTTTTTTCTCTCTTTTCTTGGCCTATCATTTACAAGCCCATAGGATAAAATAAACACTTCGTTTATTTTACCACACTAATTAGGCTTATTTTTATTTAATCCTAAAAACCCATTAATAATATTCTACCATTTTCTCTTCACTTTTCTAAATTAAATTCTCAAGTGTGATTTTACCACACTAAATGGGCTTACATTAATTTACTTTCTAATAAACTCATTAAATAATTTCTTGGATATTACAATGAGGGTCGTGGGTAGGGAGACATGAGAGGCCAGGGCCTGGAGTGGAGTCTGAAACTGCAAGACTTTTGAGGGGAGTCTGTTAAGAAGGTAGACAGCGGTAGACACCGCATCGAGCCAATATCAGGTCGACACATGCTTCCCATGTAGTAGAGCTCGGGCAGTCTCAAGGATATGACGGTTCTTCCGCTCAGCCACACCGTTTTGTTGAGGCGTTTGAGGACAAGATGTCTCATGAATAAGTCCATGGTTGTCAAAATAAGTGCGGAAACGCTGGTTAACATATTCGCCGCCATTGTCAGAGCGGATAACTCGGAGTTTGGCAGAAAATTGAGTTTGGATCATCGCATGGAACGATTGAAAGATCTAGAATACCTCGTCTTTATTTTTCATCAAATAGAGCCATTTCATGCGGGTACAGTCATTAGCAAAGATGATGAACCATCGAACTCCCAAGACAATAGAAATCGGGGAGGGTCCCCACACATCAGAGTGAACAAGTGTAAACGGAATACTGCTTTTATTAAACTTGGCAAATAAGAAGTACGGTGACTTTTAGCTACAATATAGGTAGGGCATTTCAATTCAGAGTGCACCATATTAGAGAAAAGTTCAGGGAGTACATGCTTTAGATAACCAAAATTTGGATGCCCTAATCATTGATGCCATAACTGGATTTGCCGTTCCCGACCATCACTGCGTACGTGAAAAACATGACCCGTGCTGACGTCATCCACATAATAGAGGCCCCCCCTTTTAGTACCATGCCCAATTATCTCCTTGATGAGAATATCCTGAAGAAGACAAAAATGAGAGTAAATTAGGACAACACAATTTAATTTTTCAGTAACTTGACCAACAGATAGTAGCTTATGTGACAATGATGGGATAAGTAATGTATGTGATAGTTGCAGAGACAGAGATAGGGACACAGTGCCCGCTCCTGTAACCAAAGAGACTACAACATTAGCATTCTTAACACAAGTGTGTCGCGGGGTAGATCTCATAGTAAAATCGGTATTATCGAAGGTCATGTGATATGTGGCCGCAGAATCAAGGAGGCAAGCATTGCGGTTGCCATCACTGGAGGAGGTTGCTAAACCTGAGCCAATCTTACCTATATCTGAGACCGGGTCTGCATCTAGGGACTTGGTTTGAGGAACCAAAGAAAGGTGAGGTTCGGCTGACATTACAGCTTCAGTGCCAGTGTTAGTATCTGCACCTCCATAATCCTTTTTTCTCTTAGCCTGCAATTCATACCACCAGTCAGGATAGCCATTTTTTTAAAAACAATTATCACTCAAGTGATTTTGTTTGCCACAGTGGGAACATTTCAAAGTGGTAGGGGCATTTTTGGCATTTCGTGACCTAGGGGCCACGTGTGGCTTTCCTTGGTGTGGGCTAGAGGCCGCACCAACATGTGAAGGGGCTGGATTTAGTTTCAGCCCCTTTGTAGCCAAGACAGCGCTGGGGTTCACGTCTGGATCACCAGAGCTCATGACGGCCTGCCGGAGTGATTCCCTGCGGACGTAGGCGTAGGCCTGCTCAATTGAAGGAAAAGGGCACATCTGGAGCACGTCACCCCGGATGTGGTCGAGTCGATTGTCCAGCCCGTCGAGGAAGAGGTAGACCCGGTCTTCCTAGACTAGGGCATTGTAGTGGTGGATGTCAGCGGCGCACTCCATCATATTTGGGCGGCGGAAGTCAATTTCACGCCAAAGGCCTTGAAGGTCGATGTAGTATTTCTCCAGGGAGCCGCCGGATTGTCTCAGTCGAGTGATGCGTCGCTGGAGTTCATAGACTTGGGAGGTATCACTGCCGTCAAAATAGGTCGTTGCAATGGCATCCCATACCGATTTGGCAGTGGGAAATCAGATTAAATTGCCAATAAGGGTTGGGTCCATCGAATTGATCAACCACCCTTTGACAATGGCATTGTCAGTTCGCCACTTTCTAAAGGATGGGTCGGTCGTTGGCTGTTGGGGAAAATTGCCATTGATAAATCCAGTTTGTCTTTGCCGGAGATGTACATCTCGACAACCTGGGACCAAAGGGCATAGTTGGAACCGTCCAACTTAATACCGATCGGAGCAGTCAAGTTTTCAGTGGACATGGTCGCGGTCTGAACTTTTGAGAGAGCTTCGGTCATTTGATGGGTGAGGGTGGTGAGCATGGAGCTAGTCAGTGGTGGAGGATCGCCGGCGTTGGTGACAGGTTCGACCATTGTTGACAGGTAAGGGCTGGGTTAGGGTTTTTTCTAAGAATAGGGCAAGGATCGAGTTACATGCTTTGATACCATGTTAACAATTAGGGAATAATCACTATTTTTACATCTATTTTCCATTGAATCAATACAATTAAATAGGCGCTCAATCATCCTATTTTTGCTCTATACAAATATCATACCTAGTATCATGCTATAATCACAGCACGCTCATCTCCTTCCATATTAGCATACTTTCCATTCTAGAATATTTACTTCCCATTCTTGACATATTTACACAGCTCACGCCAACATAAGGCTCCTTTAGCCGTAAGCAGGGAGCAAGGCCCCTATTAGCCGTAAGCGGGGGAGTAAGGCCCCATCAAAAAGCCATCGATGAGTTAGGCCCTAGAGAGCAAGACAGTAAAACAAGAATAAGAAATTGCATAACATGAGATTAATGGAGTTATGAATGCTTGTGATTGCTTTACATAGATTTACAACTAAGGTTATATGTAGTAAAGACGTAGTTAAGAAAAAACGATAAAGGACTTTTTATGTATTAGTAAAGAGTAATGATTCACTACCACCTAAATATACAACTTTTCACCATCTTGTCTATGTGGCAAGGTGGTCCCCCACTTTAATTTATTTTTAAAAAATAAAAAAACTCAAAAAGTAGTGGGGGACCACCTTGCCACATAGGTAAGGTGGTGAAAAGTTGTATATTTAGGTGGTAGTGAATCATTACTCATTAGTAAATGAGTCTATTGTCCTTATTTTATCAGCTATGCTTTTATATGGTCTTTCCTTGCATCACCCTCCTACATTATTTTGTGATAACAACAGTGCACTTCATATGACAGTCAATCCCGTTTTCCACGCTCGTACCAAACATATCGAACTTGATGTTCACTATTTTCGGGAAAGAGTCGCTGCCGGTCTCCTCATTACTCGTTATATTCCTTCTGCCTTACAAGTGGCTGATATTTTTACCAAGGCACTTCCTAAAGACCACTTTCAGGCTCTTCGAATCAAGCTTGGAGTTTTGCCTCCGCCGCCCTCCAGCTTGAGGGGGAGTGATAAAGAATCTCATATAGATCGAGCTTCATCAATCGTGGGAGAAGATATGCCTTTAGTTTAGGAAGATAAAAAATCTGGAATGTTACCCTTGCAGATTTCATTTAGGAATAGCGGCTGTTGTGGTCCTCTTCATTTAGGAAGGTACCGTTGTGAACCCTGGTAATGGACTTTTGTATCATTATCGACTTTTCCATATAGGTGAAAACTCACCCGCTGTAGGCTTAATAATCATTGCAGACTTCCCTTGATAGAATAGCACATGCCATATATATAGTGACATGCCTTCCTTTTGTATTATTATTCAATAAATAGAAGAACTACTCGGCTAGAGCACTCATGTTTTTGAGAAGCTCTTTGTCATTCTTAAAACCAATTGCCTTCATTTTCTTCAGATTTTTTGCCATACCAAATAACAAAAACTAGAAAGAAAAAAACAACAACAAAATAATCAGAAAAGATCTTACACTGAAACAAGCGAAGCCTAACTATTAGGACAAAAAAAAAAACGGATAATTTGATTAAGTTGCCTAGTCGGATTTGAACACATTCTCATTCAATTCATTTTAGTTACCAACTCATGGGTCATGGGTCTTCATACAGGCTATTAGTACGAAAAAAATGAATTAGCCAACATGCCAGAAAAATTGTGTTTTTAGGCTGCTTTTATATTACAGCTGTTTCTTTACATCTATATCATGTGAAAATACCAGAGTTATGAGACTAGTCAAAGTGGTTTTGTCCTAAATAAAAACTACATAACAATACAATTTAAATAGAATTGTATTATAAACCTTTCTATTAAATTCTAATAAATTATGAAGATATCAAATTAGTTATGTCCAACCGTACATAAAAACTAAGCCAATTATGTAAATAGCTCTCGACTAAGCTTATATATATAGACACATATTTCCATTAATTAGTAATCTGTCCAGGGTTCTCCATAAACTACTTCCTTAAGATTCTTTAATAACTTCCTCACTTTTTTGATTACCTGTACATGACCTTTTCATAGCCGATACTGAATTTCTGTTTAAATATATATAAAGTTTTGCAATAAGCTTGAATGGTTTGTGACTGCCTTACCTTAACTTAGGTAAAGGCTTTGTATTTATAGAATATTCAGTTACAAAGGACAATGTTGCACCGAGTATTTATCTTTGTGAAAGCTGTGGATTTGATATATTCAGCTGGTCTGCTAGGATGAGTTGATATTGAAGCAGACATATCCTTGACAAAATAAGAATTAATTATTCAAAAAGAAGAGGAAGTTTTCAACTTTTGTTTTTCAATGGCCAATACCAAACTAAGATGCATATTTTTCTTGCTAGCCATATCTCATGTGCTAAGTGATAGATTTGTTGGCGGAAGAAGGATTGGTAACATGGAAAGCAAAGAGTTAATTAAGCCTAAAGGAACTGTCAAAACTATTGAGGTCATTATGGATATATATTATATCTTAGTTTTATTTTTCTTTTGATTCTAGATAATCTCTTTCTTCTCTCTTCATTTTCTCTCTATGTATTTTTTTGAAAATTTTCATGCTTATCCATGGTATAGTAAAATCTTTGCAGGGTAAGGATGGTGACGTAATAGATTGTGTAGATATCTATCAACAACCTGCTTTCGACAGTCCATTACTTAAGAATCATACGATACAGGTGTCTTAATTGTTTTTCATGTTATACGAGCTTCTTCATTGTTTTTCCTAACTGATCAGCTAATGTTTTACGATATGTAGGTCCTTTATTATTGTATCAGTCGTTTTATGTTTAAACGATTCTTATAATTGAAGACAAAGCTAAAATGTTCAAGAAGACAAACACTTAAATACTAATCGATGCAATTTCTTTTTTTTTTTTTTTAAATATAAATCCTATTTTAAAATTTGCAAAGTTAATAAATTTTACAGTTTTTCTTCTTTTGGGGTGGTGGGCTGTCATTTCATATGATGGTGTTATATCCATAAAAAATAAAAGCTTTTTTTTTTTTTTTTTTTTTTTGAAAAAAGAGAAAAAAAAAAAAACAAAACAAAACAAAATTTCCCATGGATGTCAGCTAACTCAACATGTAAGATTTTTTTTTAATTTTTTAATTTTTTTAATTTTTTTTAATTTTTATTTTTTTGTCATTGTACAAGAGACCTATGATTGAATCTTTGCTTAAGAGTAATGTTAAAAATCACATTTTTATTCCACTACCATGCACAATGCTGATTTGGCAAGAGCAACCAAGCCTTGTTAAAAAAAAAAAAAAATTGAAGGGTTGATTGGTATTGACACATCAATATGATGGGGATAGTTGCGGGATTAAAATGTAGTTTCTAAAATCGCTCATTACTTATATATACTAAAGGAAAGATAGAAGATTTAAGCTTAAGTGAAAGAAGAAGGTTACGTACCTCCCGGCCAGTGACTTCAAACTCTTCCTTAACAGTCAATCCCATCATATTAAATATTTAATTAAAATTGAAAATTAGTCATAGAATTAGAGTTTAAATTTGAGATCTTTACTTCGATACATGTTAACTTACCAATTGTTCAAAGATAAAATAAAATAAATTTAATTATGCTACCATGGGTCTTGGGAAAGTTGTGAAAGGAAGGCAAGTACTAATTAAAAAACTTAATAATTTGCCTATCCTTTGAAACACTTCATTTTCAAGATATATATATATATATATATATTGATCATTAGTATGAAATCTGTAAGAAATTTTGGTTTTGGCTTTTTATTCTGGCAAATGAGGACTAAGGGTATCTTTAAAATTGCAATTTCTTAGACAAAAAATGTGATTTTAAACCAAATTGCAAAAAATGAATCGTTTGGGATTGCGTACGTATTTTAAAAAATTGCGATTTGAAAACGCAAATAATTTGTGCTTTCAAATTGCAGGAAATAAGATACTTTTTTGAAAACATATAATTTTAAAAGCTAAACTGTGATTTTAAAGGCCAAAATGTGATTTTGTTCAAACACTTAACTCCGTTTTCAAAATCACATTTTCAAATCACATATTTTAAGATTGAAAATCCAAACGGACCCTAAGTCTAACTATATTAATTAATTTTTTTATGGTTAATCAGATGGAACCCAGTTCAATTCCAAATGTAACAAACAGAGAATTCTCCAATGTTGAGTTGTTTCAAGGTTGGCTTGAGGATGGACAATGCCCTAAAGGAACAATCCCAATTAGACGTGCACAAGACATTGAATTTGATGCACACCATGGTATACCCCCAATTGCACATCGGAAAAAGCTTAATATTAGCCTTGATTATGATTATAATCGTGGTCATGAGGTATATCATGATATTTTAAAAATTTCTTAAACTAATTTCAAATTAGGTTTCTTTGAATTTATTGATCATTTTTTTTTTCTTCTCTTTTTTTTTACATATGAATTATATTTGAAATAGTATGCCGTAGTTGATCTGCGTGGTGGCAACTACTATGGAGCACATGCATCAATTAACGTATGGAACCCTGCGACATATAATGGGGAAATTAGCATTGCTCAAATATGGCTTGCATCAGGTCCTAGAGACCTACTAAACACCATTGAAGCTGGATGGAAGGTGTGTTTTTGATCAAATATAGTCCTTAATTCTCACAAAGAAAACTAAACATCGATCAATTAAGATTAACATTTGCTTTTGATTTTGAGTGTAAATCTAAATGTTGAAACAATTAGAAACTTTCGGATTTCAGACATATAAGCATTTGGAGGATATATATATATATATATATTTTTCTCATCAATAATTTCATGGTTCAGGTTAATTCGCAAGACAAGCAAACCAGGTTTTTCATATACTGGACTGTAAGTCGGCTCATTTCCTTCCAGGCATGCATGATATATATAATTAACTTAAATTGGCATTAGGAATAATCCCCATCAAAGCAATGTTATATATTGCATGAATGCATGCATACACGTGTCAAATCGCTAATTAATCAAGCTATTAATTTATGTGGTTGTAAGCGTGATGGGTACCAAAGAACTGGGTGCTACAATCTTGACTGTCCTGGTTTCGTGCAAGTAAACCATAGATTTGTAATTGGTTCTCCCATAAAGCCTTTTTCAAGCTACAAAGCGAAGCAATATGAGATAGGAATAACCATATACAAGGTACGTAATATATATGCATATGCATGTCTATTTCATGTCTATTTTTGCTGTACTCAAATTCATTTTCTAGTTTACTAAATTCTCCAAGTTATATATATGATTCAGAATAACGGAAATTGGTGGCTACAAGTGCAAGATCAGGTACTTGGATACTGGCCTCACTTAATCTTCACAAGATTAGCAACCAGTGCTACCGGAGTTAGCTGGGGTGGAGAGATTTACAACAAAGGCCAAGGGGGTCATCACACATCAACTCAAATGGGGAGTGGACATTTTCCGAGTGAAGGATATGGAAAAGCAAGTTATTTTCGCAATATTCAATATATGGATTATACAGGCAGATTCAATGACCCTGATCAGGGATTGGTAGCATATGCAACGAAACCTTCGTGCTATAGTATAAGTGTTGCCAACAATAAGAATGGAGGCTATGGAACCCATTTCTTTTTTGGAGGTCCTGGGTACTCGGCAATATGTCCGACTTAGAAAGGAAAGCGAAAAACAAAAATGATAGTATTGAGAGTAATAAATTACATACATATTGGAGAAATCAAAATGTCTTGAGAAGTGAAAAGAATATCACTACAGCCTGTACCCTCCAATTGTATTTTCAAAAATATTTTTTATAAGTTGAAATTCGGTCATTAATTGGATAAGTTTTGTGCCTATACTAAAGCTCGATCTGTTTGTTATTTTTATTTTTATTTTTTTTAAAATAATAATTTCTTACTTTAATTTGAGTGTTTGATGCGGCATAAAATATTGGTCAACCTGAAAATGTTTTTAGTTAACTAAGAAAAATAACAATTATGAGGCATAAAATGATTACGCTTTTCATTTGTGTAAATCATTTTCAGTCACACTCTCACACACCTAGGCAACCAATTGTGAGAGGGCCCCATATGAAGCCTACTTGCCTGAGTAGGTCTCGAGCTTCCTGAACACTTGCCTGGTAGAAAAATGGCCAAGCTTTATTACACCTCCAAATGCATTCTATTCTCAGACACTCTTTTCTTCCACAACCCTTCTTCGTAATGAAGATGGAAGGATCTAGCGCCCCGACTTTCTAAACAAACCGTAAGTGTAATTATCTAGAATTACATGTAACACTACTAAATAAAACAACATCAGTTTTTTTTTTAAAATATCAAAATTTTCCTCAAAAGTATAATTGTACCAAAACATTTAAGAACTTCACATATTTTATATATCAACAACTAAAGCATAGTTTACCAAAACTGCCACAGACAGCAGGCTACATCCTTTACAAGGTTAACAACCATACACTATAGATCAAAAGTTGCCATAAGTGGCATACTAAAATACACACATCCAAAACTCCAAGTATTTCTACTATTGATCTTAAATACAGTAGTCTTCCGAAAAACTGAGGCCTCTAGTCAGCCTCTCTCGTCATAGATTAGACATTCGTACAGGTCCGCTTCTTCTTCTTCTTCATTTTCAACCGCATCTATAAAAATTTATAGGTAGAAGAGTGAGTCTACGGCTCAGCAAGTTCAAGCAAACTGACCATTTCTAATCTAAGCCCTCAGTTGTTTATAAAATATCTCATCACCAGCGCTTACTAGACAGCCACGTATGCAGGGTTTTCACAAGGTTATTTTCAATAAAAGTATGGCTAAATAGTAATAATAAAACATCAGTTTGATACATAATAATAAAACATAAAAATCTTTCTTTGCATTAATTAACTCCACATTTTATAATATGAAGCAGTAAAACATTTCATAGCATGATAGGTAAAACATCAGTTAAAATTAACATACTTTAGCACATAACATTGTATAACATAACATAACATAACATAACATAGCATAACATCTCAATAAGTGAATTTATACTCCCACTTATCTCCAGGAGTTTGCTAAGTGCAACCCCACTTAACGGCAAGGTTGCTAATAATTTATCTTTCTTATAACTTCGAGTAGGTGTCAAGTGATACCCGACTTAACCGCAAGGTGCTAATAATTTATCTATCTCATAGCTTCAAGGTGTTAGGCGCATAATCCCCACCTAACCGCTGGGCCTTGGCATCCATTCAAACATAATTTTCGTATAATATTATCATTTTCACAAATCACATTTTTCTTCAAAACTCAATCATATCCTTTTGAAAACACATTTTCATTTAACACATATGTAAAACATTTCAAAATATATTCATACATGTTAATTAAAATAACAGGGCTCGAGAAAACATACATACATGCTTTTATAAAATAATGCATGGTCAGTAAGTTTAAACTTACAATTCAAGCTTATACTCTTATGATAACTCTCTGCGCCTTCATAAATTTTCTGCATTAACATTGTATCTTCATATTAGCCTATATTCTTAATTTCTCATTCCTAAGCCTTACTTTAAATCCTAAAAAAATTTGGGCAGCATAACGCAATGTTTACAATATCATAAATGCAACTTGGGCGTCATAACGACATATCTAAATATTTTAATATTATTTGGACATCATAACGACATATCTAAAATATCTTAGAACTATTTGAGCATCACAACCACGCTATTATAAAATATCTAAAAATATTTAGGCAGCACAACCACGTATTTATAATTTTAAAAGAATGATTGAATATAATATCATTTACTGAGATATTCAATCACATTTTTCCCAACAAATTAAGCATTATATCAACATAATATAAATTTTAACAATTAGAATAGACATAAACTAAGAATAAAAGAATTTATACCTAGCAATTCTACTGCTCCAAAATTTTATCACTATTTTAAATATTTCTCTCTTTTTCTTTATTTATTTATTTTTTTTTTTCTTTCTATTACTCTGAGTAACCGAGAAGGAGAGTAAATTTTTTTTTTTGTGAGAAAACTGTTGCAGGTTCGTGGGTATTTATAGGTAAAATTTAAAGGACACATCTGGGATTTCTTAAAAAGATCAAATATGGGCGCTTTAAGCCTTCACGTGAAAAGGCTTCACTTTCCCATTTCCTTTCTCCTCTGTTTGACTTGTCAGCACTCTCATTTCCTCTCTTTTGAAAACTCCTCCAAACTTGGTTTAGATTTTGTCTTATTCTTTCACTTTTCTTCATCCATTTTCTTTTGAAACAAAACTACTCACTTCGTCGGATTCTTTCCCCTTTTTTTTTTCTTCTTTGTACAGACGTTGACCCTCTTACTTTTTCTCATCTTTTAAAGCTACCTACTTGAAACCCATCTTAAAATCACAAAAGTAATTTTAATTTAATGACCCATTAATTAATTTTTGTATAATTTACATACATATTTTTCTTAATTAATTTGTTTTAAGTCAAAGTACTTCAAATATTAAATGTTAAACCATCCATAAAATGTATCAAAGTCTAGTTCAAACGGTCCACTTTTAGTTCAAACAGATGACATGAAATTAGACATTAATTATATTTTTCAAATATATTTAATCTTACGTAAAACTATTTATAATAAAGTATTATTAGTTTACTTAATAAACTCTTTGAGTGTTACAAAGGATATGACGAAGTTATGGTTAATTTCATTTTCATTTGACCGCTTGATGCATGATGAGAAGGCCACAAGGGCATTTTTGGCAACCAATACTAGACATAGAAAGATTTGATTGAAAAAATTCTTCAAAAACCATGGAGATTAGAATTTACGTACTATCAATATGTAATAGAATACTAACTTAATTGTAATAACATACATGATTGAACTTGAATGGAAGTACTTTGTGCAAAACTTTATAGCTATATTTGTGGTTGAATTTAAATGGTAATATTTACGATTGAACTTTTGTCGGGAGTTTAAATGCTTTAACCATCCCCCAACCGGCTGTTTTAATTAAAATAAAAAATAAAAACATTTTTTTATCAAAAAGAGGCGGGCAGGAGACGGTTAAACGTCCCCTGCCAATCAGGCCTCTATTTATGGCTCTCCTAACTTGAAAATATATCATCATTGTTAGTCAATATGTGTATTTTTTTTTTAATTAAACATAAGTTTTAGGTTGATTTTTTTAGTTGTTTTATATTAATATTTTTTATATTGTGAATGAAAGTTGATATTTATAGGTTAATATGATTGAATAAAAATATAAAAAATATTTGTTGATTTTCCTTACAAGCCAAATACTGGAAAAATGTTTTCAGTTGAAATTGTTTTCCTGAAAAATGATTTCAACGCCGAAACAAACATGGCTTAAATGTCAAATGAAAATGATCAAAGGTCAGAAGCATGTAAAAAGGACAAAAACAAAACAACTACCCAATCTGCATGCTATAATGACAAAAAAGTGGTTAAGATCAACTAGTTGAAGATTATGTAAATGTCAGACGAAAAATTAATGTGTCCATTAATTCTATTTTTATTTTTATTTTCAAATTGTGATTGTTAATCAACATCCTTTTCATTACATTTGTCCATGCGATAGTGGCATTGGCCAAAGTGGTTGAGATCAACTAGTTAATTAAAGATTATGTAAATATCGGACGAAAAATTAATGTGTCCATTAATTTTTTTTTCTCAAATTGTGATTGTTAATTAACTTCCTTTTCGTTACAACTAATTTTATTTCATACTCTACCAAGAGAAAATTCTCATACAAATTAACACGACTTTAAACGTGATGTACACTCTAGAAGTTTGAACATTCATCAAACGAAACTCTTTGAAATTGATACAAGGAGGCGTGGCTCTAATACCAACTAATGCGGGAAAATATGGCTCTTACAAAACCCCGAAAAAAGTTAATTAATGTCCCAATCTAAGGAAAATGGAAACAACATCTGGGCCAAAGTTACAAATGAAGCTCCTTGAAATCACTTATAAAGTTCATCGTCACTTATCAATGAATTATTATAGGACTTAGCACCCATTCAATATCTTTGTAATCCACCTACCTAATGTTGGACTAATCTATGGGTATCACAATCTCCCCCACTGAAATCCTTGACATTATTTTCAGGATTCATATCATGATACAGTTCCCCACATGATGTTACTAGGTTGCTGATACCATTGCCATGACCCAAAAAAAATGCTTACCACGTCTACAAAATTACTCTAAAAGGGCTATTCAAAGTTAAACTGAGAAAACTCAACTCATGAGTGTTTCTTATTGAAAAGTGGAGAAAATATATCATAAATTGCGACATAAGCCGTCCTAAGTGATTTTATATAGAAAAACAAGTCCAAACCTTACTAGGAAAGCAAAATAAGACGAAATTGATGGACCGAGTCTCTTAAGAAGTCACCAAGGTCGATGGATGATATCTTGAAGGTCTAGAATGGCAACCCGAATGAAAATTATCCAGATAAATCATCACGATAGTGATGTCTCAAATTCAAGCATGCCTTTCAACATTGTATAAAGGTAGGGACCTAGATTTATGAAGTTGGTTGGCCTAAATTTGTGTTCCAAATGTGGAGATGAACCACAGATTTCACAAATTTGGTTAAAATTAATTTTAAAATGCATAACAAAATGCCATATATTTCCAGAACCTACGACAATTACTTAAAAGAATCTTCAAAAAGTAATGTTAGAAACCACATTTATATTGTATGATCAATCATTCAAGGATACGTCGAATTTTTAGATTCTCGAAACTATCTCTCCTCTGTAACACCTAGTCTAAACTCATGGCAATTATTTTATTAATAACATAAAAAGAAATTACAAAACCTAGATCTTTTAAATATTCTAAAAAATATATTATGTACGAAAAGCCTTATTAAAATATTTTTAATATGCATGCATGAACAAGTTTTCCATAAAGTGTATTTGAAGGTACGTTAAAATAAAAAATTTAAAATTAATTTCGAGATTTGAACGATCAATCTCACGACAAACGATCGATGTGCAGTTGCCTCAAACGATCAATCCCACATCGAATGATCGTTGCACAACTGTCTACAAACCATCAACCCTCAATGTTCGAACGATCAAGGATAGCCATCATACAATTAAATTTTGACACCTCAGCCTTTTTAAACGTGCATAGGAGACCAATATATTCATCTTTACACCCATTTTGCCATCCCCTTGCCTAAAGAAAAAACAAAAACTTAGAGAGAGAGAGAGAGAGGGAGTTTGAGAGAGAGAGAGAGAGAGAGAGAGAGAGAGAGAGAGTGAGGATTCTTAAAGTTCTACCTTCAAAAGAGATAACCCCTTGCCTTAATTTCATATTTATTTTTTGTTATAAGTATATTAGCATGATGTTTAGTTACTGCTTAGGTTACCTTTCCTTAGTTTATTAATTTGGGTTATTGATTTGAGTTTCTATGTTGAAAATGATAGATTTCATGATAAGTTAGATATTATTTGGAAATGGATGATGCTTACTAGGCTTTCGTGGACTATTAGGAAACTTGGTTGAACTTGAAATTAGGTTTTGATAGGAGTTTTAGGCAACTTTTGGTATATGTCAGCATCAAACGATTAACTCCCAAGGGTCGAACCATCAATGCAGACATAAAAGGATAATACTGAAACTGAGAAATTTCAGTTAGATAAATTGTGTGCTTTTCGGCGTTCTCGCAAGGCTTTACCTGAATAACATGGCTCTTAAGTTAACATTCTCTTTCTCATTTTGTTAGAACAACTCACTCTAATTAACACAGTAGCTCACTAATTGTTATACTAAACACACTATATTATACACAAAACACATTCTGTTAAACGCAATACAAAACAAATGAAACGAATATATTTTAGACTTTTCTAATGCCATGCATCTAGTTATATTGAAATTAATCCCAATTTTACGTTACATTTGCCACGCATCCTTAGGAAACCGAGCTTTATCAGGTGTGTGACTCCTCGAGTCCACACTTGTCTTCTTCCAATGCATTACTTTACTAAACCCCTTTCAGTTACTATGAACAAAACCTCTGAAACTTTGTAAAACTCCTACCATTATTACTTTTTTAGACATGTTCTTTGCTATCCATAAAACATTAAAGAAAAAAAATTTGACAACAAAGAACTATCGTTACAAATGAGATCATACCGGCCAGTTGAAGAGATGATAAAAGGGAACAAAATTTCTTGCTAGGGGCCAATAGCAGAAAATCTTTTTTTTTTATTTTTTTATTTTTCTTAAGAGTTGGGGTGGTGGCGGCCTATACTGATCCCCCCACTCCCTCTGTCCTGAGTGCAATATTTCGGATTATTTCCAATCAAATCAATACTTCTTTTTTTATCAATACTATCTACATATCTTTGCCTGAATTTCTGCCGAATACGTAAATGGAATAACAAGGCAACACAGATTTTAAAAGCGACAGTATCTTTAAAAAAAATAAAAAGAATTCCTTACATAATTTCATTCGATATAGTATACGGGGCCGGCTCGATATATTGTGAGATCGTAGACGACAATTTCAGACGATGCCTTTATATATATATATATATATATATATATATATATATATATATATATATATATATATATATATATATATATATTATTTTTAATAATTATTTTTCTTGAATTTAAGATTTAACATTTTATTGCTAGTAATAAATTTGTCGGCTTATATTTTTTAGATTCAATTATATTTTTTTTATTCTTCTATGTTTAAAGCTTTTCATAACTAATGCATATTTTTAGCAAATATTTATGATTGAAAATAAAAAGATGGCATAAAAAAATAATAGAATAGAACCTGATATATGAAAGACGTTTTACTTTATAATAAAATTATCTAACACTTTTAATCAGTATAAGACATTTTTTTAATAATTAGTAATTAATTTATACAGACAAAATAATAAACTAGCATCCTTCCATGGTTCTATATGCCGAATATTAGTTTATTAATATAAGTTTTTGTTGAAAAAAATTTTGTAATTATTATTTTATAAGTGAACTAACTCCTTTCCGGCTTTTCCTTTTTGTTTTTGTTTAAAAAAAAAAAAAAAAAAATACTGAGTTGCATTGGAAAACAAAAAGAAAAGATTTTAGCCACACCTTTTCATCTTATCTCTGACCATGACACCGCGTCCACACGTTTTGTTTGAAATGAAAAAACCCACCATCAAAAACATCAAGCTCTTCACAGGATCGAAAACAAAGTACTGAAGAGATGTTTTTTTAAAAAAAAAAAACAGCAGAGCTCAACGGTGTTCAATACCTCATGCACTTTAATTGGGTGCGAGATTGCCGAATGGAGCAGTGGTCCTACGCCTCGTAGCTCCTACTTCTTGGCTGCCGGAGGAAACTTTTGGTAATTTGCTGAGAGAGATTATTTTGTATTTGTTTTTCCAAAACAAATAAAACAAAATCTTGGGTCGACTTCCATGGATTGGAGTTGATCGGGAGTCACGACAACAATGGGCCTTCAAGGGACCCAAATCTTGGGTCTCCCCCTGCCAAGACCTCCTGGAATTAAGATCCCCTCAAATTCTTTGTCCGAATTTAATAGAATTCAGACAAGTAGTTGTGAGTGAGCATTTATAAGACCCACCTGACCAAATAAAAGTTGGGCTGCCCAACTACTTATCCGGTCAGGTGAATCTCATAAATGCTTACTCACAACAACCTGTCCGAATTGTATCAAATTCAGGCAAAGAATTTGAGGAGATCCTGGTCTGACCTCCTGTTATGAAAAATGAAATTCAAGCGGTACGTTCCAGAAATATAAATATAATTATATTATTGAATATTTGACGGGACGCGACTTAAGCCCGGTTGAGATAATATAATTATAAATGCACGTATCCCAAACGACGTTCCTATAACAATAACAAGTTAACAACACAATTCTACTTTCAATTTCTTCACCATTCTCTCTCCGCCCCTACAATCATAATCACAAATTAACCAACACCATGACGGTATACAAATGGCTTTGTTTTTAACTTAATATAATTAGTAAATCAAAAAGAAAGAAATCTTTTTCTAGTTGAAATTCTTTCATAAAAGAATATTACTATTTTCCATTTTGGGTCAAAAGATTGAGTGTGACTCAGAAATTAAAAGTCAATTCAAATGAATTTATTTTCATAAAAGAATATTTCATGTGTTGAAAGCACTTAGTAAAAATTTGGAGATAATCGGAGCCCGGTTGAGGTCCAATTAAATAAAATATGGAAATTGAAATGGAATTATCGATAACCCAAAATTTAATTTAGGTCAAATAGACTCAGACCGCTTTATGCCATGCGTCAAAACGTTCAGCTCATATAGATCTATATTCTCATAAAATTTTCTGACGATCGAAGGCTGGGAATGAATCAATTGAATTAGAGTGTTAATAATTAATAATAAAATATAACCATAAGTTTACTAAAAAAAAAAAAAAAAGAGGCTAGAGCCACTTGATGGGTGTGACACCCAGCAAGTGTTGCAACGTGCCACCGCATGGTCACTTCGGGGCTAAAAAGAGTAAATAGTATTTTGGGGCTAAAAAGGGTCATTTTTACAAATTAGTCTAGGGTGTTCTTCTTGTTGGGGCTAAAAAGGGTAATTTTTACAAATTAGTTTAGGGTGTTCTTCTTGTTGTTCTCTTCGATTATGTGTATGTTCATTTTATTCAAATTAAGTCATTATGATGCCCAAATTAGTCTACAGAGTTTAAACTTTAGATTAATATTTTATTTATATAATGTTATATTCAATTTATTATTAAAAAAAAATTATGATAGAGTCCATGTAATACCCAAATAAAATTGAGAACTTCACAATAGCACTATTATAATGCCCGAGAACACTAAAATATTTTAATAATATTTATATCTATGTCATAATATGCCCGTATGAAAATATGAGTAAATGATACGACAGTTGTTATTATGCATGCCCAAGTGACATTAAGACCTCGTAGATTTATTGTTACTTTGTCGAAATAAATAATGAGAATATAGCAAAATGCTTAGGATAATAAAAAATACCTAGGATTATGTCCATGCTATAACGTGAATTGTATCATGCATGTGCGCACTATCATGATGCCATGCTCGTGAGATATTTACAATTTGTAAATATGTCGTTATGCTGCCAATTTTTGGACAGCGTATAAAGATACAAAATTAGAGGCAGTTATTTTAACTTTTTAAAACTGATATACTGTTGCGTCTGAGCGCACTAAATGTAGCGAATACTAGAATCAAAGAATAAGAGCAGGAGTTCAATTTAACAGTCTACGGTGAAAGGTTAGTATAATTACCTATTGAAATTTGATACTTATTTTTATATGTAATATTGTTTTATAAATGGAGCATAATTATTTTATGAACTAATATATTTATTTACTTATGAAGAGTTAAATGTTTTAAGATGTTTTATTAAATGATGATGTATGGAAGAAACGTTATTAATTATTGCATGATTTATGAAAAGATAGAAGTACTGGATTTAACCTAATCTAAGTTATGAGATAAAATAGTTACTCACTTTCAATAAGTATTACATGTTTTAAGAGGACAAAGATTTCCTCCAAATTAAGTCGTAGAAACTTCCTTCAACCTAATCTATAAAAATGTTATGTATCCATTTTACATGTGAGAAGCATACGCTTTTTAAATAGTAAGGACAAAGTTAAAAGGAACGCATACGTTTTTAATAAAATTTCTTTCAATTCTATAGTTGTTATTTACAAAACATGTTACTCTGACATATAAAAGGGATATATGACATTTTTATATACTAGGTTGGAGAAAGTTCTTTCAACCGAGTTTAGTGTAAAACTCTATCCGTTTTAAGATGCTTTATGACTTATGAAATGAAATGTGAAGTGTATCATGATCATGACATACTACGTACATACATGTGCATAAAAGGAATGATAAGACACTAAATAAAGGTGGGAGGAAGGCCCCAGGGTTGTTAATTAAGGATAAGTAGTCTTTAGATTGGCGGAGTAAGGCCCCAGTGTTGGAAGGTAAGTGAAGAATGTAAATGTTAGGGAGTAAGGCTCCCTTAGCCATAAGTAGGGAGTAAGGCCCCTATATATTAGTAGTAAGCGGGGGAGTAAGGCCCCATCAAAAAGCCATCGGGGAGTTATGCCCTAGAGAGCAAGACAGTAAAACAAGAATAAGAAATTGCATAACATGAGATTAATGGAGTTATATATGAATGCTTCTGATTTCTCTACATAGATTTACAAAGGTTATATGTAGTAAAGACGTTGTTAAGAAAAAATGAAAAAGGACTTTTTATGTATTAGTAAATGACTCTATTGTCCATATTTTATCAGCTATGCTTTTATATGGTCTTTCCTTGCATCACCTCCTACATTATTTTGTGATAACTACAGTACACTTTATACGACAGTCAATCCCGTTTTCCACCCTCGTACCAAACATATCAAACTTGATGTTCACTATGTTTGGGAAAAAGTTGCTGTCGGTCTCCTCATTACTCGCTATGTTCCTTCTACCTCACAAGTGGCTAATATTTTTACCAAGGCACTTCCTGAAAACCACTTTCAGACTTTTCGAATTAAGCTTGGAGTTCTGCCTCCACCGCCCTCGACCTTGAGGGGGAGTGATAAAGAATCTCATACAAATCGAGCTTTATCAATCGTGGGAGAAGATATGCCTTTGGTTTAGGAAGATATAAAATCTGGAATATTACCGTTGCAGATTTCATTTAGGAATAGTGCACTCTCACACGCCTAGGCAACCAATTGTGAGAGGGCCCCATATGAGGCCTACTTGCCTGAGCAGGTCCTGAGCTTCTTGAACACCTGCCTAGCAGCAAAATGGCCAAGCAATTGCACTAGATTATCTCAATCACACCTCCAAATGCATTCTATTCTCACACACTCTTTTACTCCACAACCCTTCTTCATAATGAAGATGGAATGATGTAGTGCCCCGACTTTCTAAATAAACCATAAGTGTAATTATCTAGAATTACATGTAACACTACTACAAAAAATAGTAGCAGCCTTTTTTTTTTCTTTTTTTTTCTTTTTTAAATATCAAAGTTTTTCTCAAAAGTATAATTGTATCAGAGCATTTAAGAACTTCACATATTATATATATCAACAACTAAAGCTTAGTTTACCAAAACTGCCACAGACAGCAGGCTACATCATTTACAAGGTTATTAACCACACACTATAGATCAAAAGTTGCCATGAAATACACACATCTAAAACTCCAAGTATTTCTACTATTGACATTAAGCACATTAGTTCTTCCAAAAACTGAGGCCTCCAGTTAGCCTCTATTGTCATAGATTGGACATTCGTACAGGTCTGCTTCTTATTCTTCCTCATCTTCAACCGCATCTATAAAATTTATAGGTAGAAGAGTGAGTTTACGACTCAGCAAGTTCAAGCAAACTAACCATTTCTAATTTGAGCTCACAGTTGTTTATAAAATATCTCATCACTAACACTTACTAGACAGCCACGTATGCAGGGCTTTCACAAGGTTGTTTTCAATAAAAGTGTAGTTAAATAGTAAACTAGGTAATAGATAGTTCGATATATAATAATAAAACATAAAAATCTTTCTTTGTATTTTCTTACTACATAATTAACTCTACATTTTATAATATGAAGCAGTAAAATGGTTCATAGCATGATAAGTAAAACATCAGTTAAAATAACATACTTTAGCTCATAACATTGCATAACATCTCAAAAAGTGAATTTATACTCCCACTTATTCCCAGGAGTTTGCTAAGTGCGACCCCACTTAACCGTAAGGTTGCTAATAATTTATCCATCTCATAATTTCGAGGTGTCAAGGGATACCCCACTTAACTGCAAGGTGCTAATAATTTATCTATCTCATAGCTTCAAGGTGTTGGGCGCATATCCTCACCTAACCGCTGGGCCTTGGCATCAATTCATACAAAATTTTCATATAATATTATCATTTTCGCGAATCACATTTTCCTTCAAAACTCAATCATATCATTTTGAAAACACATTTTCATTTAACACATATGTAAAACATTTCAAAACATATTCATACGTGTAATTAAAATAACAGGGTTCAAAAAAACATACATAACATTCTTTTGTAAAATAAATTAAATATTGCAGGGTTAGTAAGTTTAACTTACAATTTAGGCTTATACCCTTATGATAACTCTCTGCGCCTTCATAAATTTTCTGCATTAACATTGTATCTTCATATTAGCCTATATTCTTAATTTCTCATTCCTAAGCCTTTCTTTAAATCCTAAAAAAATTTGGTCAGCATAACGTCATGTTTACAATGTCATAAATGCAACTTGGGCATCATAACGACATATCTAAATATTTTAATATTATTTAGACATCATAACGACATATCTAAAATATCTTAAAATTATTTGAGCAACACAACGTCACTATTATAAAATATCTAAAAATATTTATGCAGCACAAAGACGTATTTATAATTTTAAAAGAATGATTGAATATAATCCTTCACTGAAATATTTAATTCATATTTTTCCTAACAAATTAGGCATTATATCAACATAATATAAATTCTAACAACTAGAATAGACGTAAACTAAGGATAAAAGAATCTATACCTAGCAATTCCACTACTCCAAAATTTTATCACTATTCTAAATATTTCTCTCTTTTTCTTTGTTTATTTATTTATTTATTTTCTATTACTCTGAGTAACCGAGAAGGAGAGTAAATTTTTTTGTGAGAAAACTGTTGCAGGTTCGTGGGTATTTATAGGTAAAATTTTAAGGACACATCTGGAATTTCTTAAAAAGATCAAATATTGGCGCTTTAAGCCTTCACGTGAAAAGGCTTCCTTTCCCATTTCCATTCTCCTTTGTTTGACTTGCCAACATTCTCATTTTCTCTCTTTTGAAAATAATGAGTGATTAGTGCACAATAACAGTTGTGTACATATGGCGGAACCTATCACTTAAGATCCACTCTATGTCTCTAATACAGTTGCACAATTATTATGGAAGAATCATTTTTCTTTGAAAACTCCTCCAAACTTGGTTTAGATTTTGTCTTATTCTTTGGCTTTTCTTCATCCTTTTTCTTTTGAAACAAAACTCCTCACTTCGTCGGATTCTTTCCTCTCTTTTTTCTTCTTCTTCTTCTTCTTCTTCTACTTCTCCGTTTTTTTTTTTTTTTTTTTTTAATATATTATTATTATTATTATTTTTATTGTTTTCTATTTCTTTTCTTCTTCCATGTACAGACGTTGACCCTCTTACTTTTTCTCTTCTTCTTTTAAAGCTACCT
Organism: Alnus glutinosa; assembly: GCF_958979055.1. Classification (NCBI taxonomy): domain Eukaryota; kingdom Viridiplantae; phylum Streptophyta; class Magnoliopsida; order Fagales; family Betulaceae; genus Alnus; species Alnus glutinosa. Next base: position 11,464,678 of record NC_084888.1, on the reverse strand, counting down.
ACTTGAAACCCATCTTAAAATCACAAAAGTAATCTTAATTTAATGACCCATTAATTAATCTTTGTATAATTTTCATACATATTTTTCTTAATTAATTTATTTTAAGTCGAAGTATTCAAATATTAAATTTTAAACCATCCATAATATGTATCAAATCCTAATTTAAACTGCCTACTTTTAGTTCAAACTGATGACATGAAATTAGACATCAAATATATTTTTCAAATATATTTAATCTGACTTAAAAATATTTATAATAAAGTATTATTAGTTCATGCACCTAATAAACTCTTTGGGTGTTACAAAGGATATGACTAAGTTATGGTTAATTTCATTTTGTTTTGAGCACTTGATGTACGATGGGAAGGCAACAAGGGCATTTTTGGCAACCAATACTAGACTAAGAAAGATTTGATTAAAAAAATTCTTCAAAAACCATGGAGATTAGAATTTATGTATTATCGATATGTAATAGAATACTAACTTAATTGTAATTATATACATGATTGAACTTGAATGAAAGTACTTTGTGCAAATTAAAACTTGATAGCTATATTTGTGATTGAATTTAAATGGTAATATTTAGGATTGAACTTTTGTCGGAAGTTTAAATATATTGTTGAATGTTATTTATGGCTATCCTGACTTGAAAATATATGATCATTGTTAGTCAATATGTGTATATTTTTTTTAATTAAACATAAGTTTTAGGTTGATTTTTTTAGTTGTTTTATATTAATATTTTTTATATTGTGAATGAAAGTTGATATTTATAGGTTAATATGATTGAATGAAAATATAAAAATTATTTCTAGATTTTCGTGACGAGCCAAATATTGGAAAAATGTTTTCAGTTGAAATTGTTTTTCTGAAAAATGATTTCAACTTAAAACATTTTTGAACAGAAAATGTTTTATGCCGAAACAAACATGGCTTAAATGTCAAATAAAAATGATCAAAGGTCAGAAGCATGTAAAAGGGATAAAAACAAAAACAAAGCAACCACCCAGTCTGCATGCTATAATGACACAAAAGTGGTTGAGATCAACTAGTTGAAGATTATGTAAATGTCGAACAAAAAATTAATGTGTCCATTAATTCTATTTTTATTTTTTATTTTTTCAAACTGTGATTGTTAATTAACCTCCTTTTTGTTACAATTGTCCATGCTATAGTGGCTCTGGCCAAAGTGGTTGAGATCAACTAGTTGAAGATTATGTAAATGTCGGATGAAAAATTAATGTCCATTAATTTTTTTTTCTCAAATCGTGATTGTTTTAACTTCTTTTTCGTTACAACTCATTTTATTTAATACTCTAACAAGAGAAAATTCTCGTACAAATTAACACGACTTTAAACGTGATGTACGCTCTAGAAGTTTAAACACTCATCAAACGAAACTCTTTGAAATTGATACAAGAAGGTGTGGCTCTGATACCAACTAATGCGGGAAAATATGGCTCTTGCAAAACCCTGAAAAGTTAATTAATGCCCTAATCCAAAGAAAATGGTAACAACATCTGCGCCAAAGTTACAAATGAAGCTCCTTGAAATCACTTATAAAGTTTATTGTCACCTATTAATTAAGGAATTTTTATAGGACATAGCACCCATTCAATATTTTTGTAATCCACCTATCTAATGTGGGACTAATCTATGGGTATCACAATCTCCCCCACTGAAATCTTTGACATCATTTTCAAGATTCACGTCATGATATAATTCCCCACATGATGTTACTAGGTTGCTTTGATACAATTTGTCATGACCCAAAAAAGATGCTTATATACCACATCTACAAAATTACTCTAAAAGGACTATTTAAACTCATGAGTATTTCTTACTGAAAAGTGAAGAAAATATATCATAAATTGCGACCTAAGCCGTCCTAAGTGATTTCATATAGAAAAACAAGTCCAAACCTTACTAGGAAAGCGAAATAAGATGAAATTCATGGACCGAGACCCTTGAGAAGTCACCAAGGTCGATGGACGATATCTCAAAGTTCTAGAATGGCAACCCCAATGAAAATTATCCAGATAAATCATCACGATAGTGATGTCTCAAATTCAAGCATGCCTTTCAACATTGTATAAAGTAGGGCCCTAAATTTCTGAAGTTGGTTGGCCTAAATTTGCGTTCCAAATGTGGAGATGAACCACAGATTTCACAAATTTGGTTAAAATTCATTTTAAAATGCATAACAAAATGCCACAGATTTCCAAAACCTACGACAGTTGCCTAAAAAAATCTTCAAAAAGTAATGCTAGAAACCACATTGTATGATCAATCATTCAAGGATACGTCGAATTTCTAGATTCTTGAAACTATCTCTCCTTTGTAACACCTGGTCTAAACTTATGGTAATTATTTTATTAATAATATAAAAAGAAATTACAAAACCTAGATCTTTTAGATATTCTAAAAAATATATTATGTACGAAAAGCCTTATTAAAATATTTTTAATATGGATGCATGAACAAGTTTTCCATAAAGTGTATTTGAAAGTACATTAAAATAAAAATTTTAAATTAATTTCGAGATTCGAACGATCAATCTCATGACAAATGATCGATGTGCAGTTGCCTCAAACGATCAATTCCACATCGAATGATCGTTGCACAACTGTCCACAAACCATCGACCCTCAATGTTTGAACGATCAAGCATAGCCGCCATGCAATTAAATTTTGACACCCTAGCCTTTTTGAACATGCATGGGAGACCATTAATTAATTATATGCTTTTCTATGTTTTCGTCAGGCTTTACCTGGATAACATAGCTCTTGAAGTTAACATTCTCTTGCTCATTTTGTTAGAATAACCCACTCTAACTAACACAGTAACCCACTAATTGTTATACAAAACACACTATATTATACACAAAACACATTCTGCTAAACGCAACACAAAACAAATAAAACGAATATCTTCTAGACTTTTCTAATGCCATGCATCTAGTTATATTGAAATTAATCCCAATTTTACATTACATTTGCCACGCATCCTTAGGAAACCGAGCTTTGTTAGGCGTGTGATTCCTCGAGTCCACACCGCTTAGCTTCTTCCAATGCATTGCTTTACCAAACCCATTTCATTTACTTTGAATAAAACCTCTGCAAGTTTGTAAAACTCATTCTATTGTTACTCTTTTTTAAACATGTCCTTTGCTACCCAAAAAATATAGAAGAAAAAATATTTTACAGTGAAGAACTATCGTTCCAGGTGAGATCAAACCGACCAGTTGAAAAAAAAAAAAAAAAAAAAAAAAAAAAAAAAAAAAAAAAATCTTGCTAGGGGCCAATAGCAAAAAAATCTTTTCTTTCTTTTTTTTTTTTTTTTTTTTTAACTTAATTTTATTTTTCTTCCCCCCACTCCCTCTGTCCCTGAGTTCAATATTTCCAATCAAATCAATACTTCTTTTCTATCAATAGCATCTACATATCTTTGCCTGAATTTCTGCCGAATACGTAAATGGAAAAACAAGGCAAAAACAGATTTTAAAAGCGACAGTATCTTTAAAAAAAATAAAAAAATAATTCCTAGCATAATTTCATTCGATATAGTTATACCCATTACTGGCCGGTAGGTTTAGGTCGACTTCCATGGATTGGCGTTGGTCGGGAGTGACGACAACAATGGGCCTTCAAGGGACCCAAATCTTGGGTCTCCCTTCCATGACCTCCTGTTATGGAAAATGAAATTCAAGCGGTACGTTCCAGAAATATAAATATAATTATATTATTGAATATTTGACAGAACGCGACCTAAGCCCGGTTGACTCACGAGTCAGCGGACTAATCGTGTAAATCCGCCAAAAACAGTGTGTTCGTTGGTTGTGTGGACTTTTCTGCCTGTTCATTTTCTACGTAGAAAATGAACAGGCAGAAAAGTCCACACAACCAGATTAATAGACTAGTTTCAGAAAGGCCTAATAGAAGTATCCCAAACGACGTTCCTACAATAACAAGTACTTAACAACACAATTCTACTTTCAATTTCTTCACCATACTGATCTCTCCCCTACATTCATAATCACAAATTAACCAACAACATGAAGGTATACAAATTCTGGCTTTGTTTTTACCTTAATATAATTAGTAAATCAAAAAGAAAGAAATCTTTTTCTAATTGAAATTCTTTCTGCAGCAAATTGTGGTGCTCAAGGTGTCCATGGATGGGCAGAAGTCTTTTTTCTGTATTATGGCTGGACAGGAGCCCCGCACCAAAGCCATGAAGATTGCAGTTAGCGTTCCAGGTAACAATATATATATATATATATATCAACATGTTGTGTGTGTATATATACATATATTCTTAAAGTGTTTTCAAAATTTTTAGTTTACATTCACTTGGCCTCTTTATAAGTTATGGTGTTCCCTCCTCTCTTAACGCGTCTTTTGAAAGTGAATTGGACCCATAAACTCTAATATAGTATCATAGTCAGTTCCTTTCAATTGTTGGACTTTCTCCTTTTCTTCTTTTGGGCTTTCTTCCGTTCTGTCTACATGTTTGTCTAATAGTGTCACACGTGAGAGGACATCTTAAAGTGTTCTACAATGGTTAGTTTACATTCACCTGGCCTCTTCATAAGCCATGGTGTCACCTCCTCTCTCAAAGAATCTTATGAGAGTGAATTTGGCCCATAAATTTTAACATATATAGTTTTTATTAAAGAGATCGAAATGATAAAAATTATATATATATATATATTATTCCGATCCATTTGCAGGGGTGGAAGCAGCAAGTTTGAAAGGGGACAACAAGGACCAGATAGAGGTGAAAGGGGAAGGGATTGACACCGTCAAACTTACGAAGTTGATCCGGAAGAAAGTGGGGCATGCAGATATAGTAAGCGTGGCGGAAGAGAAGAAAGAAGAGAAGAAAGAAGATAAGAAAGAAGAGAAAAAGGTTGGGGAAGTGCAACTGATGTGGCCGTACGCGAGTGGTGTGCCTAATTACTACCCAATCTATCACGAGATGAACCAGGAGTATCCCTGCAATCCTTCTTGCTCCATCATGTAACTATTTATTTATTTATCAATATATAATAGGGAGAGTACATAATTTCCATGACCGAAGAGAAGATGATATCTAAAATCAGGTAGGAAGTAAAAACTAAGATCTTAGCTAAGTTCACTCCAAGATTCTCTTTGTAATGTCTATTATAATTCAGTTGAGAACTAATGAGTTTTTTCTGTTTTGGTTGTAGTTGATTCTGCAGCTTGATTGTATCTAGTTGGAACACTTGTATGTAGTTTGACTGCATGTTGAGTTTGATTTATAAAGATTTTAATTCATTCAAAAAAAAAAAAAAAAAAAAGTTTAATTGTATGTCACAAACCAGTGCATTCGTACGTGGAACACGCACATACACACAAGAATAATAATTTAATTTTAAATGATTATTAAATAATTTAAATTCTCAAAATAATAAATTATTAAATCGGGAAGGACTATGTTTGAGATTTATGGAGGGAGGTAACACATGAGAAAAATCAAATATCATAAAAGAATATTATTGTTTCCCATTTTGCGTCAAAAGATCGAGTGGGACTCAGAAATTAGAGGTCAATTCAAATGAATTTTTCGATGAAAAAATTGCCATAGGATATTTCATGTCCATGTTGAAAGGACTTGGTAAAAATTCGGAGATAATAGGAGTGCATGCGGTTAAGGTCCAATTAAATAAAATATGGAAATTGAAATGGAATTATCGGAGACCTCAAATTAAAGTTTAATTTAGGTCAAATGGAGTCAGACCGCTTCATGCCGTGCGTCATAAAATTTTCTGACGATCGAAGGCTGAGAATGAATCAATAGAATTAGAGTGTTAATAATAATAAAATATAACCATAAGTTAAAAAAACAAAAGGCCAGAGCCACTTGATGGGTGTGACACCCGGCAAGTGTTGCAACGGGGCACCCACTAAAAAGAAAAAATTAAAAAATTTTAAATTTTAAAATTTTAAATTTTTTTTTTTTAAAAAAAAAGTAGTAATTTAGTGACGTGGCTACAATAACCCATTTTATGAAAAGTCACTAAATAATTTAGTGGCATGTTGAATATGCCACCTCACAAATTAGAGACATGCCACTAAATTAGTGGCAGGTCACCCTAACACACCACTAATTTTTATTTGGAAAATGTTAAAATTACAACACCAACACAACAACCATATAACAACCCCTCACATGAGGGTGGACCCCACACACTGGGGCCCACCCTCATGTGAGGGGTTGTTGTGATGGTGTTGTGTATGAATCAAATCCCTTTTTATTTTTTTCCCCCTCCCCCCTTTTTTCCCCTACTCCAGCTCACGTGCTATTTATCTTCCTCCCCACCCCCACCCCCACCCCCACCCCTTTCTCCTTCTATCTTCTCTCTTCTCCCTACACAAGTACTCTTTTCCTCCTTTCTTTTTTCTTGTCTTCTTTTCTTTCTTTTTTCTGTCTTCGTTTTTTTTTTATTATATATATTATATGTGTTTGGATTCTCCTTTTCTCAAGTGCTTTTGTCAAATGGGTAATTTTCTGTGTTTCAATAGAATGGGTTTGATTTTTGTTTTATGGAAAAAATGTTTTGGTGAAGAAGGAAGAAAAAGGAAGCAGGATAGGAAGGTGGAGAGGCGCTCCGGCCATTGATTAACTGATTAATTAGGAGGATATGGCTGTTGTGTTGTAGTTGTAGTACAAATATAGAGCAGTTTTTGTTGGGGAGGATTGGAAAAAGTCAAGGAAGAAATGTTATGGGGAGGATTGGAAAAAGATAATAGAAGATAATAAGTCGCAATTAATGGTTGATGATCATGACAGTCTCATACTTTTATTATTCCAACAACGTTACAATCAAGTTCGTTCGCGTGTTTGTTTGACGTTTGGGGTGGGGGGCAAAGCTGTGACGAAATATTTGCAGCTTTTCGCCTTCTAGATTTCACACCTTCAAGGAATTTATAATTCGAATAGATCTTTCTTTTCTTTTTTTCTTTTCTTTTTTTTTTTTTTTTTTTTTTTTTTTAAAAGTAATTTGATTTAGGAAATTTTTGTACAATTTTCAATTTTTTTTTAAACTTCATTTATAACCCTTAATCTTTCATCACTTTTAAAAAATGGTACTCAAACTTTAAAAAGTGTCAAAGCGTTAGAAGATGTATAGTGAAATATGAGATGAATAGTCATAGATATTCATAATTGTAGTAAAATTTAAATGGTTGTGTAGTTGTTATAAATATCAGTATAATGATCCCATAATATTAATACAAATTATACAATAGAGAGAAATATGTAGTTCTCAAATCTTACATGGGTTATAAGTAAAATTCTTTCCCTTTTTTTTAAAAAAATACTGATAAATACTGATTTAAAAAATATTTTTTACTACTGCATCATCTAATTGTACGGTAATCGAAAAAAAAATATTGAATATCAATTAATACTAATTTCAGGAATATGTAACTTGAAAAAGGAAAAAAGCAAAAAGAAAAAAGAAAATCTTCCACTAAGTTCAAATCATTTGACTTGGATATATGCAAATATATATGAATGGGATAACTACGTGGACAAAATTAAGCTGTGAGTTTCATGATCTCATCTTCCAATTAAACAGGATATTTGAAGTTTTTGTCAATAACTTTTGTATGAACGTCAAACCTCTTGGCCGCAGGACTCCTTTTCCTCCAAATTTATGAGACCAATATGAACGGTTACCAATCTCCTCTCCCAACAATTTCGACCGCACCATAATCTGTCCACAATCTCCTAATATACACCAAAATTTGACCCTATCATCAAAGGGAGTGTGTACGTGTTAATTTAGAATTAACTTCGTGAAAAGCATCAAAAAAAAAAAAAAAAAAAAAAAAAAAACCCACCTTCAATTCCTTTTTGAATTGAAGAAAAATCTCCCACATATACGGCCTGCCTAGTTAGTCTATTTTGGGACTACTAGATATTCCACACCCACCTCAACAACTCCCACTTCCATCGCGTTTCTCACGTCGATCTCCAACAATACGGTTAACAACCATGGTTTTATTTTATAACTATTAACTGCATAACGTTGATATGTCAGTTTTAATCAAGAACAAATTATTGTTAAAAAAGTTAAAATTTAATTAAAAGAGTCATATCAGTATTGTAAGATAGAAATGATAGTTATATATGAAGGTATTCTATCCAACAGGAAAAGAACTAGTAACACATCACTTGTCATGTTTCGATGATTGACACTTTAATTTAGAATCACGTCTGGAAACACTGAAGGTGTTTGGAAAAGCTTTTTTTTTTTTTTTTTTCCATTTATGTTTTCCCGCCTGAAGTAGTAATAAAATTTAATAAATGTGATATAAGTGTGAAAGTAGTTTTGAAATTTTTTTGAAAGAAAAGTGAAGAAAGTTGTTTGTTAATGTGAAGAAATGAGTTTGACTTTTTTTTTTTTAGAGAAAGGAAAAAAGATGGGAAAACTTGTTGTAATTCAATTTTTTAGCTATTCTATTCAAATAATTTTTAAATAACTATTCTTTGAAAACATGAGCCCCTTTCCAGGCGACGCCTTCAAGTACCTCAGTATCCGGATTACAACCTCCATGTGATCTTCACTAGGATTATGCATGAATTGACTAACTACGCTTACCGCATATGCAATGTCTGGACGAGTGTGTGAGAGATATATTAGTTTGCCAACTAACCTTTGGTATCTCCCTGTCCGTTTGTGTCTGGTCTAGGTATTCTTCGAGTCTATGATTTTGAACAATTGGAGTATCAACTGGTTTGCATTCCAACATTCCTACCTCTGTTAAAACATCCAACACGTACTTCCTTTGGGAGAGAAATATTCCTTGGTTGGACCTGGCAGCTTCCATTCCTAGAAAGTACTTGAGTCCTCCCAAGTTCTTCATTTCAAATTCAGTGGCCAATTCCTTCTGTAATCTTGATATTTCTTCTTCATCATCTCCCGTAATAATCATATCATCCACATATACTATTAGCACAGTTACCTTGCTCAATCTATGCTTTATAAATAGTGTATAATCTGAGTTACTTTGCTTGAACCCGTATTTCCGCATTGCCATACTAAATCGCCCAAACTACGCTCCAGGTGACTGTTTCAGACCGTACAGTGCTCGTTGCAGTTTGCACACGACTTTGGTTTCTGTGGAAGCCGTGTATCCCGAGGGAAGATCCATGTACACTTCTTCTTCAAGATCACCTTGTAAAAAAGGATTTTTTACATCGAATTGATGTAGTGGCCAGTCAAGGTTGGCTGCAAGAGATAACAAAATCCTTACAGTGCTTAGTTTTGCAACTGGTGAGAACGTTTCTTGGTAGTCTACCCCATATGTCTGCGTATAGCCTTTTGCCACAAGTCTTGCTTCGTATCTTTCTATAGATCCATCTGCCTTGTGTTTGATGGAGAATACCCATTTGCATCCTACTGCTTTCTCCCCTTCAGGTAGTGGGACTAAGGCCCATGTGTCGTTCTTTAGTAGAACCTCCATCTCTTCCTTTATTGCCTGAGTCCATTTTGGATTAGACAAAGCTTCCTGAACTCCAGCTAGAACTTAAGTCAAGGAAAGTACGTGCACAAATGCTCTAAGGGGTTCAGATAATCTTCTGGTAGACACATAATTGACGATTGGGTATTTTGATCTTCGCTCTTCATCCTCAGGAGAGTATCTTTTCGGTGGCTTGCCACGATTTTCCCTGAAAGGTAGTGTATATCCAATAGGAGTATTTAAGTTACTGATATCAGACTGTGTGTTAAGATTGCTTACCTCAGCGATATTCTCAGGAGATGGGACGACAGGTACTGTAGAGTAGGGGGGGGGGGGGGGCTTGTCTCAACTTCTGGAGGTGTGTCATGTTCTGATGATGCATGCTGCTCTATAGGTTGCTCGATGTGTTCATCTAACCCTGTGGGCTCACCTATCTCTGATTGTGGTGCTTCACTTGTTCCTGTGTCAGGTATTGTAGACCAATCAAAGTGTACTCAATTCTGCTCGTCATCTCTTGTCTCCCCCTGAAGGGCAGAGTTGGGAGCTGGGAAAAATGGTTCAGACTCTACGAAGGTGACATCCATAGTGACATACATGCGGTGAGTAGAGGGGTCATAGCATCGATAACCTTTCTGGTGCACGGCGTAGCCCAAGAAGAGACAGCGGAGGGCACAGGGGTCCAGTTTGGAGCGTTGGTTCTTGTGAAGATGCACATAGGCCACACATCCAAATACTCGGGGAGGTAACATGAGGAGCGTGGGTAAGGAGACATGAGACGCCAGGACCTGGAGAGGAGTCTAAAACTGTAAGACTTTGGATGGAAGTCTATTAAGAAGGTGGACAGCAATGGAGGCCGCATCGGGCCAGTTTAGGGTAGGCACATGGTTGCCATGCAGTAGAGCTCGGGCAGTTTCAAGGATAAGACGGTTCTTTTGCTCAACCACACCATTTTGCTGAGGGTTTTAAGGGCAAGATATCTCATGAAAAAGTCCATGGTGGTTGAAGTAGGTGCAGAAACGTTGATTGACATATTCGCAGCCATTGTCTGAGCGGATAACTCGAAGTTTAGTAGAAAACTGAGTTTGGATCATCATATGGAATGATTGGAAGATTGAGAATACCTCATCTTTATGTTTTATCAAGTACAACCATGTCATACGCGTACAATCATCAACAAAAACGACAAACCAACGAACTCCCGAACCAGTAGAGACAGGAGAGGGACCCCATATGTCAGAGTGAACTAAAGTAAATGGAACAATACTTTAGTTTGATAAATACGAACTACGATGACTTTTGGCTACAATGTAGGTAGTACATTTAAGATCAGAGAGCACCATATTAGAAAAAAGATCAGGTAATACATGTTTCAGATAACCAAAATTCGGATGCCCCAACCGTTGATGCCATAACTGAATTTGTCGTTCCCTTCCACCACTTCGTATGTGAAGAACATGCCCCATGTTGATGTCATCCACGTAATATAGCGCCCCCCCCCCCCCCCTGTTTAGTACCACGCCCAATTATCTCCTTGGTGAGAATATCCTGAAGAAGACAAAATGTAGAATAAATGAGTACAACACAATTTAATTCTTGAGTAACTTGGCTAACATACATTAATTTATGTGAGTGTAAGGGGACAAGTAATGTATGTGATAATTGTATAGATGGAGACAAAGACACGGTGCTGGCACCGATAACCGGAGAGACGACCCCATTAGCATTTGCAACACTAGTGCGTCGCAGGGGGGATCTAGTAATAAAATTGGTCTCATCAAAAGTCATATGGTCTGAGGCTCCGGAGTCAAGGAGTCAAGCATCACGATCACCCTTACCTGAAGAGGTAGCTAAACCCGAACCAACATTACCTATATCTAAGTTGGGTCCCGCATTCTGGGAATGGGCCTGTGGAATTAGAGAAAGGTGGGGTTCAGCTAACGCTACAGCCACCTTGCCCGTGCTTGCATCTGTACCCGTTCCATCATTTTTTTTCTTTGCCTACAATTCATACCACCAGTCAGGATAGCCATTTTTTTTAAAACAATTATCACTTGTGTGATTCTGTTTTCCACAATGAGAACACTTCAAGCCACCAGGGGTAGTTCTGGAATTTTGTGACCTAGGGGTCGCATTTGGTCTTCTCGGGTGTGGGCTGGAGGCCGCACCAGCATAAGAAGGGACTGGATTCAACTTCAGCCCCTTGGTGGCAAGGACGGCACCGAAGATGCTATCGGGATCGCCGGCGCTCATGACCGCCTGCCGGAGGGCCTCTCGGCGGACATGGGCGTAGGCCTGCTCGATGGAGGGGAAGGGTCGCATCTGGAGCACATCGCTCCAGATGTTGTCTAGCCGGTCATCAATCCCGTCGAGGAAGGTGTAGACCCGGTCCTCCGGGAGCAAGGCGTTGTAGTGGTGGATGTCGGCGGGGCACTCCATTGGATTTGGCCGCCGGAAGTCGATCTCGCGCCAGGGACCTTGCAGATCGATGTAGAACTTCTCAAGGGAGCCGCCGGCTTGTTTCAGTCGAGCAACGCGTCTCCGAAGTTCGTAGACCTGAGAGGTATCACTCCCATCGAAATATGTTGTAGCAATAGCATCCCAAACTGCTTTAGCAGGGGGAAATCGGATGAAATTTCCGATGAGGGTCGGGTCCATAGAGTTGATCAACCATCCTTTGACGATGGCGTTATCGGTTTGCCATTTTCGAAAGGATGGGTCTGTTGTCGGTGGTGGCGGATAGTCGTCGTTGATAAATCCCAGTTTGTCTTTGTCGGAGATATACATCTCGACAACCTGGGACCATAAGCCGTAGTTGGAACTGTCCAATCGGATACCAATAGGAGTGGTTGGACCTTCAATGGACTGGGTTGGGGTTTGAACTTTAGATAGGGCTGCTGTCATTTGGTTGGTGAGAATGGTAAGAATGGAGGTGGTCTGAGGTGGGGTATCACCGGAATTGGTGACAGTGCCGGCCATGGCTGAACTGTATGGGTTAGACAAGAACGGCTAGATTTTTTTTCGGAGCAGGGATCGAATTCCTTGCTCTGATACCATGTCAACAATATTAGAATTGGTAGAATTTTCTCTCTATTCTCTCATTGATTTAGTACAATTAAATAGACAAAACTTCTACACCTTATTTTGGCCTATACAAGTGTCAAGCCTAGTATCGTGCCATAATCACAGAACAATCAGTTTCCTTCCATAACAGGGAAATATATTCTAGCAACAGGGCCATATACTTTCCTGTTTTACATTATATTACAGCTCACGCCAACAACAATAAGAACGGAGGCTATTGAACCCATTTCTTTTTTGGAGGTCCTGGGTATTCGGTAATATGTAAAGCAAAAAAAAAATGATAGTATTTGGAGTAATAAATCACATACATATTGGAGAAATCAAAATGTCTTGAGAAGTGAAGACAATATCACTACAACCTGTTACCCTCCAATTGTATTTTCAATAATATCTTTAATAAGTTGAAATTCGGTCATTAATTGGATAAGTTTTTGTGCTTATATTAAAGCTCGATCTGTTTGTTACTGTTATTTTGAAAAGAAAAGAAAAAAAATCTTATTTTTGAGTGTTTGGTGCCGCATAAAATATTGGTCAACCTGAAAATGTTTTTAGTTAACTAAGAAAAATAACATTTACGAGGCACAAAATGATTTACGCTTTTCATTTGTGTAATCATTTTCTGTCACACTCTCACACGCCTAGGCAACCAATTGTGAGACGGCTCCATATGGGGCCTACCTACCTGAGCAGGCACTACAAGAATCTGCTTCATTAGCGTCTAACTTTTTAGCGGCGATACCAAAGTGGCTGCTAATAGTGGACAGCAATTTAAAAAAAAAAAAAAAAAAAAAAAAAAAAAAAAAAGACATTAATATTAGCGTTGACTTTTAGGCTCAGGTCGTCGCTAATAATTTGGCGGGAATTTTTTACCTTGCACGGGCTATTGTGGGAAAATATTAGCAGCAACATTGGTTGCTAATAATGTCTCATTAGCGGCGACCTTTAGCGGTCCCCGCTAATAATATCTCATTAGCGGTGACCGCTAAAGGTTGCTGCTAATAATATCTCATTAGTGGCGACTTCTAAAAGTTGCCGCTAATAACATACTCGAGCTTCCCAAACACCTGCCTGGCAGCAAAATGGTCAAGCAATTGCACTAGATTATCTCAATCCTACCTCCAAATGCCTTCTATTCTCACATACTCTTTTCCTCCCCAACCCTTCTTAGTAATGAAGATGGAAGGATATGACGAAGTTATGGTTAATTGCATTTTCATTTGACCACTTGATGTACGATGAGAAGGCCACAAGAGCATTTTTGGCAACCAATACTAGACTTAGAAAGATTTGGTTGAAAAAAATCTTCAAAAACCATGGAGATTAAAATTTATGTATTAACGATATGTAATAGAATACTAACTTAATTGTAATAACATACATGATTGAACTTGAATGGAAGTACTTTGTGCAAAACTTGATAGCTATATTTGTGGTTGAACTTGAATGGTAATATTTACGATTGAATTTTGTCGGGAGTTTAAATTAATGTACTGTTGAATGTTATTTATGGCTCTCTTAACTTGAAAATATATATTGATCATTGTTAGTCAATAAGTGTATTTTTTTTTTTTAATTAAACATAAGTTTTAGGTCATTTTTTGTTAATTGTTTTATATTAATATTTTTTATATTATGAATGAAAGTTGATATTTATAGGTTAATATGATTGAATGAAAATATAAAAAAAATATTTATTGATTTTCCTTAAGAGCCAAATGTTGGAAAAATGTTTTCAGTTGAAATTGTTTTCTTGAAAAATGATTTCAACTTAAAACATTTTCGAACAAAAAATGCTTTACGCTAAAATAAACGGGGCTTAAATGTCAAATGAAAATGATCAAAGGCCAGAAGCATGTAAAAAGGACAAAAACAAAAACAAAACAACTACCCAATCCGCATGCTATAATGACACCAAAGTGGTTGAGATCAACTAGTTGAAGATTATGTAAATGTCAGACGAAAAATTAATGTGTCCATTAATTTTAATTTTTTTTTTCTTCAAATTGTGATTGTTAATTAATGTCCTTTTCGTTACAACTGTCCATGCTATATTGACACTAGCCAAAGTGGTTGAGATCAACTAGTTGAAGATTATGTAAATGTCGGACGAAAAATTAACGTGTCCATTATTTTATTTTTTCTCAAATTGTGATTGTTAATTAACTTCCTTTTCATTACAACTAATTTTATTTCATACTCTAATAAGAGAAGATTCTTGTACAAATTAACACGACTTTAAACATGACACTCTAGAAGGTTGAACGCTCATCAAACGAGACTCTTTGAAATTGGTACAAGGAAGCGTGGCTTTGATACAAACTAATGCGGGAAAAAATGGCTTTTGCAAAACCCCAAAATGTTAATTAATGTCTCAATCCAAGGAAAATGGTAATAACATCTGCACCAAAGTTACAAATGAAGTTCTTTAAAATCACTTATAAAGTTCATTGTCACCTATTAAAGAATTATTATAGGACTTAGCACCCATTCAATATCTTTGTAATCCACCTACCTGATGGGGGACTAATCTATGCGTATCACAATCTCCCCCACTAAAATCCTTAACATCATTTTTAGGATTCATGTCGTGATACAGTCCCCCACGTGATGTTACTAGATTACTCTGATACCATTTGTCATGACCCAAGAAAAATGCTTACCACATCTACAAAATTACTCTAAAAGGACTATTCAAAGTTAGATTGAAACTTCTTGAAATCATCTATAAAGCACAATTACACCTAATAAGGAACTAGTATGGGATTAGTACTCATGCAACACCTTCATAATCTACCAATCCAATGTGTGACTAATTCTTGGGTATCATAGTTTACATATAGATGTTGAATCCCATATTAACTCTTTACTAGGTGAAACTAGACTTTATAAGTAATTTCAAAGAGTTTCAATTGTAACAGGAATTTAGTTTCTCTCCATAGAAATTCCTTGCAAAACAGTTCTTAAGGTGGCAAGATAGCAAAGGGTGGATTATGTTGCCTTAGGTACCCACGATCAGTTGGCCGCATACGTTGTAGGAATGGATATGGTGTGTTTCACTCGTGATATTCTATGAGCCCCCTCCCCTTTGGAATGTCAATGGGCTGAAAGTTTGGGCCTTATTTTGGGCCCTAATGGCTGAAAGATCCTAAGGGAGGTCTAGGGACCCAGGCTCCAAAGTCACCTTAGCTTTGGATGAGGAAAGCTGTCCTGGGTGATAAGGTCTCATGGTAATGCAGCGTAATGTAGTAGATCACATAAATAACAAACATAAAACTCAACTATTTCCAAAACAAAGAACAAAATCAATAATTTGAGGTAAAATATGAGAAAACTCAACTCGTGAGTGTTTCTTATTGAAAAATGGAGAAAATATATCATGAATTGTGACCTAAGCCGTCCTAAGTGATTTTATATAGAAAAACAAGTCCAGACCTTACTAAGAAAGCGAAATAAGACGAAATTGATGGACCGAGTCTCTCGAGAAGTCACCAATGTCAATATCTCAAATTTCTAGAATGGCAACCCCAATGAAAATTATCCAATTAAATCATCACGATAGTGATGTCTCAAATTCAAGCATGCCTTTAAACATTGTATAAAGTAGGGCCCTAGATTTTTGAAGTTGGTTGGCCTAAATTTGTGTTCCAAATGTGGAGTTGAACCACAAATTTCACAAATTTGGTTAAAATTCATTTTAAAATGCATAACAAAATGCCACAAATTTCAAAACCTACAACATACAGTTGCCTAAAAGAATCTTCAAAGAGTAGTAATGCCATAATGAAACCACATTGTATGATTAATCATTCAAGGATACGTCGAATTTCTAGATTCTCGAAACTATCTCTCCTCTATAACACCTAGACTAATCACATGACAATTATCTTATTAATAATATATAAAGAAACTACAAAACCTAGATCTTTAAATATTCTAAAAATTATATTATGTACGAAATCCTTATTAAAATATTTTTAATATGCATGCATGAACAAGTTTTCTATAAAGTGTATTTAAAAGTACGTTAAAATAAAACATTTAAAATGAATTTCGAGATTCGAACGATCAATCCCACGACAAACAATCGATGTGTAGTTGCCTCAAACGATCAATCCCACATTGAATGACTATTGCACAACTGTCCACAAACCATCGACCCTCGATGTTTGAATGATCGAGATAGCCATCATGCAATTAAATTTTGACAGCTCAGCTTTTTTGAACGTGCATGGGAGACCTTTATATTCATCTTTACGCCCCTTACAGCCATTTTGCCATCCCCTTGCCTTAAAAATAAATAAAATAAAATAAAATAAAATAAATAATAAAAAATAAATATAAAAAAAACCTTAGAGAGAGAGAGAGAGAGAGAGAGTGAGGATACTTAAGTTCTACCTTGAAAAGTGATATCCCCTTGCCTTAATCTCATATTTATTTTTTGTTATAAGATATTAGCATGATGTTTAGTTACTGCTTAGGTTGTCTTTCCTTAGTTTATTAATTTGGGTTATTGATTTGAGTTTTTAGGTTGAATATGATAGATTTAATGATAAGTTAGATATTTTTTGGAAATGGATGATGCTTACTAGGCTTTCGAGGACTGTTAGGAAGTTTGGTTGAACTTGAAATTAGGTTTTGATAGGAGTTTTAGGCAACTTTTGGTTTATGGTCAGCATCGAACGATTAACTCAACTAACAATGCAGACATAAAAGGATAATACTAAGGTTTTTAATGCATTATTAAGGTTTCACTTATAAGAATAAGATTTGTAGTAAGGAATATACGTAACATAAGTATGTGACTTGTAGTGACATAAAGTTAAGATGTCTGGGATTATCAGTTTTAACATGCAAATGTGTGATTTCTCTTTACAAATTATGATATCTTTTATGCATGTTTTTAATTAAATAATTATGTTGTGAGTCTACTGTTTTCAACAAATGATTATAACTACATATGATAAATGAGTTTTGGTAAATCAACATGTGATATATGGATCGTCATGTACATGTACGAATGGCGGGCACATGGGTATAAGGACTTTACTCTATAGTCCATAATTTACTTTTATGTTGTCTGACCATGGATCCAATAGTTTTATAGGTGACCAACGCAACCATATACAAATGGTAGTTACAAATACGGCATTGTTAGTGGTGTGGATCACCCAATGTTTAAATCTGGTAGGGCCATTAGCGATGAAGATATGCATGTTTCACCAGGATACTAGTGTTGTACTATTGGTACCTTGAGACAATGCAAACCCTATCGAGAATGGGTTAAGAGCTCGAATAGACTATATGGAGGAAAGTTATGGATTATGTATAATTAAGTACAATGAACCTATTAACATGATTTCTACATTAAAATAACATGTGATTTGTCCCTAAGATTATGCGTACTCTATTTCAAAATAAATTAATTTTCCTCATTTGCATAATAACGAATGCAACACTTACCAATTTGGGAAAAATATAATTTAGCCCTCCAAATTATCACATTTTCTCCAGATAGCCCCCCAAAACTATCACACTTTCCCCAGATGGCCTCCTAAACTACCAAGGCTTGCACTCTGTCCTCCCAAACTACCAAAATCTTTGAAAAAGACCTATTTTGGCGAAATATCCCCATAATACCCCTGCCACATGTCATTTTTTCAATTAAAAAATAAAAAAATAAATAAAGAAACTAAAATTTTATTTCTTTATTATTATTATTATTTTTTAAAAAAAAATATGGGTGTTTGGGGTGGGGTTATTTCCCTATTGCAACCCGATCTTCTCGACACCCCTCCGGTCACCATCCGTTTACCAACCGAAGGGGTGGTTGAGTAATAAAAAATAAATTTTAGTTTTTTTTTTTAGTTTTTTTTTTTTCTAATTTTTTTTTTAATTGTTTTGATTTTTTTTTAATTTTTTAATTGAAAAATGACACATGGCAGGGGTATTATTGGAATATTTTGTTAAAATGTGCATTTTTCAAATGTTTTGATAGTTTGTGGGGCTAAAGTGCAAGCCTTGGTAGTTTGGGAGGGTCATCCGGAGAAAGGGTGGTAATTTGGGAAGGTAAATTGTATTTTTCCCTAACAATTTTCTAAAGCCCATGACAATTTCAATTACCAAGGTTTAAGGAATGTATTTTGTTAGGAAAAATATAAAAAATCCCTTAAACAAACAATTGTTTTTAAAATAGCCCCATAAAGTGACAAGTGTGTTAAAGTGATACATCAAACTACTAAGGAGTGCCAAAAATGCCACGTTATATTATATTCCTATAATGCACTTATTCTCTTAAAAAAAAAAAAAACTAAACCAAACAATTTTTAAAAAAAAAAAAAAAAAAAAAAAAAAAAAAAAAAGAAAGTACAAATGAAAAATCAGTCCATGTGATTGGCTAATTAAATTACAAATCGCTCATTGCAAAATAAAAATAGGGATGCATGCAAAATTAGTCGATGTAATTGGTCTAAATTACAAATCGTTTCATGCGGTATAAAAAGCAATTTAGAGGTCCTCGGTTATTTTGGCCTACCCCGAAGACCTCTAAGTTATTTTTTATACCGCATAGAGCGATTTGTAATTTAAGCCAACCACTGTGCTGTCATGACACACTAGTGGAATATGTCAACTGTTTTGACAGAATTTTACTGCAAAGAGTAAACTGTTATTTTGTCATACTCCGAGCACCTTTGAATTATTTTGTACACTGTAGAGAGTGAATTCTAATTTAGGCCAACTATATAGACTGATTTTGTATTTATCCAAAAAAAAAAATAGTTCTTTTAATTTTTTTTTATTTTATTATTATTATTAATCCACCCCTTTGGGTTTTTTTTTTTTCCTTATTTTTTGTTGTTTAAAAAAATAGTTTAGTTAAATTTTTTATTTTATTAATTTTTTATTCTAATTTTTAAGAGAATAAGGGTATTAAAGAAATATAATAAAAAAAAAATGGCATTTTTGACACACCTTAGAATTTGATGTATCAATATTTTAGCACACTTTTCTATTTTAAAAACGCTATCACTTGATGGAGCCATTTTGTTACTTAAGACTCATTGTATAACAAGTTTCATGATTATTTACTTACCAAGTCATGCATTTACGCAGTTACATTTCTACATATGAAACATCTTGATGTTTTGCAGATAAACAGGTTAAGGGACAATTGGGTTGAGTATTTCAATGGACTAAAGATGTCAAGCCAATGGCTCATAAATATATATATAGTTAGGTTTGTCGTAGCATAGATAAATCACATTAAATATTGTAGTTAATATTTCTCTGGAAGTTATGTGTTTGCATTGATATTAGTACGTAAATGATATTATTGAAGATATTTTAGTTTCTCCTCAGATCATTAGTTTTCATCTTCCGCTATATAATACTATCATTAGTGTTTAATATAGTAAATCCAGCTAATTACAAGTTCATTAGTATGGTGGTACTATGAATTCTTTTAATCAATTAATGGAAAAATTATATTTAAGCCCCTAAACTATCAGCTGTTTTTTAAATAGCCCCCTAAACTACGTACTAACCCTCGTACTATGACCTTCCAAACTATCAAATAATGCCAAAAAGAACTCTTTTGTCGAAATATTCCTATAATACTATTGTCATATGTTATATATTCGATTAAAAAGATTAAAAAATTAAATTAAAAAATCAAAGAAAAATTAAAAATATTTTTTTCAAAAAAGAAAACTAAAAAACAAAATACGAAGGGGTGGCTCTGCACCAAATTTTGGCCAATGGGGGTGGCTGACCAGCCCCCATTTTGGCCAAGGTCAGCAACCCCTATGGCTGGTCTAATGTACTGGTTCGGCCAGCCCACAAGGCCAAAGAGAGAAGAAAAAAAAAAGTTGAGGGTTTGCCCTTAAAGGTGGCCGAATCACCCCCAAGGCCCACAGGGGTAGTTTGACCACCCCACAAGGCCAAAGAGAAATAAAAAATAAAAAACTGATGAGGGTTCGACCACCCCTAGATCGGCTATGGGGGTGACTAGAGTCACCTCTAGTCACCCCTCATTTTTTTTTGTTTTCAATTTTTTTAACCATTTTTTTAATTTTTAATTTTTATTATTTTTTAATTGAATATATGACACGTGGTAGGGGTATTATAGGAATATTTCGACAAAAAGGGTCTTTTGGCACTATTTGGTTGTTTGGGGGGCCATAGTACGAGGTTGGTAGTTTAGTAGGCTACTTAAAAAACAGTCGGTAGTTTGGGGGCTTAAATATAGTTTTCTCTTAATTAATTTTGGAGGCTCTCAAAAAAATATATGACCTAATCATCGTTGTCCAAAGATTTAGAAATTTTTCTTTTTTTAAAAAAAAAAAAAAAAAAAATCTCAGTTTTTGTACAGAAACTGAGAAATTTCAGTTGGATAAATTGTGTGATTTTCAGCATTCTCGCAAGACTTTACTTGAAAAACATGGCTCTTGAAGCTAACATTTTCTCGCTCATTTTATTTGAAGATCGAACTCACTCTAACTAACATAGTAACCCATTAATTATTATACAAAACACACTAATATTATACACAGTGGCGGAGCTAGGATTTTTGTTCAGATGGGGAAAAATTTAAAAAAATTAAAAAAAATTAAAAAATGCGACTATAAAATAATAATAATAATAATAATTTATTGTTTAAAATGTATAAATATAACTTACGATTTATTGTTCTTAATACCAAAACACTATTAACAACTGATACTGTTTTACTCCTATAGCCTTTCTTTGGGAGAGCCTTTGTTTTTCGACACCAACGGTCGAATTCATTCTTACCCTTTAAGTCTCTCAAAAAATTGTAAATGCTGAACTTAATTTGTCGAATCATTTATAATATTTCAAATTCCCTTAAAAAAAAACTACCCATAACCCATTACCTTTAGCCCACTAACCCAGTACCCATAACCCATGACCTTTAGCCCACACGCCCACCCCATCTGCCAAGTGGGATACGTGATTGTCTCCAAGCCACACACACCTACCTGATCACTTCACCCACACCCACCTTCACTTTATCACTTCAAGTCTTCATTCTTCAACAGGAACCTTCTTCTTCTTTAGACACAAAATGCTTCACACCTTCAGACAGCACGATGCGCATAACAGGCGTCGTCTTCCTCTCGAAAAAAAATTGCTCGTAACGTCGATGTCCCTGATGAAGTGGCTGAGGGTGGGCAAAGAAGACATCTGGATGACTTTCACCGGATATTAAAAAAAATATTGGGGGGGGGATGGGGAATTTGTTCTTTCTCGACCCCCTTTTATCCGCTCCGAATGATACACAAAACACATTTTGCTAAACGCAATACAAAACAAATGAAACAAAAATTTTTTAGACTTATCTAATGCTATGCATCTAGCTATATTGAAATGAATCTCAAGTTTATGTTACATTTGTTACGCATTCTTAGAAAACCGAGCTTTTTCAGACGTGTGACTCCTCGAGTCTACACTTGTCTTTTTCCAATTTACTGCTTTACTAAATCTCTTTTATTTACCTTGAACAAAATTTCTTTAACTTTGTAAAGATCCTTTGATTGTTACTCTTCTTAGACATGTCCGTTGTTAACAATAAAATATTGAAGGAAAAAAATTTTGCCGATAAAACTATTGTTCTAAGTGAGATGAAACCAATTAAAGATATGATAAAAGAGAAGGGGCAAAAAAAAATTTCTTGCTAGGTTCGATAGGCAAAAATAAAAAAATAAAAAAAAATTTTCCCACTCCCTCTGCCCTGAGTTCAATATTTCCAATCAAATCAATACTTCTTTTTTATCAATACTATCTACATATCTATGCCTGAATTTCTGCCGAATACGTAATTAATGGAATAACAAGGCAATTAAAAACAGATTTTTTTTAAAAAATAATAATAATTCCTAACATAATTTCATTCTATATACCCATTACTGGTAGGCTTAGGTCAAATTCCATGGATTGGCGTTGACCGGGAGTCACGAAAACAATGGGCCTTCAAAGACCTCATGTTATGGAAAATGTTATTCAAGCGTTTCCAGAAATATAAATATAATTATATTTTGTGTTGGAAAGAAATATAAATATAATTAAATTTACGCGTAGTCGGCCAGGAGGAGGAGTCGTTTGTTGAAAGTCTTGGTTTGATTAATTCATGGGCATATTATTGAATATTCGACTGAACGTGACTTAAGCCGGCCGGTTGACTCACGAGTCGTCGGACTAATCGTGTTAATCCGCCAAAAACAGAGTCTTTCGTAGAAACTGAACAGACGGAACAGTCCACACAACCAGACTAATAGAATAGTTCCAGAAAGGACTATAAATAGACGCATCCCAAACGACGTTCGATCAGTTCCTACAATAACAAGTACTTAACAACACAATTAATTCTAGCTAGCTACTTTCTTTTTATATAGATAGCTAGCTACTTTCAATCTCTTCACCATTCTCTCTCCCCTACAATCATAATCACAAATTAACCAACACCATGAAGGTATACAAATTTTGGCTTTGTTTTTAACTTAATATAATTAGTAAATCAAAACTTCTAATTGAATTTCTTTCTGCCGCAAATTGTGGTGCTCAGGGTGTCCATGGATGGGCAGAAGTCTTTTTTCTGTATTATGGCCGGACAGGAGGCCCGCACCAAAGCCATGAAGATTGCAGTTAGCGTTCCAGGTAACAATATATATATATATATATCAACATGCATGTTGTGTGTGTATATATACATATATAAAAATCGAAATGATAAAAATTATATATATATATATATATTATTCCGATCCATTTTCAGGGGTGGAAGCAGCAAGTTTGAAAGGGAACGACAAGGACCAGATAGAGGTGAAAGGGGAAGGGATTGACACCGTCAAACTTACGAAGTTGATCCGGAAGAAAGTGGGGCATGCAGATATAGTAAGCGTGGCGGAAGAGAAGAAAGAAGATAAGAAAGAAGAGAAGAAAGAAGATAAAAAGGATGGGGCGGCAGTGCAAGTGGTGTGGCCGTACGCGAGTGGTGTGCCTAATTACCACCCAATCTATCACGAGATGAACCAGGAGTACCCCTACAATCCTTCCTGCTCCATCATGTGACTATTTATTTATTTGTCAATATATAATAGGGAGAGTACGTAGCCCGTTTAGTAATCAATCTCCCCTCCTCTTATGGAAAATATTTTTTGTTGAGTAAAAGTTAAAAATGTGATATAAAGTAAAAACAATTTATATGAAAAAGTGAAAAAATTTTGTATTGTAATAAGTTTTTTATTTAAATAATAATAATAAATTATTGATGTGATATAAAAAGTAAAAAAAGTTAAGAATATTTTGAGTTGATATTTTTTTAGAGATGTGAAAATAAGAGAAAGGGAGAGGAGAGGGGGTTATTAAACGAGGCCTTTAATTTTCATATATATATATATATATATATATATATGCAAACTTGAGAACAACGTTCATACGTGCCCTGATACCAATTACTTGCTAGTTGAAAACTTGAAAAGGTTTTTTTTTTTATTTTTTTTTTTTATTATTCAAATATGAGAAAAGGGGGAAAAGGGAAAAAAAAAAAAAATTTAAAAAAATCTTGAAAAGGTTGCAAGCAAGTTTGTGCGTCACAAACCAGTGCAAGCACACACGAAATAATTAAATAATTTAATTTCCCGAAATAATAAATTATTAAATCGGGAGGACTATGTTTGAGATTTATGGAGGGGCGTAACACACGAGAAAAATCAAATATCATAAAAAGAATATTATCATTTTCCATTTTGCATCAAAAGATCAAGTGCAACTCAGAAATTAAAGGTCAATTCAAATGAATTTTTGGATATAAAAATTGCCGTGGGATATTTCATGTGTTGAAAGTATTTGGTAAAAGTTAATTTAGAGATAATCGGAGTCCGGTTGAGGTCCAATTAAATAAAATATGAAAATTGAAATGGAATTATATATATACCGAGAACTCAAAGTTTAATTTAGGTCAAATGGACTCAGACCGCTTCATGCCATGCGTCAAAACGTTCATCTAGCTCATAGAGATCAATATTCTCATAAAATTTTCTGACAGTCGAAGGCTTAGATTAATGAATCAATAGAATTAGAGTGTTAATAATAATAAAATATATCCATAAGTTTACTACCAAAAAATAAAGAGAAACAAAGGAGGAGGAGGAGGAGGCTAGAGCCACTTGATCATGGGTGTGACAGTGACACCCGGCAAGTGTTGCACCGTGGGACCGCATGGTCACTTCGGGGCTAAAAAGGGTAATTTTCACAAATTAGTTTTGTGAGTTCTTTTTGTTTTTCTCTACGATTATGTGTATGTCCATTTTTTTCAAATTAAGTACTTATAATGCCCAAATTAGTCTACGAAGTTTAGACTTTAGATTAGTATTTTATTTATATAATGATATATTCAATTTATTAAAAAAAAATTATGATAAAGTCCATGTAATACCCGAATAAAGTTGAGAACTTTACAATAGCACTATTATAATGCCTGAAAACACTAAAATATTTTAATAATATTTATATCTATGTCGTAATAATGCATGTATGAAAATATGAGTAATTGGTACGATAGTTGTCATAATGTATTCCCAAGTTAGGGGTGGAAAAAGGCGATTACAGATAGCAGTTATTGAGCAAAATCGCTAACCATAACCAGCTGAACGGTTAGTAGAAATTGATAACCACCTCCACCAACCGCCTAGGCGGTTGGCATTTTCAAATAACCACCAACCGGTAACCGGTAACCAAGAACTGCTTTTGACTTTTGATTTTTTTTTTTTTTTTTTTTTAACTGTTGTACCTGTTTTGAACCTTTCTTTAGCCTAGTTTTTTAAGGCCTAGTTTCTATTCTGTAATTTGTTAAATTAGGCTACCTGTAGTAACAATGTTTTTTATACAAGTAGAAATGTGGCACTTGCTGAGAAGTTCTACATATCAAGAGCCAAGTCTAGTAGTTTACAAAATTTCCAACATTTTTCTGCAACATTGATTTCACCCTTAAGCATGGACCATATTAAGATCAAATTCAAAACACAAGTCAACACACCATATTCAAAACACAAGTCAACTATCAACACACTCACACTCACAACATCGTTTGATTCACAACATCAAAAAATCAAACCATATTCAAATAGCTCATAGTCCACATGCATGTCCACAAGTCTACACACCCATACTCAACTCACAACATGGTTTGATTCACAACATCAAAAAATCAAACCATATTTAAAAAATAGTCTATAGTCTACAAGTCCACACACCTACGCTCACAACATGGTTTGATTCATAACATCAAAAAATCAAATCATATTCAAATAGTCCATAGTCCACAAGTCCACACACCCACACCCATCAATTATCAAACCATATTCAAAAATCAAACCATATCCATAGTCCACACACCCACACTCAACATAAAAAAAAAAAAAAAAAACAATAATAATAATAATCTTGTGAAAATAACAACAATAAATATTATAAATTTAAAAAATTGATAAACTAAGCAATTGTATTGTAATATAAATATAATAACAAGTTAAAAAATAATAACCTTCCTCTAGGAAAAAGATGTTTCAGTCGTCCTTGAATTTGAATGTTGATTCTGAGGCCCATCTACAATAGAAAAAGTTTGAGTTAAATAAATAAATATATAATGAAAACTAAGTGAAATGAATTTATAAATAACTAATTCATTTAACAACCATAGCATGTTTTGTCCATGTGATTCATTAGAATACAATCCCGAACATGGTTTACATTTGAATTGGAATTTATGCAGTCAAATTCTGTCACAAGCTAAATGAAATGAACTCCATGTACAACTGGATCTTATATATATATATATATATATACCATATTAATCCAGACACAACACATACCAGAAATAAAGACAAGCCCACATATTTATGGCTTCTGTTCTAAACATAAAAAGTGACAAGGGAGGACAGAAGAACAAGATAATTGCCTAGTTCAAACTATCGAGACATCCCAGAGCCCAACCGAATTGTGGTCGAGCTATGCAACTGTCTGTACCGGATACATGTGAATGCAATCTTCCCAAGGACTATTAATTAGGAGAAGGTTTTACATTCCTCAGGGCCTCCCAAACCGCACCATTACAGTTGAAGCCACTCCCAAATGCAATCTGCAGGCACGGCTACTCTTTCGCATTCTCCCCTTGGCTTCCGTATAAAACCATTTGTCAGGAAGATTCCAGATAATCTCATGGACTCTGTGTTTGACAATCCAAATAATCTTGAACCACCACAACCCTCCTTTATTCCCTTACGCTCAGTCATGGCCCGCAGATAATCATCAAAAGATTACAGATTCAGGACTGTCTCGTTTATTCTTCGGCTGCATTGCAGGCTTTCAGATCGATTGAACTCATTGTTTCAATTCTAGCTCTGAGGGAGAAACAACAACAAAATTAACAAACAAACAAGAAATTCCAAAAAAGCAAAAATCATGCAATCTCCCCCTCTTCTTTTTGTTTCTTTCTTACACCCGTGTAAGAGCTAATAATAAAGAAAAGCTGACCTTTTTGGGGGAACAGGACTGTACGTAGCTGATCAAGTGACAGACCGGAGAGCGAGCGAGAGGGAGAGAGACAGCTGTTAAGCGGCGGTTTCCGGCGAGCGTACGGAAGTTGCAGAGAGAGAGAGACAGAGAAATACCCATTGTGTCCTATACTCTGCCTATAAATAGCTGGACATACGTTATTGTTTTTACACTAAAAATTCACACTTCTCTAGCTCTCTCTAACGATCAGACAGCAGTGAAAAAAAAACAAATGGATAAATATTTAGAATAGTGAAAAAAAAAATTGGAGCTACTCCAAGTAGAATTGCTACGTATAAATTCTTTTATACTTAGCATACGTTCATTCTAGTTATTAGAATTTAAATTATGTTGATATAATGCCTAAATTATTAGGGAAAGTGTGATCGAATATATCAAAGAAAGATATTATATTCAATCATTCTTTTAAAATTACAAATGCGTCGTTATACTGCCTAAATATTTTTAGGTATTTTACAATAGCGCCGTTGTGATGTCCGAATAATACTAAGATATTTTAGATATCTCGTTATGATGCTCAAATAATATTAAAATATTTAGATATGTTGTTTGAGGCCAAAGTTACATTTATGATATTGTAAACATGGCATTATGCTGCCCAAATTTTTAGGATTTAAAGTAAGGCTTAGGAATGAGAAATATAGAACATAGGCTAATATGGAGATACAATGTTAATGCATAAAATTTATGAAAGCGCAAAAAGTTATCTTAAGAGTATAAACCTAAACGGTAAGTTCAAACTTACCATGTTATGTATGTTTTCTTTAGCCTTGTTATTATGATTACACGTATAAATATATTTTGAAATATTTTATATATGTGTTAAATAAAAATGTGTTTTCAAAAGGATATGATTGAGTTTTGAAATGAAAATGTGATTTGCGAAAATGATAATATTATATGGAAATTATGTATGAACGCATGCAAAGGCTCAACGGTTAGATAGAGATTATGCGCATAACACCTCAAAGCTATGAAAATGATAAATAATTAGCACATTGTGGTTAAATAGGGTATCACTTAACACCTCGAAGCTATGAGATGAATAAATTATTAGCAACCTTGCGGTTAAGTGAGATAGCACTTAGCAAACTCTTGAAGATAAGTAGGAATATAAATTCACTTATTGTTATGATGAGATATTATGTTATGTACTAAAGTAAGTTAATTTTAACTAATGTTTTTCTTATCATGGTATGAACTGTTTTACTGCTTCATATTATAAAATGCGGAGTTAATTATGTAGTAAGAAAATGCAAATGAAGATATTTATGTTTTATTACTATGTATCAAACTGTCTATCACCTGGTTTACTATTTAGCCATACTTTTATTAAAAACAACTTTATGAAAACCCTGCATACATGGCTGTCTAGTAAACACTAGTGATGAGATATTTTATAAACAACTGAGAGCTCAAATTATAAATGGTCAGTTTGCTTGAACTTGCTAAGTCTTGAACTCACTCTTCCACCTATAAATTTTTATAGATGCAATTGAGGAAGAATAAGAAGAAGAAGCGGACATGTTCGAATGTCCGATCTATGACGAGGGAGGCTGAATGGAGGCCTCAGTTTTTGGAAGAATTAGTGTACTTAATGTTAATAGTAGAAATATTGCTAGTTTTATATGTGTATCTCAATATGCCACTTATGGCAACTTCTACTCTACAGTGTATGATTAATAACACCTTGTAAAGGATGTAGCTTGCTGTCTGTGGCAATTTTGGGTAAACTAAGTTCTTAGTTATTGATATATGGATATAATATGTGAAGTTTTTAGATGCTCTAGTACAATTATACTTCTAAGGAAACTCTTATCTTTTTTTTTTTTTTTTAAGAAAAAAATAAAGGTCTGCAAATATTTTATGAAGTAGTGTTACGTGTAATTTTAGATAATTACACTTACGTCTTTCTTTGAAAGGCGGGGCGCTACATTGTACGTATTCAATCTTCTTTTTTTGATGAATGAGTAACTTTCATTATCAACAAAGTATCTAATTATAAAGAAACCTTAACAAAGCTAAAGCAAAAGACAACAACCCACCTAAAAAATTCAACAAGAGAACGGAAAAAACACAACAAAATCAAACTAAAATCCTTATAAACCCTAAAATCCTACAAATGATAACATTTCTTTTAGTGGCCTTAGACTTACCTTTAGAGAGAATCATAGTTCTAACATCCCATACAATCTGTTTGAACAATTGTTCTTCAGTTTTGAGATGATTAACATAACGGATAGCATTACGGTTTCTCTAAAGGTTATAAACAACAGAAACAAACACCAACCGGCAAAGATAAGCTTTCAGCTTAGCATTCTTCCAACTCTGCATCCCCAAATCAACAATATCATCCCACCTTGTGAGAGGGCTTCAAGACGTTACAAAGACTCATAGCATGCTTCCAAACTCAATTGCTTAACCCAAAAAAAAAAAAAAAAAAAAAAAAAAAAAAATATCATTATTCTCAATGCCATACCGAAAAAACACACATTTCACCTCATCCTTATATTCCCAATTTAAAAGCTTTCTACCGGTGGCCAAAGCATCCTTCACCACTAGCCAAGTCACAAAAGCTTGTTTTTGAATGGAGAGAGAAAAACAAACTAAATCCCACCATTTCACTTGGTTGTATTTAATACAAATTGCATTCCAAGTATCTGAGCAAGAGAACTTACCAAATTTCGAAACAGTCCATTGAGGAGTATCCTAACCACCAACCAAAACCAAACACAGCTTACTCTTAATCTCAACAAGCATATCAGACCTTGCAGGCCTCCACACCCACCGCCCATCCTTGATGACCATAGAAAGCCAAGTATCAAGCTTGCTTTGGGCATCATAAACTACACGAGGCCCATAATTAAAATGAAGAACCCCATTGGGCTACCAATCATCAAACCACATATGAATCTTATAGCCATCTCCAACAAAAAGCTTAATGAAATGTCGAGCTTCATCCCTTAATTTCAACAGTTTACGCCAATTCTATGTGCAGACTTGGGGATGCTTACCTGCCAAAAGCTTCTCCCCTTCAATAAAATAGCCTCTACCCCGGCTATCCATAGAGAGACAGCTTTAACAAAAAGACTCCAAATATATCACATTATAGCCGCACAATTCCACTTCTCAAGCTTTTTGATACCCATCCCACCTTTCTTAGGTAAACAAAGCATGTTTCACACGACCTTAGCTCTAACTATGCCTTCGTCTATACCATTCCAAAGAAATCGGTTGAATTTTTGTTCAATAGCTTGAATAATTTTCTTTGGTAAGATGAAAATACTACTCCAATAAACTTGAAGACTGTAGAGAACATAAGAAATAAGTTGCAATCTCCCAGCAAAAGAAAGGTGGCGAGAAAGCCAAGAGTTAATCCTCCCAGTAATATTCTCTAATAAGATATCAGAGTCAGCAGCACAAAGGCGGGAAGAATATCCGAGATGAGACCACTAATCATACTTGTTTCCTCTCTTCCTGTATTGACCGAAATATCCGGAATGCTGATTGAGTTGCTGATATTGGATTATGAGGTACAACCTTTATAACTTGTGTCCGATGCTCCATAGTTTGCACATTTTGATCCAGTGCGTGAACTGTGGGTGCTGTAGGAAAAAGAGGAAGTGCATCATCTCCTTTAACCCTGTCAGAGGGACTACTTGCTCCACTTCCCTGTAACTCACTCTCTTTTGATGCTGGGAACTTGCCAGCCTGAAATGAGATTGATTGAGTTACCTCGCTCGACATGTTACAGGAGCTTTGCTGGGGCATGGTGAAGTTGATGTCCCCGACCATCAACTGATTGTCCGGTCCATTCGACCGAGCTCCGGCAAACGGGCTCGTTTCCTCAACGCCTGAACTGGATCGAGATTGATTCATGACTGGCAGCCCATACAAGGAAAAGTATGTCTGGCCTAAAGGACGTGTGCCCGGAAGAATTCCAAACCATTGGTGAGAAGCTGGAACACCATAAACAGTGTTTGACATGAAAGGTGAAGTTGGAGGAGGATATGACC
Organism: Alnus glutinosa; assembly: GCF_958979055.1. Taxonomy (NCBI): domain Eukaryota; kingdom Viridiplantae; phylum Streptophyta; class Magnoliopsida; order Fagales; family Betulaceae; genus Alnus; species Alnus glutinosa. Next base: position 11,433,498 of record NC_084888.1, on the reverse strand, counting down.
CCGTGTAGGGCTTGTAAATAAGTCCTTCAGATGGGGACATTGCAGGAACTAACCACTGATTTCCTGGTGGTGGGGGGAAACACCATGCGGCTGGTTTGGTCACAGGAGGAGCTAAAGGTGGATTTGCTGAATAAAGCCCATAATTTGACTTCATAGAATCATCATTGGCTTTAACAATCAGGGGAGCGGGAGGTTCTGAAACATCGTCAGATAGCAACTTCTTAACTTGAGGTACTTTTATTGAACGCTTCCCCAAATAAAGGTTATCTTCAAGCAATAGTTGCGGTGACCCAGCAATCATTCTTTGTACCTGTTTCAATTTGAAAGAGTAAATATAACTCCTTTTCTTCCAAAGAGTGAACTGAAAAACAGAGAAAACACGACCACATCTAATTGAACAAACAGCTTAGCAATTTGAACAGGCAATATTGCAATGACCAGCTTACCTTAATCAGTCTATGCAACTCAAACACTTGCAGTGCGAACACTGTTTGTTGTCTGAAAAGTAAAACATAATAAGAGTTGGATCAAGCACTAAATAATTTTCAATCCTGAAAGGTTGGAAATGAAAATTTTAAGTTTTCAAAATAAAATGTTCATGGAAAAAGTATAAGTAAACCAAAAGGAATCGACTTTATGGTCTTGTCAAGAGCAACAATGAATGATGAAAGCACAAAAGAAGGACCAATTAGTTTTGGTAAAACCAATAAAGAAAGATAACTGTTCATCCAAAAAATAAAGGGCAACAGAACATCACTGATGGGCGGAAGAAGACTGTTCTTTGTTAAAATTTGTGGTGCTTATGGAGGGAACGCAATGATAGGCAGTTTGAGGACAAAGAAAGAACTACTAAGGATCTCATTTCCTTTTTCTTTCATTCTTTGTACTCTTGGTTGGCTGCGTTCCTCGCACCCTTATCGTTTAGTTATAATGATTTCCTTGTATTGTTTTATACTTCCACCTAGATGCCTTTCTTATATACTTCTTATGTACTTGATTGCGTTTTGCGCTTTTTAATGATATTTCTCTTACTTATTAAAAAAAAATTTGTGGGTAAACCTAAATTATGGGAATTATACCGGAAGCAAGAGAGAGAAAAGAGTAAAAGAAATTACGGATGGTTCGGTGTTAGATATTTATATTCATCACTCTGAATAGCCTCTAGAACTATATTTTGCTCACATTAACTTAGTCTTTAATGAAAAGGTCCCTATTTGTAGGATAGTGAGAAAATACTCTCCAAAAATATTTGATTACAATCAACCATTAAATAGAGAATATTTCGATATTAACCTAATATGAAATATATGAAAAATATAATATATAATATATTTTTCATGTAGTCTAACATCCCCTCAAACTAAAAATGGAAGATTCTGAAAGCTTAAGTTTGAAAACAAAAAACGGAGGTCAGCAGTGAAGACTGACGGCGGACGCTGCCGGAGGAGATCACAGAGGCTGGGGGTAGCGACGGCAGCAGGTGGCTGGAGACGGGCCGGAGTACAAGGCCAAGATGGGCCTAAAACCAAAAACTGGGCTGACTGGAGCCCGATCCAAGAAAGGCTCCCGATCCATAAAAAAGTGAGAAGCTGTAAACCACAAATCCCAAACTGTGACCTCAAACGTTAATATGCATTGACGACTCATATAATACCACTCTTAACAAGACTCTGGCCTCCTTGGATCCCCTTACTCCTAAAGCTGGGTATAGTTTAGGATAGGTTTTAATAATCTAAGCCCTCAAAATACTCTTATATTACCAAACAATAGTGTTGATAGAAGACAGTATCTTACATCTCTTTTTACACCATTTAAATGTCTTTGGATCCCTAAACTCTGCCTCTTTGTTTAGAAAAGAAACAAGAATCAAATTTTTTCTACAAGGGGATGTTTGACCTCCATTTATTCGTTTCACCAGAGAGGAACACCTTGTAACTGACCCATGAATAAGGTTCCACATAGCACCAGCAGTGGTGAAGAGGATTCCCCGCTCACTGAGCTATATGAGTCAAGTGACCATTCCTAGACAATAAATCATCAGATGATTACCCTTGCATTTTATATATATATATATATGAGAAAGGAAAAAAAAAATCAATAAGCTATGGAAGAGATCATCCTTGCTAAGTTGCTAGATGTTTAGACACAGAAGAAGAAATGCAATGGAAACATGGAAGACGCACTGTTTAGGATAGGTAAAGAGCCGGTCAGTGAACTTGAAAACTGAATCCTTTAGTCGATTTGCTTTGGTAAATAAATATTTTAACTAAAAGGGGAGTCCAAAAATAAAAGGTGGCGCAAGGCTGGTACAGGGCTGGGAAAGTATTGAAAAAAATAAATCTCAATGTTAGCGGGTTTCTGAAGAATAAAGCAATAGAAAGACTCAATTGAAAGTGCAGGATGTGTAGGATATGGGAAAATTCAATGGAGAAGTGATGCTTTACCTTAACAAGCCTTAATCATTTGTTTATCGATTTGCGCTGTCATTGTATCTCTTTTTAATCTCCTTGCATCTTCTTGTAGTGCTTCTCTCTATAACATCTATAAATCAAATTGTTGCACTAGTGTATATTTCCTTAAAAATCTTTTCTTTGATAAGTAATCAAAATATCAATAAAATTGAAAAGAGTTATCTAGGTATACAAGAAATATACAAGAGAAACACCTACCTAGAAGAAGAAAATAAAAATAAAAAATAAAAAACAAAAAAGCAAAAACAAAACAAAACAAAACTAAGCACCATAGCTGTCCAAATATAAAGAGTATAAAAGAAAAATGACTTAAACTCCACCAAAGTCCTCTCGTGATCCTCAAAACTTCTATCATTTATTTTCCTACAAAGACACAATAAACGGCAAGAAGGCACAATCGTCCACACAGCAAGAGTGCTACCGCCAGTCCACCAACAAGCAAACAAGTCAACTACTCGTCTAGGCAAAACCCAATATAGCCCAAAATGATTGAAAAAACATTCCATAAGGCACAAGCAACCTCACAATAGAGGAGCTAGAAGATGGTCTACAGACTCTCCATTTCTCTTATACATACAACACCTATCAACCACAATAACATGCCGCTTCTTAAGATTATCCAGTGTAAGGATGTTCCCTAATGCTGCCAACCAAGCAAAAAAGCCGCTCTCAAAAGAACCTTAGCCCGCCAAATACTCTTCCAAAAAAAAAATAATGCCATTATTACAAACATGGGTATTGTAAAAGGAGCTAACAACGAGTAACCCTTTTTCAGAGAGGGGCCCACCAAAGTTTGTCTTCACCTTTCCATCTCACTCTAATTGAATACAGCAAATTGAAGAACGAGCCAATGTGTCCTTTCCATTGTAATTAAATTTTGATGTACTCTGTGTGTGAGAGAGAGAACATTAATGTGGCATTGGATTACAAAATCTAACATTGCCTCTAGAATCTACATTCCCAAGAATGTGATGCCTGTTAATCTAGATTCCCATAAATGTGACTATTCCCATGTTAGGGATGATTAGAAATCTGATAGGATTCCTGAAAAATATGAAATTCTAATGTTTGGTTTACTCGTAGGCATTCTCTAGGAATATTTATTCTTCCTAAAATATCCTTAAGTATGTTTTGTCCAAATTTTCCTTACAATTTGCGCATTTTACTACAAAAAAAAAGGGGGGGGGGGGAGGAGGCAAGTACACTTTACCCCTCCTGAAGTATCCATCCATTTGCATTTCGGCATCCAATGTTCAAAACTCGGTAGTAGACCCTCCTATCTAGCCAACTTTGGTAAATAATACCTTCCGTCCATGCTGTCCGTCTCTTTGGACGGAAACGAGGTCAAGTGTGTTGCACGTGAAATTTTAAGGCTACATTAAGACCATTTTGCCCCTCCTCCATTCAGAGAAATTTGATGTACTCAAACCAGGTCGGTTCGAGTCTTGACACTTTTACAGATCTAGTCTCGGTCTCCGGCACAAGTGACTGAGCTGGAACCTTGGCAGTTGATGCAGATACTGGAGTCGAAGGAGCGCTTGAGGGAACGGTCTTTGGGGCAGGTGACAAAGGAGCTTCTCCGGTGCAAGCAGAGGCGTAGAGCTGACCGGAACCAAAGCCAGTGGTGAGCTAAATGGAGCAGTTGCATAAGGTTTAACCATTGGAGTTGGCACAGCCAACCTCGATGGAGTTGGCACTGCCGGCTTTTTCACAAGACTCGAAGCCGGTGGAGACGACAATGGAGACGTGGCTGGAGCCGAAGATTTAGGCTTCGAAAGGTGCTTTGGCTAGCGATTGTGGCTTAGATGGAGCCACAGTTGGTGATGAAACCGGTGAAGTAGCACCCTCCGAAGTCGTCGGAGATTTGGATGGCACAGCCGTTGGGGACTGGGCTCCGACGCCGGCGACAATGGCACCAATCAACCGATGAGTGCATCAAACAGTGACGGATTGCTACGCGGCTTGTTGAATTCAGAGGAATATTTCTCTGAGGGGCAAAATGGTCTCAATGCAGCCTTAAAATGTTACGTGCAACGCAGGTGACCTTGTTTCCATCCAAAGAGACGGACAACATAGATGTAATATATTATTTGCCAAAGTTTGCTAGATTGGGTGGGTCTACTACCGATTTTTTAACATTGGACGCCAAAATGCAAATGGGTAGATACTTTATGAGGTAAAGTATACTTTCACCCCCTCCCCCCCCCCCCCCCCCCCCCCCAAAAAAAAAAATACAATTTAGACCTTATCTTTGTTGGCATTATCTTTATTACCATTGTCCTTGCTTCCTTGTTAATTCATATCAGAACGTCTAAAATATTTTAACCCATTTAATTTCTCAAGAAGTTCTACTGTTAGCAATGGATTGTTATTGAGGAGGAAACTACCCGTTCACCACAAGATTGTATAAGCACTCTCGACAATAAACAATTTCCGGTGCTATTGGTTCTGGCCAAAGGTAATTCCACCGTTATTAATAATGTAAATTGAACTTTTGGACCCAATAAATTTAACGGTAAACAAAGTACGATTAGGAAATGTGTGGCAGTAAAATAGTTTTTCCAACCATTGTTGCGTGCTTTAGTTTCGAGTTATCACCATATTCAAACTCTTTAGAAGGGAATCCACATTGCCAGCAAGACTAGGCGCTTGGGAGGGAATATATTCACATTCCTTAAGTTGAGAAGTATGTGGATCCATTTATGGATTCTTCAAACCAGACCACAAATGACAGAATACAGAGTCAAGTGTACGAATACCAATCAATGCATATGATGTACATAGCAACCAAAACTTGACACAAATAAGCACAAGCAGATGTACATAGCAATCGGCAGGAAAGAGATACTCACTTGATAATAGCGCTTCTCGCTTTCCAGAATAGTTTCTCACCTATCACTCCAACAACATCATCAGGGGAGATGTCTACAGCCGACCTAGATTCCACCATGCATGCATCCGAGACATTGTCATGTCTGTCTACCAATTCCACAGATCCACATCTCTTGTCTTCACAACACTCACTGCCATTTACAAACCCATTAAGGCTTCTATAATCTTCTCCAACTGATGGCCTCGAACATGATTTGCTTCTCAACTTTGAAGCATTTTCCTTTCTGGGTACTTCCATGTCATCTCTGACGGCTGTTCTGTCTTTCACAGCCATATACACTTGTTGCAACCTGTTATCTACCGAACTGCTTCGGTTTTCTTGATCCGATGATGCACGTGTTCTCTTTAACGATTCAGAATTTTTAACTTTGGTTGATGGGATTGAGGAAGTCTCCACCAAATTATTTCTAGATGACTTGATTGAAGAAGACCTTTCCACAGGGTCCTGATTACTGGAAGACGCTTTTGAATCTTCTCCAGTTTCCTTCCTCAAAAATCCTTCTGACTTTAGATCACCATTTATTTCCTTGTCACGAACATTTTGATGTTTCACAGAAGAGCTTAAGCTCAAGCGAGGGGGTTTTTCCCTACCTCTGCTGTACTGACAGTTGCCACAATGTGGAGTTATTCCTTCACCAGCAGTACCAAGCTTCTTCGAAGAGAAGTTAATCTTAAAGTTGGAGAAATTGTATGACTGACTTGATTTGCATTTCAAAGTTGATGATGCCGACCCTGTGGCATTAAAACTTGGATAACTTGTAGGTTTCATGGAATTCTGCTCATGACTTGCCATCATAGTGTTAAACTTAACTCCGCTGAAAGAAGAAGAATGAAGCTTCTCTGCCGGTTGAGAAGGTGAAGGGGAGTTGCTTAACGGAGTAGACAAACTCCTTTGGTGAGCACCAACCTACAGTAATGAACCACTTCATATAAATAGGCAACAAGATCAAACAACACATAAGTAAAAGCATTCATATTTTATGCAAAAACATCAAGCAAATTTTAGTAAAACCCCTTTTAGTACGAGGCAGTGAAACTTCAATTCATACATGATAGAATTCTGTCACATGCAAAGCCACCCTGAAGCACCCAAAGCAGAAACGAAGGAAAGAGACAATATAAATCCAGAAGTCATCGTAAGTAAGAAGAAACCTTAAGCGTTCTTAAGTAAGAATAAATCCAGAAGACATGGGCAAACTGATCACTTAGGGGAGAATTAAGATTGTTTTGACAGTGTTCGATAACAGCAGAAATTAATAATTAAATATTGAAAAGGAAATTCAGAAAGAGAAAAGATAACAAATGGAGAAGAGAAAGACCATAATTGCTCCAAATAGCAAACAAAGAAATAACTCTGAAAGATAGAAATTTAATTAATGCTTCAAAACTTGAATTGTTCCATTGAGTGTCTATCCCTTATGTAGACTAAGATATGCTCCTAATTTAACAAAGAAAAGGAAAAACTAAGCAAATCCTAAAATAAAAAGAAAAACATAATCCTAATGGAAAATGAAAAGCTCAATCCTTACTGAAAAAGAAAACTAAAAGACACATGCATAAATAAATCCACACTATGGTCGGTCTTCTCCTGCATCACAAACCAATATAAAGGTACTAAAAGGTCATGGTTCAATCGAGCAGTATGAATTTTATTCAAATTGAATGACCTAAAACAGAATAGAGCTCATACAGAAGTAATGCCGTGATAAATTTGAATGACTTCACAACAAGGAAATAGTTGCCCATATGAACTATAAATTGATACTTAAGAACAAAAATGTGTAAGTAATTGAACTCACATAGCTCGAGGGCATCGAAGGAGTCAAGCTGCTGCCGTTACTGGGCCAAATGGGCAACGTGGATGCTGATCCAGAGGTAAACCCTTGAGAAGGAATACTGAGCTGTTCATAGAGAGCCATTTTGTTCCTTGGAGGTGCTCTTGGGCCTCCTTTCTCTGCATCATTTACATGAAGTCTAGGAAACATAGGAGTCATCAACTTTTCCTCGTCTTTTCTCCCTCTCATCCTCTGTTTTCACACTATCTCCACAGAAAAAAAATCAATCCACTCGCTAACTTCACACCAAAATCCCATTTCCTATTCTTCCCACACAAAACCCACAACACAAACCAAAAGACCTGAAATGTTTCGTCCACTAAATACGACTCCAGAAGTACCTGGGATAAAGCTACTTCAAAACGAAGTTTTTATGACAAATTCAACCATAAAATTGACTAACCATGTCGCATCAGTCATGTTCTGAAGAATTCACATCTTTATAACTGCCCAACAGCCCAAGATCAACCCACAGCAAAGAAACAAATATCCTCATCGAAAATCATAGAGAAGCAGCCAGGACCACATGAAGAATTAGTGAGAAAACACACATTCAGAAGTACCCAAAACCAATCCACCTGACAAAATCAGGAATTTTTGGCCCAAAAAAACCAAAAACCGAACAAACAACATAACATGACTTTGGTACCCTGAGCAAAAGCTTTCATGTGACCACAACCAACCCACCTCCAAAGAAAGAAACCAAAACTTCAGTTGAAAATCAGATACAAACAGCAGACACACAAGAAAATTGTTGACCCAGCATAGAATAATAGGAGGTAGAACAAAGTTAAAGGAGAGAAAAAAGAAACACTAAAGGAGGCCGGATAGATTCTGCGGGAGAAGAGGGTTACCTTGAGAGGATCTCATCAACGAAAAAAGTGGAGAGCCAACAAAACTAACAAAGAAGGTGTGGGCATTATGGGACCCAAGTGGATAGAACTAGTACTACAACTCCTTTAAGAAAATGCCCATGTCCAACAAAATTCCCTTCCATTACCATCAAATACAGTCCAAGATCCTGCCCACTCATACACTACCCACACAAGCACAACATTGTTCGTTCCCGTTAGAAGATCGACAGGAGTAGGACTTTGTACATGACAGGCATGTTGATAAAGAAACATACATGTGGTTTCAATCAAATAATAAAGAGCAAGTGATAGATATGAATAAAAAGAGTTATTCATCAAAAAAAAAAAAAAAAAAAAGTATTTTTAAAAGAGTATTACATTTATTTCATATCGTTAAAATGCACGATTATAAATTTTCATGAAAGAATACAGTCTATACAGATTTGGCAGGGCAGAACATGCTGGACCCCAGTGCAGAAAGCTGCTACCTGCTCGAGTCTCTCACATGGTGGTTTTTGGAGAAGTGCTGTGTTTTTTTTTTGAATGAAGTGTTGTGTGTTTTGTGACCACAACTTTTTCTCCTAAAATTGGGCGTATCTTTTTTTTTTTTAACGAAAAATCCGCTAAAAATCGTGTTCGATCATTGTCCATTGGTAGGGGATCACAAGAAACTTTGTCACGCGCAGCTTAGAGCGTGCTTGAAACTGTCGATTTTAATCGTACGTGAATAGTGAAGCCAATATGCCATTTGCATGGAGGGTTTGAGGATTCGACACGTGGTGAACCTTTGTATCTGGGTGGGGCGCCATTACGAAGTCAGGCAATAATAAGAACTTAATTACATCCAACTCCTCGCACCTAAATATTTACACCCTGATGTTGCATTACCACATCATTTTTTTTTTTTTTTTTTCATTTTCTTCCTTTGACAGCAAAGATGAGAGAGGAGAACATTCTGGACTAGTCGTGAGAGGGCCGGCAATTGGAGAGAGAGTGCCAGAGACGGAGAGAGAGACGGCTGACTGGAGCTCGGGAGAGATGGACGGCAGGCAACTAGAATCTCCCTTTCTCCGTAGTTTCCCATAGCCCTTTTCTCTGTGTCTTTCGGTCGGCCGTCCTCACTGGTGCCGGTAGATTTGGCCGATCTCTATCTCCTCCTACATCGCCCTCTCTCCCTCACCGTAAGATCTGGTCGATCTTTCTCTCCCCCTGCATCTGGCTTTCTCCCATCATCCTCTCTCTCTATCACTTTCTCTCTCTCTCTACGACCGACCTTTTTCCCATCACCCTTTATGGCGGCGTTGGGCGGGGGAGAGGGAAGATGGAGATGGAAGGATGAACTTTTGGGTGAAAACCAAATCTCAGGTCGTCGGAGGTTGGGCGGCGTGGTCACTGGTGCTTGGAGGTTGGGTTTTGATGGTTGCCGGTGGGTGGCTTTCGGCCGGAGGTGGGAGGGAGAGGGAAGATGGAGGAGGGGACAAATTTTGGGGAATGAAAAATGTTCAAAAAGAAAACGAAACAAAAAAAAAAAAAAAAAAAAAAAAAAAAAAAGGAAAAAAAAAATCTGATGTGCCATTCCGCATCAGGTTGTAGGCACTTGGGTGTAGGGAGTTGGATGTAAGTGTAGCAACTCTCTAATAAGAAATTTATGCTTGATGGAGCGAAACTAAAGCATAAATTCCTAAATTCGCCACTAAAGGCGCTTGCTTTGAAATTAGTATATACAAAATTCTTTACTAACATGAACATGGTAACACCATTATGATTTATTCAGCTACTCTACACATTTCAAGCTGCAAAATCAAATTCATATACACTATATAGTAAACACATTAATCACATCTCCTACAATACTTTGTTTATGCAATCTAATATTATGAATTATCATCTAAAAAATATTTAAACAATACTATAAAGGAATAAAAAAAATAAAAAAGAAAAGAAAAGAAAATGTATCTATCATTTAATTGGAATAAGTAGACTCTTGTTTTTTTTAACGCTAGTTAGACTTTGTTTACACCATGTCCAATCTTCAACATATATATATATATATATATATATATATATATATATATATATATATATATATATATATATATATATATATATATATATATATATATATATAAGGGGTTTAAAATTTTTAATAAAAGAGTGAAACAAGCAAAGTTTTGTGAACTTTTGTGTGGGTTCATTTCAAAATGGCAACAAAATATGTAAGGCCCTTAACTCTTTGCATGGGATGAGCTCCCTAGGAATATTTTCTTTTTCCAACAATTGCATGGGCGGTGGCCCTTGTTGAACTATAAGTGGTAAATCTTGTATATACCAATTTTTAAGCAAACACCTTCAATGGCGAATAAGTCACCTCAAAAGTAAGGTGCGACCTCCCTTAATGGTTCCCAGGGATGATGCGACCACCTCCGAGGCTTCAGGGGTGGTGTGATCCCTCCCAAACTCACCATTTCCCAAGGGGTTGGGGCCACCCTTTATAAGGCTATGGAAATTAAAAGAGAAAGCAGAATAAGAAAATAGAGACAAAAACTTTTACATAATGTGGCCTATAACTTATATTCACAGGATAAAGCTCTAAGGTCTAGATTTTACTCTTATTCACTTTACATAATTACAAAACAAAATACTTCTATTTTTTACAGGAAAATTGAGATAGATAAGTATGGTAAGATTTGATTACCATCTAACTTGATTGCAATAAATTTTGTAAAAGGTACCATGTTATATATTCTAACTTCCAATTACAATTATATATGAAATAATTTCAATATAGGAAATATAACGGGCTTGTTTGACAAAGGTTTCCACTATTCGTATTTGCCTTTTTTGCCCATCAAGCTACAGTAAACAAGGACACTAAAGTCAAAAAAGGCACTGCAAAGTCTGCAATCTCTCTTATTTTAATATTTTTAAACTCATCCATCTAAAACACATTCGTTGACATGGAAGACGAAGTGCCTTTCCCTCCTAGGAGTTTCTTTCATTGTTGTCGTCAACGACCAAAGACGAGGAGTCGCAGTCGCTACGGCATTCATCGGGTAAGGACGGGTGCACAGGCGGTACTGTGCCTACCACCGGGGGGGCCACTACCGCCACCCTCGGCCGTGGGGGCCCACCACCGCCACTTGTGGCCCACTAAAGGACTCCACCGTGCTGCTCATACTACTCGTCATCAGCCTCGCCGCGTGTCGCTGAACCGAAACCCTCCCCTCGTCTCGGACCCGAAAATCAGTCGTTTGAGCGGCGGTCACCGGGAAATTGATCTTTGCCGTGGGCCCCCGTAGCCACAATGTCGCGGCGTCATAGGGCAGTTTTGCGTTCTCTGCTGAGTCGAATGTCCCGAGCCAGACCCTGGTTTTCTTCCACCGATTTACGATCTTAGCCGCGTATCGGCTGCATGCCTTTTCCGCACGCCTCTGGGTTCTTCTACAGTAAACGTAGGTTTGAAATGGATGATGTTAAAAAAATATTAAAATAAAAGGGATTGTGCAGGGCCTTTTTGACTTTAACGTCCTTGATTACTGTAGCTTGATCGGCAAATACGAATGGTGGAAAGCTTTGCCAAACAAGCTCAACATCTTCCCTCAAACTCAAAGTGAAAGATTCTAGAAGCCTAAATTTGAAAAGATTTTTTTTTTTTTTTTTTCGCTTAAGATGACAGCGGTCGGCAGTGAAGCCTAGAGATGGTTGAAAATTTGCTGGAGTTAGTGGCGGCCAATGGTAGTGGCGGTTAGCGATGGTGACCGAAGATAGCCTTTAACAACAATAGGCCGAAAATGGGCCAAACATTAGGCCAACTATGACGTCCCACATTGCTTGGATATAAGAATGATGATGTGCTCAGGCGAAGTAGGGGGTCGAGAAGTGCCCCCTCACCTCCTCAAAAGTTTCTTTACTTCCGGTGAAATTTTTTTGAATATCCTTCTTGCCCCTCCTCAATCACTCATTAAGGAGTAAATTATTTTTTTTAGAAAGACTGAGATATATGACTCTTAGCCAACAATTTTTCGCGTTTTGGTAAATTAAGTTGCTCAGAAGTCAGAACTGTTCAAAATCTTCAGAAGAAATGAAGGTTGAAGACGAACAATGTAGTTCGTAAAACGCAGCGTTTAATGAAACAATGAAGGAGTTTACAAACCAAAATTTTTGATTGAAACGCGCCGTTTCATTTATTTACTGGTCTTGCATTTCGTCAAGACTCAAACGCACCGTTTCTTTTATTTTTCATCTCAAGTAAGGAACAATGTTCGGGGTAAAGCTATTTAATTAGAAGAAAAAGTTCTCTCGGGAAATGGTCTTCCTTAAACCAAAACCATATCCTTCTCCGTTCTTCTCCTTCCACCCCACCACAAATCCATCAACAAACAGTACCGCTGCAAGTTTCGCCGGCACCATCTCCAGCCAAGGCAGAGATATCTCTTCCAGATGCACCACCGCCCTCGCATTCTTCCTCTGGGTTTATTCTTCCTCTACTAAACCCAGTAACGATTCTCTCAATCATATCAAGGTGCGCAACATTAATCATGTTGATTCTTGAAGTATTTTCTTTTAGTTTGTTTGAAAGCGTAATGATTTGGTTGGTTCATGCACGATTTTTTCTTATTCTTTGTGTTCGATCACCGTGTGAGCAGAATAAGAGTAGAACGGCGATGATTAAAGAGGGTCTGGCTAGTTTTCAGACCTTAAATATTGCTTTCTTTTTGTCTTTTTTCTTTTCAAAAAAAAAAAAAAAAAACTAAAGCACGGCTCTAATAAAAAAGTTAATTAATTTTTTATTAACTTTAGATTATTTTTGTTTCATTGATAAACTAAATAATAAAAAAAAATAAAAAAATTCTTGACCCTCCGAACCAAAATCCTGGCTCCGCCACTGAATGTGCTTAGATGTATATTCTCATATGTTTTGATACAACACGTTTTAAAGCTGTGATGACTATAAATAGTAAAATAAAAATCTGTTTAAGAGAGTAGAAAAAGAAGTAACTCAAGTAAATAATTGTACTTTTTTAATAGCTACTTTAGTTATTATTGTTGAAGAGGGAATAACTTCTATTCGGTGGTGGCAAAAACCACCACCTTTTTGCCCACCAATAGCAAGTTGACATATCAGCATGAAACAAAAAAAACACAAAAATGAAAGTGTAGGCAAAAACACCGGATCATTCTCCTTCCTTCACTCTTTTAGAGTTTTAGTCTTTAGAAAAAAAAAAAAACAAAAACCAAAAATCCTCCTCCCAGCCACTGCCCCACGCGGCCACGCCGGACCTCGAGGTCGGCGGCAGCTCCACGGCTGGATCGGCGACTCCACGGCGTCGGAACTCGAAGGAGAAGACGAATGTGGTGGGTAGTCCCTGTACGGGAAGGAGAAGACGAACTGCTTGGACCCAAAGTTGGCCAGGGATGGCCGCGCGGCCACCCCCGGCCACTGGGGGTGGCCGCACGGCTACCCTCGGTCCATGGGGCGGCCGCGCGGCCATCCCCGGGGTCTGGGGGTGGCCTTTGGGCCAACCCTAGATCCATCTAGGGCTGGCCCGATGGCCACCCTTGGCCCTGCGCGGCCACCCCCGACCACTGGGGGGTGGCCGCGCGGCTACCTCCGGTCCATGGGGAGGCCGCGCGGCCACCCCCGAGGTCTGGGGTTGGCCCGAACCTGGGGGTGGCTTTCGGGCCAACCATTCCGTCGGCCGGGTGGACGTCGATCCGTAGGAGGAGCAGCGTTCGGTGGCGTGTTCCGACTCGGGAGTTGGCGGCATCTTCCGGCCTGGGCGCTGCTGGCAGCGGATCCATTACGGGCGTTGGTTTTGGCCTGGCTGGTGTTCCGACCCGGTCGGTGGCAGCGGGTCCGTGGTCTGGCCTGGGCGATTTCAGTGTGGTCTGCCCTGGGCGGTGCCGGCGGCGCCCGGCCTGGCTGTGGCGGAATGCTGCTTGGGCAGGGGCGGTCTCTTAATAAAAGGGTGGCTTGCAAAATTAATAAAAGGGTCTCTTAATTTTGTGATGTGTCAAAATGTAATTGGTGGGCAGAAAACAAGGGTTTTTGTTTTCTGCCCTTGCCTGATAGAAGGGGCTCTCTGTTGAAGATGCTAAGAACACTCACTATGAGTTCTTTAAATTTGATATTTCTTTAAATTTTTAACAAAATACACAAAAATTACCATTTAATAATCTCTCGATCAAAAATTAAATTTAACATATGTCATAATCTCTAACGCTTCGAGCTTTGATTGAGCTCGAATAAGCCAAACTTGTTAGTTGTTACCCAATTCAATATACAATTTTCTCTCAGTTTATTCATGAAATCGTATATTCTAGAAATGCATCCATACATTCATCCTTTATATTTTGCGAATCCAGAAACTTCGTTACACATTGTCCTGCCTTTACTCTAGAAGGGCATGAGTTTTGGGGAGTAGTGAAATCGTGCTCCTGCCCTTTCACAATTGCAACGATGTCTAAACCTTGGCCGAGGATATCGGGGAGGTAATCTGAGTTTTGTCACAGTTGTCTTGTTATCTCAAATCTCATTATTCGCACAAAATTTCTATGCGGCCAAACGCTGTGTATTACTACAAGGATATGCATCCGCTAAATGTACGAAAGTTTGGAGCAGGCCCTCGGAGACCACACTGTAACTTCCTCAATGTCTCGAACTTCGCAATCTTCTGCACTGATAAACAATGCCAAATGTAAAACGAAAAAAAATCATGTTCATGCATACAGAATAGAGCGATGTTTTCTAAATGACTCGTTGTTTTGTGTTCAGTAAAAGACTTGACCCATTTGAGTGGTAGGGGTTTCAGTCACACATGGCTTACACCCCTTTGCCTTCTGACTCTGGTGTATTTGAGCTTATTGTACTTCCAATTGCAAAGGCTTGCATTTTCTTTTTGGGTTCTTTGCTTTCTGAATTTTGATTATTTGCAGCTTATGATTGCGGTTTTGGTTTTTAATTGTGGCATTTTTTTTTTTTTTTTGATATTTTCTTGACTTTTGGCTATCTGGGTTTTGATAATTACCTGTTATTTGATCCCAATCTAGTTCCGAGTATTTTCTTTTACACATTTTTGGGTATATTGCTTTCTGGGTTTTGACTAATCGACTTTAGGATGCGGTTTTTAACTATAGTTGTGGGTTTTGCTTTTAATATATAGTGGCTTCATGGGAATTGTTTAGACTATTTTGTATCATGTTTATGTTGATCACGAGGATATAAATTTATTGGATTACCATAAATTGATCTTTGTTTTCTGGGGCAGCTTGTATTTTCGGATGCTATAATTTGATTGATGCTATACAGCGAGGAGAGAAACTAATGGAGCCTGTAAGCCAGCTCTAGAATCTAATTTCATCACATTACTGCAAGCAAGAAAGTGGGTTGTCACTTAATTACTTTTTGATAGATTTTGTAAAACATAGTATTCAATAATAACCTCAACCAAATATTCTTATTTTGTAGGTATTGTAGTTTCAGTGGTATCAAGTTGCATAATGTTACGGATACTCAGGTTGGTTTAAATATTATTCTCTCGTGCTTTTGGGAGAAATTGCTGCATGTAGTTCCTCTGTACTCTTAATTGCTTTTGTGGTGCATGGAAACCTTGTAGAATTATTTTAGCTTATGGTCAGTCCACCAACGTAACTCTGGACTGGGTTGTAACCCAGAAGACTGTATTGGCAACTTGGCCTTACTTTGCATACTACTTAATAAAAGAACTCAGAAACATGGAGAAAGGCATCTTTTTTCTTTATTGTTTTCTATTGGTGATTTTCTAAATTTCCCTTTTTATTTTAAGGAGAAAGCTGGGGGTGTTTGGGGTTGAGGCAGATAGCGCATGAAAATCTGTGAGGTGAAGACAAAGGGTAGGTTGTTATGCTTGACGTAAATTGGTCAATGGGTACTTATCTACAGAGTAATATACATGCTGGAATTGATCATCCTGCTTTTGAAGGCGTTTTGACCAAATCAACCTGATTAAGCTTGCTGGTTACCTGGTACTTAGCTCTGAATTCTTTTGCTTATTGAAGAGGTCTCTGAAAACTGTTTATTAATTAAAAGAAAACCTGTATGTTTGATCAATAAATCATATCTTACCTCCGCCTTTTGGGTCCCTTATGCTAATGGCTCAAGGGTTTGTTATCAGACAAGTTCATTGGTGGGTTTTCCTGAGAGCCCTTTTAGCCATAAATTTTAGTCACTGCTTCTATTGAATTCATATGATCTTATTTTTTCAAAACCTAGCATTAAGGGCATTACGACGATATACGAGAGGAATGAAGACAAACTCGTGATTGGTATGGAGGGGAAGATCTGTTTATGATATAGTTCAAGAAAGAGTCGTCACATTTCCTTACTTCTTCGTTCTTTCTAATTCATTCACTTCAAGGCTGGTTCTGAACGCTGCATAACATCATCTTCAACCAACCTCCACTGTACGGACCTTTCGGTGCGGCCACTAAAGAATTGCTTATACACTAAACAGCTGCTTACATACACTTACTAAAAGACTGACTTTCATTCATGGGTCTGTGGCCGGAGCTGATAAACCAGCTATGGTCTGGAATGGAAAATGCCATATCATGGCCACTAGATTCTAGACAAAAGTTCAATGTGACACTTAATGGTAAAAGTCAAGCTAGGACTCATTCTTAAAGTTCATCATACCTACATAAGAATAATTACATCAACTGTGTTTACACCTTTAATTATTCTGTCATTAGGCTTCATTGCTGCGTCCTGTTTTATGCTTATATTATTGAAAATAAGAAATTGCAGGGGCATTGCTTTAAATTGATCAGTTTTGAGTAAAATGTTTTGATGGGAAGCATTTACGTCATGAGTGCTTGTTGGGAGCACCTTTCCAGGGCTAATGTCTATACATCCATGTCCATACAGGTTACATATTACGTGATACAGGAACAACAGGGATGTACAAGAGCACCAGATGACTACGTTTCTTTTGTTGGCCTCCTTGCAGATCCACACTATTTTGGTACTGTGTATTTATAGCTCTTTTCAATGATTGTAATGTTTTCTTGTCTTCTCTATCTCTCTCTCTAGTTGAGAAAAATTCATTACTGGTAGTACTTTTTTTCTGTTTTCTATATGATATTCCTTGCAATTATCTCTTACTTTATCTTTTTCAGCTTCATACTCTTCTAATGTTCATAGTTTGTTATCATTATGGTATATTTATAGAACATATTTAGGCATATGTCATTGTCGTTGCTCTTTTTAGTTTCTGTTGCAATGAGCATTATTTTGTTAATAAAAGTAAGCATAACCGGAAGTAACATATGGAATAAACCAAAAGGACAACAAAATAAAGATGATGCAGTAACTGAGTAAGAACTTTGTCTGATTCTGCTCTGACCAGCATAGATTATGTAAATTGGGAAACAGGAAAGAAATTGTGACTGCAAGGTTTTCACCAACAATAAATTACTATTTCTTGCTAAAATTCATATGGGCATTCTTTCAGACAGACAACAGAAGTGCACATTCCTTTAACTAATAAGCATTTTGGGCACCATTAAATGTAATTTATTTTTAGAATCTTCAAGTGTGGTAACTTATACCAGCGTATGTTTTGCCACTTGAATAACCAAGAGAACTACCAAATGAGCTTATCTATGGAATCTCTGGCTTGCAACTTTCTCCTAATCTTATATGCTACAAAGAACTTTTATAGGGTAGAATTAGATTATGAATTTTCTATTCACAAACTTATGACTAGTCTCCATGGTTCCAATAGTTATACATAGTTGTTATGCTTGTGATGCTTTCTGATTGTAAATATCTCCAAAAACCTGAAGTGTAAAGAGAGTTTATTGTTTTGTTTGTTGATTTTTTTTAACCTTATAAGGATGCAAGGTGTAGGTATATCATATCTTGAGAAGAAAAAGGTTTGTGTCTTTCTAAGCAGTGTTGGGGTTGTAGTGGAACGAAACAGAAGAAAATAATCAAGGATAAAGAACAAACATACACTAAAAGAACACAAGAATTTGCGTTTCACCAAAACTTTGAGCTATGACTACAAAGTTGCTGCAGTTTTCAATATATAGAGAAAAAAAAATACAGTTTACAATGATCACTCTCTCACACTCTACAATAAGTAGTTTAGTTTATGATGAATTTATAGTGTGCTGGCTGCCCTATTCAACTACTACTAGGATTAGGGCTACAGACCTGTAGGTCAAATGACAAAATTGCCCTCTATAAAATTCCCATAAACTCACCTGAACAGTCGCGTGAGAATTGTGCAGAGTTTTTGTCTGCTACTTTGCCGCACACTAGGTCCAACAACTGTCAAGCAAGACTTGAGCGAGGTTTCTATCTCCCTCTTGCTTGAGAAACCGTCGAGCGAGACTTGCGTGAAGTTTCTGTCTGCTGCTTTCTCGAGTGACCATCGAGCGAGGGTCGAGTGAGGTTTGTGCCCGGACCTCCTGCAGACTCCACATAGATCAGGCTCAACAAACCCATCAATCTCCCACTTGAAGACTAATCTCCACGGTACTAAACTCCATACTTATCCATAACACAACGAGTAATGCAGCAACTCTTTCCTCTGTCCTCAACCTTGAAGACCAACTGAAGCTTCAACTTCATCTTCTCAATTGACACCGGAGTGTTCCATGACCAATTAAATGACTTGCCAATTGAACATCAATTTGGTTAAGTCATAACAGATGCTTAGTCAACATTTTTGGGGTATTTTAAAAATTAATTCTGGGATGATTCCAAAGCCTGATGTCTTTGGTTTCCAATTCATCAAACGGTGTGCAATTTGGAGTTTTCTAGAAGAAATTATGGCAATTTTAGATCGACGCCTCTTTGAGGACTAGGTTTAATGTGCTATGTTTGAAATCTTCCTTTTTGAGATCTTTGTTAGATTGGGATGTAGCTTATGGTCCTAATGTTCCCCCTCAAATCTTGTAGATTTTGTGAACTTTTTATATTTCCAACACCATTAGGGTGTTCGGGCCTATTCTGTTAATAATTTTATATATATATAAAGTTATCTGGGCTGGTAGAATAGAGCAAATTTAGAGGTTCTCTTGCTTTTAATTATGTCTTTTGGTTTCCCCATTGTGTCTTTTCATTATTTTTTTGAGTGTTTTTATAGTTCCGAAGTACTATCGGTTGTATCTAGTCAAGAGTCATTGTTTTATATTAAATATTTTTGTCGATATAAAAAAAAATTTCATAGAAAGTGCAAACTTTAATTACCTATGCTTGGAGGGTTGTTCCAAGTTAGTCTATTTAAACCCCATGTCATGAATACAAGGATATCGAGTGTCTCACTTTGAATTAGAATTAGCCTT
Organism: Alnus glutinosa; assembly: GCF_958979055.1. Taxonomy (NCBI): domain Eukaryota; kingdom Viridiplantae; phylum Streptophyta; class Magnoliopsida; order Fagales; family Betulaceae; genus Alnus; species Alnus glutinosa. The sequence continues at coordinate 11,414,112 of NC_084888.1, read as the reverse complement.
TGGCTTTTGAGAAGAAGGATTTCTTTTTGTTTACTCTTGTAAGTGTCGTCAGCTGGGACAGCCTAACCCAATGGATTTGAGGAACCTATCTGAGACGTTTGTCAGCTGGGTCATCAGCTAGGTGTTATGAAGCCTTTGTTAATAAGCTAATGATATGCTTAAAATCCTAGAGGCGTCCTGAAGAGACTACTTAAGCATCCTGACGCTGCTCGAAAACCTGCATGCATTCAAAGAGTTTTTCACATGCAAAGTTAGGTTTTTCATTCTTTTCTTTATATAAGGATGTCAATGGTCGATTGGAAACTAAGCCTAATCCATCAAAGAGTTTGATATTGAGAGCTTAGCTTCATTCCATTGTGAGCCAAGAGAATTCTTTGATAATAGCTTATGTTGTCTAAATCTCTTGGAGTGTTCATTCAAACCGCACATTTCATTCATCAACCTTTTGAAGTCTATTTGTTGGTCGGGAAAGAATCCAAGAAGGAAGATTGCCCAGTGAGGAGCTGGAGCTGCTGCGGCACGAAGCAAGTGGTGGTGCTTGTTTGCGTACAGAATTCTAAGTTATAAATGGTTGTAAGTGTACTTTGCTTGTACTTTGAATCTTTCTTAATGGATTGGTTTCCTGGCTTTGGCTGTCCCGGAGTGGTTTTACCTTTGATATGTTATTCAAAGGGTTTCCACTTCGTCAACAATTCTTTGTGTTGATTGTGGTTAAAGCTTTATACTTTGTGGTTTGGATTTATTTTACTGCTGCAGATTTTGTCTTAAATTTATTGCATATTTGTGTTTTTGTGTGCCTTGGGGTCAAACCTTGTGACTTTCAGTTGGTATCAGTGCGAGATTCACTCAGTTTAAATTAAACCTCTTGAGTGTGATCCTTGACCCTTGTTGGTAATGACTCAGTCACAGTCCATGAATGTACTTCCTTACTTTGATGGGAATAATTATGTTTATTGGAAGGTTCGCATGAGAGCCTTCCTTAAGTCTTTGGACCAGCTTGTTTGGACAAGCATTGAGAAAGGTTGGAAATGACCTGACGCGCCTATGGAGCAATAGTCCAAAGATGAGATTAATGAGTATAATTGGAATAGCAAAGGCTTGAATGCTATTTTCATGGCTGTGTCTCTTGAGGAATTCAAACGAATTTCTCTTTGTGAGATTGCTAAAGATGTATGGGAAATCCTAGAGGTTACCCATCAAGGTACCAAGGCTGTGAAGAAATCCAAACTTCAGATGTTGACATCTAAGTTTGAAGAGATTAGAATGAAGGATGATGAGACATTCGAAGAGTTCTATGCTCAGTTGAATGATATCGTCAATTCAAGTTTTAATCTTAGGAAAAAGATTCTTGACAACAAGATTGTTAGGAAAATCATAAGGTCTTTACCTGAGAGGTTTAGACCCAAAGTGATTGCCATAGAGGAAAGCAAGTATTTGGACTCTTTGATAGTTGAAGAGCTCGTTGGATTTCTTCAAACTTATGAGTTGTCCTTGCCTCAACCAATGAAGAAAAATTTGGCTTTGAATACTCTAGGAAGAAAATGGTAGACTCTTCTGATGAGGACTCTACAAACTCTGAGGAAATAGCCATGATAAGAATGCATGAGGCATTCAATGCTTTGAGTGTTCGAGATATGGGCATGTTAGGATGGATTGTCCTAATTTTAAGCATTCCCAGGGCAAGCTATGAATGCTACCTTGAGTGATAAGTTAGAGTCTAATGACTCTAATGAGCATGAGGAGAAGAAAGGTAGCTTCATGGCTTTCACTGCCTCTGTAAAGGGTGTGCCGATGGTGTTAGTAATTGTGGGCCCCCTGTGCTTGTTGAGACTTGTGATGAGGAATCACAAGATGAGTTGGATGAGAAGATTCCAAGAGGCCTATAATCAACTTTTTAAGGAATGTGCTAAGATAAAGAAATAGAACAAGCTTACCCTTAGAAAGTTGAATGAGGTTGAGTTGGAAAAGGGATCTTTGAGTGCTAAATTGGTTGATTTACATGCTTTGATTGATTCATTGAAAACTGAGAATTGCATGCTTGTTGATAAGGTTAAATCATTAAAGGATGAACTTGTTTTTTCTAAGTCTCAATTGCCAACTTCTTCTAGTTAGAAACTTGCAAGTAGTTTGAGTTCTCAAACACCCTTAAATGACAAATGTGGGCTGGGCTTGGCTTTGATAAGGCGCCTATACTTCAAAAACTCCACTTGTCAACAAAGGGATGGTCAATTTTGTGCCACCTACTTGTGATTAGAAATCAGGCCCTAGTGGTATTGATTAGGGGAAGGGTATTAGTGTTCTTATTGAGTCTAAGTCTGAGGGTGTGAACCCTCATAGGAGACAACCTTCACAAAGGTTTGTCCCTATTTCTACCATTGTGATAGAGTGGGTCATATCCTACCTTAGTGTTACATGCTTAGGTTTAGGGAGCCTAAGAGAGAGATTACCCCTTAGAGGACTGATTTTAAGACACTTGTCTATATGATGAGAGATGTTGTGTCAAGGTTAGACAAGTTAGAAGGCCATGGGATTGTTCTTAGAAAGAGAAGAAATAGGTTTAAGAAAGGGGAGATCACTCAACCATTGAGGGGGAGTGATAAGAGACCTACCTAGATTAGGTGGTCCTTTGGCATGCCAAGTTTGAGGTTCATGCATTCACATGCAACTTAGGACATGCATCTTTTATTTTTATTGCATGCATCATTTTTTATTTTTTATTTTTTATTCTTTATTACTTTTGCATTGCATTTTTTCTTGGTGTGTCGCATAAGTATTCATTTTTTTTAATTAAAAAAATATGAAGAGAAGACAATTCTTGTTCAAATGACTTTTCAAAGTATCTCAATTTCTATTTGTACTTCATGGGTTGAGACACTCACCAAAATCATGGTGTACCTTTTGCATGGAAATTGTGTTTATCTTGAGCACACTTAGTTCACAAGCTTTTAGAGAGACATCTTGCGATGGTTTTAGCAAGACAACGTATTGGAGTATTATGTGGAGAGGATGTCGGCATCGGTATATCATTAGTTATCTTGTGCATGAGATATGATGGATGACGGTTTATAGGTTTCTGTGTAGTATTGAATTAGATATGGGGGTACAGAATATGCGGCTTAAATCTTTCAAAACATCAGATAGGAATGCATTACTATTTTGAATTTAGAATGCATTTCTCATGCGGCTGCAATTTTGATCATGAAATCATCCTCTGAATGCTAATTTTTGTACTTATCTTTTCAGATTATCTCACTATGGAGGAGAATGCTCCTGAAAAAGAGATTTTACCAGTGATTAACGTTCCTCCTAACTCTCCCTCCCTCTTGGGTTATTTTAGATATTAGTATTCAATGTAATCTTCTTGCATGTTCAAACTTTTAAAACTACAGTGTTGGTGGAACTTTTGTGTCAATTTTCATGAAACATCCCATGATTGAACTGATATTGTGCCCCTATATACTTTTGTTGTCACCTCATCCTGTAGGTGTTCATCATTGGAAGAGTAAAGCAGGTAAAGAAGGGCTGAAGCCATTATAAGAAAATGTGGATGGAGCCTTTTTTGTGCATGATTTTGACAGAACAATGGTTTGGTTAATGAAACACCTTACCAAAATATTATGAGCATAAGATGTGGTTTATTAAGAGATTAACGATCTCGGATTTACGGACTTGTTTTTTAAAAGCTTTATTTGAGTGGATATCTGCTGCTGCCTTTCTCCATATTTGTTGGGATTTTCTTGTATATTTCTTGTGTATATATTTTGGTACCGATCAAACGCATAAAATAAAGTTTGAAACGACGCCTTGTAACCAAAGGCATGGAAAAAAACAGGTCGATGCTAATCGGACCCAATTATTAAACGGGTTGGCCGCTTTATGTTTCCAACTTGATCCAATTGAACCCATCCCATCCCAATCCGCAATTGTTCAAAGAAAAATTGCCATTTCATTTGAATCTATTTATAATAAGATAGAATAGGAAGAGTTTTTGACCCTTCAACTCGAATCTAATCCCATTGCTAAACCAATCGGGCACAAGTTGGATGTTGAATAGACAGGATCCGATGCCAATTTTGTCAGCACTATGACTCTAAGTCATGTGATCACGTGGGCCTGGTGACTGATGCACGTGCGGGTCAGCATCATATTCTTGGAAGCCAGCTTGGGAATTCTAGGAATTTTGTATATATTATTATTATTTTACTTTGTTTTGGTCGGGATTCTAGGATTATACAAAGTTCTAGAAAATGAGAGGCTCATTCCATGGGCCTTTGGCCCTATTTGAATTGCTGGCACCCGAAGTGATAGAGATGGACTTCATGGGCCGCGCGACAAGACGTCGACGGTGGTGGCCACCGGTCACATCCCTCTGGTGTGTGCCGACATGCCGCTTGACATCTCTAGTAGGAGCCGCAAACAGCCGGTGAAGGGTGTGTCAAATAGGCCAGGGAATAGTAGAGCTGGCAATGGGGCATGTTTTTGTAGGATAATACCGACAACTTGGCCATGTTGAATTTAATGTGATTACTTGGGCATTCAATGCCGCTCCACGGATCTCCATTACACGTGAAACGTCTTCTATTTTGTTTTTGTTGAATTTAATGTTGTATATTATATATAATGTCACATTATTTAAATTTTTTTTTTTAAAAAAAAATTATTGAACTCTTTTGATTTATCGCTGTTTTTGTAATTATCTCTTAAACTTCAAAAACTCTCAATTTGGTGTATTAATCTTTCAATTTCTTTTTCAATTTCATTATTCCGTTAGAATTTTCAGTTAAATCTTGTTAAAATTCTCAATATATATATATATATATATATATTTCAAAGATTTAGGCGTAGGTATTTTTGTAAATTTCGTTATATATTGACCGATGCCTAAATCCCTGTAAATTTTTTCTTTGAATTTTTTTTTTTCCTAAAAAAATGAGGGATACTTTGAAAATTTTGGCATCCATTTGTTAGGTTTTAAGGGAAAATTCTAATGGATGGGTGGAACTGGAAAAAACTGAAAGATTGATACACTATATTGAGAGGTTTTTTAAGTTTAGGAGAGTAATTGAAAATGTGATAAAAGTTCAGGAAGGTTAAGTAAAGTCTCCCTAAAAATTTAGATGACGTGGCAATATATTTACCATATGGTCATATATAAACTATTAGATCTATGAAATCTAATACGACCGTAAAACAATAGTCCAAATGTGTTGAATTTCCATAATCCGATAATAATGGAGTCAAAGTTGTGTGGGTGCATGATGTTGGTTTTAATTAATATTCATTGGATATATGGATAACTTATTAATAAAAAGAAGGATTTATTTGACTTAGATGCTGTAAAAAAAAAATTACGATATATTTGTTGTAATTTTTTTAAAGGTCTAAATTTATTTTACTCGATCTCTCTTTTTAAAAATATTAAAAATTAGGGGGCTCACTTCACTAGGATTTTTTTTTTTTTTTTTGACATGTCCACACAAAAGGAGAAAGGAGGATTCGAACTAGTGACCTCCGCTTCATAAGGCGTGGTCTCCAATCGATTGAACTACCTCTTAAAGACCACTTTTGTTTGAAGGTTGATAACCATCAACCATTCATTGAATCATTGGGACATACAACATTAGCAAATCCAGGCATGTGCATGTATTGCGTCTCAATCAACAAATTGGGTGTTGACTATTTTCCTCAAAAACCACTAGTAATATATTTTCTTAAATTAAATCCAATTGTAATAAAAATAGGGTGTCAAACATATAAAAAATATTATCATATTATAAAAGATCTCTACAGATAATTATGAAAGATATAGACGTATTGCCTTAATTTGGAGCCATTATAGTATACCACCATGAAATTAAGAATTTTTTTTAAAAGCATATATTTATATATATATATATAAATAAAATAAAAAGGAAAAAAAATCCATCGGAGCATCTGCATGATACAGACGATTGGAGTTGTAGAGGATAATGTTTTCGGGACTTTGAAATGAGATGGTCCCATACTCCAGATAGAGCTCCAGCAATCTCATTTCCCATGTGGGAGAATGCTATCGCATCAGTTGATCCGCCAATCGTGGAGGGCCACATAAACACAGGAGCGTTGAGTTCACGTGTCCGCCGCAATAATAGAAGAAGGGAGCCGTGGGCCCTACGTTTGTTGAGTTTTAGCCTTTAGGGACCACAAGCGGCTGCTGAGCCGAGCCGAAAGGAATTTGCGTTACGTTTTGTTTGTAGAAGAAAGTCCGAAATAACGCGGGAGGGAGCAGAGGGCGTTCATTGAGGTTTCTTCGACATTCTAGAGAGAAACAGAGAGAGAGAGAGAGAGAGAGAGAGTAATGGACCACTTCATCAACACAACGGCACGAGAGTGGGGCCCACCAGATAATATATATAGGGGTGGAGAAGGAAATAAGTTCCTCTTTTTATTTGGATGAGAAGAGGACCGATTAGGTGTAGGGGTTGTTTAGATATTTATTGAGGTTATAAAAATTATTAAAAAATAATAATAAAATAAGAAAGTACAGAAAAATTCATCCAACTTGGTAAAATCTCCATTAATTTTTTCTTAATTCGAGTAAATTAAAAAAAAAAAAACTAATAAAGGATGTATCCCTTTGAATCCTATTCCCTGTACTCGATTACGTACAATATTTGTACACATTTTATATAATAAAGTTGACGTAAAAATTATATTCAATTTTTTTTTACAAAGTGTGTGATATTGTGTACTAATTTTCATATCAACTTTATTGTACAAAGTGTATATAAATATTGTGCAGAAAATATTACTATTTCTTTTCTCCATCCATTGGAACATACTTTGATTGTATATCTCAATTTTTTTTTTTTTTTTTAAAAAAAAAAAAAAATGAAAATGTGGGAATTTAGATGAAAGAGGATTAGAGGAAGCTAGAGGAAGTTCATGAGAAAGGGAGGGACAAAATTTTATTTCTTATATTTTCCCTTTTATTTTTATTTTTTTTTTCCCTTCGATCTCCAAATTCCTCTATCTTAATTAAACACACAAATGGTGAATTCACTTTATAGAATATGTACTTAATTGGCTAAAGTAGGGACTAATTCGACTCCCTCAATTTGTTGATATATAATATGGAGGGCTGATTGGTGTAAAACAATTGTGTAACTATTGTGCAGTTTTGTAGATACATGGGGTAAGACCGAGGGTTATCTCACTTCATCCGGGGTTGGCTCTATGCTTCCTGAAAACCTACTAACCTGCAAACCCAGGGCTTACCTGATAACTGCGGGTTGTCTCCCATATTTGTTTTCTCTGTAGGGTTGTCTTCCTGGATTAACCTTAAGATTTTCTCCCATGCTTGTTTTTTTTGCAAGGTTGTCTCCCTAGATTTGCCTTAGGGTTTTCTCCAATGCATGTTTTTTCTGCAGGGTTGTATCTAAAGTTTTCTCCCATGCTTATTTTCTCTGCAGGGTTGTATCCAGGGTTTTTTCCCATGCTTATTTTCTCTGCAAGGTTGTCTCCTTATATTTGCCTTAGGGTTTTTTTTTCTCATCCTTGTTTTTATTAAGGTTGTCTCCCTGCCTTGTTTTCTATGTAGGGTTGTCTCACTAAATTAGCTTTAAAGTTTTCTCCATTTCTTGTTCTTTGCACTTACGCAATTATGAAAGGCTATATACTACCATGTTAATAAAAGTAAGCACTTTTATTTATTATTTATCTCGACAAAACATTCCAGCACTAGTCTCAGAAAAGACTAAGTTTTGACTTCTAATAATAAAGCATTCAACAGATACTACTTATCTTGTTCGAACTTTTGTCATTTCTCGCAAAAACAATGATCATAAATTTTTACAATCCCTAGAATTACGAAGGGCATGTATTTGAATTGAAAGTCACAAAATAAGACAATAAATTGGTAAAATTGTTAACTGCTACTAACAATGATGAAAGGAAGAACGTAAACCTATATTGCACGGCCGGTGAAAACCACCATTGACTTTTCTGCGCATGGGGACCATTTCAAGTCCCTGCATCATCTTGAGTAGTCTCACTTCTTTTAGCATCTTTTGAACGCGCGCGCGTGTTCATCATCATGATAGATTATTATTATTTTGTGTGTGTGTGTGTGTATATGAGAAACAAATAATTGTTCCCATAGACAGCGCCAAACTGTTGGGACAGTTTTCGGTACATTGCAAATTGACGTTCTTCGATGTTCTTCACGCTTCCCAGGAATACTACAAAACGTACAGCTATAATTAAGAGACATTTTTGGGGGTCTCGCTCCGAAGCTTAAATTAGCTTATGACATAAAAGTATGTTGAATGCATAAAATAATCAGTCTGTCGTTTATACTTGGAGTATGAGCCTATTTACAGGAAAAGAGGTGGAGTCAAACCTGAATTGGGTTTACATCTCCTACTCAAATTAAGAGTTCCTGATCTTTGATTTAGTTTGAGAATCCTATCCTCATTCAACTGATAGTTGGACCTTTGACTCTTCAAAGAGTCCTTATTAGACCTGAATTGGGATTACTATCCCAATTCAACTTGCAATAGGATTGCTTAACAATATGCATAGGCCATAGTAAGAGAAGAAGGAAAGTTTTCTTAAGACAATGTTATGAAGAAAGAATTTTAAGAGTTTCCTTATATCGTCAATGAAATAATTTCATGTAAATTTTTTTAAAGAAGCCGTTTTTACCTATAGTCGAACATGGATAAAAGATTTTCTTAAGTTCCGTTTTATGAAGAAATTAATTTGGAGTTTCTTTTTTGATGTTGAACTCAATGTTTTCAAAGACAGTTTTTCTAAGAATAGTTTAAGGATATTTTTATGTTGAATTAAGTGTTTTTAAAGAAAATATTTATACCCAACCGGTTTTAATTTGGTTGTGAATATGACTTAATTAGTGAACTTTTTCTATAATTTGTTTTGTTTTCATGTTTTCAGGTCTCCAGGTCTCGATGAAACACATAGAGGAGGCCGAATGAAACTCATTAGATGGGGGATTTCATTTCATATGTCATGTTATGTTGTAAATTAACTTATTTTCAATTAGTGCCCAAGGGCATAAGGGAGAAATTTTTTTAGACACTTTTATCTTGCCATGTTTAGACCTTTAAGTTCTCCAATTTATGTTTAATTAATAAAAGCTGTTTATGTTAACTCGTGCATTTAATGCGTTGTTCAGTGTTCTATTGTTCCTACTTATGACATTTGCGCCTTTGAAGCTTCTCAGTTAACAAAATTCTAACCCTTAAGGGTTGGGGGTGATATAGAATCACAATTTAGAGGAAGACTTTTTCCTCTCTATTACTCAATGAACCAAAATTCATGTTTTAATTTGGAATAACGATAGCACTATATATGTTTCCAAAATAAATTGTATGATTATGTGAAATCATAACTAATATTCAATCAAACCCAAATTCGAGCTTGCCTGCTTCCCACATTAATGTGTCTGGAATCGAAGCATTCTCAAAAACTCTCATTTTCTTTTGCTCTTTAGTGATTAAGAATGAAAAAGACTCCACTTCTTGACTTTTATTTTTCCCCTTTCCCTTAATTACCACATCGAATAGGGAAAAAAGAAAGAACCCAAGTTAATTAGAGCTTTCGAGGATTCTTATATATTGATGATCATTGGGCACATTATGTGTTGGCAGTTCTAGGCTATATATATTCCAATTTGAAGGTCCTAATTGACAACTTGATTCAAACTTGAAAGGAATAGGGTCAAATTTGGTGACAAATGGCCCATCATTGAGTCAACCCACCAAGGGAATTTTGATGAATCCCCTCTCCTTAGCAAGTTGTCTCTACCACATCCAGTTTGTTCACATTATTTGGGTTTTCATTTCATTTCTATAGAATATATACGTTCTTTCTGTCTTTCATTTTTAATCAATTTTGCCAGCGAAGAAACGAAACAGAAAAAGAAAATGGGGTTTCAAGCTTACTACTTCAAGGTAAATGAAAGCCACTTAATTTGTTGTTATTCTCTCTCTCTCTTTATGGCTTTTCAATGATTTCTCTTAAGAAATCTAAGTTTTACTTTTATATATCCTCATCTGCAGCCAGGGAAGGTGAAGAAAAAAAATGAGAGTTGACAATAAGATGTTAAGCAACTGCCATGGGAACCCATTCACTGAGTTGTAATCATGGGGCGCATGTGGGTAGGTCTCAGAACCCAGCTGATACCCCCCTCTCTCTCTCTCTCTCGGTATAATAAAGTGAAAAAAAAATGGAAAAAATGGTTTCGAAGAGACAAAATTCTGTTATCAACTTGCTTTTGCTATCTTCTTCTCTGTCTGCCTTTGCTCGCCTGGCAATATCTTTTATGCTCAAACCTCCCCACTACCAGTTTTATGTTCAAAAATCAAAATGGCAATCCTAAATAATGATATATATATATATATATATATACCTGCAGATCCTTTTTCTGGTTTTCATGTTTTCTATGTTATAATTGTTTTATTAATTTCTGATTTGTGTGGTAAAATACTAAAATGTAGGATCTCACTGTCATCCACAATTAATGGTTCATATTTAATCTATCTAGCTATAATGTAGTTGAGGAAGTTTAAGCATTAATTGGGCCCGTCATATTGTAGGAACTGACGTAGTTAGATTGTTTTTGTAATTTCTTGGATGGGTGATCCAAATGTCATTGCTTTATCAGATGTAAATAGGCTGTGACAATTACAGGCATATATTGCATATAAATTGATGTTTTCTTTTTGGCCATCTATACTTTTTTGAAGTGAAAGATTTGACAGGCATGGTTCTAGTACCGCACCAATTGCATATATATATATATATATATATAGAGGAGAGAAATGATAAAATTTCAATTCTTACATAATTATTTTACAACCCCAAAACACATGGGTGAGATTCACATGTGTTTTGATTGTGGAATAATTGTGCAGTATGAGTTGTGCACCAATCAATCCCTTATACCTTAAATACCAGGCAAATAATTTCCTATTAACGGTAACTTTTTCTACACAAAAATTATAACTTTTCGGACAAAATATATCTAAAACTTTGAATCCCATCAGTTTTCTTCTCCATACTATCTACCAACTGTAACTTGTTTAAGACATGTTGATATGTTTTGATTATAATCTAATTAAAGACCGTCTATTATAAGTAAGAGCAGTGCTACTCTTATTACCCATTTTATACTAGTTGATATATTATGTTTTAAATAATTTTTTATGTCAGTTACTTAATAAAAATAAAACGGAAGCTACTTAAAATACATGTGTGAGTCGGCCTGAATTAAATAGTAATTTATCATATTAAATACTTTTTTTTAAAAAAAAAAATAAAAAACAAAAGAAAAAAGAAAAGTTACTTAAAACACAAAATATCAACTAATATAAATTGAGTGTAATAAATGACTAAATGAGTGTAAATAGCTGTAGCATTACTCTATACAGAAATTAATACCTCCTTGGGAATTCTTGTCCTTCAATATATGAAGCTTTAAACCCATCACATCCCATGGACGGTTATAAAAAAGAAGGGAGATCTTTTCGAAAGAGAGTTGTACCATGTAAATCTTCACCAAGTAAAAGTACTGTAGTAGAAAGTGAGGCAGTAAAGGTTATGATTAAAACTATGATTAAAGGAAATCCTTTTAGGAAGAAAGTGGTACTGTTAAAAGATGCTTTCATTCTCACTGCAGTTCTGCTGAAACTTTACAGTGCGCATGGAATATATAGCATAAGCAACAAAAGGAGGTCAGAGCTTTCCCCCACTAAAAGAATACATTAATCAATATATATATACTAAACAATTAAACTACATAAGATTTAAAATGCTTCTTTGAAATCTCATGCTCCCCATCTGCAAAAATATACTCTTACACCCCCACCAAACTGACCAAAAAGCCTTATCTTTTTCAAACCCATTATACTTCTTTCAACTGTTGAACCTATATTTTATTGGGCTCCTCCTTTTCTCATACCATACATGTACAAGTACTGTAACCAATATTTGTTGCACTATAAAATTTGACGTTTTGTTCTTCACATCTATATAAGCATACCAATTAACAAAGCACTGTATCAATTATAGTACTACTTCTCCATGGCAGCTCAAGGTAAAAGAAATCTTCTTTTGTTATCTTTCTTTGAGTCAAGGAAACCCGTTTTGTGATATATATATATACACTTGTAATTCTCTTGTTTTTCTTTATTGGGATGCTTTTATTTTCATGTTTATTTGTTTGAGTTCTTGAAGCCGTTTCTTTGGGATTCTCTCTGTTAAAGGTGGACAAACTTTAGGTTCCAAGACTGATGTTTGCACTTGTTGTTCTGTTCCTCTGATCAGCGAGAAACGAAACAACTGATTTGCTGTGCTTAATTTGAATTCCAGCAGCTGAATCTGGATTAATTGGTATGTCCGATCTTAATTTTTATTCTTTACGAATTTCTCTGTATAGCGATGATATTTGACGTATATAATTAATTTACAGGTCTTGGAAAGACGTTTTTCATCATCTTATCTTTGTAACAATGGACGGTTTGGGTTGGGATGGCTCACAAGTTGTAACAAACGCACCATCCTTGTGGAGTAATCATCAGCAACATGTTGAAGAAACCTTTGTTTTGTCCAGCTCATCAAACGCCAGCGTTTTACATCCAATCGAGGAGCTGCAAAAGGGTCAAACATCTCATGTTTATGCAAATTCTGGAAGATTTGACTCCAACATCATGATCATGAACCCGTTGAGTAGCTTCATGGCTGATTTCAGCATGGCAAAACAATCACAAGAGGTCAACGGCTTACAAACTGGCAAGGCTCCGGTAACAACATGCTCTCTCGAGTCTCTGGATTGCTTGCTCTCGGCTGCCAATAGCAAATCAGACACGTCGGGGGAAGATGACGGGATTTCCATGATTTTCTCCAACTGTAGAAACTTATGGAACTTCGGTTCTGGCGGCAGCGCAGTTTCATCAGGAGAATCCGAGACAGTGTCTCAAAGTTCCTCGGATCTTTATGTCAACCACGGGAAATTTCAAGTATCCAACACTGTTTCTACGAAGAGAAACAATGTTCAAGCTGATCATTATGGTACTACAGAAGGTGGTTTTAAAATCATTTCTGAGAATCCGCCAAAACAGAAGAAACCCAGATCAGAGAAGAGTCCGAGGACATCCAACATCAACTTCCAACAGTCCAATTCATCGGTGTCCTCTTCCATGGAGGAGCCCGATCCAGAGGCCATTGCACAGATGAAGGAGATGATTTATCGGGCGGCGGCTTTCAGACCAGTGAACTTAGCTTTGGAGGTGGCGGAGAAGCCGAGGAGGAAGAATGTGAGAATATCAATGGATCCACAAACTGTGGCTGCAAGGCAAAGGAGGGAGAGGATTAGTGAGAGAATTAGGGTTTTGCAGAGGCTGGTTCCTGGTGGGAGCAAGATGGACACTGCATCAATGCTTGATGAGGCTGCAAACTACCTCAAGTTTCTCAAGTCACAAGTCAAAGCACTAGAAAATCTTGGCCACAAACTTGACTCAATCAATTGTCCCCCTACAGACTTGGCTTTTTCTTTCAACCCATCTTTTCCCATGCAAATCCATTTCCCACTCCAAAACCCTAACAATATCCACCATTCACCCAATTGAAAAAAAATTGAGTAAATTCTGTTTAGTAGACTCTTATACAATTGAGATTAAGTGACAGCGATTGATTAGCAAGGGCTTTGTAAGAAAAAAATCAATAGTTGATTTTCACTGCATCATTCTAGTAATAGGATATTTGTATAACAGTTTACTAAATAGTATTTTTCTTAAAAGAAAATTATATTCAGACTTAAGAAACTTTAACCAAAGGCCCCTAATCATATTCATCATCATTTCAGAAGCAATGATTAACATCCAAATCCCTTTTTCTAGCTAAAAGCACTGATAATCTAATCTGCATGTGACCCATATCACAATTTTCAATATTATTATATCCATGTGATATAGAGTTCAAAACTCTTAATGTCTTTTTTTCTTCTAATTATCACTATCATGCATGAGACCCACCACCCGAAGAGAGTTGTTTGGCTGCGCTATTTTCAGTAGTAGTTTTGCTGCTTCCAGAATATGTCATTATGTTTTGTTCTATGAGGGGAGATGATTGTAGTGGAAGTGACATTATAAGGGTGGGGGCATAGCTGAGCTATTCGTGACCCTTTTCTGCGCAGAAAGGCTTAGCAATTATAGCACTTATGATTAAGATGAAGGGCAAGAAAGTGATTTGTCATGACTTTGTTATTATATAGTTGTTTAATGTGATCTATGTAGTTAAATCTCACTTTCTTGTTTATCTTTATGGTTTTTTAATACGTAATTTGTTCGCTAACCAATGCAAGAGACATTCTCTTAATACTTGTGAGCCCCAGCAGTGGTCCTGTCTCCTTGATTCAACCCAAAGCGTGCCCTTGAAAATCACCACAACCTCATTGCTTAGCACGTGTTTATGCTTCTTTTTTGGCAGGCCGCATAAAAATTCTTCTCTCCATTTAAAAATTCCAAAATCCATGGGTTATGCAACTAATCATATTATAATAAACGTGAAGATGATTTTGGTTTTTCCTTTTATATATATATATAGATAGGTTCACTTAATTAGTCTTCTAAGACCAAAAATCTCACTGCCTAGCACATGTTTACGCAGATGGAACGTACTGTAATTTTTTCAACGGTTTAAATTTAATTTTAAAACTAAAAAATTTTATCCATTCCAAGAGCATGCGTTTTAGATATTGCATGTTTATCGTGACCACAAACACCCAAATGGTGATGTTGGACTCATATATAGGCTTAAATATATAGCGTCTTGTTTGGCATTGTCTTTAAGGTTTAGAAAAAGTTGGTTTTGATAATTGGATCAAAGAGGTTGTTGTGGTTGGTGTTGTTTGCTAAATTTAGACTTTCTGTTGTTAAAAAGCTTAGCTTTTCTTCTTGTATTTCTAGTTCCACAAAAGCTCTCAAGATAACCGATTTGCGTGTGTTGGAATATCTTACACATTCATAATTTGTAGGCTTTCACAAGTGGGAAAGATTTGACATTGTTATACAGTTGCGATGTACTTAGCTGTTGTTTGCTGAGGACAGCTACGCTTTCTCAATTATAGGACAAGTCATCTTCTTAACTGTACAGATTGCAGGTGTCTTGTTTTGGTTGCTTACAGCTAGCAGCAACTGTCATCACGTCGCTTCTACCATTGCACTTGATCAATTTTCTTCTTTCTTTTTTTTTTTTTTGGTAGAGGCAAAGTATGGTAATTAAGGGAAGACCTTACATTTTACGAGCCATTAATTGGATGAGCCCAGCCCACTCAAGATATCCGAAACGGTTGGCTGTAATGTTCGATCTTGTTTAACGCTAATATCCTCCGAGCCGCGCTCCCACAGAATGAATTTGAGAGGAATGGACTCGTAATTGTGTCAGGAGTCACAATGTTTAACATCACTCGCGAATAAGATTTAAACATGGTATACAATTAGCGGTTTTAAGTTTAGTATAAGATTGAATGATGCTTAGGACCACTTTTTTATTTCGATTTTATCCTGATAATGAAAGAGTGTTTCTTCACAGTAAATGGAAATGTGGGGACCAACCTGGGTCACCAGGTGTTGGACTAGGTCGGATTGCTAGTAATAGACGGTATGCATGCTTTAAACGATTTATAATTGTTTGATGTTTCTGCCTACTAAAACCGTATGGCAGTGATGTTCTTATATAGCAATAAAGGAGTTAATCCTTCAGATCAACTAGAACTAGTCTAACATTTGAATTTGGATATATTAATCTTTATCAGATGATAAAGATTTATCTAGTCTAATACGCTCCCTCAAACTCGACGTAGGTAGCCTGACGTTTAGGTTGGAAGTAAGTAGAAGAAACTGGCTAGCAGGAAGGGGCAATTTGTTAGGACATCTGCAATCTAATTTTTTTCAAAGATGAACCGAACATTTAACAACTTATCTACAACTTGATCTCGTATAAAATGGTAGTCTATCTCAATGTGTTTTGTACGCGCATGATAGATTGGATTGAAAGTGAGATAGGTAGTATCTATGTTATCACAAAATAAAGTCGGTGCACATTGAAGTGAGACCCGAAGTTCATTTGAAAGAGTGAATCCAAATCAGTTTTGTAGAGGCATTTGCGAGGGCTTTGTACTCCGATTCTGTACTAGAACGTGACACAGTGGGCTGTTTTTTGGAACTCCAAGATATCGGATTTTTATCCAAAAAGACACAATACCCATATGTTGATTTACGGTCATCCGGGCAGCCAGCCCAATCTAAATCCGAGAAGGCTACTAGTTGATGAGATGAGAGTTTGTGGATGCATAGAGTGTAATCAATAGTAGCCTTCAAGTAACGCAGGATGGGTTTAATAGCAGTTCAGTGAAATACTCTTCGATTTTGCATAAATTGAGATACCTTGTTGACAGCAAAAGCTATGCCTGGCCACCCCTAGCCTATTGGGGTGGCCCCGTGCCACCCCTGGCCACCTCTGGGGGTGGCCCGATGGCCACCCCCAGGCCACTGCAGGTGGCTGCGCGCCACACCCTTGCTCTTCTGTTTTTTTTTTTTTTTGAATTTTCATTTTTTTTAAAAAAATAACTTTATTTATTTATTTTTTTAATAAATTTATATTTTTTTATTAAGATAGACATGTGTCTCCTTTTTATTGGTTTGACGTAGCGCCGACGTGACATTTAATAGAATCTGTGAAAAATTTTAACGAAATTTAACATTAGAGATCGATTTGTAATTATTGTTTACCACAAGGACCTCCCATGAACTTTTTATACTATACGGAGTGAAAAATAATTATAGCATACCACAGGGACCAGTGGTGCAATTATCCCTTAACATAGATCAACACAAAAATTTGAATCCCATTAGCTTTGTAGATGAAGAGATATGAGTCAACCTTGGAGCTCTTGAAATTCAGTTTTGTAATCCGAGCACTTAGCCTTGAAAACCATGCTCTTGGTGCCTGTTTTAGGCCATACAAGACTTTGTGCAACTTGCAAACACCTATAGGATATGAAGGATGTTGAAATCTAGGAGGTTGTTCCATATATACAGTTCCTTGGAGGCCGCCATGGAGAAATGCATTGCTTACATCAACTTGATGGATAGACCAATCTGTAGAAACAGAAAGAGAGAGCACTGTTCTAATGGTTATAGGCTTGATTACAGGACTATATGTTTATGAAAAATCAATTATGGGTTGTTGATGGAATCTTTTGGCTACTAAACGAGCCTTGTAGCCATGTCAAAAAAAAAAAAAAAAAAAAAAAAAAATACTAAACGAGCCTTGTAGCGCTCAATAGATCCATCAACCTTCCTCTTTATGCGAAAAACCCATTTGCACTCAACTATGTCATGGAGGAAGAAGGGGATACAAGGGACCAAGCGCCGTTTTTGAGTAGAGCATCAAACTCTTGATTCATTGCCTCTTGCCATGTTGCATGCTTGCTTGCTTGCTTGAGTGTAGCAAGTTGGCTCAATTTCTTGACTTTGAAGCAGGGCCGTGAGGGCTTGATGAGGTGAATATCTGATTCAACCATCTGTAAATTTGGTAGGTTTGAAAATCTGATTCTGGGATTGGGTTATCATGTCATGCACTCTTGAAGGAGGAGGTTGTTCTAAAGGAACTAAGGCATGACTAGGTGAAGTGTCGATTGGTACAGCGGATGAGGAAGTGGTTGGAGAGTTGAAGGGAATTAGAGGTTGAGGTGAGTAATTTGGTAAAGTATGGTGGTAATTTTCTGGAGGGGAGCTGCATGTGTCATTGATATGATTGGTTGATGGTATGATAAGGGGAACAGAGACAGCAGAAGGAATGAGAGGAGTTGGTGATCGGATGGTAACAGATTTTGAAAAAGGAAAAATTTGTTCATTGAAGACCACATGCCGAGCAATGTAAACCCTTCCAGAAGGAATGTGAAGACACTTATATCCTAGGTGATTCTTGCTATAACCAACGAAGACACAAGATTGAGAGCAGAAGGCAAGTTTGGTGGAATTGTAAGGACGAACGAATGGCCAACATTCACAGCCAAAGATTTTCAAAAGCTTATAGTTAAGTGAAATGTTGAATAAGGTTTCAAAGGAAGATTTATGTTTTGTTACTTTGGATGGGAGTCGATTAATTAGACAAACTGCAGTCTCAAAAGCCGAATCCCAAAAGGAGAGTGGTACATTAGTAGTGGCAAGGAGTGTGAGGCCTGTTTCAACAATATGTCGATGCTTTCTTTTGACAGACCACATTTGATGGTAAGTATGTGGACAACTTAGATGATAGGAAACTCCCATAGCTGTGAGGGAGGTTTGAAGAGGGCGAAACTCACCCCCTTTGTCACTTTGGACAGATAATATTTCCGTTCCAAAATATGTTTCAACAAGTAGTTTGAAACGGAGAAAAGTGGCAAGAACATTAGATTTTAGTTGTAGAGGATAGAAACAAATATATTTACTAAAATCATCCACAATACTTAGATAAAATCGATTATTGTTTATAGACTTGAGTGGAGCTGGGCCCCATACATCAATGAAAAGTAATTGCAAAGGACGACTGGAAATAGAAGGACTTAAACTGAAATGAAGATGATAACTTTTGCCCTGTTGACATGAAGAACAAAAGGAATTGAACTTGGAGGGGACTACGGACAGTTTATTGAACTTGATAACTTGACTGACAATTGGAGATGCTGGATGGCCTAACCGGTGATGTCATTGATCCAAGGAGACTTTCTCACCAATGAGGGCAGCAAGAGACTTGAACAAATGATCATGAAAGGAGGGCCATGGGTAGAGATTGAATCCACCTGGGCCTTTGAGGAGCAGCTGGCGGGTTTGGAGGTCCTTGACACAGAAAAAAGTGGGATGAAGTTGTTACTGCGTTGGCTGGTGGAAAAACTACGGTTGAATCAAGGATAATATTGGCCTTGACACTGAGCAGTGGAGATAGACAAATCAATCGATGATTTGTGTTACTCTAAATGCATCTCATAGGAGAGCATAAAACCGTAGAGTTCGTTGAGAGAGATGGAGTCTTGGCAGGTGGTCCAAGAGGTGACAAGATGATCATATTTTGGATAAAGACCTGTAAGGATGTTGGAGACAAGTTCCGATGCTTCAATGGCTTTTCCAACAGCAACTAAAAGGTAAGAGAATCCCTGCTCTTTTTGATAGTAAGCTGAGATTGAGAGTGCTCCTTTCTTCAAGGTAGCAACTTGCTATTTGAGCTGCACGATCCGAGATTGTGACTAAGCGGAGAACATGGTCTCCAAGGTGAGCTAGACTTCCCGAGAAGTGAAAAGACCGATAATATGTGGTAAGGCTTCAACTGAGAGGGTGGAGATGATGGCACTGAAGATCATTTTGTCTTGATGATACCATGACTGATATTCCGGATTGGAAAGTAGGAGACCGAAAGTGGGATCGGGAAGAAGTTGGGGTAGTCGTGGATGAGTTCCATCGACATAGCTGCAGAAATTTTGTCCATCAAGGAACGAAACCATAAGAAATTGCCATAAGATGTAGTTATCTTGGTTGAGCTTTTCAAAAACATGATGATGCAGGATTTGAAGTGCTATTGGGTTTGTAGAAGAATTGGTAGGAGGTGGGTTTGAAACAGGAGGCATTGTTTGGGTAAAATCAGTTTCGGAGATGGGAGTGGCCATAGACGTTTGTCGTGATAGGCTCTGATACCATAAACGATTTATAATTGTTTGATGTTTCTGCCTACTAAAACCGTATGTAAGTGATGTTCTTATATAGCAATAAAGGAGTTAGTCCTTTAGTAGGACTGTACAAGAGTGAAGCTGATCACAGAAATAACAGAGTAGAAACCTAAAGCTATACAACTTGCTTATAGATAACTGTCAAGATAATGTAAATCAACTAGAACTAGTCTAACATTTGAATCTGGATAGATTAATCTTTATCAGATTAGTGTAACGCCTCGCCTTTTACAAAAAGGCGTAAGTGAAATTTTTTGAATTTCTACATGACATTATTACATCATCAGAGTTAAGACTTGACAGTGGAATATATTTTTCTTTTAGAACTTATGAATTTACAACATAACACATTGAACTAACTGAAATACTTCTAGACATTTATTATGAGTTATTTAATTTCTTTATACTAATTACTTCAAAACATGTGTCGTCAGAGACACATAAGAATACATAGAAAACCTATTAAATACAAATATTTCTAAACATGTTACATACCAAAAGAATACAAACTTTAATAATTACAAAGAAATATAATCAACTACATTAACATTAGCTCTAAATCTTTAATACTAACATAATCCAATCCTTCATCTTTATAACCTGCACCAATGAATATGTGATTGCAAATACTTCCACAATCTTATATTGAGTTAACTGTCTCCAATAATATGATGCTTATAAATTTATTTAGAAAAGAAAAACATAATGTAATATAACTTCATGTCTATATGTATATGCAATTTATGGCCTATGGTAGCTAGTCATAGTCATAGATTGATTATATATATACACACAAAGCAATGCTATAGTGACAGTTTAGAATGCACATTCTTCATTATTATCTTTCACTCATCTCGTTGCAGTCCTTTACGGTTAACGGCTTTCTCGAGCCTTAGCCCCTCACAGCTTACTGGTTTTTGTTGGTAGCCTAAACATTCTAGGGTCGTATTTATTACTTCGTTCATGGGACTTATACCCACAAGTGGCTTTGCCAGCTTTATTGCATATATTCATTAATTAAAAAATAAAATATGCAAATTCACATGCACAAACAAATAAATAAATCCATAACCATGACATTATGAAAAACTGGTATCACTCAGTAAGTATTTTATACTTGCAACGCATTTTATATATATATATATATTCAAATAGGTATAATTATCTTTTTGAAAAATCATTCATATTTATAATCACGAGTTTTAAGAAACTCAATGATGACCATGATTTTAATTAAAAGTACCCATTGTAATAAACATGGGTCTTAATTGAACTTAACATAATATGTTAAAAGCTCACAAATGAATTTCTAACCACAAACACCCATGTATTCTTCATAGCTTAATCCGGTTAACACAACAAACCTCTAAAACAATATTAATTGGAACCTAAAGACTTCAAAGGCAATAACACTGAACCGGCCAAAATGACAATTCAAAACAGGAAACACACGGCCAGATCCTTCACCAAAACTCAGTGACCGAATAGCTCAAAGAACCACGAAACAAAACACCCATTCAGTTGAAACACTGCACACACAAAATCTGTCAAAAACCATCAACATCCCAAATTCACAACACCCAACACAATCAGCCAGCCCTTCAACTGAAATAGAAAATCATCCCTTAGTCTCCACTCAAAATCTCTACAATTAACACATAACCACAACTGGTTTAACAAAAAGATGCTCAATATCACAACCAGCTAACAAGGATCATCCAAACCCACAAAAATCAAGAACTCCTTTGGTTAGCTCAATTGAAACAGGGGATCATCAAGTAAACACAAGAAATCAATTTTTAAAAACACATGGATTCAACCCAGAAATCATCAATTCAAAATACCCAATTAAATCTACAATAACCTAATAAATCACAAGAAAAAAAATACCTTAAAAATCTTCTCAGAGAAACTACCGGAAATCACCTCTAATTTCGCCGAAAATCGCACCCCTAAACTGCTGGAGATCGTCTATGGTTCGCTGGAGGTCGGTTCATGGAGGATCGGGTCCTCCATTTTCACGATCGACCCATCTCTCTCCCGGGTCTACACAGGCCCCACAACGATGGCCACCGAAAAGATCCACCCCGACCCAGTTCTCCGGTCATCCTCCCACAGGTCTCTGATCTCGGGTCCTCTCAAGTCCCACGGATTTCTCTTGGATTCTTCTCTCGGTGTTTCTCAATCTCTCTATCTCTCAGTCTCTCCTCTCATCTCACCCTCTGGTTCTCACTCTGCTACTCGAACAGAAAGAAGATAAAAGAGTAATAAAGAAGAAGAAGAGGGGTGTGCGAGTTTGTCTGAAGAGAGACGCTTACTTATATAAGCGTGAGAAAGCTTGGGCTGCAAGTTTGAGAGCTCTATGATGTAGGGGTGAGTCACAGGGACAATGATGACAGGGGACAGCCAGTTCGATGAGGTGAATGTTGCGCTGTTTAGTTAATTCGCAGATTTAATTAATCTGCAGATAGAATATTTACTTTTGGAGTATATACCATTTACTAAATTTATAATTTAAATCTGATTGAGATGTAGTTCGTTTTATTATTAATATTATAATCTTAATAATATTATTATACCGATAATATTATTGTACCAAATAATATTATGTCAACAATAAATATTATAATATATACCAAATAATATTGTATCAAATAATATTATACACAGTAAATATTACACAATAATATTATATCAATTAGTTCACTGAATATTTCAGTCTGTCTATTTAATCAACAATATTATTAAATTAGAGTTTATCATACTAATTGATATTTAATTTCATAAATATCCATAAATATCAAAGTCATTTTATTTAGTCATAAATTCTAATTTAAGACATTATATTTTGAGGTTTAAAATTTGGGGCGCTACAATTAGGGCACCAGTGTTGTGCTACAAGTTCTTAGGGACAACACATGCTTTATTGAGAAAAGGTTAATGACTCGAATAGATCATATGGAGAAAAGTTAAGAGATATATATATATATATATATATATATATATATATATATATATATATATATATATATATATATATATATATAAATTTTCTACTAGCATGATTTATGCATTAAAGTATAATGTGAATTGTCATTGAAATTATGCTTACACGTACTATTTCAAAATAGCCTCGGGCCAAACTATGTTCGTTGTTTTCTCTTTCAATTAAACAAAAAAAAAGGACCTTGATCGGAGTCATGGCTTTCAGAGTTTGTTTCCTATAGCCATGGAGGCTACAATAAGATCTCCATTTCAAAAAAGATAGACAAAAGGAACGCGAGGAACATAGCGACATGAAGGAGGCAACACTTATCCCTTTTGCAAAACCCATGACATTCTTGGTAACCAAAGTGTAAAGAATACGATTTGTTATGTAAGGCTCATTGTAGAACAAGTTCGTGATAATTTACTTACTAAGTCGTGGATTTATGTACGTAATTACTTTTCCACTTGTGAAACACCTCAGTGTTTCGCAAGCTTGATGGACTGTTGGGTTGATGTAACGACCCACTCCCAATGACACAATATTGTCTGTTTTTGGCTCCTCCAAACTAGACTTCTCAGGAGTTCACCCATCCTGATACTACTCTTGCAAAAGTACGCTTAACTGCGGAGTTCTAATAGGTTCATGGCCATCACGGCTTTAAAACGTGTTTTGTCAAGAATGTTGCGAATATACATATAAGCACATATCTATTCCTATACCAAGCGACATGGGACGTCACAATCACCCCATTTTGGGACCCAGCATCCCTGTTGACGACTGTCATAATATCACCCCATTCTTGACGTCCCAGTGAGTGCCCGCTAACGATCCTCATGGGTAGGGGTGTAAACGAGTTGAGCTACTCGTGTGCTTACTCGAGATCGGCTTGAATAAACTCGACTCGTACTCGAATCGATTATTAAATGAGCTACTCATGAACATGAAATTAGGCTCGATTATTAAATGATGCAAACTCGTATAAACTCGACTCGACTCGTGTGTATATATATATATATATATATATATATATATATATATATATATTAATTTGTTAATATATAGCTTATTTTATAATATAATATATTAATAAACAATATACTATATTTAAGTATAAATTAATTAACAAATAACAATGGTCATTAGTAAGTATATATTAATTGGTTATATGTATATCAATATCAATACTTAATTGTTAGTCACATGATATAATGATAATCCAGATACTTAATCATATTATTCATGTAATATAATAGGATTATAGGACTATATGATCATATAATAATATAACATTTTGGCATATAACATATAATCACTTTATTATATGTTATAAGTATTATCATTAGATATTTAATAATCATTACATTTCTTAATCCAAGATCTAAGATCATACGGATGGTTAGATCATGTTAATATGTTAAATATGTTATCATATGATAATACTTAGATCGTATGATCATATGATATTAGTATTATTAGTAGATAGTTATGAATTATGATAATTATGATTTATGACTCATAATGATCATACTTAATTACTTATCATAGATTGATAGATAATCTCATAAATCAAGCGATATGATATGAATCATATGATTCATAATTCATAATTATAAATATATATACATATATAATTATAAATTAAATTATAAGTATATAGTATCATATAAGTATACAAATTCATACTAATATAATGGTTAGTATTTAGATACTAAGATACACTGATACACTGATTAAGCATAATTTAAGATTTTCAGTATTTAATAATCATTAGTATTATTTAAATACAATGACTAGGTATATAGATTACATACGTAAGTATGAATTCACATTAATCATATGATATAATGACACTTTTGAAACTTAATCATATTATTAAGGGATAATTACACTTAACCCCCCTGATTTATCCACGGTGTGGCGATTTACCCCCCAATATACCAAAATTGGTACATGACCCCCCCGAACTTGCCAACGTGTGGCAAAATCAACCTTCCGTCCAATCGACCGTTCGTTTGGACGGAAAATCGGTCACGTGCAAGTAACGTGACCGTTTAAGACAGAGACCCTCCCCAAGTCACGTGACTTGCATGTGACCGATTTTTCGTCCAAACGAACGGTCGATTGGACGGAATGTTGATTTTGCCACACGTTGGCAAGTTCAGGGGGGTCATGTAGCAATTTTGGTACATTGGGGGGTAAATCGTCACACCGTGGATAAATCAGGGGGGTTAAGTGTAATTATCCCTATTATTAATATATAATGACAATGCGATTCCTACAATTCCAAATTAAGTTATTAGGATTGGAATCACCAATATGTTAATTATAATCACAAGTTAACTAGGTATTATCATTAGAATTTAGATCATATGATCTAACATTGTGCTATATAACTGTTAGATATGATCTGATTAGTATGATTAATAGACTTTTTTTTTTTTTTTTTTTTTAAAAAAAAAAAGAGAAGATATTATCATTATATATTTAGGACCATATGAATAATATGATAATATAATAATTATTATTGTTAATTTTTTATCTTAATATAAGTTAATTAGTATTTATATGGACTATTGTTTCAATTTTTTTAGTGCAAAAAATCAAATAATAATACTTTTTTGTTCGAGATCATATGATAGTGCTTATATCATAATTTAAAAAATATTACACACACACACACACACACACACACACACGCACAAATTAGGCACAAGTATAAATTATAACCACATAATGTCATAGAAGTATAGAGCTTCATACTAATACAATGACATAAATTTCCTACAACCTACATATAAAAGTGACAAATGTCCTTTAAGCATGTGAGAATCACATGTTTTTTTATGATACGTGTGAAATTTCACCGTTAAGAAACCTTTATTTTTGTTAACAAGTTCTAAGGGTCTCTCAAAGAGGCAGAGGCAGAGAGAGAGAGAGAGAGAGAGAGAGAGAGAGAGAGAGAGAGAGAGAGAGAGGAGGAGCACTACTTGTGAGCATGGTTTTCACTGGGAGGGGGTTGTTTTTCTCGCCTCCCCCTCCCGGTGGTGTTTTCCCTCTGACTCCTCGTGAGTCATGGTGTTTTTGTTCCCCCTGAGTTGGTTCAGTGGGGTTAGCTTTCTCCTAACCTTTAGGGTTGTGGTGCTTTTGTTCCTCCCGGCTAGATCCGGTGGAGACTAGTCTTCCCCTAGCCTTTTTGGGCTATGATGGCTTATTATGTGTTTTTTCTTTGTTTTTTCTCTTGTTTGGCAGGATTGTTCATCTCAAGTTGTCTTCTTTGAGGAAGTGGCCGAGCCTTCGTGTCGTCGGCGGGATGATTTTTTGGCCCGTTCTTTCACTTTTTTCATCTGTTTTTGGAAGCCAGATCTACATTTCCTGGCCGACTTCTGACTGACACGCGCCCCCCAGCCGCGTTCTCCGTCGTCTTCCACCCCTGCTGTCGCAAGATCCGGTCGTGTCGAACACTGAAGATTGGCGCATGGTGCCCACGCACCTAGGGGCTCTCCGCTGTTTGGTGCGCGTGCGGGCCACGCGCCGCCTTTTTCTGGCCGATCTCTGCGGCAACGGGTCATACGGCGTCGGACCTCCGTCTGGGTGGCTTCGGTGTCGGTGCGTGTCCTTCACGCGTCGCCGTTCGGCATCTTGGCCCCTTTCCTCCATTGCCGACAGTGTGTTTTGGGTGGTTTTTTTGCTTCAGTGTTGTGTGTTTTTTTTTTTTTTTTTTTTTTTTTCTCTTTTCTTGGGTCACAGTCTGCTTGTGTTGGGTTCAAATTTTATGGGAATATTTGTTGGCTAAATTGCTAGATCTGATCTCTTTTCTTTAGAAAGTGAGTGTTAATGTAAGAGAGGCTCAAATGTCTTTCTTGTAAAATTTGTATTTCTGCTTAGGCAGCTGTTTTATTAAGCCAGATCCTTCTGGTTTAGAGAATGGGGGGTCTTGTCCCTTATTTTCAAGTTGTAAGCCTTGGACTTTTCGCCATTTCAATGATAGAATACAGTTTCCGTTCAAAAAAAAAAATAGTATCTAGATACTTAGATACAATAATAAAGTATATAGATTACATACGTAAGTATGAATTCACATTAATTATATGATATCATCACAATTCCGACACGTAATAATATTATTCATACACAATGATAATGCGGATCATATATATAATAATAATAATAATAAAATGATCTAAGTATTTTGATCATTAGATTACCAAAAAAATATTATCATTAGATATATAAGACCATATGATTATATAATAATTATAATTTTTAATGTTATTTAACTAAATATAAGTTAGTTAATATTTATATTGACTATTGTTACAATTTTTAATCATTATATACTTGAATCATTAGCTCACATTTTAAGTTGATAATACATTTTCGTTTGATCTAGATCATATAATATTAATGCTTCGATAATATGCTACAATCATTAGATCTATATTAAGTATGTAAGTATCTAGATTATGAATTGTTGTATCATAATTCATAAATATATAATTAAAAAATAAGCCATAAGTTTGAGTTCACATAATCACATTATTATAAGTATGTGTCACGTAATCATAAATTAAGTATGTGCTCAAAGTAACATAATCAAACACAATTCAGCCAATTGGATCATTTGAGAAGGAAAATAAATGTATTTTATCATTAAAAGTCCAAGTTTGTCAGAAATCAAATACAAATTTAATGCACAATTGATTTCAAATATTATTTGATATAAAATTGGAATCTTAGAATTATAAAAGATTTTGGTAAATGCAAATAATGGAAATTGCCAAATTGCATGGATTGACCAAATCCATGTAACAAATTAAGTTTTTCTTCTTTTAAATAAAATTTCAAATTTTTAATTAAATATTTTATAATCAAATTTTCCTTAATTATCCAAAAGAGATATGTATTTTTTTTTAAAAAAATTATATTTCTCCTACTTGCATGACCTCTTTCGATTTTAATTTTATTTTATTTTTTTATTTTTTTATTTATTATTATTTTTTTTAAATCGTAAGACAAAACCAAAAAGGAAAGGAAAATTCATTTAATGAAACAATTTAAGTTTAATTTTTAAAGAATAATGATTCAATGCCACCCAAATATACAACTTTTCACCACCTTGCCTATGTGGCAAGGTGGTCCCCCACTATTTTTTGAGTTTTTTTATTTTTTAAAAATAAATTAAGGTGAGGGACCACCTTGCTACATAGACATGGTGG
This sequence comes from Alnus glutinosa, assembly GCF_958979055.1. NCBI lineage: Eukaryota > Viridiplantae > Streptophyta > Magnoliopsida > Fagales > Betulaceae > Alnus > Alnus glutinosa. Next base: position 11,386,145 of record NC_084888.1, on the reverse strand, counting down.
TGAAAAGTTGTATATTTAGGTGGTAGTGAATCATTACTCATTTTTAAAACACAAATTTGGCATTAAGTTTCACTCAAATATCTCTCAAAATCCCTCATAATCGGCTAGCCTTTAATTGAGTTTAATTGTGTAAAATTTAAGTCACGGGCCTAGGGGCATTAAAATTTCTAAAAAATATTATAATTTCTTTCAAAAATCACATTAATTAACGACCTAAACCTAAAACTCTATTCTTTAATGGCATTAAACACATTCCCCTAAAATCGCTTAAACCAAAATAAATAAAAATTTAATGTATTATTGATTTCAAATATTATTTGATATTAAAATGGAATCTTAGAATTATATAGGATCTTGACAAATGCAAATGAGGAATGCTAGAGCATCTCCTTCTGTTCTCCTGGAATGGTATAGATGTAATTTTTTTAATTAAAAAATTATATCTATGCCATCCAAAAGGATATAGATGTAATTTTTTAATTATATATATGTCATTGTAGGAGAACACCAGGAGATGTTCTAGCATTTCTCAATGTAAATATGGGAATGAGATTGACCAAATCAACATAATAAACTAAAATTTAATTATTTAAAAAAAATCAAATTTCTAATTAAATATTTTACAATGAAAATTTCCTTAATTATCCTTAAGATATTTTGTATTTTTATTTTTTGTGAAAATTCTCTTTTTTTATTTTATTTTATTTTATTTTTTTTTGCCATGATTGTGAAAATTCTTTTCTCATAGTTACATGATCTCGTTGATTCTTGAATTTTTTAAATTTCAAGACAAAATCAAAAGGGAAAATATTTTTTTTTAATAAAACAATTTAATTTAAATTTTCAAAACTCAAACTTTGCATTAAATTGCAATCAAATTTCTTGCAAATTTCTGTATAATTAGCCCCTTGGTTTTGCAAAAAATTTCTTTCCAAAAGTCACACAGCATTAAAATTTCAAAAAATTATTTTAATTTTTTCAAAAATCGCATGAATTAAAAATCTAAACATAAAATCTTATTATTGAATTGCTTTAAACACATTTCCTGAAAATCGTATTAATCATAATAAATACAAATTTAATGTACTAATAGTGACCTTTGATTTTTACGTGATAGTTATATAACGTTCTGCATATTTATGAGCTCACTATTATTGATCAGATCCAAAGACTTAGATTGAATCATCAAATGACAAATTTAAATTAACGGTTAGGATATCATTTTGAGAGTAGATCCTACTGAGACGGCTAGATGCACATAAAGAGGATAATCTTTCAAAATCAAAAAATACAACTTTCAAAACGCATACACGCGAAACGATGCGCTGACATCATTTTTTTTTTTTTTGAAAAGTTAACCTTATTCTATGAAATCTCAACCATTCAATTTTCCTTGATTAGATTATAGCCGTTGGATGGAGAACATGGTTTATAGCTGTAACACATATTTATACGTGAGAGTTATATGGTGTTTCACATCTCTATGAGCTCACTTCCACTGAACTAATCCAACGAATTATATTAAATCTGGATTTTCTAAAATTATGATGAATGGTTAGGATCGCACATGGGACTGATTTCATCTTCATAGACGCATATTGGAAATGAAATTTGAATCCATATTTTGACGCGATTTGACTACCAACGTATTAAAAACACATTTTTTTATGAACATTTGATCGTCCGATTATTTGTATGAAATCTTAACCGTCAATTTTTTAAAGTGTTTTACAGCTGTAATGCATGTTTTACAATAGATTTGTTATGGTGTTTCGAATAGTCATGAGCCCACCCTTATTGATATGATTAAACGAATTAAATTAATCTTGCAATAAGTAATTGTATTGAACAGTAAATATTACATATATGGCCAATTTAATCTACACACGCGTGGAGGGAATAAATTGCAAATCTCTTCTTTCAAAATCCTTCAGAAGCAAAATAAAATAAAATAAAAAACTTTTCATGTCTCATTTCTTTCTTTTCAGTTCTCACTCATGACTTCATTACTTCTTATTTTCTTTTCTTTCTTCAACCTTTCACCGTCACCCCCACCAGATTGACCAAAAATGACCAGAACGAACCACTGAAACAGTCCCCATTTGTATGACAAATGCTCCTTTTGTCTCTCTCTCCTGCTGCTTCTTTTCTGAAGGTGCATCTTTTGCCTCTAAGCTTTTTCTACCGGGCATCACAGTAAGTTTATACACTTGTCACAAGCGACTCAAGATGCTTGATCGTGGTCTCATTTTTGCCCTGGTCTTTCGTTTCTTTGATTGTATATTAATTTGATTTGTATTTGTTTAAATTTGGATTGTTAGTTTAGTTGATTATATTTGTATTAAATTTGGTAAAATTATCATTAATAAAATTTGTTTATTTTTTATTTTTTGACTGAGACCATTAAATTAAATAATCCTACTTGAGCCGAGCTCGAGCCGAGTATCCGAGTTCGAGCTCGGCCAAAATACTCGAACTCGAGCTCGATCTCGCACAGGAATCTCACCCTGGCGAGCCGAGCTCGAACACAAAATATAGGCTCGTCTCGAGCTCGAGCCAGACAAAAAAAAAAATCGAGCCGAGCTCGAACAAGGAATACTCGCTCAAGATCGGCTCATTTACACCCCTACTCATGGGCTTATGCATGCTCCCCCCATCTCAGGTTATATATTCACTGTAAGGTTATATAGATTGGCTCATTCGGTGTCCAAAACTTTATTTTATGTTTTGGAGGTAAAATGGTAGCTCATACTTAAGTCTGTAGTCAAAGAAGATAAAGATGCTGTTAATGGAAGACATGTATAGAGCTGGGCATTCAGACATAAAGCAGCAGAGTTCAGACGGTCATATGCAAAGCTCTTCCAGAAAGTACCTGATACCTAAAGAGTCTGGACGACTGTGCAAAGAAACCTTCTCGGGTTAAAAGGTGTCCAGACAGATGGGGTTCTAGAAACATCTTGTTGGCAGGGATGTCCGGACAGCACTGCGGACAACACAAATTTGGAATAGGCATGTTTGGACAGAATGGATACATGTCTGACCAGGCAAGGAAATTAGGATTACTTATCTTGTGCAGAAGCCGCGGCTGCATGACTGCTATTTTCTATTTAAAGACTGCTTTCTCTCCAGAGTTTCTCATCTCTTAGGCACACAAAATTTTAGAGAAACTCCAAGAAGAGTTTGTGAGAGATCGGGTTCCAAGGGCTTGGTATGATACTACACAAGTCAGTTGAAGAAGGAGCTCCAAAAGATTATCATGTGGATAGGGTTGGCAATTTTTGATATGACCCTCGAATTCGACACGAACACGACACGATATTTTAGGGTTTAGGTTTAGGTTTGTCGGGTTTGGGTCATAATCGGGTCAACTCATTTATGACCCGGTTAATAACCTGTTTATGACAAGTCAACCTGTTTACGACACATGAACCTGTTTATAACCTGCTAATGACCCGTCAACTAGTCTATAACCTGTTTATGATACCTTTTTTTTTTTTTTTTTTTGAAAATTTAATAACAAATTGGTTGACACGTAACTCAGCGGGTTGACCCGTTTCAACTCGATTAATAATTAGGTCGTATTCGGGTTGGTTTAATTGGGTTGACTCGAACCCGACCCGAATTGCCAAGCCTACGTGTGGATCAATTGGAGGGTTGAAGAAGCCAATAGAGTGTTGCTATTGCACTACATCAACAAGGAGACAACGTGTTGGAACTGCACACACATTAGTCTACCGTGGGGATCAGTAAGGATTCGACTAGGTGAAGATCGACCAACATAGGACTTGGAGTAAAGACTGTGTGAACAATAGATCGTCCTACAATGGTACATGGTAAAGTTACTGGTATTGTAATTTACGTATATGTTGTAGTGTGATTTTTATTATTAGTGGAATCTTGGGTTTGGCTACCTCGGAGAGGTTTTTCCTTTGGTGTGAAGGGTTTCCTCTTCGTCAACAAAAATCTTTTGTTGATGATTTGTTTATGATTATTGTTGGCATGTTTAAATAACCTTGCAGGTTTATATTCTTATGCTATAAATTGCTATTGGTTTTTTGTTGTTTATTCCGCTGCGTGTTGGAGTCATTATTGGGTATACCGTTACAACCCTTGTTGTTGTACCGAATTTTTCATCAATTATAGTTGATGATATTAGTGAAGATATTCAGTTTTGTCTCAGATCATTTTTTTTCTGCTTTTCGTTATATTTTACTTTGATTGTTATTGTTAAAAGTAATAAATCCAGGTAATTACAAGTTAATTAGTATAGAGGTACTATGAGTAACACTCTAAGTTAATTAGCTTAATTAATTAATTTTTGGGGGCGCTATAAAGATGCCGGGCAAATGGCTCATATAGTCGGGTTTGCGTAGTTTAGTTAGATGTTAAATGTTGTAGTTTTTGTTAGTTTGTGATTAGCTGTATTCTGTTGGACAAAATCACTTCTATGTAATGTTGCTTATTTATTAGGGATATTGTTATATTCAGAGTCTACACTTCAGTTATGTGCTTCAAGAAGACTTTGTGCATAATTCAAGACAGTGAAATTCAAGTCCCTTGCATCCGTCCGGACGACGTGGTATTCCGTCCAGACGCTCATTAGTCAAGCAACATCCGTCTGGACGACGAGATCTTTCTGTCTGGACTCCCATCTGTATCCAGAAGCTTTGAACAGTTCCAGGTTGCATCCGTTCAGACGTCTCAGTAACACGTTCGAACGCCTTTCAGTGTTTGACAAGTAAAATGATTTCATTTCCAAACAAAGATATGGGAAGACAGCTGCAACCGTCCAGATGACGTAGTTATTCCGTTCAGACGCTATCCTTGATAAGGCAAGACGTGTAGAAGATGTGCAACCATCCAGACGTCTATCTACACTGTCCGGAGGCTCAGACCTTATTATTAAAATTGCGTGTAGCAGAAGTGCAGCCGTCCGGACGCTAGGGCAACACCGTCCGGACGCGGCTCTATTCATGAAAGAATTTCAGGAAATTTGGAAAGCCGGTTGCACAATTGGCCATCCGGACGCTGCCTAGAGAAAATCAATTCAGACTCTATTTAGGTCTTCTGTAGCCTATAAATAGAGACTTCTAGGTAAGGTTGGCAAAACGGGTACCTGGCACGACCCGTGAAAACCCGCGACCCGTTTAATCTAGACCCAAACACGACCCGTTTATCTTAACGGGTCGGAGTTCCAGACATGACACGACACGGCAATTTCATGGGTCACCCGACACGACCCGTGAAACCCATTTAGCATAATGGGTCGTATCGGGTCGGCACGACCCGTTTGACCCGTTTAGACTTCTAACCCTCAAATGAACTACAAACTTCATCATTCACGGCAAAAAAAGAAAGCTAGACTACCTTTTGCAAAGAACAGGCTGCAAATGAGAGCAATATTGCACTAGAGAGGGAAAAAAGAAAATAAGGAAATACAAAATCTTCCATGAAATGACAAAAAAATGAAGTATTCTTCACAAAAAACTACTAAATTAAAAACAAAAATATCAAATCTGCAATAACGAAAATTAATAAGAAAATATTGCCATTGTAAAAGAAAAAAATAAAAAAATGGAATAGGTTTACATAGATCGGCTATTGGAGACAAGAGGGCTTTAGCCAACTTTGACCTCTTCTTTCTTGATCTCTACTGAAAACCCATACTCTTCTCTTCTTCTTCTTCTAATTTTTGCATCTCTCTCACAGAGTCACGAATCAGCTCTCTCTCTCTCTCTCTCTCTCTCTCTCTCTCTCTCTCTCTCTCACAGATCTGTTCTCTCTCACTCAATCTGCTGTGCGACAAGAGAACGGAGAAGGACAGAAGGAGATAAAAAGAAGAAACAAAGAAAAGGAAAAAAGAAAAGAGAAATAAAACGAAAAGGAGAGAGGCGTCACTGCGTCAGGATTCAAGGGAATAAAGCCAAAACAATTTTGGCCAAAAGGCCAAAAAAATCCACAACCACGTGTGTGGCTGTGGATAAGAGTCATAAGACCAAGTATGTCTTATTTTATTATTAGCTCTACTCTCTTTTAAATTACAATTTTGCCATATTTTATTTTATCTCAATACAATTTTATATCTATTCTTTTTTCTTTTTTTCTTTTTTTAAAACAAAAAAAGTTGATCGTGTTTGGCGGGTCACCCACGGGTGACCCGCCACCCGACCCGCCAGACATAGTTAAACGGGTAGACCCGTTTATGTCCCAAACCCATTTAAGGTAGACCCAAACCCGCTAATTTCGTGTCGTGTTCGTGTCGGATTGTCGGGTCGTGTCAAAATTGCCGGCCCTACCTCTAGGCATATAATTTGTAAGAATCCGATATTGAGTTTCATAGTGCTTAGAGAGTATATTTTCTGAGTTGTTGTGCTGATCCGGTTGCTCTTAAGCTGTTGCTGAAGTACTGTTACTGTGTTCGTGTAAAATCTATCTTAGGGAGGAGCCCTAAGGTAAATGATTCCATTGAAGACCCCTTCAAGTAGGTGACTTCGTTGGGAGACGTTCTTGCTGGGTTACACGTCAGAGTTCAAGGTACGACCACTGTATAAGGGTATGTGAGTGCTACTGCTTTGTAATTAGCTTTGTCTTCTGAATAGTGGATATCCTAGGTCTGGCTGCCTCGGAGTGGTTTTTCTCTTAATTGAGTTTCCACTTCGTTAATAAAATATTTGTATCATTTGAATTCCACTTTTACAATATTTTGTTACACTTTACACACACGCACATAGTTTAGAAGTCATTTATATTTTTCAGTTTTATTTCTTTGAAAGCTCTATGTTTGTATCGATGATAGTTATGATAATGTTGAAGGTATTGAAGTTTTGTCTCAAATCATTCTTTCCTCTTTCTGCTATATTTTTACTGTGATAGATAGTGTTTAAAGTACTAAATCCAACTAATTATGAGTTAATTAGTGTGTAAGTACTATGAGTAATACTTATTAATGAATTAGTACTTATTATGAGTTAATAAGTACTGTGAGTAACACTCCGAAATAATTATTTTAATGAATTAATTTTGGGTGTTACACTTTGTCTTATTTCCTTTGGAAATAAGTTATGGGAGACGCTCCAAGTTAATTAATTACTAGAAAGAGAGAGTGAAGGGAAAAGAGTGGGAGAAAACGTCCCAACAAATGAAACAATCTATTACTCCAACTTGTCCAGGCATTGTAGAAAAGGGCAGCAAATGAAACATTATGTATGGGCACCTTTTGGACATCAGTAGACGAGGCTTTCTATCGAGCCATTTTGTCTAGACCTACACGGACAAGCCTGCAAACAAAGCTTCACAGTACTTGATTTTCTTGAGAAATTAACCAAAAACCTAAGTACAAAACTACTCAAGCCACAAATTACAAAGGCACTTGTTTTAGGCACATAATAAGCCATTAAAAAACCGAACACTTTCACTTCTTTTTTCCATGGTGGCCATGTCATACAATTATTATTATTTCATCATCCATGCATGTATATAAAAGTCACACGGTTATTCGTTTCATCATCATTTTAGAGTTCACAACACCAATTCACAAGTATTTGATGACAGTATAAAGATCCACATTTATAATAAAATTGGCATGCTTGAAAATTATACTTTGTAGTTTCACGTGAATTTACTCACCTTGGACGCACAAGTCCTCCACAAATTCCTCCCCAAACGGTCCGACTCCTTTGTTGGCGAGATATCTTACCATTAGTTGGGTTTTCTAAGATGTGATCTTAACCTAGCACTTAATCTATAGTTTTTCTGCATTCTGTTTGATACCGTTAGAACGGTACCTAGATACCGTTAGAACGGTACCTTTGTACCATTCAAATTATAGGCAATGTTATGACAGAACCTAAATAGTGTTCAGTTGGTCAACATCGTTAGAGCGGTACTTGACCATCGTCTGAACAGTATTGTTCTAACAAGTCGAACAGTGTTAGAACAATACACTGTTCATCATCTTTTACCTTTTTTAAAACTTCATTTTTTTTCTTCATACAAGGCCTTCAGAGGCTCTAAAATTCCAAAATACTCGCCCTTCGTACGTTTAAGATTGTTTAAGGCCTAAAATTGATATCTTTTCTCCATCAAAGCATAAAGCTTCCAAAGTTTCATCTCTACCATTCTTCTCTTACCCAAAACCTGCATGGTAGCCTAGATCTACACCTCACAGAGCCTAAGACTTGACTTTAGTCCCATCTTGTTTGATTATAATGCCATCTACCATAAAGTTAGGGTTTTTAATGAGAAAGTTTACACCCTTTCATTACTACATCCTTTACAACACACACACACACACACACACACACACACACACACACACACACACACACACATATGTTATTGATCCTACTAAAGCGTAAAGGTAGTGAGCTATGGACGAAATAACTGAACTAAGGGTGAGAGATTACTTCTTGGTTCATTTGAATCCCAAAATCAACAATAAAACTTCCCTTTTCCTGGACTGATTTGAGAAATAGAAGCTTTTGTTCGCTGAGGCGTTCGCTGGTGTCCGAACAACTTGCTATTTTAAGGCATATAACCGTAAGGATGACCGGAGGCCTCATTAACCTATTCGGACGCCGACACATAAAATCTAAACTGACTTTAGGTTTTAGGGCTGATTTTCACAAGTCTATAAAATGACTTTGAAGGCACAATTGTCAAGGAGCTAAGTAGTGCTATTCAAGGTTGATATAGAGTGGTTCCATAGACTAAAAGCTTAGATAATTTGTTGTGCGCCAAGACATAACATTGGTATGAGTTTAGAAGTTTCAATCTCTTGGAGTGATCAAGCCACAAGATGTTATACATCAAAAAACCTCTTGAAGCTTAGCGGTGGGTCGAAAAGGAGATCATGAAGGAAGATTGACCAATGAAGAGCTGGAGCTGTTGTGGAAGGAGACAAGTGGGGGTGCTTGTCTGCGTATAGATGTCTAAGTTATTATAAGGGTTGTAAATGTACTTTTCCTGTACTTAAATCTATCTTAGTGTTGATTTTCTGGGTTTGGCTATCCCATAGTGGTTTTACCTTTGATGTGTTATTCAAAGGATTTCTACTTGATCAACAAAATTCTGGTGTGTTGATGTGTGATTGTTTAATGCTTTCATAGTGGTTTGATAACTATCTTTATTGCTACATAATTGTTAATTATGAGCGCTAGGTCTAAATTTTGTGTCTCAAATTGGTATCGAAGCGAGGTACACTTCGTGGGCATTAAGTTCTTGAATGTTATCCCTAGCCTTTGCTGTTATGGAATTAAAGTTTTTTAATGCATTAGACATGAGGAACTCGTTGAAAGTAAGAAATTTGTGTCTCTCATCGATTTTATTTATAGATTGCATGCAGCCTGCCACTAATAGATTAGTGCTTGTGCCGGTCGATTGCTAGAATTTTTCAGTTTATCCTACGTGGTTTCATGTTGTATCATTTGATTGGTTACTCTATGTCGATTGAATGGTTACTTTTTCTTGCAATCCCATATGGTACTTCACCTAACCATTCAAATGGCTTGACTGTTAACCAAATGGTAGGGTTTTGCTGACTAATACCTTTCGATCAGTACCTACCTTTCCTAATTTTCACCTCGTTCATTTCCCTTTATTTATTCCCTAACACTCGTGAAGATTTTCTTAACCCTAGTTTAGGACGAGTGGTTCATCACAAGATGAGACTGTGCCTTATAAGTTAATTTATAAGAGCTACCATTGTGACTTTAACTAGTACTTTGAAGTAATAGCGCAAATACAATTAGCTTTTTTCATTGGTCGTGACAAATTCAATGGTATTAGAGCAACTTAGTAACACCATATGATGCTGAATTCACTACATCGTGACGCAGACTATGATGAGAACATTAAGGATTTGAGAAAGGAAGACTATGACAACCCAAATATAAGTCCCATATTAGGTTGGTCAATTGTAATGGTATTACATGGGTGCAAAGTTTAACATTGGTTCCTTATTAAGGGAGACTAGGCTTTATAAGTTCAAGGATCTTTAATTGTTATTTTGATTAGTCCATTTGAAATAATAGTGTAGATGTGGCGAACACTTCTCAATAGGCTAACCCAATAAGCAAGGGTGGCTTGCTGCGCGACCACCTCAACCGAATAGGGGTGTCCACACAACCACCATAGCAAGATAGAAGTTGTCGCACAGCCACCCCTCTTTTCCACTGAAGGTGAGCCAGCTACCATGCCTAATAAAATAAGCTTGTGTTTTTGTAAAATAAGTATGTTTAATGTTTGTTGCTTTGAAAACACAAATTATTTTTCAAAAAGTTTACCAAACAATTTTGTTATGTTAATCTCACATGAAACCGTTTTTCAATTAATGTGGATCATACTAAAAACACTTCTCCACATTCTATCACACAAAAAACTTTGAATCAATATACAGAAAACACTTTTCAAAACACTTAGCTAAAAATGTTGAGATAAAAAATATATATAGCAAAAAACTATTAATCTGAGGATATTTGTCAAAGAAAATTTAGTTGTTTCTTATGTTTTTCCATTAAATGAAACGACTGATATCGAGTAGCATTCAATTAAGGTTAAAGGAGGCACGTAATATATGAGTGGTAGTTTCTATGAGGAAAGTGTAACTTATTATTATTGTTGCCGAGTGCTAAGCACCTAGCGTTGAGCATCAAGTGCTGAGCACCGAGTGCCGAGCATCAAGTGTCGAAGATCCAATATCAAGTATCGAGTACTGAGCACCGAGTAGAATTCTGAGTAATGTGCTGTGTCTAGTTAGTTTACATTTGGTTGTATTTTGTTAAACCTTAGTTTGTGGTAGGTGAAATTGAGTGGATGTTGTGTGTCCACGTAGAGGTTCTAGAATCTTGTATAAAAAGGTTACTTTTGTTATATGTAGAGGAGAATCTGCTGGAATGTAATGAATTAAGAAGAATCGAAGAAGAACAAAAAGTGAAAGAGTGCAGAATATTTCTTCCTTATGTCCTTGTTTTTTGTGCTCTGTTTTATCCCCTTATTTCCTTGTATTTTCTCTGCAGAAATCATTGCCCTGTACTGCTGGACACTTCCAGGCAACGGATTTGGTATCAGAGTTACGGTTCAAAAAAGTGTTTTGGGTAGAAATTTGAAGAGAAAGCAGAAGACAAATCAAAGGAAAAATCATGGCCAGTACAAGCAATTTGAGCTGGAGCAGTGTTCAAATTCCAGTATTTTCAAGTGAGAACTATGAGTTTTGGTGTATAAAGATGAAGGCCTTATTTGTCTCTATAGATTTATGGGACATGGTAGAATCAGGATATCAAATACCTGAATCTACATAAAACTTGACCGAAGCTCAACAAAAGGAATTGAAGAAAAACAAAAGCAAAGATGCTGGATCTCTATGAATGATTCAAAGGGGAGTCTCATAAAATATTTTCCCAATGATTATGGGAGCAATAGGAGCTAAGGAGGCATGTGATATTCTACATGAAGAATTTCAAGGAGATAAAAAGGTAAGAGCCATCAAACTCCAAACTCTTATAAGAGAATTTGAAAATATAAGAATGAAAGAAAATGAAAGTGTGAAAGATTATTCCACTAGATTTTTGGAGTTGGTAAATCAAATGAAATCTTATGGAGAAGATATGATTGATCGTAGAATTGTTGAGAAAATCTTGATAAGCTTACCTGAAAAATTTGATCCTATGGTGGCTGTTATTGAAGAAGCTAAAGACCTCTCTAGTTTAGGTGTCCAAGAGTTGGGTTCATTGAAATCTCATGAGCAAAGGTTGGAACGACACTCCGAAAAATCAATAGAGAGTGCATTTCAATCTAAGCTCACTGTTAATAAAAGTCATGAAAAGAAAGCATTAACTCATGAACAAAGTGCAGTGAACTTAACTAGAGGAGGTAGAAGTTTTAGAGCAAGAGGAAGAGGAAGAGGAAGCTATGAAAGAAAGCCAAGTGATGAAGGGTTTTCACAAAGATGTAACATTTGCAAGAAGAGTAGTCATGTTGAAAAAGATTGCTGGTTCAAGGGAAAGCCACAATGTTTTCATTGCAAAAGGTTTGGCCACTTGCAAAAAGATTGTAGATTATTGAAGAACAATCAACAAGCAAATTTCACCGAGGAGAAAGAGGGTGAAGGAAGCTTATTCTATGCATGCCAACATGTTTCTGAGGAGAAGAATGATACATGGTTCTTAGACAATGGCTGTAGCAATCATATGACCTCGGAGAAAGAAATATTTGTTGACATAGATACCTCATTCAACTCCAAAGTGAAGATGGGAAATGGTGTTGTGGTAGAAGTTAAAGGAAAAGGCAGCGTTGGAGTTGAAACCAAGAGAGGGCTAAAGGAAATTCATGATATTTTATTTGTTCCGGAGTTAGATCAAAACTTGCTTAGCATTGGACAGCTTATGGAGCATGGTTATGTTCTTTACTTTGAAGGACGTAGCTGTACGGTGTATGATGAAGGGAAAGAAAAATTGGTTGTGGCTGAAGTTAAAATGGCTCCAAATAGAAGCTCTCCACTCACTTTCAAATGTAAAAAAGACGTGGCTCTAAAAGCTAGTATACTTGATGAATCATGGTTGTGGAATAAAAGATTGGGTCATCTGAATTTTCAAAGTCTTAACCTGCTACATTAGAAAAATATGGTGCAAGGGCTTCCTACTATCACTGAAAAAAAAATGAAGTTTGTGAAGGTTGTGCTCTAGGGAAGCATCACCGACAACCATTTTCTAAAGGAGTAGCATGGAGAGCTAAGAAGATGTTGGAGTTGGTGCATACTGACGTTTGTGGACCAATACAAACTCCTTCTCATTCTCAAAACAGGTACTTCATTCTCTTTATTGATGATTATAGTCACATGACTTTGGTTTATTTTATGAAACAAAAATCTAAAGTTTTCAATATCTTTAGAAAGTTTAAATGTCTTGTTGAAAGGCAAAGTGATTGTCTTAATAAAGTCTTGAGAAGTGATAGAGGGAAGGAATATACCTCAAATCAATTTCATAAATTCTATGAAGATGAAGACATGGAAAGACAATTAACAGTTTCTCACACTCCACAACAAAATGGGGTATCTGAAAGGATGAATCAAACAGTAATAGAAATGGCCAAATCTATGTTGCATGAGAAAGGTTTACGAAAAACCTTTTGGGCGGAAGCTGTATACACATCTGTTTATTTGATGAATAGATGTCCAACAAAGGCTGTGTGGGGTAAAACACCATTTGAAGCTTGGAGTGGAAGAAAGCCATCAATCAAGCATCTTAGAGTATTTGGTTGCATTTGTTATGCTCAAATACCAAAGGAGAAAAGATTCAAGCTGGATGAGACAAGTGAAAAGTGCATATTTGTTGGCTATAGCTCAATGTCAAAAGGCTATAGGCTATACAACTTGAAGACCAACAAAGTAATTATCAGCTGAGATGTCTTGTTTGATGAGAAAGCAAAAAAAAATTGGGATCAAGGTCAAGTTGAAGATCAACTGTTCCCATGACTGTTTTACAACAAAATCCAGCCCAAGTAAATGAAAGTAATGATGATAACACACACCCATCATCAAGTTCAACTTCATCACCGAGCTCATCATCATCTCCTAGCTCAAGTTCAACATCTCCAAGTTCAAGTCCAATGAGATTGAGGAATTTGGATGATATTTATGCAAGATGCAACTTTTGTGTTGTTGAACTTGAAAACTTTGAAGAAGCAATGAAAGAAGAGAGTTGGAGAAAAGCTATGGAAGATAAGATTGAAGTTATTGAGAAAAACAAAACATGGAAGCTGGTCGAGAGACCTGAAGACAAGAAATTATCAGTGTGAAGTGGATCTACAAGGTAAAATACAATGTAGATGGGTCAGTTCAAAGAAACATAGCAAGGCTAGTTGCAAAAGGGTATTCTGTTAGGTTTTGACTTGATTTTGTTAAGTCATGGTGGAGAGCCCATTCATGATTATAGTGGAAAATGGTGGACAACATCATTGAGTGGAAAATGGTGGATAACATCATTGAGTGGAAAATGGTGGACAACATCATTGAGTGGAAAATGGTGGACAACATCATTGAGTGGAAAATGGTGGATAACATCATTGAGTGGAAAATGGTGGACAACATCATTGAGTGGAAAATGGTGGACAACATCATTGAGTGGATGGTGGACTATTAAGTCTTGGTGGAGCCCATTCTTGATTATTGAAAAGTGGATGGTGGACAACATCATTGAGTGGAAAATGGTGGACAACATCATTGAGTGGAAAATGGTGGATAGCAAGCCATTCAATGGTGGATGGTGGAGCCTTCTTGTGGAAGAAGTTGTGGTTGCTTCTTTCCTATATAAGAAGCACATGGCCAACCAAACAAAGTATGGGAGAAGAAGTGAAGTAGAAAATCTAGGAATCTCAAAGTAAGAGAAAAATAGAAGAAGCAAAGAAGGAAGTTTATCCTTCTTGGTGTGCGGTACAAAGTAAAAGAAAGAGAGGTTTTCTCTTCTTGATGTGTCGTACAACAATACTCAAGTGAGTGAAATCTGGGTGTATTGGGGCTTTGGGCTTTGAGTGATTTTCTCCCTGTAACTATGTTTAAATAGTGAATTTTCTCTGCGTCTCCTACAGTGGATGTACCTCGGTTTGAGGGAACCACTTAAATCTTTGTGTCATTTGTGGGTGATTTAATTTCTCCCTTGTCTTCTTAATTTTTTCGCTTCTCACGGGTCCTGGGAAATAGGACTTATTTCCTAACAACTGGTATCAGAGCCATTTTTTACTTGGTTAGAGCCAAGGTTTGGTTTGTGTGGGAATGATGGCAATAGAAGAAGGGAGGATGGTAATCGAAAAATTCAATGGCACAGATTTTGGGTACTGGAAAGTGCAGATTGAAGATATCCTTTATGGGAAGGATCTCCATCAACCGCTTTTGGGAGAACAACCTGACGACATGCATGATAACGAGTGGGCCCTGCTTGATCGTAAGGCCCTGGCAGTTATCAGGTTATCATTGTCAAAATCAGTGGCGCACAACGTTGTAAAGGAGAAGACCACAGCTGGTCTAATGGCGGCTTTGTCAAGCATGTACGAGAAGCCGTCGGCTAACAACAAGGTGCACCTGATGAAGAAATTGTTCAACCTGAAGATGGCGGAAGGAGCTTCGGTGGCGCGACATCTAAATGAATTCAACACCATCACAAATCAACTATCCTCGGTGGAAATTGATTTTGATGATGAGATTCGCGCGTTGATCGTCTTGGCATCTTTGCCAAATAGCTGGGAAGCCGTGAGAATGGCTGTGAGTAACTCTGCAGGAAAGAGTAAACTAAGCTATGAAGATGTCAGGGATTTGGTTCTTGGTGAGGAGGTCCGCAGGAATGATGCTGGTGAAACCTCCGGTTCTGGTGCAGCCTTAAACCTTGAAGAAAGGGGCAGAGGTCAAGAAAGGAACTCTGGGAATGGCAGATCTAACTCCAGAAAGGACAGAAGCAAATCCAATTTTGGGCGACAACCTGAGTGTTGGAACTGTGGCAAGACAGGCCACTACAAGAAGAATTGCAGAGAATTAAAGAAGAAGAAGGCTAACGACGATTCTGCAAACGTCGTGGTGACAGAAGAAGTGTATGATGCTCTACTTCTTTCTGTTGATAGTCCTCTTGACTCCTGGGTTTTGGACTCAGGGACCTCGGTTCATACCACAGCGATCCGTGAAATTCTCGAAAACTATGTTGCTGGAGATTTCGAGAAGGTGTACCTGGCTGACGGATCGGCACTGGATATTGTGGGCATGGGTGATGTTCGCATAAGAGTCCATAGTGACTCGGTATGGAAGCTGCAGAAGGTCAGGCATGTCCCAGAGCTGAAGAAGAACCTGATCTCAGTGGGGCAACTTGATGATGAAGGACACTCCACTAACTTTCATAGCGGCAAGTGGAAGGTCAGCATTGGAGCCAGGATTTTGGCTCAGGGATACAAAACAGGTACTCTCTATATGACTACAAACATTAGAGATGTGGCATTCGAGTATAGGTTTTGGGATGATCAAAACCGGGAAATAATTAAAAGTAGGAATGTTACTTTTAATGAGAATGTTGTGTATAGATATGATTCTAGTGTAAAGCCAGCACGTATAGAATCTGAGGCTGAAAAGCCTGAATTTATCAACCTAGATGGAATTCCTAAAGGCGCAGCTGCTCGAAGAAGGAATTCAGAAAATGAAAAGGGTCTAGATGTTGATGATACAGCAGATCAGCAAACTGAACAGGGTACACCGACAGTGGCTGTCAGTAGGTCTCTCAGAAATGTTAGACCTCCACAGCGTTATTCACCCTCCCTGTTTCATATTTTGTTAACTGATGGCGGTAAGCCAGGGATGTTTGTTGAAGCCTTGCAGGTTGAAGATCCAATCAAGTGGGAGTTAGCAATGAAAGATGAGATGGACTCATTATTGACTAACAAGACCTGGGAGCTGACAGAGTTGCCAGCAGTTAAGAAGGCTTTGTTCAACAAATGGTTGTTCAGAATGAAGGGTGAATATGATGGTAGCAAGAGCTATAAGGCAAGATTGGCAGTCAAATGGATTGCACAATATCTGAGAGGAACTTCAGATATATCCCTTTGTTTCACAGGTGCAGATTTGACGCTGCAGGGTTATGTGAATGCTGATCTAGCGGATATTGTTGATAGCAGGAAAGGTACTACAGGGTTTGTAATTATCCTATGTGGTACAGCTGTCAGCTGGGCTTCAAAGTTGCAGAAAAGTGTAACTATTGAGGAACTGAAGTTGTGTGCAGCTTCAGTTGGTCTTCGAGCTTGAAGACAAGTGGAGGAGACATCTTGAGAAAATTCGGGACTTGATGAAAATTAAGTCAAGTGGGAGATTGTTAGGTTTTGACTTGATTTTGTTAAGTCATGGTGGAGAGCCCATTCATGATTATAGTGGAAAATGGTGGACAACATCATTGAGTGGAAAATGGTGGACAACATCATTGAGTGGAAAATGGTGGATAACATCATTGAGTGGAAAATGGTGGACAACATCATTGAGTGGAAAATGGTGGACAACATTATTGAGTGGAAAATGGTGGATAACATCATTGAGTGGAAAATGGTGGACAACATCATTGAGTGGATGGTGGACTATTAAGTCTTGGTGGAGCCCATTCTTGATTATTGAAAAGTGGATGGTGGACAACATCATTGAGTGGAAAATGGTGGACAACATCATTGAGTGGAAAATGGTGGATAGCAAGCCACTCAATGGTGGATGGTGGAGCCTTCTTGTGGAAGAAGTTGTGGTTGCTTCTTTCCTATATAAGAAGCACATGGCCAACCAAACAAAGTATGGGAGAAGAAGTGAAGTAGAAAATCTAGGAATCTCAAAGTAAGAGAAAAATAGAAGAAGCAAAGAAGGAAGTTTATCCTTCTTGGTGTGCGGTACAAAGTAAAAGAAAGAGAGGTTTTCTCTTCTTGATGTGTCATATAACAATACACAAGTGAGTGAAATCTGGGTGTATTGGGGCTTTGGGCTTTGAGTGATTTTCTCCCTGTAACTATTTTTAAATAGTGAATTTTCTCTGCGTCTCCTACAGTGGATGTACCTCGGTTTGAGGGAACCACTTAAATCTTTGTGTCATTTGTGGGTGATTTAATTTCTCCCTTGTCTTCTTAATTTTTTCGCTTCTCACGGGTCCTGGGAAATAGGACTTATTTCCTAACATATTCACAACAGCTCGGAATTGATTTCCATGAAACTTTTGCACCTGTAGCTCGCTTGGATACAGTAAGAGGTCAAATTTCTTTAGCAGCTCAAAAGGGTTGGTTATTGTACCAACTTGATGTCAAATAAGTATTTTTAAATGGAGAGTTGAAAGAAGAGGTGTATGTTGAGCAACCTCAAGGATTTGTCATCCAAGGAGAAGAAGAAAAGGTATACAAGCTGAGAAAAGCTTTGTATGGGTTAAAACAAGCTCCTAGAGCATGGTATAGCCACATTGACAACTATTTCAATGAAATCGGTTTCATGATGAGCAAAAATGAGCCAACCTTGTATGTAAAGCATCAAGGTAATGTTGATTTGCTTATTATTGCATTGTCTATTGATGGTTTGATTGTGACTGGAAGTAGCTCTAAAATGATAGAAGAATTCAAAAAGGATATGGTGAAAAAAATATGAGATGAGTGATATGGGGCTACTACACTATTTTCTTGGTATTGAAATGTATCAAGATAAATAAGAGGTGTTCATTTCTCAAAAGATGTATGTTGAAAAAATTCTGAATGTTTGGTTGAAAACCAATGGCTACTCCCCTTCCCGTCAATGAAAAATTAAAGAAAGAAGATGGAGGAAAAAATGTGGATGCTACTCTATATAGAAGTTTGGTTGGAAACTTGCTATATCTCATAGCAACAAGATTTGATATCATGTTTGCAACAAGTTTGCTATCAAAGTTCATGCATTCTCCAAGTCATTTTCACTTTGCAGCAGCAAAAGAGTGCTTAGTTACATTCAAGGCACCACAAGTTATGGAATTAGATATTGCAGAAAATCCAATGTGAAATTGATTGGCTTTTGTGATAGTGATTGGGGTGGTTGTGTTGATAATATGAGAAGCACCTCTGGTTATGTTTTTTGACTTGGATCAGGTGTGTTTTCTTGGTCCTTAAAGAAGCAACAATCAGTTGCTCAATCTTCAGGAGAAGCAGAATATATTTCAGTAGGAATAGCAACATCTCAAGCTATTTGGTTGAAAAGAATTCTTGAAGATATTGGTGAGAAAAAAGAAGAAGCTGTATGCTTGCATTGTGACAACAAATCAGCCATTGCGATAGCAAAGACTCCAGTTTATCACAGCTGGGCCAGACACATTGCAATCAAGCATCACTTCATTAGAGAAGCAATTGAAGAAGGTGAAATAGAGCTGAAATTATGCAGGTCGGAAACAAGTAGCTGACATTTTCACCAAAGCTTTGCCAAAAGAAAAATTCCAGCAACTCAGAGAAGCATTAGGAGTTGAAGAATAACACATTAAGGGGGAGAATGTTGCCGAGTGCCGAGCACCAAGCGTCGAGCATCGAGTGTAGAGCATCAAGTGTCGAAGACCCAGTATTGAGTACCAAGTACTGAGCACCGAATAGAATTCCAAGTACTGTGTTGTGTCTAGTTAGTTTACCTTTGGTTGTATTTTGTTAAACCTTAGTTTGTGGTAGGTGAAATTGAGTGGATGTTGTGTGTCCACGTAGAGGTTCTAGAGTCTTGTATGAAAAGGTTACTATTGTTATATGTAGAGGAGAATCTACTGGAATGTAATGAATTTAGAAGAATCGAAGAAGAACAAAAAGTGAAAGAGTGCAGAATATTTCTTCCTTTTGTCCTTGTTTTTGTGCTCTGTTTTATCCCCTTATTTCCTTGTATTTTCTCTGCATAAATCACTGCCCTGTATTGCTGGACACTTCCAGCCAACAATTATTATTATTTTGAGAAAAGATACATCAATTAAACATGACGGTAAATTTAGTACATATTACAAAACAAATAGTCTAATAGAACCAGCATGGATGGTTCATTTGAAGTATAGTATGCACTGACAAAAAATTACAGAAAGTTAAAAAGGTTCAAGATCCGACACGCCAATTTCAAAAAAAATTGATAATGTTTTACCGTGCTAAAGGACTGAGTTCAGTAATTAGATTCATGTTGACCATTTCAATTGGATATGTTGATTGGCCCTCTTTCATATGAGCTAATTCAGTTGGCAAACACTCCTTTAGTTCAGCCACTACCTGATTCATGGTTGGCCTTTTAGCAGAAGTTGGAGATACACAAGCCATTGCTATTTCAACAGCTTTCCAAGCAGAGTTGATGTTGAAATTTCCACGCAACCTTGGATCCACAATACTTTTTATATCCCCTTTCTCAAGCATGAAACTCACCCATTGACTTACGTGAGTCCTTTCTTGGGATTTTTCTATTGCTGGCCGATTTGTGATTATCTCCAAAAGAACAACTCCAAAGCTATAAACATCACTTTTCTCAGTTAACCAATTTGATATGTAGTACCTGCAAGTCAAGGCATATTATCCTTTCATATATGTCGCAAAGTAGTTGATGACGAAGTTTGTTACTCCATTGATTTCAAATATCTAGTACATTTCATCTTTATTGGCAAAGAAAATGAATGTTGAAAATGATCGTAAGCAAGCAAAATAATAATAGAAATACTCACTCGGGGTCCAGGTACCCAGGGGTTCCAACAACACGGGTCGACACGTGAGTGCCGCCATCGGTGGGGAAAATTTTGGACAACCCAAAATCAGCTAGCTTGGCAAGAAAATTTTCATTTAACAAGATGTTTGTGCACTTCACATCCCTGTGAATTATAGGCGGCTTGCAACCATGGTGCATATACTCCAATCCTACAAATTCATAACCGGCCACATCATTTGTGGAAAGGATTAAAAAAAAAAAAATGTAATTATGCAAATCAACTCATTGCTAACCTTGTGCTGCATCTATCGCTATTTGGAGTCTTTCTTCCCAACTCAAGATTTTTGTCTTCTCACCTACATCCGTTAATAAAATGCTTAAACCTTGATTTTTTTTTTTTATTCAAATTAATTAACACACTTGATCATGTAATACTAGTTATCAATATAAGGAAATTTTTCTACTTCTAAAATTATAAAAAATTTAGTCTCTGAGGAGGATAAGATTTAATAAGCAGAAATCTGAAGTAATCTTTGCTTAATATTTCAATCATGCCCAAACCTGAAAGATGTTCTGCTAAGTCTCCGTTGGCCATGTACTCATAAATGAGGCCCATGTTAGTTCCTTCGTAGCAATACCCAACAAGAGTAGTTAAGTTTCTATGATGAACTCTCATAAGAAGTTTAACCTGTAATTACAAAATATCACCTTAATTTTAATATACACGTCAGACCATATATATATAAATGAGCTTAAAAAAATTTTATGAGTTACACTATAAGAATTTTGGTCTTTAGTAAGTGACCACTTTAGTAGCGATGACTGAAATATCATCGCTGAAAGCTTCTTATCCTCGACAACATTTTTTTGTTGTCGTTAGTAACAAGTTATCCCCGACAACATTTTATAGTTGTCATCATTGATAATCTAAAATTTTTGATAGTAACTACGACACTTAGTTTGCCGCGAATGTGTCATCGCAAATACACGGTTGAAATTGCGATGTCATCATAATTACGAACCTCTGATTGAAATTGCTGAAACCCTTGAACTGATGATGGAGAAAGCATCTTCACTGCTACTTGGTATCATCAATGTTTCCATGGTAAACAGTTCCAAATCCACCCTTGCCAAGAATCGTCTGAAAGTTGTTGGTAATTTTTAGGAGTTCAAAATACGTAAATTGTCGTTGTATTGACTCCAATGATACCATCGCAACTGTAAAGATCATCATGAACGTGCTCCAAATTATCTAAGGAGAATTTTTTCCTAGTTAATTAACGTCAATATCATGAGTATCATAATTAAAATTTTTACCTGTAGTCTTATCTTGTTGTTTTCTCATTCTAAGTCGATGCAACAAGATAGCGGCAACAATCAATAAGAGGATCAACAATCCACCAATTGATGCTACTATTGGAACAACAATGTTGTTCTTTTTGCACGAACCAGATCCACATAGGTTTGGATTGTCAATCACACTAGAAAATTGTAGTGTTGATGGCGTTAGAAAAAGGCATGCAATTAAAAGTCAAAATAATTTTTTGATGTCTCATTAGTAGTTGTAACCCATGCTTTAGGTTTTTTTGCCCAAAAAAAAAAAAAAAAAAGCAAAAAACGATGAAAAATCGAAAACTGGCAAAATAATAGTAATAAATTTAGAAGCTAATGAAAAAGTAAAAAACAAAAAGTTCAGAATTTTTTTTTCTTTTTTTCTGATGTATTTGCTTATTTTTATTTTTTCACTTTTTCTGAATTTTTATCTCATGATATTTTTTATGATTTTGGGGGTGGAAGAGGAAGTTGCAACCCTAATAGTAGTTTCGCCAAAATTATAAGAGTAAACGGTATGTTCATGGTCAGTGACAAAAATCATACCTTAGTGATAATGAACCATTGTCTGATCTTGCAATTAGTTGAGCTGGAACTGTACCGGATAACTGGTTTCGTTCTAAGTTTCTGCATGCAAAGGTAGAATAGATATGATTTTTTTTTTCTTTCCATTTCTTTAACCACGAAATTTGTAGCATCAATACTCTTAAGATAAAATTAACTTACAAGACCCTCAAGTATTGTAATTGAGACAGGAAATCAGGCACTGATCCAGTCGAGTTATTGTTAGATAGATCCTGAAATGAGCGAATAACTTATATTTAATATTAATTGAGGATAGAAAATGTGTACTACTATCTTTGGCAATCATCATCATGTTTGTAAATGATGTAATCGATCAAGTAAATTGTGGATACTTACAAATATTGCAACATTACGAGGTTTGATATGTCGTCAGATATCTGTCCAATTAGTCCACTTGAGGACAAGTTCCTGAGTAATTGAAGTTTAACAATAACTTAAATTAAGAGCTAGTCGAGATAAGTTGGAAAGTCAAAAAAGTTATACGAAGGGATAGACTTAATTACAAGGATGTGATTCTAGGTGGAGTATTAGCTTCAAAGCTACAATTTAGACCATCCCACGAGTATCCTTCAGGGGCACACGGATCTCCTTGCCAAATTCTCTTTATTCCATACGTCGACTTGATTTTTGCGATGGCATCACCTGAAATTTCATAACATGCACCCCGGTCAGTCAAATATACGCGAACTTGGACATATAGTGAAAAGCATAGATATTTCAATTGGAACAACGTACGTACCATCTTTTTGGTCTGTCTCTGATTTCAAGAAATATTTCACTGAGTATATTTCAAATGCATTGAGGATGGGTGGAAGTGTTGATTTTTCAGTTTTGACGAGTGAAAATTGATAATTGACTGATCCACTTTCGCGCAATTGGCTATACGCAGTGGTTGTAGATAAGTAATCGGGAACAAGGGGTCCATACCAGTACTCCCCGTTGAGGGTAACGTTGAATGATCTGGACTGGTTGGCTTCGAGCTTTACAACTTCAGAAAAGTGCATGTAGATATAATATCCGGTACTCGCATCACTTGAGTCCCATTGGAACGCCTCCAAGGAAGCGCTACCATTTAAAGGTGTGACGGCAGTTCTCATGACAACAGATGGTACTTGGTAATCAATGCGACTTCGGGACTCAGAGGTAAGATTGGTGCCTATTAAATTTGTCCACCAAGAGTTCGTATAGGGCTCCCAATAGCGATCATGAACATCGTCCGGATACCTAAATAATATACATCACAATTAACAAGTACTGAAAATGATTTATTGCTTTTAGTAATGCAGATGACTTGATCATATATATCATATAAAATGACTCACCTGCATCCTTCGTTTGATCCAAAATCTATGCGCCTATAGAGTGCCAATGATTCAGATCTTGTGACGTAGGAGGCATTTATCAATGGCCTTAACTCTATTGTTGATATAAATGGTGTCCCGAGGCCCGTGTTTACGAGGCAGATGTGTATATAATTTAGAGACGGGATATGTATGAGCTCCGGGTTGACACTTACCGATGAATCATCCACTCTAATTGTCTCCCAGATATCTGCTCCAAGATACAGATCGAATTCTAGTAAATTATCTTTTCCATCATAATTCCCATGAAAGAAGGATGCTCCGATCAAATATTTATTGCCTCCTGTGACGTTTATTCTGTAACAGTTGCGGTTTCCTTGAGGAAAGCTTCTGAGATTCCATACCTGACGTTGACTGGTAGCTCTGAATTCAGGTGATATGCTCTTACTTGTACCTGTGTCTATGAAGGTCGTATCTGAAATGTAATTTATCCCTGAGTCCTCGTCGGTGACGCTAGAATTCACTGGTAACCCACAAGCTATGCTTATGAAGCCTGCAGGGACTGATAAGACAGAATAATCCCTTAGCTATATATTGGCAAAACCAAAACCAAAACCAAACTGATCACATTCATACCTGATTGGTCCTGGGCATGAACCACAAGTAGAAGAGCCAAACCAGCGAGCAATGCAAAGATGAAATGTTTGAACCCCATCGTCATCGATCTAAGCTTCATCTTCTTTATTCGAACATGTTTTCCCCCATGCTATGCTTAATTTATACTGCAAAAGTATAGTACTGTTAGTAAACAGAACAATTTTAGCAACGCAATCAAAATATTTTTTTTGTTCTTTTTTTTTTTTTTTTTTTCCTGACCAAGTCAATTGTTCTCGTTACTATATAGAAGGATTCTCTTGCCAACTGACAGCTCATCAAATTGTATAACTCATATGTTCCAATGATGTTTATTGATCAGCTACGTACCTACAATGTTTACTGATCGTACATACAAAATGCAAGATCAGTCAATGTAATTTGCCTGATTTACAATTATTCATTTTGGTATCAAAATAAACTTAAAAGTCTATGAGTTATGCTAAATAAACAATTTACTCTCTAAAGTTAAATTCATTCCACTAACTTAACAGATTTTGTTAGTGTCAGATTGGCTTAAATAGGACACATGTCAAACTAACTAAATTGGCGACAATAGAGGTATTGTTGGCTGGTTAGGTTTCTGGTGGTGATGGAGCGATCATGTTATGGCGTGGAGATGGAGGAGCAATTAGTTGACCCAATTTGGAGTTCATGGTAGCCAAAACTCTCGAATTTCACGTATCTTCGAATCCAATTTTGCCTTATAACATTCAAGTCTTTCTTCAAAATTGGAGAGTGGTGAAGCCATTGCTAGCCATGATACCAAATTGTTACGAACCTAAGTTCGCAACAGGATAGTTAAGGTTCTTAGAGGGATTTGGATCTCACAACATAACCGCTGATTTTAATTAATCATTCTCTGCTTTATTCATAACATAACAACAATTAAATAGATGAGCTATTACAACGTCTCTAAAGAAAATTAAGACTGAGTCATCAATGAAACAACTCTAATAGAAATACCGATCTTATAAAAATACATACCTAATATGACTAGGTCATAACAATGTGATATGCGTACTTTTCATAGAAAATTCATCAGTTGATGTACCAATCCAAATTAATTGATCATTTTCCCCATTTGAACTAATGCTCATATTGCATATGTTCTCAGCCTCATCTTCATTAAAAATCTCCATCACTAATGGCATATTCCACCACTTTTAAGTCAATAAATTGATGGTCAACAAAATAGGTTTGGATCGTAATCACACAGGGCCCAGGGATTGGCTTTTTATGGGGTTTTGAGTTGATCTTATCGTTTATTGGATCATTATCACAAGGCCCAGCGCTATTACTACTTCATGGTTTGTTCTAAGAAATGGACAATTGTCCAGTTGCGCGTTTCTCTATCAAGAATTAACCTTTTTGTTCTAGGCCTAGGTGTTTAGATTTTAGAACACGTTCTAAAGAGATAAGATCCACCGCGTTAAAGTTCATAGATGTGAATTTAAAATTTGAATGGTAAATACAACTTTAATTTTGAGTAATGATATATACAACGTTACTATTTTACAATTACTTTATTTTTACTTATTTTAACTAGTAAAATTTGATGAGGCTATTAAGAATGTTCTTAAAGGTAAAATTGAGATTTAGTGCAATTGCCTATCCGGCCACTAAATGAAAAAAAAAAAAATAAAAAAAAAAAAAAAAAAATTTAGCCATGAAAGGAGTCGCATTGATAAAAAAAAAAAATCACAAAAACCCTTTAGTTACCGAAAAATGTTGTGGCGGAGCTGCGGTAAGATTTTGTCCTCACATTTGCAATGACAAAATAAGTCATTTCAATTAATATAAATTTCGATTACTCTATGACATAATGACTCTCTATGACTAATAATCATGACTTATGTAACAAATAAAATCTTAATTTATTTAAGCTTGCATATAGTAATAACAACATTTTTTAATCTTGCATATAGATGTAAATAATAATCTAAACGGACATTACCTTATATGCGGATACCAGATAATAACCGCAATAATAAGGCAGATGCGGTTAGTAATCGCATGATGCGGATACAGATACTTAAAAATGATAACCACATTATGTAAATCTGAATACAAATATTACTAATATCCGCTTTCACATCCGATTTTCACCCCTGATAGCATCTATTGTATTTGGTCGTGAGTTAGCCACGAGTCGCGACAAATGCAGATTCATTGGTTTTTTAGTTGAGAATATTGGTGGTTTCTTTGCAGGTTTTCTACTACGTACCCACGACAAGTTTGCTTCTGCAATCTGACGTATAACTTTTCATTTAACAACTAAACACAATACAATTGAAATTAGCAAAGGAGAAGCTTGTATTTTTGCACCTTTTTTTTTTTCTTTTTAATTTTTAATTTTTTTATTCTTCTTTTAAAAATAATTTCTATTGTGTGATAGTAAAATTTGAGTATACGAGGACTTTGGGTTTTCAATAATTTTATCTCTACTACATTTTGTACTCTATATTTGATAGTAATCACTTTCATCAGTTGGCATAATTAACATTAAGAGAACCACCTAAATCTTAATATTTTTTTTGTGTAATTGTCTTATTTATTTACCTTAGTTGTGTTCTTATACATATCATCTTAAAATTAAAGAATAGTTATTTTCTCATAGATAATAAGAATGATTATTTTAAAATTATTTCATTTCACCTTTTATTCTTAATAAAATTTATTAATTTTTTTTAATGTAATAGTTATTGTGCATGCCAAACGCATCTTTAGAGATGTAAACCATGACCAGAAGGATGAGAATTTTTTTTTTTTTTTTTTTTTTTTTTTTTTTTTTTGAACCAGAGAAGGATGAGATCTACTAAAGTATAACAGCTGCCATCAATATGAGCCGAACTTTTGAACCGTTAAGCTGACTCAGCACAACTTACTTCACAACCAGTACTGTTGGTACAGTTTCCGGTACGGTGACGTGTTGCCTTGTGATTCGTTGCCTTCAGTTTCCGGTACGGTGACGTGTTGCCTTGTGATTCGTTGCCTTCCTCGATGTTCGCTCTCCTCGGGATCTGCAAAATAACAAACGGCTCGTCGGGGGTGCCGACCGGACCCCCACTCCGATGCCTAAGTCAGTTCAAACTTATTTTCTGGAGAATATCAGTAATCTCAATAGTTCAGAGAATCTGTTTTTTAATACCTGGTGTAGTAGTCTTATTTATAGGCTCACAGTTATAAAACTGCTAAAATACTTGGAGCATAATCTGATTAGGAGTCTGAGTCCTAGATCACATAGTCTTGAATCTTATCTTTCTGATTAGGAGTCTGAGTCCTAGATCACATGGTCTTAAGTCTTATCTTCATAGAATTCAAATTGGGTAGTAGAGTCCAAACTGGATATGACACTCTCTTTAGCTAATGTCATTCTATTAGGTACCTTATCCCATATTGGATGGGATAGAAGTCTATCTTGATATACTCGAGATATACGTCTTTTTGGAGATAACGAATGGTCTTCTAAATTGGGTCTAATCTTGCTGGGCCGACCTGATGGGCTCGGCCCCCGATACTACCTTAGGCCCACATGTCTTTGGTGTTAATTTTATCCCCAACAGTTACCCCCCTAATTCTCTTATTTGAATTTAGAATATAAGAGAATTAAATACCTCAATTTCTGAATCTGGATCTTCCATAATCTGTATCTGACAATTGCCGCCTCTTTCAAAGTAATTATGACAAATAATGCGTCGAATCTCTGGAAGGATTAGAATTCCTGCTCCTTGTCGATCTAAAATTGCTGTCAGAGTTCTAATCGAGCTCTAGAATTGATGTCAGAGTTCTAATTGGACTCTGATCCTTTATTAGACTTCTAATCTGATATCTTCTTAGACTTCTGATCTGATCCTTCTTCTTATCTGATTGGACCATAAGTCCTATCCTGATTTCCCTGAAGTAGTTGCTAAATGTTTATCTCCTCCTTGGATCGGGTTGAGTGGATCCAACTTGTGATCTGCCATAGTAATAATAGCAACTTCTCATAAATATCTTCTTCATAAATGCCTCCACATAATATTGTCGGTCGGGCCAAAGTTGTGAAGATGATCTTCTACTCTCGGTAGGAGATGAATCGGACTGATGTAGTTGATTTCACCAAGATTGTGGTGACATGCCACTCTGAGATAACACTTTGCGTACGACTTTCCTGAGATCAAGGTTCTGTCTGAAGACTTCTAATCTGAATACCATCTAGGTTGGTCTCACCTGTGAACATCTTTATCTTCGAACTTTGTAATGTTTGAATTCTTTGTTATGGAAAAACTTTCCATGACAAATCAATTCTCACTTATCCTCTAATAACTTGAACAAACAATCGGTTTGCGTAAGTTAACTCCGAGGAGGGTAAGAAAAATCTTTTGTTTCAACCTCTGAGCTAAAGAGGGAAAAATCTTTTGTTTTGAACTCCGTGACTAGGAGAGAAAAATCTTACTTTGAGTTATCCTCCTTAACTTAAACAAACAATCGGTTTGTGTAAGTTATGACCGAGGAGGATATGAAAAAAATCTTTTAGAAGCGATGAACTTACTTGGTTATTTTTTGTAGAGGTGATATCCCCGTATGGTTTGTTATAGGGGTTGTCTCCCCGTATCTTTGTTCGAGTTGCTCCTGAGAGATCTTAATTTGAGAGTTTGGTGTAGCTTCGGTGATTTTGCCTTTGTAGAAGCTTTAACTTTGTTGAGCTACCCCCCATAACTTTAGTCCGCGACCGCGGGCTAAGTCGTTCGAGGCGGATAGTCAAGTCCTCTTAGTATCTTGGACGATGGTGTAAAAGAGATCTCGGAGTTCGGAGTGAGTCTCAGGGCTTCAACCTGTAAATACTTGAATTGATGATTTTTTAATAAAGAGGTTTTATCCTCATACCTTCCTGAAGCTTTTCATTCCTGAAACTCTGTCTTTCTAAACCTTTACCTTCCTGTTTGTCTTAATGAGCTACCCCCCCATAACTTTAGTCTGCGACAGCAGGTTAAGTCGTTCGAGGTGGGTAGTCAGGTCGCTGAGCTTTACCTTTCTTTTCGGAAATCTTTGTACCCTTTTAATTTCTTTATCTCCGAACGCTCCAATCTTTTAACGTCTGGAGACCTCCAACCGAGAGGTTTTCTTGTCTTGGTGTCCTTTCCATAACCATTTCGGGTTGTTCGAGGAAAGGACTCGGGCCAATTCTATCTTGGATGTTCTTGTCCTTCCGGAAACCTGCGATCCTGCCGTTGTATCCTTTGTTGGACTAACCGTTAGGTTTTTCTTGCTCTCGGTGTTGGACTAACCGAGAGACTTTTTATTTTTCTGCTCTCGGTGTTGGACTGACCGAGAGGCTTTTTCTGCACTCGGTGTTGGACTGACCGAGAGGCTTTTCCTGCTCTCGGTGTTGGACTGACCGAGAGGCTTTTCCTTTTCCTGCTCTCGGTGTTGGACTGACCGAGAGGCTTTTCCTGCTCTCGGTGTTGAATGACCGAGAGACTTTTCCTGCTCTCGGTGTTGAATGACCGAGAGACTTTTCCTGCTCTCGGTGTTGGATAGACCGAGAGACTTTTCCTGCTCTCGGTGTTGAATGACCGAGAGACTTTTCCTGCTCTCGGTGTTGAATGACCGAGAGACTTTTCCTGCTCTCGGTGTTGGATAGACCGAGAGACTTTTCCTGCTCTCGGTGTTGACTGACCGAGAGACTTTTCCTGCTCTCGGTGTTGAATGACCGAGAGACTTTTCCTGCTCTCGGTGTTGGATAGACCGAGAGACTTTCCTTGTTTTCTCTGCAAGGTTGTCTCCTTGGCTCTCGGTGTTGGACTGACCGAGAGACTTTCCTTGTTTAATTTGTTGTAGGGGTTGTCTCCCCGTATCTTTTCTGCAAAAAGGGTTAACGAAGCACTGCATATACTAAAAATAGCAGAATGCACAGTAGCACCATATATTCTTTTTATCCGTCGGGATGATTTTGTGATCCTTTCACTCACGACAGGAGTGAAACCTCAACACATGAGTCTATTTTATCAAAATATATATATTTCGGCAAATCGTACAAGTGCATTCATATATATATTTTCCTGGTTGGTAAAAACCAACATTTATCCATAAATCATGTTTGTAAAAGAAGAGTATGAACTTATCTGGTGAATTCGATGAAGATGAACCGTCTTACTTGGAGTTCCTTATCTTGCACGCCACTCGATATGGGGCTCTTTGGGAGAGTTCCTCAAGCTGGACCTTCGGTTCGGACTGATTCCTCGGCATGTGACTGTGCACTTCGGAGGATGGCAAATTTGGAGGGTTCCTCAAAGTGTGCTATTTGGAACTAGGAGCTCGGGCATAGTCTCCTCGGGATAGTACCCTCGGAATAATACTCTCGGTATGTGTCATCTCGGTACATACTTTTCGCCTCGGTAGAATACCCTCGGATCAAACTTCTCGGATTATACTTTCTTCTCGGTATATCACCTCGGATTTAACTTTCCGCCTCAATAAATCACCTCGGATCTAACTTTTCACCACAATAAATCATCTCGGATCTAACTTTTATCCTCAATAAATCACCTCGGATTTAACTTTCAGCCTCAATAAAACACCTCGGATCTAACTTTCCACCACAATAAATCATCTCGGATCTAACTTTTATCCTCAATAAATCACCTCGGATTTAACTTTCAGCCTCAATAAAACACCTCGGATCTAACTTTCAGCCTCAATAAATCACCTCGGATTTAACTTTCAGCCTCAATAAAACACCTCGGATCTAACTTTCAGCCTCAATAAATCACATCGGATTTAACTTTCAGCCTCAATAAATCACCTCGGATCTAACTTTCCGCCTCAATAAATCACCTCGGATCTAACTTTTCACCACAATAAATCATCTCGGATCTAACTTTTATCCTCAATAAATCACCTCGGATTTAACTTTCAGCCTCAATAAATCACCTCGGATCTAACTTTCAGCCTCAATAAATCACATCGGATTTAACTTTCAGCCTCAATAAATCACCTCGGATCTAACTTTCCGCCTCAATAAATCACCTCGGATCTAACTTTTCACCACAATAAATCACCTCGGATCTAACTTTTCACCACAATAAATCATCTCGGATCTAACTTTTATCCTCAATAAATCACCTCGGATTTAACTTTCAGCCTCAATAAAACACCTCGGATCTAACTTTCAGCCTCAATAAATCACATCGGATTTAACTTTCAGCCTCAATAAATCACCTCGGATCTAACTTTCCGCCTCAATAAATCACCTCGGATCTAACTTTTCACCACAATAAATCACCTCGGATCTAACTTTTCACCACAATAAATCATCTCGGATCTAACTTTTATCCTCAATAAATCACCTCGGATTTAACTTTCAGCCTCAATAAATCACCTCGGATCTAACTTTCCGCCTCAATAAATCACCTCGGATCTAACTTTTCACCACAATAAATCACCTCGGATCTAACTTTTTGGAGGGTGACCACCTTGGAATCAAACTCCCCGGGGTATACTTTTTCCTCCACACCCTTCGGATCTTTTTTTCTTTTTTTTTTTTTTTTTTTTTTTTGGAACTCGGTCTCTAAGGCCTTCCTGCCCAATTAAAACCTCTACATGATTGCCTTTATTTTTACAACCGTAATGCATGCCCAAGCCCGATGCCTAACTCTTCCTGAAGATCTCCCCATCTTCTTTTCTTATTTACAGATTCTCGGTATCATCCCGTCGGCAACAGATTCAATCAGTTGTTTTCTTTCTTTTTGGGCCGACCTGTTTGGGCTTTCCAAACCAAGCCTGCTCGACCTAAAATATCCTTTCTCCTACATCATTATCTAAATTGACCTCGTCAACAACAGTTCTATCATAATTCTTCCCAGTTCCTTCTATTCAGACAATTGCTGGTCTTTGGGTTGTGGTGTCGGGGAGCGCTGCAATATTGCCCATCATATAGGCGAAGGGTTTCTCCGACGTCTGGCTCGGGCCTAAGACCCAGGTCCGAGCCCAACACTCCTGGAAGTTCTAGCCATGGCCGATCTGAAGACCTTCTAGACTCGGTGGATTCTGAGTGTAGTGGAGAGTCGGTGGCGCCTCGGTGGTCCAGGTTTTGAAAAAGACAGCCTCTCTGCTCGGGGCTCCGACGTCTCACTGGGCGACTCGGTGGATGGATCCACCTCAGAATTCTGGTTCGGGTCTACTGGCCACTGACCGAGCTTTTACGCCCCAGTACCTCTCTCTTTGATGCACGGAAATCGTCGGAGGTTCTGGGTCTCCATGGTTTCTTTTAACCCTTGATTTCTTCTGAAGCCGTGGATTGATCGGGATCAGAGTTACGTTGGAGCTCGGGCTGAAACGAAAAAACCATGCTTTTCGACGACCATCTGGGTGGCTGGGGAGACCGGATCTCCAAGACAATGACCCGATCCGAAGGCTGACCCGAGGAGGAGACGTTTTGGGTTTTGTCGAACTCAAACCCCTGGGTCCAGCGCCGCGTCGAAGACTTCGAGGCCGTGCATGTTTTGGTCTCGCCTTCCGCCGATTTTGACTCCTGTTGGATCTCTCATTGATGTGGGTCTTTTCTGAACTTTAGTGGAAATCCAGATATTCTTTGGAGAAGCTAGGAACTGGACGGGTTGGCTTATCCTTTTTTTTTTTTTTTTTTGGGCCAACTCCTCTTTTCTTCTCTTTGTATTTCAACCTCGTTGAAGGATGCCTGACCACAACAGAAGCACACCAAATAGAACGCTCCGTGGCTCCGTGGTACCTCTTCACATAATCCACAATTGCAAAGGCACCTGACCTACTGTCTCTGCAATCAAAGAGAAACCCCCGAAGCAAGAGTCGAACAAGAAGATGGCCAATTTGATGCCAATACTTAAAGTATATGAATTAGACAAATAATAAGTTTGTGCCTCAGGGAGATTGAAAAACCAAGGGTAATAAAAACTCATCTTCTCCTGTCCAACGTTCGTGGGAGAACCGGTTCTAGCCAACTCAAAGGCCGGTTGTTGAGGATCTACTGTCGCCTCGGTAGTTCACATTACCGGGGCTTTCGATGGTCACAGAGTCGGTGGGATTGGATCCAGAGCTGTACCTTCGAGGTGGCGAATCCTTCTTCTCCTGACTCGGCATCTCCGGCGAAGCGAGGATCTCCATCTGGTTTTCTGGATTTTGGTGGAAAGCCGAAGAAGAAGCCAAGAACCGGACCGGGTTGGCTTCTCCCCTTTTTTTTTTTGTATTTTTTGTTTGTTTGGGCCAACCCATTGGAAAGAGTTGGACTAGGCCCAATCCCTCAAGCCTTTTTTTTTTTTTTTTTTAGGAACAAAATTGGACCCACTATGAATTTGTATCAGCACACCCATGTAAAATTGTTACCTCTGAGCGCGGATCTACATGATACCACATCTGTATACCGCCAGCACCGATTTGGTGTGATTAGATTCTGATCTGAGATTTCAAACTTGATTTGATCACGTAGTCACCGTGGCGGATTTATTTTTTTGCAAGAAGCGATTCGTCGTTTCCCACAGACGGCGCCAAACTGTTGGTACAGTTTCCGGTACGGTGACGTGTTGCCTTGTGATTCGTTGCCTTCAGTTTCCGGTACGGTGACGTGTTGCCTTGTGATTCGTTGCCTTCCTCGATGTTCGCTCTCCTCGGGATCTGCAAAATAACAAACGGCTCGTCGGGGGTGCCGACCGGACCCCCACTCCGATGCCTAAGTCAGTTCAAACTTATTTTCTGGAGAATATCAGTAATCTCAATAGTTCAGAGAATCTGTTTTTTAATACCTGGTGTAGTAGTCTTATTTATAGGCTCACAGTTATAAAACTGCTAAAATACTTGGAGCATAATCTGATTAGGAGTCTGAGTCCTAGATCACATAGTCTTGAATCTTATCTTTCTGATTAGGAGTCTGAGTCCTAGATCACATGGTCTTAAGTCTTATCTTCATAGAATTCAAATTGGGTAGTAGAGTCCAAACTGGATATGACACTCTCTTTAGCTAATGTCATTCTATTAGGTACCTTATCCCATATTGGATGGGATAGAAGTCTATCTTGATATACTCGAGATATACGTCTTTTTGGAGATAACGAATGGTCTTCTAAATTGGGTCTAATCTTGCTGGGCCGACCTGATGGGCTCGGCCCCCGATACTACCTTAGGCCCACATGTCTTTGGTGTTAATTTTATCCCCAACAAGTACTAATAATAACAATTTGTTGTTTTTAGTAATTAATGCAAATGACTTGATATCATATAAAATATTACTCACCTGTATGATTTATTGCTTATTGATACATCCAGCATCAACACGCTGAGAGTGCCAATCATTCAGATTCTGTCACATAGGTGGTATTTTTTTAATGGCCTTAAACTTTATGGCTGAAATAAATGGTGTCTTGAGACCCGTGTTTACAAGATAGGTCTATAATTTGAAAAGAGGAATGATATAGCTCATTTTAGTGTCCTTTTAAAATTTTTTTTATACTGACATAACATTATATTTTTTAATAAAAATATGAAAAAAAAAAAAAAAAAACTATAATTTTTCTTTATTAAAAATAGAGTGTTTCATAAAAAGACCGCCGAAAAACACTAGAAAAAAGGTTTAGCATTTCTCAATTTGGAAGCTCTGGCATTTCCATATCATTTTTAGTGATCGTACATTCTGCACAACTATTCTTCATTTATACATTTTTTTTTATGAACTATGTGTTGTCATACTCAACCCTTTTAAATTACTAATCATTAGCAAATAAAACCTCATTAATTAGTCTAAATCGATAAAAGTCTATGGAATCTAAATCACGTGCTATGCATGTACGGTTTATAGACCAAATCTGACTATTTTGTTCTAATATAATAACAATAATAATAATAATAACAAAAAAACCATATAACCTTACAACTTTTTTTTTTTACTACTTATTTTTTAAAAAAAAAACATACATAACAAAGGAGTAGTTGTCAAACCACCCAAAAAAAAAATAAAATACATAACAAAGGAGTGGTCGTCAAACCACCCCTAGAAAAAAAAAATACATAACAAAAGAGTGGTCGTCAAACCACCCCTAGGGGTGGCCTCGCCTTACTAAAGTCAAGTAGTTAAGGAGGGTCGGTGACGTAGCGAAAGACTAAGGTAACTAATCAAAGAACAGCGTCTTCGATTCTGCAAGGAGAAGCGTCTTCGTCTTCTACCCCAAAAGATAAAAACAAGCCCACAGGCTAAAAGAAAGAAAAATCTCCGCAGAGTATTTGAGAGAGAATTCTCTGATTTTATAACAATTCAATTGATTCTCAGTTTTACATAATAAGCAAGCCTATTTATAGGAGAGAAATACTTGTAAAAAAAGTAAACCTATTCCTAGTACTAATAGTAAACCTTATTCTAGTAGTAAAAGTAAACCTTTCCTAATAGCAATAGTAAACCTTATTCTAATAGTAAAAGTAAAACTTATTCTAAAAGGAAATCAAATAAATAAAGAAAATCTAGTCCTAATAAGTAAAGGAAATAAAGTCTTAATTCTAATAAGGAAATAAAATAAAATAAACTCTTGGTTTGACGAACCAAGTCTTTCATTTTGTACTTCCATTGTCTGCAAACAGGTAAACTTCTAATCAAACGGCTTTGCTTCAATATTATTTTTGGCATCTCTTCTATTTTGGTTTGCACCGAAAATATTATTAAATTTCGTCCTACATCAGTCGGCCACCCCAAATTACTCGAGGGTGGTCCAGCCTTATCTCAAAATTAACCACTTGTTTATTTTGTTTCTATTGGAATGCTAGGTTAAGAAAATTGCAAGAAATCTCAATCAGTCGTAATTGCAATGCCGTCTTGAGAACAATGAGGCAAGCAATTTGTAGGCCTACCAAGTCCCATTCTCTCACATATAGGGGTGTAAACGAGCCGATCCTGAGCGAGTATTGGCTGTTCGGGATCGGCTCGTTTATGTAACAGTGAAGCTCGAGCTCGAGCTCGAGCTCGACACGAGCCTAATTTTGGTGTGCGAGATCGGCTCGTTAAGAAAGAATTACTGATCGAGCTCGAGCTCGAGCTCGATCATTTTTGTCGATTCCGAGCTCAAGTACTCGGCTCGAGCTCGACTAGAGTGAAAAAAATCCTAGCACAAACAAGTAGATTGAGAACCCTAAAATCAGAACCAATCAACCAACAAATCCGACTTAAAAAAAAAAAAAAAAAAAAAAAAAAAAAAAAAAAAAAAAAAAAAAAAAAAAAAAAAAAAATCAACCAACAAATCTCATACACAAAATCCAGAAAAGCAAAGGACAGGAAAGTAGAAAACAAACCAGATGAAACGGAGCTAAAGCCAGAAGCACCATCCTCAATCTTGAAAGCTTGGAAAGAAATGATTTTGGAGCCAGGTCGGGCTCTTCCACTAGGCGGTCATCAGATACATTGCATTATCTCTCCATTTGAGACTCTATAACTCCCGTATAGAAGAATCAATAAAAGAAGCAAATAACACTTTTTCTTTGTTTCAAAAAAAATACAAAACAATTTCTCTTAGCAAATTACCAAAAGTTTCCTCTGGTAGCCAAGAAGTAGGAGCTAGGAGGCGCAGCCCGCTTGACCTCCAGCTAACCGGCCTCTCTCCTTGACTCCTCCACTCCATTCGGCAATCTCGCACCCGGTTAAAGTGAGGCTTATCTCTGCTATTTTTTTCTTTTTCTTTTTTTTTAAGAGCTCGTTCCTTTGTTTTAGGGCCCTGTTTGCCAACGCCCACTGCAGACGTGAGTAGTGGGCGTTGGGTCCCATGCAGTACTTCGACTGTAAGTGAAATTTTCTCTGCAAAAATTGTGGCTTAGGCGTCAATTGTAATTTCCTGAAATGGAAGTGGAAAGCTTGACTTTCTTTGGAAAGAAGTGAGGGCAAAATGGTGATTTCAACTATTATGCTCATTGCCTGTTGCAGCTGCCCTCAAAAGAAGCAAAAAATCACGTGTCCCCTGTTGAAAAAACTGCAAAGCTTGCAGTCGAAGTACTGCATGGGACCCAACGCCCACTACTCACGTCTGCAGTGGGCGTTGGCAAACAGGGCCTAGATCTTTTGTACAAAACTTAATCTTTTTTTATAGTCATTAAATGCCTACAATCATTTCAAAGAAAACGTGTTGTCAGGATTCAAAGATAAGATGAAGAGGGTGTGGCTGATTCACAGCCACATCTTTTTTCTTTTTCTTTTTCGTTTTTCGGTCATTTTTTAATATGTCTTCAGTTTTTTTTTTTTTTTAAAAAAAAAACACAATAAAGAAAAGCCGAAAAGGAACTACTTCACTTTTTTTTTTTTTTTTTTTTTTTTGTAATGACTTCACTTATAAAATAGTATTCCATTTTTTTTTAACAAAAATTTATATTAATAATCTAATATTAGGCATTTGGAATTACGAAAAAATGCCAGTTTATTATTTTGTCTGTATAAATTAATTACTAATTATTAAAAAAAATGTCTTATGCAGGTTAAAAATGTTACATTATTTTATTATAGAGTAAAATGTCTTTGATAAATCAGATTCTAGTTTATTATTCTTTTATGTCACTTTTTTATTTATAATATTGTTAATTATAAATATATGCTAGAAATATACATTATTTATGAAAAGCTTTAAACATGGAAGAATAAGAAAAAAGTTATAATTGAATCTAAAAAAAATATGCACAAATTTATTACTAGCATTAAAATATGAAATCTTAAAAGCAAGATAAATAATATATATATATATATATATATATATATAAAGGCCACGTCTAACATTGTCGCCTTAGGCCCCACAATATATCGAGTCAGCCCTGTTTGGAGCAAGTCCTTTTTCAAAGTTGTGGATTGTTGTGGCTGAAATTCATGACTCATACCGAGATTTTGTTAGTTTTTCAGGTGATTTCGTCAAACCGTTAAAACTTGAAAGCAAAAAAATCAAGTAAAGGACGTTGAAGAAGATGCACCTTAAACTTGAAGGAAAGACGAGACAGTGTTAACCATGATAAAAATTTTTCTTGAAGGGTAAATGTGAAGAGTCAGCAGAGAGAAGAGGCGAGATTTGTTGAGGATAAATTTGAAATAAAAGTGGTTGATATTTTTTGGAGGGAAATGTTTACGTTAGGCGAATAGGCGTCATTATTGCAAGTGATAGGCGCACTACTCAAAACATTTCTTCACGTTTTTTCCTGACTCGCGGACGATTGTGTCAAAGCCAAAACAACCCATTTGACTTAATAAAGGACAAAGCTTTTTACCATCCAAGAAAAAAAAAAAAAAATGGGAGAAATGCTTTTCCTTTAAATCAAGAGTTCGGATGTGAATTATTTTCTTGTTTTTATATATATTGGTTGAAAGACTGGCATTGAGTCAAACAAGTCAAAAAAAAGGAGATATTAATATAAAGGGGAGTGTTTGAAGGGGTGGTATGTGCATGGTCCATAATTGAGTGGTTTTTTTTTTATCATTTTCCTAATATAAAGCTCCTTTAAAAAAAAAAAAAAAAAAAAAAAAAGTCTTAACAAACTAAGTCTTAAGTTAAGTTAAATATAAAATTATGAATAGGTAGGACTTGTCTAAATGACTCAGAGCATTTTCAAAGTCTTATATAAATTTTTATATAGAATAGCTAACTAAATCTCAATTTTAAATAGCTAATTAAATCTCACTTTATTTAGTTTAACTAATAACTTTTAGAGGCACCATACATCTGATTATCTATTTTTAACTTTATTTATTTCTTTATTCATTTTTTATAATGATAATACTTTCTTTACAGTCGATTGATAATACTAATTAAATCATATCAAACGACTAACGATTATATAGCACGATGTTAAATCATATGATCTAAATTATAATGATAATTCATAACTTGTGAATTGTGATTATAATTAATATATAAGTAATTCCAATCCTAATAATTTAATTTGGGATTGTATGAATCACATTATTATTATATATGAATATTATGATTAAGTTTCATAAGTGTCATTATATCATATGAATAATGTGAATTCATACTTACCGTAACTTACGTATATAATCTATATACATAGTCATTATATCTAAATATTACTAATAATTATTAAATACTTAAAATCATAAATCATACTTATTAAGTGTATGAGTGTATCTAATTAAGTATCTAAATACTAAATCATTATATTAGTATGAATTTTTATACTATAGTCTGTATCATATATGACACTATGTAGCTATAATTATATATGTTAGTAATAAGTATATATATTTATGATTATGAATTATGAATTATGAATCATATCATATCACTTTATTTATGTGATTATCTATGAATCTATAATAAGTAATTAAGTATGATCATTATAAATTTATGAATCATAAATCATAATTATCAAATTTATCATAATTCATAATTACCTACTAATAATACTAATATTATATGATCATATAATCTAAGTATTATCATATGATAGTATATTTAACATATTAACATAATCTAACAATCTGTATGTAATGATTATTAAATATTTAATGATAATAAAGTGATTGCATATTTTATATTTACATGTCATAAGGTAGTATGGTACAATGTTATATTATTATATGATCATATAGTCTTATAAATTATAATCCTATTGTATTACATAAATAATTTGATTAAATATCTGGATTGTCATTATATTATATGAGTCATATGACTAACAATTAATTATTGATATTATTCACTTTTACTATTTTATATACATATGACCAATTAATATATATTGATTAATAACTATTGTTAT
This sequence comes from Alnus glutinosa, assembly GCF_958979055.1. Classification (NCBI taxonomy): domain Eukaryota; kingdom Viridiplantae; phylum Streptophyta; class Magnoliopsida; order Fagales; family Betulaceae; genus Alnus; species Alnus glutinosa. Next base: position 11,346,374 of record NC_084888.1, on the reverse strand, counting down.
TTGTTATTAAATTTATGCTTACATAATACACATAGTATATTATTCATTAATATATATATATACACACACGAGTCGAGCCTTAATAAACGAGTCGATCCTTATACGAGCGGGTTCACGAGCTTTAGTCGAGTCGATCCGAGTTTATACGAGTTTGCATCATTTAATAATCGAGTTTGATTTTCGTGTTCACGAGTAGCTCATTTAATAATCGATTCGAGCACGAGTCGAGTTTATTCGAGCCGATCTCGAGTAAGCTCACGAGTAGCTCAGCTCGTTTACACCCCTACTCACATATACCCAAGATCCCATCTTTTCCTGCACTTTCTTTGTCTCAATAGAGTCGTCTTTTAGAAATTGATTTATTCTTGAAGTCACGGTACTCTATTAATTAAGTCGGTTAATTCGGTCGGTTAACCGACTTTTCTCGGAATGCAGTCAATGAATTTATTTCGGTTAAGTTGTCTAAGCGGTTAATATACGGTCGGTTAAGCGGTTAATAGGTGGTTGATTAAGTCGGTTAATAGGCAGTTGGTTAAGTCAGTTAAATCAATTAACATTTGGTTAACACAGGTAATGAAACAACATCGTTTTGATTTTTTTTTTTTTTTTAAAAAAAGAAAGAAGTCAAACATTTTGTTCTTACTAAAACGACGTTGTTTCATTTTATGTCGGTTCAGTTCGGTTATAGATTAAAATGCAGTTCGGTTCGGTTACTGCTTAAAAGGTGGTTAAGTTCAATTCAGTTACCGAACCGACTTTCGAAAAAAAAAAAAAAAAAAAAATTATATTGACTACTGAACTGAAATTAGTTGGTAGGTGGTTGATGGTAGTTTGGTTCAGTTCAGTAAGCAGTCGGTACGCGGTAAGCGGATAATTTGCCCACGTCTTATTTACTCCCATAAAAAACATGGACAACTAGGAAAAGTATGAACCGGCAAAACTCAAGAACAAGTAACAGTACACTCAACATGCTCATAAGAAGGAAAAAATAAAAAATAGAAAGTCCAACAATTACAACATTATACAACATTATACATACATCATCAACTGGATGCTTGCTGATTTTTTTATAGCGAGTAGTACTTAGAGTTCATACTCAAATGCCGTTCCATAGGTGCGAGAGTGCATTCAAAGGTGATTTAAAAATTTGTAATGACAAATGATCACTTACAGTGCAAATTAAGGAATAATGTTCAATTTATTAAGATTTTGGACTTCGTTAATTGATTTGATAGTAAATTTGACTTGTAAAAGTAAGCATTATTTATGTTTATTCCACTAATTAAAATATTATTCTGGCATGAAGGCATGAAAGTGTAATTGTTATGACTGATCAATAACATCTTAGCACATTTGATCTGGGCTTCAATGCGTTGCACTACTGTGTTCCAAAGCCGTAGGATTGTCGGCTTTGAGACCATTTGTGAATAGTTAATTAAGATATCATATAATCGCATTTATGCGATATTCCAAAAGAATTTATTTATTTTTTTTTTTTTTAAGGGGATACTCCAAAAGAATTAGACACAATTAAAGCTCCATCTCTAATAAATGCCTGATGTGAAATTAAGCGTACGTACATCTATCTGCACAATCTAAATAAATCGACAGGCACGAAAATATCAACAAATTAAATGGATGCTTGACTAGCTTTTAATTTCGGTATTCAGCAAAGTTTTTCTAGCTAAATATTTGGGGAGAACATAGGGAATGGAAAGCGGAACAGTTCTTAAGAGTGAAAATCCGAAGTCCGTTTGGCCAAAATCGCCAACCGGCTATGATAATTGGGTAGCCGATTAATCGAGTTTGTAATAACCGGCGATTATTCGATTATACGGACCGAAAAATGGCAAATTAGTAGGCCAAGGGCTGGATCAAACTGGATCAGGGCGGTGAACGCTCACTTGACCCACTCTTGCTCCACGCCGTTGATCTGAACCATCTAGTTCTTCATCGCCGATCTGTGCATGTTCAGCCGGTTTGTAGGATATGACCCCGCATGGTGGCCTCTGTGGCTATGGTGAGATGCGCTCTTGTGGAGGCTGCAGCGAAAGGACCTCGGGTGCGGGGTTGGCGACTCAGCGAGCACATAGACGTCTTCCTGGTGATGGAGATCGAGCTGCTATGGCTCTTGATGACTTGGCTACGGTTGGGGGAGATGGACCGGTGGTCGATGGAGAATCAGACGGAGGTGGAGAGAGGAACGATGGTGTAGAGGTTGACACGCGTTGGAGAGGCCGATCGCTGGTTGTGATGCCGTGATGGTAGACGAGACCGAAGACTCCTTCGGATCTTCTGCTTGTCTCAGAGTCTGAGGATTCGGCGAAAAGAAAGAAAATGACGTGTAAAAGTGTAAAAGTAAAATGTAAGGTTAATTTAGGAATTTTATTTTTTAAATTTTAATATTTTATTGTTTATATATATATATATATATATATATATCCGGTTTCCCGATTATTAATCGGGTATATTAAAATGTTAAAACTGGTAACCAGCTCTGGGTAGATGGTTACCAGTTATTTCTAACAGGGTACCAAACCGATTTCCTAGTTACCGGTTAATTATAACCTGGCGGATTTACCTGACAGTTCTGCATCCATAATGTTGCTTATGCAAATTTTTTATTTTTAGTTTTAATTTTATTTTATTTTTTATTTGAATTACGTTGTTCTTCATGTTTACCAAACCATGTCTTTTAACCAAAAAACCAAAATAATAAAACATTTGTTCACTATTTTACTGATATAGTGATATTGAAGATGGCTGCTGGCCAAAATCAAACAAAAATCCTAAGGGCACAAAGACATTTACAAAGAAAAGCTTAGGCTAATGTTTCTGTACAACAGTTATGCAGGAAACAAAAGATATGAGGTGGGTCTTACGTGAAACTTATATGATAAGACCCACCACGTGAAACCACCCATGTCTTTTGATTCATGCACATATTGTGCAGGAATTATGTTTCAAAAGCTTATACATAGGGGCAGGGCCGGCTCGATACATTTTGGGGCTTTAGGCGAAAAGTTTAAATGAGACATTTTTAAAAATAAAAAAATAAATATTAATTAATTTAAAAAATAGAATGGTAAAACTTGATTTGTCAAAGGAAAGGAGTGTTAGAATGTTTCCTAAAACCGAATAAAAAAAATTAATGCAATTGATTAATTGAGTTTTGGTGATTATTTTTTTTTTAATCACTAATCAGATATGGAATGATTTTAAGAACTTGAATGATAAACTATTGGGAAATAATGAAAATTGAGAAGAGAGAAATTCAAATTCAAATAAGACTTGAATAGGGAAATTGAGATAAAAAATAAAAACTTATAAAGAATATGATTTAAAATGGAAACTTAGAGACTTTTCATCTTCTTAGCATTTATTTTTTATTTTTTCATTTTATTTTGATTCTTGAACGTTGGACTTAACACCTTCAATTTTTTGAACATTGAACATAAAGCCTTCAATTTTTAATGTGAGTAATTAAGACCTTCAATTTAGAAGCTTTCATATCTCATTAATTCTATTTTGAACGTCAACGTTCAAAGAAATTGAAGGCCTTTAATGCAGAGACTTTCCATATCTCATAAGTCACAAGTCGTTGGTAATTAGACGAGAAGCTTTCATATCTCATTAATTCTATTTTGAACGTCAACGTTCAAAGAAATTGAAGGTCTTTAATGCAGAGACTTTCCATATCTCATAAGTCACAAGTCGTTGGTAATTAGACGAGAAGCTTTCATATCTCATTAATTCTATTTTGAACGTCAACATTCAAAGAAATTGAAGGCCTTTAATGCAGAGACTTTCCATATCTCATAAGTCACAAGTCGTTGGTAATTAGACAAGAAGCTTTCATATCTCATTAATTCTATTTTGAACGTCAACGTTCAAAAAAATTGAAGGCCTTTAATATAGAGACTTCCATATCTCATAAGTCACAAGTCGTTGGTAATTAGACGTACAAAAAATTAAAGGCTTTTAATTTAGACTTTTCATATCTCACAAATCGTTGGTAATTAATTAAGGCCTGAATTTTTTATTTTTTTTTAACCTGCAGTTTTTTGACAGGAGAAGGCCCCTAGGCAGCATATTTTAAGGCATTGACTGGGGGCATTACCGAAAACAATGCTTTGATGATTCATCTTTTTGTAAGCACTTTTTTTCTTAAAATAAATCTTCATTAATTGGGGCCTTATTAAATTGGGCCCTGAATTATATTATTGCCTTTTTTAATTTTATTTTTACCAAGATTTGTAGCCTTATTTAAGTGTATTGATCATATTTAAGGCCTCAATTTTTATTTTTTATTTTTAAAATAAATCTCTATTAATATTTTTAAATTAGAAGCCTTATTAAATTGGGGGCCTTAGGCGGTCGCCTAATCCGCCTAAGGCTCCAGCCGGCCCTGCATAGGGGTGTGGTAGTGATATGGCACTGCCACATCTGGAAGCCACATCACCGAAGCAATAAAAAAAATAATCATATGTTGAATCCCATGAAATCTGTTGTTGCAGACTCGAGACGAGTTTGCCTGACAACAAAGTGACTGTATTTCTAAACCAACTTGAAAAAAAAAAAGAAAAAAAATCAAACAAACAAACACCCAGAATAAAAAAAGGAAATTTTGAATCCCATGACTTATGAACAACTCCATTTTTCGCATCTCTCTCCCATTCTAAAAGAAGAAGATGTTGATTCTTCCATTTTGGCAAAGCCAAGAAGAGGAATCAAGTCTGATTTTGGCCTTCTCAGTCTCCAGTTTCATTTTCCCACTCTCTCTCCATTTTGGCTGAAAGATCCATGACCACACAATTATTGTCTCTTTGGAGCTAACCCCAGCAGCAACAATACCACATGCACGACTTTCTTCCATTGCTGTTCAAAATGTTGAAGCTCCAAAATCAGATATGGTTTGTTTGTTCTCTCTCCCTCTCTCTCTCTCTCTCTCTCTCTCTCTCTCTCTCCAAAATTCGCTCTTAGTTTGTTTTCCCCCTTTGAGTGGCCTCGTCATTCTAAAGGACATCTTGCATTTGGTTCGAAATTTAGGAGTGGGACTTTCTGATCTTATCTCCATTTCTTTTTCATATATCTTTTTTTATTTCTTATACTTTCTAATGCGGGATGAGAAAAAAATATTAGGTCTTTAGATTTATTTAGGATTTAATAATTAGTTAAGTTGTTAGTAGTGAATCTTATATTTTAGGAGTTAATGTTATTTTGTAATTTAAATGGGTTTGCCTAAAGTCGGTCAAATTAGGGTTAGGGTTTTTGTTAGTGAGTCTATTTAAATGTTCTTTCGAGCTACAATTGGGCAGTATGATTGATGAATAAGCATATGTTTTTTTTTTTCAGGTGTGACTCCTATTCTCTTCTGTAGTGAGATTATGTTCAACCTATTTTTTTCATTATTTTTGTGAGACTTTGAATTAGTGTGAGATTTATCTTTATTTTCTTTGTTCTTGACATGTCCTGCGTCAACTTTGGTATCATTATTATTATGGTTATTATTCTATTTTAGTCTTTCTTTTTTTTTTTTTTTTCTTTTTATTTAGAAATTTTGTTGAATAGAAAATGTACATAGTGTACACAGTATCTGTTACATATGTAGTTATTGTTAGGTATTGGGTCTGTTAAGAAGTATTATCAATTATTTTATTCAGTTTAGTAGTGTTTTATTGCATTACTAGTTGTTTTATTAGTTTACTATTGTTGTGTGGGTAGATGTCTCATATTTACTTTATCTTTTTATGTTGTTAGTTGAATATGATTAGGTTTATCCCTTTTAATTAAATAGAAGTCTTGTTGACAGCATGTTAGGTTGTTGAGTTAGGAGTCAAATAGAAGTTCTATTTCATGTTGAACTCTATTTTCAATTGTATTCCGTCATTCTAAATACTGTTTTGTTATTAAATAAAAGTAATCAATAAAATAAATTATCAAATCTTGTGTTTGTGAGTTCTAATTCCTCATAAGAGGTCTAGCATTCATTGAAAATCCTATCATATCTATCGTTTTTGTTAAGTTCTCATCCTACGTTATGTAAACACGTAACAGTATCCTCCAAAAAACGTTGTAATCGTAACTCAAAAAGAACAACAAATCTAAAAATGAATGACAATAGTCATTTTAAAGTATTCATCTATGCATACAATGATCTTGTTTTACTTAAATCTCAACTAGATCTCTGTAATATATTCTCAAACTAGTCTTCATTACAAAAAGGGTTAAGTACTCCTCTAATCCCTGAGTTTTGGAAACCTTATTTTTTAGTCCCTGAGTTTCAATTTGCATCACAGATGATACCTCAGTTTTGAGAAATGACCGAATAAGTATCTCGGTTAACTTTTCCGTCCAAAAACTAACGAACCACCACGTGTCAACCTCAAAGGTTGACACGTGGCACTATATAAAAAAATTAAAAATTAAAAATCTTTAAAAATGAATTAAAAAAATAATAATATTAAAAAAAATTAAAAAAAAATTGGAAAAACAAAAAAAAACAAGGGGTGGCTGAGCCACCCCCTTGGCCGGTTCGCATTCTTTTTTCTTTTTTCTTATAAATCATTTTACTTTGTAAGCAAAGAATGAATGTTTGTTGCTGAAAAACAAATAAAAAAGAATAAAATAAAAAGGGTTTTGCAAATGATGTTTTTATTTTTATTTTTTATTTTTTTTTATGTTTTCTTATAAATCATTTTTGTAGCGTAATTGTATATGAAAAAAAAGAAGAAGCCATGAACTCTATGAAATTAAAAAAAAAAAAAAAAAAAAAAAAAAAAAAGAAGAAGAAGTCATAGTATGGCTGTTTATATTTCTAAAATAAAGAAAAAAAAAATGTCCTTAAGAATATAAATTATATTTGTATTATAAAGGTGTTTTAGGAAATTTGATTATAATATGATTTCATTCACCAATGTATTGCACTGTACCAAACAAAAAAAATACATATGCAATGTTCTATTCCACCATTACAACCAAACAAAAGAATAGGAATAGTTATTCCATTCCACTTTCATCTATTCCTAAGAATAGTTATTCCTTTTCCTAATGGAATAGACATTCCGCGAACCAAACGAAGCCTAAGTGATTAAATTTACCTATTTGTATCAGCTTAAGATTTTGAGATAAGTAGTGATTTAACATAGATGCAGTTTTTTATTTACTTCAATTCTATGCAAAATAGAAATTCTTCGTTTTCGTTATTTTTTTTTTGGGTTAAATATCTAGTTACCCCTTGTGGTTTGCAACCTTTATTTTTTGCTCCCTGAGTTTTTCTTTTTATCATAAATGGTACCTGTGGTATGGGAAAAGATGAAAATGGTATCTCTGTCCATTTTTCCATCCAAAACTAACGTCTAACCATGTCATCCTACAGGTGTCGGCGTACATGCGCGACACTTGTCCCCGTGGTACACCTCAGCGCTGATGTTATAACGCCCCAAAATTTTTATATAATATTTTTTGGACCTAAAAATAAATAAATAAATAAATAAATATATATATATATATATATATATATATATATATATATATATATATATATATATATATATATATATATATATATATTATTCATAAAAGAAGAAGGAAATTTTGTCTCTTTCAATTTATTATACAAAATTATTCTATGGGTTCTCTTTTACTCTTATTAGTGTAGCCCATAATTTATAATGATCCTTATTTATTTATTTTCTTTATTTATTTTCTTTATTTTTTTAAAACCAATTTGGTTAAGGCCATAAAAAAAAAAAAAAATCATCAGTCCTCTTGAACGGCGTCGTTTAATTAAAGAGGTATTTTTTTCTCTCGCACGACGTCTTCGACCTTTCCCATCTTTAAAACAGAAACCATGGACACATTGCAAAAACCTTCAGCCACTTCTTGCCATGTTTCAATCCAATGAAACCCACGTTGAGCCCATGCATCAACCCGTTAGCCACGATAGCTCCACTCTTCTTCTATTTAACCACTGTCCTCGCCATGCATCAAGGCATCGGCAGGAATTCAGCTTCTTAGTTATTTTCAGAACTTAACCCAGCAGGTATTCAATCTTCTTTGTTTCTTTTGTAAAGCTTTTGTGAATAATTTATGGTGGTTCGTAGTACTGTAATTCTGAGAAAAACCTCTGGATTAAATCTATAGTTGAGTTTGAAACTTTGATTTCTGTTAATGGGTTGCGGTTATTTGGCTCCTGAGCACTATGATTTATTTTCTTTTTCTTCCTTTCTTTTCTTTGGTTGGACGCCCACCCCCCCCCCCCCCCCCCTTAGTATTTCTTTTCCTTCCCCTGCTTCTTTCTTCTCTCTTCTTTTTCTTTTCTTGTTTCTGAGAGAGAGATGGGGTGAGGGGAGGATTTGAGAAACAGAGTAAGGAAGGGGGGGAGACCGGCCGAAGAAGGGGTGTGGGGAGGGGAGAAGACCCAGCCGGTGGGCTAGCCACCGGACTGGGCGGACGGTACCGCCGGGCCAGCAGGCCGCGGCCCCGCGCCGGCGACGCCACCGGAGGGCTTTTCCGGCAATTTCTGGCTCCCTGTGTGTGTAAATTTCTGGGTTTTCTTGATTTTCAGAATATGGGTTGAATGGGTCTTGAGAAATTTTTGATCTTGTTTCTATTTGGGTTCCTTGATTTCTTTTCCTGTTGAGCCCAACTGAGAGGAAGAGATGAGGGAGAGATCGAAAGAGGGAGAAGAAAGAGAGAACCGGTGGGTAAGCCACCGGTTGGGGCGGACTGGAGCAGTGGGCCGGTAGGCCACGGCTCAGTGTCGGCAAGCTGCAGGGGAGTCTGATTTTTGGTTTTTCAAGATGGGTTTTGTTGGTTTCTTTGTTCAGATTTCAGTTTTTGTTTGTGGGAAGTTTCTTTTGGTTCGTAGAGCAGAATGGGTTTTAATTTCTATTTTTCTGTTTGAGATGCTGGGTATGGATAACTGAGTTTGGTTGGTTGTTGTTATTGGGATTTTGGTGAAATTATATGATGATTTGTAGTATCTGGAAATTGGAATTTCCAGTTAGTGGGTAGCCGATTGTGGAGGATTTTTGGTTATAAAAGCTGAATGGTTATTTTTGGATGGAGTATTATATCAATTATTCTACGCTTGGATATGTAAATTAATATAGGGTTTGTTTCTGGATTTTTGTTGAAATATTAGAGCTTCACTTTAAATCTCTTATAGGTGTATCAGATGGGTAAAATCTCTTTTAGGTTGATTATTTTGCTCTTAACCGAATCAGAATAAATTTTGGGTTGGTTGGTGTTTTATTTTGGATATGCTTGTGTTCTTCATCAAAACCTAATAGATAAATAGACAAGATTTTCGTCATGTGTTGGATGCTGTTACAAAATGCTTGTTTGATCTTCATTAGGCTGTCGACAAGTTGCCTCTTCATTCAGTGATTATATTTTGTGGAAAGCTTCTATATTTGTGATCAATTATATGAATATTGAAATTATGTGTGAGTTGCTTTGTAATTCTGGATGTCGATTTTATAGTTTGGCTAAGTAATGTTTCTAGATGTTGTGATAGAAATCAAAGAAGCCATCTTAAGTTGTTGCCATTAGAACTATTTCATTTGACAGTGTCATGTACTTGGAAAACTTGGAGTGAATCCACATCAGAATAGTGAACAACGTAATATGATTGAGAAGAAAAATATGACTTCAGGCCCAAACAGTGACAATTGTTTTAATTATTTGACATGGTATTTAGTCCAACTTCTATAGACTATATGACTGTTACATGGTGCACATGCATTCAGACTGGTCATCATTGGACCATTAGCCAACATTGTGCTATAAGTGATTTGTCATAATCAATATGGACTTTAAGGTTCTTTAGCCTTACTTGTATCTTTCAAATTTGCCATTGAACATGTGGAGAATATTGGTTTGATGCTTGCTGTAAAATACAGTAGTCTTTTAGCTAATCTAATTCAATATATTATGCACCAAATTTGATTATTTTATCCTCTAAAAATATATTCATGTGATCCAATCTAGGAAGGAGGAACTAGTTACACTCAGAAAATCCAGGTAAGGAAACACAACCCTAAAAACCCCGGCAAGTTTTTAAATAAAATCTTGTCAAAGGAAAAATGTCGGGAATTTTCGAAAGACTTTCACTTTAAACATTAATTGTTCTATTATCTCAAGTATGAAATAATGAATATGTTATTTGTAATCACATGAATGAATGAAACTGGTGATTATATGCTAGATGTGCATCATGAGAATGAGGATGATGATATATGTGCTACATGCGCACTATATGAACATGATGATGAAATTATGATTGAATACTTGTTTTATGTGCGCCACACAAAGTTTTGTCACACGGTACCATAATGCTGTGATCCGGATCTTGTAATGATTATAATGATGGGTAGCGGGGCAACCACACCAAAAGTGTGGGGCTATCGGCCGGGGGGTTCTCACCTAGGGAGCTTCCTAACCCGGCAGCTCTCCCCTGTGACGACAGGATGAGCCATGGGTCCTTCGGGATCGGTCCTATGGACGAGCCCAACGTGCACCGCTCATGGTAAAAATGCGGAATTGGTCCAGTGGTAGACAAAACTTACACATTATGAATGATGATTATGAATGCACATTTTTTTATTGTTACTGAATTTTTATTTATGTGAAAATTTTTAAATGTGTAAATTAATTTTATATTATATCTTATGTTTTGTTGTGCTACTTACTGAGTTGTTGAACTCACCCCCTTACCCTTACAATTCTTTACAGATGGCGCTTCACATCATCATCCTCATAGCGGGCGTACCCATAGGGGTCGCTACCTATGATGATCCACAGTTCTAGCCCATTGATGCCGATCAGTGGGTTTATGTTTGTTTTGATAGCCCGTGATCATAACGTTTAGTCAGGGATTTATTTTTTTTTGTTTATGTATAGTTAATGACACTGCTAGTCCGGATCAGCATGGAGATAGTAGTAGTTCCCTCCAAGAAATAGTACGAAGACCGGATTATTTTTTTGTATATGAACAGTGTTTTATTTTGTGATCCCTGACTATTTGTATTAGCTGAAATATTACTAAGACTTATTACATATGTGAAATTATGGGTAGTACTCTACATCTTGTGTATATTGTGTTATTCTCCTTAATTATAAAAAGAATTATATTTGTGGATGATTTTATTTTTCTCAAGTTCACGTATCCCCTTGCATCCCAAAACGGGGGCGTGACAGATGTGGCTACTACATTTTCTTTTAACGATTTATTTTATATAAAAAAAAAAATATATATAAAATTCTAGGGTGGCCATTTTGGCTAAGGGAGCCACCCCCAATGCCATTTTTGGAGGTGGCCGAACCACCTCTATGGCCCTTGGGGGTGGTTCGGCCACCCCCAAGGGCCAAAATGGGGGTGACCGAACCACCCCCGTGGCCACCCACATGGCCTAAAGGGGTGGCAATTTATATATATATATATATATAAGAAATTATTAAAATAATAATAATAAAAAATGGTAGCCACGTTAACGCTAAGGTGTACTAAGGGGACATGTGCCGCGTATGTACGCCAACACCTGTAAGATGACATAGCTAGACGTTAGTTTTAGATGGAAAAATGGACGGAGATACCATTTCTTTCTTTTCCCATACCACAGGTACCACATATGATAAAAAGTAAAACTTAGGAGGCAAAAAATAAAGGTTGCAAACCATAGGGGACAATTAAGTATTTAACCCCTTTTTTTTTTTTTTTTTTTTTTTTTTTTTTTTTTTTGTCTCTTTAGTATCCTAATTAGTACTACACCAATATGGACCATTCATGATGTTAGGTTTTCGCATGTTAACAAAGTACCTGCGTTCTAAATTTAAGGCAGACTTCTAATTAGTTCAATGAATTTGTTTAATTTTGTTTTGTTGTTTTTTGTTTTTACAGGCTAGGGTAAAAGTTGTTGTTTCTTTCAGGATCGGATGAAGTTTTGCCATGAACTATGTACGGCGATGTTCTGTTCAAAATCCTCGTCAGCCTCACCTCCAAACTAGACAGGTATGGTTTTAGAATCTTATCTTATTCTTCTATTCACATTGGTCGATAATGAAGTTTTTGTACCACATTATGTTGAATTATCTTAGGTTCACGGGTCAATTTATTAAGAATATGTCATAGTGCTGAATGTTTGACAAATTAAGATCAAAGCTTTGTACAAAACTGAAGAACGTGTTCTACAGGTTGGAGCTTGTTTGTTTTTCTTGAAAGACTATCCAAAAAGTCACTCCCTCCATACATCTAACACAAATTCAATGCACAGAAAAAAAGGTTCTGTGTCTCAATCATCTCTCTTTCAGTCTTTGTCCCATACCGAACAGAGAAAAGTTCTTCCATACAATTTTCATTATTCTATCAATGTATCTCCGCACAAAACGACTTTCATTAGTTATAACGACGTATTATTCATATATATAATTCTAGCTATTGTTTTATAGATTAGTCATCGTCCACAAGCCTCATCTTCCTTTCCTTTTTTTTTGTCGATCATTTTCCTACAACGAAAGGATATATACGTGCCAAAGGGGGAAAAAGAAAACCAAAAAAGAATCTTTGACTAGCCTTGAGAATCTGAGATGATCATGGATGCATATGTAAGGGTATCTATTTAATTTAAACATTATGAAATAATTACATTTAATTGATGGGTTCCCGCAGAATTCACTGGGCCAGTACTATAAGGAGTACTGACCCAGGCCCACGTGGTTAGGTTTTTTTGCCCATTCTGGTGGCCGCACCCAAACAAACAATTGTCACATCAACAAGATCTCAGGAAAATAAGTTCTCGCTAAGTTATTAGAGCATTACTAGCAGCTTCCCTACAAGGGATCTGTTCCCTAAATTTTAGGGAAAATTTTAAGAAAGTCAAAAAAATCATCCCACAGCAGCTTCCCTACAATTATCTGTTCCCTAGGAAGTGAACAGTGCTTCCCAATGCATTGGGAAGCACTGTTCACCTCTCATTCAATTGTTTATTCTAAAAATATAATCTCTTTCTTACTTTATCTCTTTCTTTTCTTACTTTTAATTAAAGTAAAAGTAACAAAATAATATTTTAATGATATAGAGAAAAATGAAGGGAAGCTGCTGTGGGGTGTTTTTTGATAGGGAAGCAAAAAGTAGTTTTATTCTCTACATTTAAGGAAAATGAAGGAAAAGGGAAGGGAAGCTGCTAGGAATGCTCTTAGACATGATATTTTCGATGTCATTGAAATGATTTTTTTTTTTTTCTTGAAATTAACGATGACCCAAAAATCTTTTCTAAAAATTACTTATTACCCATTATCAAAAGGCGTTGTTAATAAGCACTTGTCATCGACTTTTGGTAATCACTAAAAATTTCGCCAACCCAATTTCTTGTAGTGAAAGTGTTTCATTTGGTAACTTCATTTCAAAAGGGGTGTTTTTTCCTTTAAGAGAAGAAAAGACTTTCCAAATATGTATGATAAAGCCATAGAAACCATTTTTAATGCCAGTGTAAACGAAACAACATAATTTTTTAAAACAAATTACTAGACAAAACACTTTTAGGACAAATTCCCTTCTTTTTTTTTTTTATTAAAAAAAAAAGAAAAACACATTAATTTGAAAAAAAGTAATTGATGTCATAGATTGCATGAGAAGCGGTTTTGGAAGTGTCGCATTTAAAAACAGTTGTGTACGAGGTCTATACAAGAATATTGGGCTTGTTTGATAGAATACAGCTAGAACAGAATAGCATAGTGACGTTACTGTTCACGCGTTTTTTTTTTTTTTTCATTTTTTTATACTTTCCACCACCAATCAACATCAAAATATTCTCACTTTTTTCACTTTTTATATCACATCAATAATTTTTTATTACTATTCAAATAAAAAAATTCACTACAATACAAAACTTTTTCACTTTTTTATACAAATTCTTTTTATTTTATATCACATCATCACTTTTTACTAATTTCAAAACTAATAATTCACTACTCTGTTCTGTTTTGTTCTGTACATGTCTTTGCCAAACAAGCTCATTATTTGGTAACCTTTTAAGTATATTTTAATGTTTCTAAGAAGTGTTTCCAAAGCATGAAAGAATCAAAACCAAAAAAATAAATGGAAAAAATACAAAAACGCCCCCGAACTAACATTAATTTTTAATATAGCTTCTTGAATTTCAAAATGTGTTAAAATGACCCATTAAACTACGAAAGTATGCCAAAAAAAGCTACTTTTGTCTATATATTCCAATAATACTCTTGCTATGTATGATATATTTCAAAAAATAAAATAAAATGAATTTAAAAATCAAGCAAAAATAAAAATATTAAAAAATAAATAAAAAGTTTGACTAGGTTGCTCAAGTCACCCCATGCAATGTGGGTGGTTGGCCATCCCTATTTTGGCCAATGAGGGCGACTTTGCCGAATTTAAGGGTGGTTGAGTTACCCCTAAAGGCTAGCTTGAGGGTCGTTCAGTCACCCCCAAATGGCAAAATGGGGGTGGCTGAAATCCTCACCCAATGGCGTGGCCATTTGCATTTGGTTTAAGGGTGGCTTCGACCACCCACTACGATTGATCTGAGGGTGGCTGAACCACCCTAAAATGGTAAAATGGGGGTGGTTTCAGCCACCCCCTACTACCGATCATGGGGTAGCCGAACCACCCCATTGGTCCTTGAGGGTGGTTCGGGTACCCCTAAGGGGCCAAAAAGAAAAGTAAAAAAGTTGGATGTTTGACCCCTTCACGATAGGTGAACTACCCCCTCGACCCTTGGGGGTGATTTAGCGACCGCCAAAAGGTTAAAAAGAAAAATAAAAAGTTGGAGTTCGGCCCCTTGGGGTGGTTCGGGAGGGAATGGCCGAAACCACCCTCAGCCTAAACGAGGGTGGCAGATTGGCACTGGGGTGACTTAGCCGCTTTTATTCGCGAAAATGAAGGTGGTGGCCAGCCAACCCCATTGTCCCAAAGGGGTGGCTCTTTAGATTTTATTTTATTTTTCTTGTTTATTTTATTTTTAATATTTTAAATTTTAAATTGAAATTTTTTTTCTTTTCTTTTTTATTTTTAATGGAATATATGACATATGGCAAGAGTATTACATAATAAAATGACCTTTTTAGCACACTTTGGCTATTTGATGGGTCACTTTCGTATACTTGAAAATTTAGGAGGGGATTTTAAAATCGGTTACTAGTTCAGGGGGTTTTTATATATTTCCCCCATTCCCAAAAAAATAAAATAAAATAAAATAAAAAATTCCACGTTCCTAATCAAATCCTTAAATTATTTTTACAAAAAAATATGTTTCTTAACTCATTGATGACGATTTATGCATAGTATTTTGAAAACTATAATTATATGAACACACTACATGGTTCGGCTAGGTGTTCTCACTCTTTGGTCGATCCATATGTGTTTTAAAACTATGATATAGAGATCTTAACATAAATTCTTAGACGTGTAAAATAACTCATGACTTTTTAGTAACTTTGATAAATAGATTTCGGTATATGTAATATTTGAATCTATCATGCATCTTAAATATGATATTACTATGTAAATCATTTATTAAATTAAATAAATCGGATATAAATTTCCTACAAACCGGTTTGTAAGAAATTTCATACAACTCACATATAAGATTGATATGTGTCATATTAGCATGTGAGAAACACATGTTATTTTAATAGCATGTGCTTCTCACATGCTTTTTTAATAGCATTAATAAAAAAAAATGTGATTCTCACATGTTTAAAGGATACATGTCATTCTTTTATGTGGCTTGTATAAAATTTCATACAAACCGATTTGTAGGAAGTTTTTGTCCAAATAAATCTCATGTATACTCATAGTTTGTCAAAAGGTAATACTATTTTATGTAGACCGAATATTATATGATTAAAATCAGCAAACAAATATCTTTAGTTTATGTAATGATATCTTAAACATAGTAGTAGAAAACAAAGTTAGTGAAATTAATAGTGATAATATATGATTTGAACTTATCCAAATAGACATATATTAATCTATTGAAGCCATTAACATATTTTGCTGGGGAAGGAAAAAAGAAAGGACAAAAAACTTACCGTGTGCAAGAAAATGAGAGGTTGAAATGACTTGGTGATAAACTTTATTTTCCTTTACAACCATGTAGTTTGATGTAAATTTGGGAGAGTTAGAGAGAGAGAGAGAGAGAGAGAGAGAGAGAACATTGAGATTTTCTTGAAGACTAATGGGCCGGTAGTGCTAGGTTTTGGTGTTCTTGAAAAAAAAAATTAGTAGAATAAGAGGAAGAGAGAGAAACGGCTATGTGTATTTTGTTAGAAGAATAAGAAGAGAAAAGAATAGATGAGAGTTTAATGTATACGGCTAGGGTTTGTATCTTGGGTTCAATTTTATTTCTAGGGTTTTTAAAAATGAAGTGATTTAAGAAAATTTTGACAAATTAAATTTTTTTTAGATAAATGCCAAAAGTGGCTTAGAGGATTGTATGCAAGATAAGAGATATAATTACTTTGTCTAAAAGACAACACTCCATGCGATTTTAATGCAAGAATGAATATAATAAAAATCTTGTCATACTTATCCGTATATATATATATGGTATCACATGTGATATGGAATATATTTGCATGTGATAATGAAAGGCTAAAAAGAAAAGCATTTCAATCCATATATTAATATACAAAATGTGCAAAATATTGAGCTAACCTTAATCCATGCAATTTCTAAATGTGATGCACATATGGACTGAAATTATTAAGGAAAGATTGCATAGGATCTTAGGGTGCGTTTGGGATTGCGATTTCGTAGACAATAAGTGCGATTTTAAACCAAATTGCAGAACATAGATCGTTTGGGAACTGCGTTTTTAAAAATTGCGATTTGAAAACGCAGAAAATCTGCTTTTTCAAATCGCAGATAAGATGGTGCTTTTTTGAAAACGCAGAATTTTAAAGGTAAATTCGCGATTTTAAAGGTCAAACTGCGATTTTGCCAAACGCTTAACTGCGTTTTTAAAAATCACTTTTTTCAAATCGCACATTTTAAAATCGTTATTTTAAATCGCACTTTTTGAAATCGCAAACCCAAACGGACCCTTAATGTGATTTGAAAAAAATTTGTTGATGATATTGATGATGGAAAATCTTGTAAGAATTAACAAAGTACAAATGATTTCCCTCTTATATCCTTCAATTCAATGCAATTTTCCATAATATCGTTTTATGCATGAATTCTATACAATTTTGTTATATTTGAATAAGGTTGTAATGTGGACTAGGTTCATGACAAGGGAATTAAAGTTAATTGATGCAATTTATTAACTTGCCTTAAATAATATTTTAAAATTCAAACTTGGAGTTTTTAATATGCATGGACGGCTAGGGTTTTTAGAACTAGGGTTTTTTATAAGATAATCTCATTTTAAGAAAATAGGTCATATTTGTGCAAAAATATAAAATTTGTTTTGTGGAGATTCGATCTAATGCCCTCTTAATACTCTATTTGCTAACTAACAATTAAATTAACCATGTCTTTGATATTAAATTTTAAAATAGAAATATCTATGTTATGCTTTTAAGGGTACATCGATCCATTTAACTAAAATAAACCAATCACACTAATGAGTATGCACATCTCTAACCCCATCTACCTAACCAAGCCTACAATTTTACTTTAATTTAGAATTGAAATCATTACAGTCCGTCTCTAAGGATTGCCTAAGACAATTATTTCCAACCGGGATGCTAAATTTGTTAGCTATTTTTGGAAGACCATATGGGCTAAGATGGGGACAACACTGAAATTTTTCAATGCTTTCCACCCCTAAACAGATGGCCAAACCGAAGCCGTCAACCGGAACTTGGATAACCTTTTGCGCTGCTTGGTGATGGATAATCAAGCTTCTTGGGACCTACTTCTCACTCAAGCAGAATTTGCTTACAACAACTTTGTGAATAGGAGTAATATTGGTCACTCTCCTTTTGAAGTCGTGACAGGAACTAAGCTACGCCTTCCTCGTGACTTATTTCCACTTCCCAATCCCACACACCATAGTGAAGCAACTGAATATTTTTCTCGAGACATCCAGCAACCCCATATTGATGTCCGGTGCAAGCTCACACTGAGCGCAAACTCTTACAAGGCCGCAGTGGACCCACATAGGCGACATGTTGAGTTTTAGGTTGGCAATCTTGTCATGGTTCGTATTCGGCCACAGAGATTTCCTCGTGGAGTCGAGTTCTTTTCCGATGGGAGGGAATTAACGGTGTCAACAGCCCGTAGGGGACAATAAAGTATTTATTGTATTGGCCTTTTCTTTTGTTATTATTTACGTAGGTCTTTTTATGAAGTTATAATCTAATAATGGGCTTGAGCCCAACGGCTTGCACTTTAGGGTTAGGCTTTGCTTAAGATTATTTAAGCACCTCTTGGTACCTCATCGTTCAAAGTTTTTGAATAAGAATTACTGGCCAATTTTTGAGATAAGACTTCTCACCTCCAAGGGTGATACACCACTGTAACGCATCCATGAGTGAAATAAGGTTTATTTTTTGGTGTGTTACCCTCACCCTGCGTTATACGACTTAGTGTTTCTCTATTTCTTTTTTAATTGTATAAATGTGTAGACACTTTGCAAGTTTTTTTGAAAGGAGACACTTTGCAAGTTAGCTATGCCATTTGTAATAGTTATGCCACATGTAAGAATTTTAGTCCCCCTAAAATGTAGGGCTGTACAAGCGGTTGTAATTAGCATTTATTGGCTATAACCGCTAATCGCAACTACTTAAGGCAACTATTGAATTTTAACAACCGCAAAAGTTCCGCTTAGGCGGTTAGCGGTTATTTAAACCTATAACCGGCGGTTGATAACCACTTTTCATACGTGAGTTTTGAGCTAATTTTTGGACTTATTTTAATTATTTTTTCAAAAAATAAAATAAAATAAAGACTTATCAAATAAGTAATTGAAAGAGTCCATATCGTATCCATTGACAAAGGTACTATAATAGTCCATTCCTTGTAAAATTAAACAATATATAGCAAGAAAAGTGTAAAGAATTATATATTCATATACATAAATGAACTTGAAAAAAGAAAACGGTATAAGTTGCATAACAAGCTTACCAATTCAAATATCCATTTGGTCGATGAGATTTCCATCAAATTCCCTTAATTTATTACCTTAAAGATGAACTGTATGACCTTGAAGAAAATTGAATAAGGCACCAGAATGTTGGATTTAAAGACTCAAAGGTAGTGATTTGAACTTTTTGCAGATTTTAAGATATTGGTAATAAATTGTGATCCCAAGTATAATCTTTGCTTGTTATTAAAGAGAATAAAAATTTTAGAGCGGATGAATGATTTTTTTTTTAGTAAAATTAAATGCATTACTTTATGTATAGTAGTTATTTTTTTATATTAAATATATAATATAAATATTTATATTGTTCATATATAAGGATAAGTGGTTAGCTGTTTTTAACTGCTTACGCCTACATCTAAAACCGCTAACTACTGCGTCCTAGGCTGCTAGCGGTTACGGAGCGGTTATAACCGCTCCGTTTGTATAGGCCTACTGAAATGTTAGGGTTATAATTTTAGCCACCCGAGGGTTTACATTTTCTTAATTTTCTGCTATTATTTATTATATTAGATACATAATTGGATATTGCAACATATATAATATATTTGAAACTTAGTCAATCATCTTCTGGAATTCGTATTTTTTTTTTTTTTTGGGATTGTGTCCGAAATGGACTTCACTTTCAAACATAAAATTCATATAGTTGGACAAGTTGATTAGTTGACAATCATCAAATAATTAAACAATAAAAGGCTTCATTAGTTTGATAATTTGTACCAATTTGTTTGTCAAGTCATCATTTTGAGGTCCAATTAAAAAAAAAGAATTAAATTTTTAAGACGAATTTATATCCGAGCTAAAGATTGTGAAGTTATGAAAATATCTCAAAGCCGGAAAGAGTGAGCAAGGAAAGAGTGGCATTTGAATACCTCAAATTAAAATGCACTTACACAATAATGACAGTTTTACTTACACGATCAAACTCAAAAAAGTGCATGGCATTTGAGTGTCACATTGGCTTAAATTAAATAAGACGCATGTCAAACTAACTAAATTGGCGATGGTAGAGGTATTGTTGGCTGGTTAGGTTTTTGGTGGTGATGGAGCGGTCATGTTATGGCGTGGAAATGGAGGAGCAATTAGTTGACCCAATTTGGAGTTCAGGGTAGCCAACAACTCTCGAATTTCACGTATCTCCGAACCCAGTTTTGCCTTATAACATTCAAGTCTTTATTCAAAATTGGAGGGTGGTGAAGCCATTGCTGACTATGATACCAAGTTGTTACGAACCTATGTTCGCAACGGAATAGTTAAGGTTCTTACAGGGATTCGGATTTCACAACGTAAGCGCTGATTTTAATTAATTCTTTTCTACTTTATTCGTAACATAACAACAATTAAATAGATGAGTTATTACAACGTCCATAAGAAAAATTAGGACTGAGTCATCAATTAAGCAGCTCTAATAGAAATACTCTTATAAAAATAAATACATAATATGACTAGGTCATAACAATGTGATATGCGTACTTTTCTTAGAAAATTCATCTGTTGAAGTACCAATCCAAATTAATTGATGATTTTGCCTATTTGAACTAATGCTCATATTGCATATGTTCTCAGCCTCATCTTCATTAAAAATCTCCATCGCTAATGACATATTCCACCACTTTTAAATCAATTAATTGATGGTCAACAAAATAGGATTGGATCATAATCACACAGGGCCCAGGGGTACGCGTTTAGGTTTGGATCATAATCACACAGGGCCCAGCGCAATTACTACTTCATGGTCAGGTTTTATGGGGGTTTGAGTTGATCTTATCGTTTATTGGATCATTATCACAAGGCCCAGCGCAATTACTACTTCATGGTTAGTGGCCCAGGGTTACGCGTTTTATGGGAATGTTTTCGTTTATGGCATCATAATCAGCAGGACCAGCGCTATTACCACTTCATGGTTAGTTCTAAGAAATGGGGAATCTCAATATATAATACGACAATTGTCCAAGAATTAACCTTTTTGTTCTAGCTAGGCCTAGGTCTTTAGATTTTAGAACACGTTCTAAAGAGATAAGATCCACCGCGTTAAAGTTCGTAGATGTGAATTTAAAATTTGGATGGATGGTAAATACAATTTTAATTTTGAGTAATGATATATACAACTTTACTATTTTAAAATTATTTTATTTTTACTTATTTTGGCTAGTAAAATTTGATGAGGCTATTAATAACTCTCTTAGAGGTGAAATTGAGATTTAGTACAATTGCCTATCCACTTAATGAAAAAGAAAAAAAAATAAAAAAAAATGTCACAAAAACCCTTTCCGTTTGAGAGTTAAATTTTTGAAATCAGAATTGAATTCTTATTCTGTTTGCGAATTTCGAAGTTTAACTTTTTAGAAAAAAAAAAATAAAATAAAATTGAATAAAATATAATTTGTTTAGAAAAAATTGAATAAAATATATTTTTTTTTTGAAAAAATTGAATAAAATATAATTTTTTTTTGAAAAAATTGAAAAAAAATATGATTTATTTAAAAAAAAAAAAAAAAAAAGTAGAATCAGAATCATATTCTATTTCCAAAATTCTGTTGCCAAATAGATAACTGAAAAAAGTCGTGGTGGAGCTGTGGCAAGATTTTGTCCCCACATTTGCAATGACAAAATAAGTCATTTCAACTAGAGTAATGATTCACTACCATCTAAATATACAACTTTCCACCACCTTGTTTATGTGGTAAGGTGGTCCCCCACTTTAATTTATTTTTAAAAAATAAAAAACCTCAAAAAGTAGTGGGGGACCAACTTGCCACATAGGCAATGTGGTGAAAAGTTGTATATTTAGGTGGCATTGAATCATTATTCTTTCAATTAATACAAATCTATGACTGATAATCATGAATTGTGTAACAAGTGAAATCTTAATTTATTTAGGTTTATATATAATAATAATCACATCATTTAATCTTGCATATAGATTTAGATAATAATTCAAATCGATCATTACCTCATATGCGAATATCGGATAATAGCCATAATAATAGAGCGGATGCGAATAATACATGATGCGGATGCAGACACTTAAAAATAATAACTCCATTAATTATACAAATTCAATACAAATATTACTAATATTCGCATCTACATCCAATTTTCACGCCTAATGGCAGCTACTGTACTTGGTCGTGAGTTAGCCACGAGTTGTGGCAAATGCAGATTCATTGGTTTTTTAGTTGAGAATATTGATGGTTTCTTTGCAGGTTTTTTACTGCGTACGCACGACGAGTTTGCTTCTCGTCGCAATCTAGTGATTTTATATATATATATATATATATATATATATATATATATATATATATATATATATATATATATTTGGATGAATAACTTTTCATTTAACAACTAAACACAATACAGCTGAAATTAGCAAAAGAGAAGCTTGTATTTTTGTGGGGTCTTTTTTTAGGAATAATGTCTATTATGTGATAGTGAAATTTGAGTGTATGAGGGCTTTATATTCTTAGTAATTTTCTTTCTACTATATTTTGTATTTTATATTTGATAGTAATCACTTTTGCTAGTTAACGTATCTCACATTGAGAACCACCTAAATCTTGACATTTTTTTGTGTGATTGTCTTGTCTTATTTACCGTAATTGTGTTTTTATACATATTACCTTAAATTAAAGAATAGTTATTTTCTTAAGGACAATAAGAATGATTATTTTAAAATTATTTCATTTCACCTTTTATTCCTAATAAAATCTATATATATTTTTTTAATGTAATAGTTATTATGCATGCCAAACGCATCCTGAGAGATGTAAACCATGACGAGAAGGATGAGATCTACTAAAGTATAACAGCTGCCATTAATATGAGCCGAACTTTTGAAATTTGAACCATTAGCACAACTTACTTCACAACCAGTAATAATAACAATTTGTTGTTTTTAGTAATTAATGCAAATGACTCGACATCATATAAAATATGGGACTTGTTATTTGCACTACAGGTGTACAACAGGGGCACAACACCTCCTCATATGAAGGTGGGCTCCACACAATAAGACTCACCCCTATATGAGGGAGTATTGTGCTCCTATTATACTCCTGTAGTACAAATAATATTTTGGGAAAAATATATATTAGCCCCCCAAACTACCACCCTTTCTCCGGATGGCCCCCCAAACTACCAATGCTTAGATTCTGGCTCCAAAACTACCACTTTCTGATTTTTTGGTTCCATCCGTCCATTTATGCCGTTAATTTTAAACAGAATTCCGAAAATACCCCTCCTACACTTTGAAATTCTCACGGTTAAGGGAGGGATATTTTCAAATTTTTGGTCAATTTCTGTTAGAATTAACGGTATAAATAGACGGATGAAGCCAAAAAATCAGAAGTGGTAGTTTGGGGGGTCGGAGTGCAAGTGTTGGTAGTTTGGGGTGCCATCCAGAGAAAGGGTGGTAGTTTGGGGGGCTAATATATATTTTTCCCTAATATTTTTCATAAAATATTACTCACTTGTATGATTTATTGCTTATTGATCCATCCAGCATCAACACGCTGAGAGAGTGCCAATGATCCAGATTCTGTCACATGGGTGGTATTTTTTAATGGCCTTAAACTTTATGGCTGAAATAAATGGCGTCTTGAGACCCGTGTTTACAAGCCAGGTCTATAATTTAAAAAGATGAATGTTAAAACTTTTTTTAGTATTATTCTATACTGATATAACATTATATTTTTTAATAGAAAAATATTAGAGTATCTTTTGTATTCTTTTAGTGTACATTTAGAATGGCATAGATGTAATTAAAAAATTACATCTATGCCATCCAAAAATTACATCTATATCTTTTTGGATCGCATAAATATAATTTTTTAATTAAAAAAATTACATTTAGCATCGACACCTAGTGGACGCAAAAAGTCTCCAAAACAATGCTGATGATGACCCACAAATGTCGACACTAATGATATATATGGTTGATACTAAAAATTGTAACACATATATTATAAATCGACGCTGATAAGTCGAACATTAGCGTCGACATAGGTAGTCAATCATTAGCGTCAACTCTTGTAGACGATAATACCCTAAAAATAACAAATAAAAATAACTTTTTAATAGGCAGTAATACCCTACAATGAAGAATGCACTACATGCCTAGAATATTATGCACGAAGGGGACAAACAATGCAGCAGATACGTAGCCAATAGAGACATGACCATCAGTGATCACCCTAATCCATTTAAGAGTGTGAAGGGCATCCCATTCACCTTGTGTTTCGATTAATTAAATCTCTCCTACACCAACATACCGTATTTTGTTGAGAATTCCCACTCTTAAGGGTAAAATTAACAGCAAAAGGAAACTTTGGCGCACATAAACAACATAACAAACTTCTTAAGTCTGAAAACTTAATGCTGCACTAAATGATTGATAGAAGTATAACCCCTGGCAAAACAGTATTATAAGAGATTCCTCTTTTCTTTGATTAACCAAACTTTCAAACTTATTAACTATAGATGGCAATCTCAAGATATTGATCATAAAATGAGCAGCAAATTGTCACCACATAAAAGTTTCAGCGTCATAATTACATTCTGGTATCAAAACTGGACGCTCCCTTTATTAAAGTGAGATATCCACAGCAACCAGATCAAATAATGATGAATACATAGGGTCACAGAAATAGAAGTGTTTAGCATATATAAATGAATTAGAAAAATATCTCCCTTTAAAGTTCTAGCATCAAGTTGTAGCAACTAAAAAAGTTGAGTAGAATTCTAGCTAGTAAAAGAAGACAAACCTTGGGTTCTGCGTCTGCATATGCTTCTCCAGAGCTAGCAGTTTTGCTCGGTGTGACCTTCCTCTTACGCTTTTGACCTTTCTGAAATTCATATGAGAAACAAGACTCAGCAACCTTATCTTGGCTACTTAACATCACCTAGTGCTCAATACTACACAAAGCAATGATGCAAAATAAACATGCTCCTTATCAGCAAGCAAAATGTCAGTTGTCACATGGGGGGATTCCAAAAACTCCAGTAACTTCACAGAGAGTTCTTCCTGAAATCACAAACAAGCTAATAAAATGATAGGCAATTGATAAATTGTAAGATACAGTTACAAGTATCATTCTATCACGACTTACCTTCTTCACACCATACCTACTTATTGGAATATTAAGCACATCGCAGAAATCCATCAATTTTTCCTTAACACACTTGTCAATCTTCTCCTTCCCCCTTGCCCTTTGCTTTTCTGCAGTAAAACAAATAAAAGCCTAGTTTCTCAGTATTAAATTAACATAAAATTATATGCACTGATATATATATACAAGAAGATTGTATGCATCAAAAAGCAAGAAGATGATTGTAAGCAGAAATTAGAAAGAACGATGAAACAAGTATTATGTCAGCATGAAACAAAAAAAACCTTGTTCTCCGTCCACACGTATTGTAATGTCCGAAAAATTATTTAGTAATTAAAGTATAAATTTGAGTAAATAATTAATTAAACTTAATTAGGTGTATTTAAAATGTAAGATAATATTTTTAAAAGACCAAAATTTATAAAATGGGTTTATCAGGATTAAATAAAAATAAATTTATTTAGCGTGAAAAAATAAAATAAAGTTATTCTATGGACTTGTAAATGGTAGCAAAATATATATATATATATATATATATATATATATATATAAAAGAATATTTTCAAAGTCTAAAGAAATAAGATAGAAAATGAAATTAATGAGTAAAATAAAATAAAGAAGAGAATTAATGAATTAAAGAATTATTAGAAAAAAAAAAAAAAAGAGAGTAAGTTAAAAAGTCAAAATAAAATAAAATAAAAAAATATAATAATAATAATACATGTGGGGCGAGATGCGCCCCACATGCATAAAAGTGAAGGGCCAGATGGCCCTTCACGAAAAAGATGGCCCTTCCCAAAGAAAAAAATAATAATAAAAAAAGAAAAGAAAAGGATGATAAGGCCTCTCGGTGGGAGAAAAAAAAGAGAGAGAGGGGCATCTCTCTCTTTTGTTCTCTTTGAGATTTTCTTACAAAATTCATGATCCACGAAGATCTATCCGTCCAAATTCAAATCCGACTTCGGTAACGTGATCCACAAAATCCGATCTACGTTTCTACCGATTAGTTTGAGATAAAACATTAAACTCTTGTCATTTTAGATTTGGAGTTAAATCTTGAAATGTGGAGTTTAATTTTGTTAATTCATTAGGATTTGCACGGTTTAGAGCCTCCCTAACACTTTTCTAGTATTGGATTTCGTTTGGGCAAGTTTTGGTAAGTTTCCTAAAATCGTAACTTTTTTGTATTTAATTTTAATTGAGTTTTTATGTAGAGTTAATGTTATTAGGTTAATAATATTATGATTGGGGAAGCGTTTTGGTGATTTTCCATTGATGAATGAAAAGAATCACTAGCATTTTTTATTTTATTTTTATGTTAACAAAAATAATGTTTTACAATAAAATAGAAAATATGTTAGAAATTAATATAATACAAATTTATATTTTAACTTAACATGCGCAGCGAAAATAAAATAGAACAGTTTTAGGCATACCTTCGGCCATTGTTGCTCAAGCACTTCTCAAGAACTTCTAAGAACAAAATTATGAGGTGTCTTCTAACCTATGCCTATTGCTTGATGGCTGTACTGATGGTGTACACAGACACTCTATTTATAGGCTAGGTTAGGGACCCTAAAATGGTAAACACTATATTGTTTCCTTCCATCAAGGAAACAATATTGTTAATTGATTTTTGAAATCAATTAACCGATTCCATATTTACGGTAATCTAAATTAATAGAAATAACCATAATACCGTATATGTTTATTAAAATAATAAACATAGCAAACACCGTAAATGTGATATAAAGGCCACAACAAAAAAGGAATAATATATTACATTCTCCCACTTGGCCTTTATAACGTATGACCTTATGGTATTAGGTTCTTTAGTTTGGCCAATCTCTTATGGAATCCTCAAACTCAGTTAAGAAATGTTTCACATGAATCATGGCGGTAAAACCATTAAAAAAGTAGGTCGTCCCTTCCATGTATCACAATGTAAACCATTCCTTACGTGAGTACCTTATGAATAATTAAGCTTTATGAATGAACTTCCTATAATTCATTCAGGTCTAACTTTATTCATCCTCATGGATAAAATAACAAATGTGCACAATAAACTTTATTACAATAACTTTATGTCTATAGATCAAAAATGAGTACACATTGAATCAACAAGTCCCATATGGTCCACATGACCTTTAAACTGTTTTTCCGGTAAACCTTTTGTCATGGGGTCCACAATCATTGATTCTGTACTAATATGCTCAATGAAAACTTCATGTCTCTTAATGTTATCTCTAACACTAAGATACTTGATGTCGATGTGCTTACTTCTGCTTCCACTTTTGTTATTCTCAGAGAAGAAAACTGCAGCAGAATTATTGCAAAAAATCTTAATGGGTCTTGCTATTGAATCGACAATCTTTAGTCCACCAATGAAGTTTCTTAAACACAATACCTGTGTAGTGGCTTCATAGCATGCAATGAACTCTGCCTCCATGGTAGATGTAGCAACTATAGTTTGCTTGCTGCTTTTCCAAGATATAGCCCTTCCAGCTAGAAGAAAGATATATCCTGAAGTAAACTTTATGCTATCTACACATCCAGCAAAGTCTGAATCTGTATACCCAAAGACCTCCAAACTATCAGTGTGTTTGAAAGTCAAACTATAACCTTTGGTTCCTTGCAAGTATCTCATGACCCTCTTGGCAGCTTTCCAATGCTCTAATCCTGGATTACTTTGGTATCGTCCCAGCATTCCAACCGCAAATGCAATATCAGGTCTGGTGCAGACTTGAGCATACATTAGGCTTCCCACTGCAGATGCATATGGGATACTTTTCATCTGCTGTTGTTCCAACTCATTTTTAGGACACTGGTCTTTACTGAATCTTTCTCCTTTAGAAATAGGTGTCACACTAGACTTACAGTCACTCATCTTGAATCTCTCTAAAACCTTTTCAATGTAGGTCCTCTGAGACAATCTTAACATTTTCTATTGTCTGTCTCTGTGAATCT
Organism: Alnus glutinosa; assembly: GCF_958979055.1. Taxonomy (NCBI): domain Eukaryota; kingdom Viridiplantae; phylum Streptophyta; class Magnoliopsida; order Fagales; family Betulaceae; genus Alnus; species Alnus glutinosa. The sequence continues at coordinate 11,318,161 of NC_084888.1, read as the reverse complement.
CTATGCCAATGACATAAGAGGCTTCACCCAAATCCTTCATTTCAAAGCTTTGAGAGAGTAACTGCTTAGTTTCATGTAACAAACCTAAATCATTGCTTGCAAGTAAAATATCATCTACATACAGGACTAGAAATATCACTTTACTCTTACTGACCTTAAGGTATATACATTGATCAACAAGGTTCTCAATAAATCTAAATGAGGTAATAACCTTGTGAAACTTAATATACCATTGACGGGAGGCCTGTTGTAGTCTATATATAGATTTCTTTAACTTGCAAGCTCTCTTGCTATCATCATCAAAGCCTTCGGGTTGTTTCATATAAATCTCTTCATCAAGATTCCCATTCAGGAAGGCTGTTTTCACATCCATCTGGTGTAACTCTAAGTCAAAATGAGCTACTAATGCCATGATTATCCTAAATGAATCTTTCTTTGATACTGGAGAGAAGGTTTCGTGATAATTAATGCCTTCCTTTTGAGTGAAACCCTTGGCCACAAGCCTAGCCTTATATCGTTCAACATTACCAGAAGCTTCCCTTTTGGTTTCGTAAAATCATTTGCAGCCTATGGCTTTAGCTCCCTTTGGTAAGTCAACGAGATCCTAGACTTGGTTTTTAGCCATGGATTCCATCTCTTCCTTCATGGCATCGTACCATAGTGTGGAGTTATCCCCATTCATGGCTTGTGAAAACGTACTTGGATCATCCTTAGGTCCAACATCAAAGTCAGACTCTTGGAGGTATACAACATAATCTGTAGAGATTGCTGGTCTCCTTATTCTAGAGGACTTTCTTAATTCCACTTCCTCTGCATTTTGCAATGGGAGAGTAGACTCATTCTGAACCTGTTTTGTATGAGTTGGTTGTTCTAGAACTGGTTGTGGCTCAAGAGGATCAAATTGATCTCCATGTTCTTCATGAGCCGGTTGTTCTAGAACTTATTGTAGCTCAGGATAATCAATCTGATTTTTCCTGAATACAATCAATCTTCCTCTGTGAGGAGGAGATTTGGCCAACTCTCATTCTTCCACTAATTCTATTCTTTATGGATGAGCACTCCCACTAGGTTCAGCATCCTCCAAAAACTTTGCATTCATAGACTCAACAATCCTAGTACTGTGAGAAGGACAGTAAAACCTGAATCCTTTTGAGTTTATCGCATAGCCAATAAAATGACCACTGGTTGTCCTTGGGTCAAGTTTCTTCATGTTCGGATTGTAAATCCTCACTTCAGCAGGACAACCCCATATGTGTATGTGATTTAAACTCGGTTTTCATCCTTTCCATAATTCAAAAGGTGTCTTGGGGACAGCCTTAGATGGAACCCGGTTTAATACATACACAGCAGTTTTTAAGGCTTCACTCCACAAAAACAAAGGTAATTCAGAATTACTAAGCATGCTCCTGACCATGTCCATAAGTGTGCGATTCCTTCTTTCTACTACACCATTTTGTTGTGGTGTGTCAGGCATTGTGTATTGAGTAACAATACCTTCTCCTTGAAGGAATTACGCAAATGGACCGATCATTTGTCCCTTTTCTATGTACCTACCGTAGTACTCCCCGCCTCTATCAGATCTCACAATCTTGATTTTCTTTTCCTTTTGTTTCTCTACTTCCACCTTATAGGTTTTGAAGGCATTTAGCGCTTCAGCCTTGTCAGTTAGGAAGTAGAGATACATATATCGCGTATGGTCATCAATAAAAGATATGAAATATCTTTGATATCTATGTGCACGATTTCAAGAATCTCAGAACTCCTTCTGGCACTTTTAGTGGTCTTATTGGTTTGCTTTCTCTTTATGCAATCCACACAAGTACCAAAATTAGTAAAGTCAAGAGTTTGTAAAACTCCATCACTTACTAATCTTTTGATTCTCTCTATGGAGATATGTCCCAATCTCCTGTACCATAGCCAAGCGGACTTTTCATCTACAAGGCTTCTCTTTATGCCAATATCAATATGCAACGATAAATAACTGTTCTCAAAGTTGGGATCTAAAGAAAATTTGTATAGACCATCAATTTTTATTCCACCACCAACAAAATTATTATTTCTAAAAATACTGAAAATTGAGTTAATAAACCAAAAACCATATCCAAATACATCAAGTTTTGAAATAGAAATTAAATTTCTAGAAAATGATGGAATATAAAAAACATTTTCAAGGTCTATTACATATCCAGTTTTCAAAATAAGTCTGTAAGTCCCAACTGCTACGACCGGTGAAAACAATTTATTTCCCGAGTAAACACGTTGCACTCTTCTTATTGGCTTCCTTGTTTTGAGAAATCCCTGCAATGTATTCACAATGTGGATTGTAGAACCAGAATCAATCCACCATGTATTGCAAGGAGCCTCAACAAAAAAAGAGTCATGACATACAAAAGAGATGAGATTACCTTTCTTTTCCAGCCATTTAATGTATTTCTGGCATTCTTTCTTCATGTGCCCCTCCTTCTTGCAAAAGAAACAAGCATCCTTATTGCCTTTGAATGACACCTTGTTTCCTTTCTTGGAGTGGTGGGCAGCCTTGCCTTTCTTAGTCTTTGCTTTAGCACGAGCAACCAAGTGAGCACTTTCTGGTTTCTCGTGTTTCAATCTCTCTTCCTCTTGAACACACATGGTCAAGAGTTCATTAATTGACCAGTTATCCTTATGTGTGTTGTATGAAATCTTAAAGGGACCATACTGAGGAGGAAGAGAGTTGAGAACCAAATGGACCAAGAAGGATTCGAAAATCTCAACCTCAAGGGACTTTAATTGAGCTGCTATATCCCTCATTTCCATGATATGCTCACACACACTTTTGGAACTATCGAAGGCTTGACTTGATAGTCTCTTCATAAGAGTGCTGGCCATGGCTTTAGTTGAACTCACAAACTGTGCTTCAACGGCTTTCAAAAAATCCTTAGCCTTAGAACATTCAGGGATAGAACCCCTAATGCCTTTGGCAATGTGAGATTGCATAAACATTAAGCTGAGGCGATTGGATCGCTCCCACCTTTCATGTTTAGCCATCTCTAGTGCAGTACTAGTAGCCGTTAAAGCGGGTGGTTCATCTGTCCGGAGTGCCAGGTTTAATTCCAAACACCCTAATGTAAAGAGCAAGTTCTCTTTCCATTCAGTAAAATTATTGCCATTAAGTTTCGGAACATGAAAAGTACCGTCAAATAATCCAGCAGGTATAGTTGCAAGAACCAAGAAAAAACAAAACTACTTAAGTGCTATGAAGTAACTTTAATTTAAATCAGCCAATGCTAATTTAAATAGTAAATTTCAACCTACCTGTGGGCAAAGGTTGCATCACGCATGAAATCTACTCTTTATTAATAAGACTAGAACCAAATTTAAATATTAGTATGCAAAATCCTCCGTACCTGTGGGCCTAAGAGAAATTTTTCTTCTAATATTAAATTTGTTATCTTATTTTAATTAAGTCATAAAAAAAAAAAAAAATTACTTATCAAAAAAAAAAAAAAGTCATAAAAATAAAAACCTTCCCTGTGGGGATAAGTAATTAAATTTATGAATTAATTACAACACGATGTTAATTTTTCTATATGAAGTTCATATGTATGGGCTTGATGCAATTATTATTCAAAATTTTGGATGCTGTGGCTCTCCAAAATTATCATAATAATCACGACTTCATTAACATCTAATGACTTTATAGATGCCCACAAATGACCCTAGGAATAAGACAAACCAACACGTAAATGAGGTAAATAGCATTCTCCAAGATGCAAGTAGATGAGCTCCCAGGAAAGTGAGGGGGGTCACACCGAACACACTTAAATCCCAAGACTTTCCTTGCCAGAACTTTCCCCGACATTGCGTTCTTAGATAGCACAATAAACCCACACTAACATATTAGGTCTTGCTAATTATCCCTTAGGTCTAGGCATCAATCAATTTATATAAAGGACAAATATACAATTATGTATTAAATAAAACAATTATTTCAATACACAATAATTTAAACCTCAAGCTAAATAAAATTGCATTAAGAAACCACAATAAGCTTATAGCCCAATGGTTTAGGATGTGGCCTTAGGCCCTTTACACTTGGTGAACCCAAGCTCTAAACCCCACAAGACCTAAGTTTTTTTTTTTTTTTTTTTTTTTTTTTTTTTTTTTTTTTTTTTTTACTGAATAGGCCCAGTTCTGGATTGGGTCAGCCCACTTGATGTCAGGTTGGGTTCTGGATGCGGGTCAGCCCACTTGATGTCGGGTTGGGTTTTAAACCCTACCCGATTAATAACCCGATCAAGGACCCGACCCGTCATGTTCTATTGGGTTGAAACCCTAGAAACCCTAGCCGCCACCTTTGCCGCTGCCACCTTCAGCGCCGCCCCTAAAGCGGCGGCCAAGAGAGGCCGCCGCTCTGTCGACCGCGGCGACCCTTCTGGGTCGCCGTGTACCGGAGAAGCAGTGGCCAAAAGGGCCGCTGCTGGGGCACTGACGGCGACCCTTATGGGTCACCGTTTTCTGGGGAAGCAGCAGCCTTGGAACACTGGCGGCGACCCAGGGTCGCCGTTGCTGCTATAACAGGCGACCTGGCGGGCCACCTGTTACAGTGCTGGAAGAGGCCCCAAAAAGCGGCCTTTCCTCTTCAGCAAACGGCGACAACGCTGTTGGGCCTTGCGGCATCCCCTTGGCCAGTGACAATGGGGGGTTGTTCCTTCACTGTAGTTTTCTTAGGGGTTCTCAGCTTGGTTTCCAGGCAGGGGCAAAACAGTGATTTTTTTCTTTTACAGTAAAAAAACAGTAAATATCACAGCCCAATAATGTGTTTCTATCATGTTACAAAAGACGGAATATTGCACAAACAATATTGACAAACAGAAGTGAACAATACCAAATAGAATATACTTGACTCAATATTGTCAACAAATAAAAATTACTTGATTCAATATTGATAACGCATAGTAAAAAAATATACGCTAAGCAAAATAGCACAGAACCTGGCTCTGATACCACATGTTAGAAATTAATATAATACAATTTATATTTTAACTTAACATACGTAGCGGAAATAAAATAGAACAGTTTTAGGCATACCTCCGGCCATTGTTGCTCAAGCACTTCTCAAGAACTTCTAAGAACAAAATTATGAGGTGTCTTCTAACCTATGCCTATTGCTTGATGGCTGTACTGATGGTGTATACAGGCACTGTATTTATAGGCTAGGTTAGGGACCCTCAAATGGTAAACACCATATTGTTTCCTTCCATCAAGGAAACAATATTGTTAATTGATTTTTGAAATCAATTAACCAATTCCATATTTACGGTAATCTAAATTAATAGAAATAACCATAATACCGTATATGTTTATTAAAATAATAAACATAGCAAACACCGTAAATGTGATATAAAGGCCACAGCAAAAAAAGAATAATATATTACAAAGTAATCATAAAATACAATAAACTTCCTTATGTCCTTGTTTTTTGTGCTCTGTTTTATCCCCTTATTTCCTTGTATTTTCTCTGCAGAAATCATTGCCCTATATTGCTGGACACTTCCAGGCAACGGATTTGGTTCAAAAAAGAGTTTTGGGTAGAAATTTGAAGAGAAAGCAGAAGACAAATCAAAGGAAAAATCATGGCCAGTACAAGCAATTTGAGTTGGAGCAGTGTTCAAGTACCAATATTTTCATGTGAGAACTATGAGTTTTGGTGTATAAAGATGAAGGCCTTATTTGTCTCTATAGATTTATGGGACATGGTAGAATCAGGATATCAAATACCTGAATCTACATCAAACTTGACCGAAGCTCAACAAAAGGAATTGAAGAAAAACAAAAGCAAAGATGCTGGATCTCTAGGAATGATTCAAAGGGGAGTCTCAGAAAATATTTTCCAAATGATTATGGGAGCAATAGGAGCTAAGGAGGCATGTGATATTCTACATGAAGAATTTCAAGGAGATAAAAAGGTAAGAGCCATCAAATTCCAAACTCTTATAAGAGAATTTGAAAATATAAGAATGAAAGAAAATGAAAGTGTGAAAGATTATTCAACTAGATTTTTGGAGTTGGTAAATCAAATGAAATCTTATGGAGAAGATATGACTAATCGTAGAATTGTTGAGAAAATCTTGATAAGCTTCCCTGAAAAATTTGATCCTATGGTGGCTGTTATTGAAGAAGCTAAAGACCTCTCTAGTTTAGGTGTCCAAGAGTTAGGTTCATTGAGATCTCATGAGTGAAGGTTGGAACGACACTCCGAAAAATCAATAGAGAGTGCATTTCAATCTAAGCTCACTGTTAATAAAAGTCATGAAAAGAAAGCATTAACTCATGAACAAAGTGAAGTGAACTTAACTAGAGGAGGTACAAGTTTTAGAGCAAGAGGAAGAGGAAGAGGAAGCTATGAAAGAAAGCCAAGTGATGAAGGGTTTTCACAAAGATGTAACATTTGCAAGAAGAGTAGTCATGTTGAAAAAGATTGCTGGTTCAAGGGAAAGCCACAATGTTTTCATTGCAAAAGGTTTGGCCACTTGCAAAAAGATTGTAGATTATTGAAGAACAATCAACAAGCAAATTTCACCGAGGAGAAAGAGGTTGAAGGAAGCTTATTCTAGGCATGCCAACATGTTTCTGAGGAGAAGAATGATACATGGTTCTTAGACAGTGGCTGTAGCAATCATATGACCTCGGAGAAAGAAATATTTGTTGACATAGATACCTCATTCAACTCCAAAGTGAAGATGGGAAATGGTGCTGTGGTAAAAGTTAAAGGAAAAGGCAGCGTTGGAGTTGAAACCAAGAGAGGGCTGAAGGAAATTCATGATATTTTATTTGTTCTGGAGTTAGATCAAAACTTGCTTAGCATTGGACAGCTTATGGAGCATGGTTATGTTCTTCACTTTGAAGGACGTAGTTGTACGGTGTATGATGAAGGGAAAAAAAAATTGGTTGTGGCTGAAGTTAAAATGGCTCCAAATAGAAGCTCTCCACTCACTTTCAAATGTAAAAAAGACGTGGCTCTAAAAGCTAGTATACTTGATGAATCATGGTTGTGGAATAAAAGATTGGGTCATCTAAATTTTCAAAGTCTTAACTTGCTACATTAGAAAAATATGGTGCAAAGGCTTCCTACTATCACTGAAAAAAAAAAATGAAGTTTGTGAAGGTTGTGCTCTAGGGAAGCATCACCAACAACCTTTTTCTAAAGGAGTAGCATGGAGAGCTAAGAAGATGTTGGAGTTGGTGCATACTGACGTTTGTGGACTGATGCAAACTCCTTCTCATTCTCAAAACAGGTACTTCATTCTCTTTATTGATAATTATAGTCGCATGACTTTGGTTTATTTTATGAAACAAAAATCTGAAGTTTCAATATCTTTAGAAAGTTTAAATGTCTTGTTGAAAGGCAAAGTGGTTGTCTTAATAAAGTCTTGAGAAGTGATAGAGGGAAGGAATATACCTCAAATCAATTTCATAAATTCTATGAAGATGAAGACATGGAAAGACAATTAATAGTTTCTTACACTCCACAACAAAATGGGGTATCCGAAAGGATGAATCAAACAGTAATAGAAATGGTCAAATCTATGTTGCATGAGAAAGGTTTACCAAAAACCTTTTGGGCGGAAGCTGTATACACATCTGTTTATTTGATGAATAGATGTCCAACAAAGGCTGTGTGGGGTAAAACGCCATTTGAAGCTTGGAGTGGAAGAAAGCCATCAATCAAGCAGCTTAGAGTATTTGGTTGCATTTGTTATGCTCAAATACCAAAGGAGAAAAGATACAAGCTGGATGAGACAAGTGAAAAGTGCATATTTGTTGGCTATAGCTCAATGTCAAAAGGCTATAGGCTATACAACTTGAAGGACAACAAAGTAATTATCAGGCGAGATGTCTTGTTTGATGAGAAAGCAAAAAAAAATTGGGATCAAGGTCAAGTTGAAGATCAACTTGTTCCCATGACTGTTTTACAACAAAATCCAGCCCAAGGAAATGAAAGTAATGATGATAACACACACCCATCATCAAGTTCAACTTCATCACCGAGCTCATCATCATCTCCTAGCTCAAGTTCAACATCTCCAAGTTCAAGTCCAATGAGATTGAGGAATTTGGATGATATTTATGCAAGATGCAACTTTTGTGTTGTTGAACTTGAAAACTTTGAAGAAGCAGTGAAAGAAGAGAGTTGGAGAAAAGCTATGGAAGATGAGATTGAAGTTATTGAGAAAAACAAAACATGGAAGCTAGTCGAGAGACATGAAGACAAAGAAATTATCGGTGTGAAGTGGATCTACAAGGTAAAATACAATGTAGATGGGTCAGTTCAAAGAAACATAGCAAGGCTAGTTGCAAAAGGGTATTCACAACAGCTCGGAATTGATTTCCATGAAACTTGTGCACCTGTAGCTTGCTTGGATACAGTAAGAGCTCAAATTTCTTTAGCAGCTCAAAAGGGTTGGTTATTGTACCAACTTGATGTCAAATAAGTATTTTTAAATGGAGAGTTGAAAGAAGAGGTGTATGTTGAGCAACCTCAAAGGATTTGTCATCCAAGGAGAAGAAGAAAAGGAATACAAGCTGAGAAAAGCTTTGTATGGGTTAAAACAAGCTCTTAGAGCATGGTATAGTCACATTGACAACTATTTCAATGAAATCGGTTTCATGATGAGCAAAAAATGAGCCAACCTTATATGTAAAGCATCAAGGTAATGTTGATTTGCTTATTGTTGCATTGTCTATTGATGGTTTGATTGTGACTGGAAGTAGCTCTAAAATGATAGAAGAATTCAAAAAGGATATGGTGAAAAAAATATGAGATGAGTGATATGGGGCTACTACATTATTTTCTTGGTATTGAAATGTATCAAGATAAAGAAGAGGTGTTCATTTCTCAAAAGATGTATGTTGAAAAAATTCTGAATGTTTGGTTGAAAACCAATGGCTACTCCCCTTCCTGTCAATGAAAAATTAAAGAAAGAAGATGGAGGAAAAAATGTGGATGCTACTCTATATAGAAGTTTGGTTGGAAACTTGCTATATCTCATAGCAACAAGACTTGATATCATGTTTGCAGCAAGTTTGCTATCAAAGTTCATGCATTCTCCAAGTCATTTTCACTTTGCAGCAACAAAAAGAGTGCTTAGTTACATTCAAGGCACCACAAGTTATGGAATTAGATATTGCAGAAAATCCAATGTGAAATTGATTGGCTTTTGTGATAGTGATTGGGGTGGTTCTGTTGATAATATGAGAAGCGCCTCTGGTTATGTTTTTTCACTTGGATCAGGTGTGTTTTCTTGGTCCTTAAAGAAGCAACAATCAGTTGCTCAATCTTCAGGAGAAGCAGAATATGTTTCAGCAGGAATAGCAACATCTCAAGCTATTTGGTTGAAAAGAATTCTTGAAGATATTGGTGAGAAAAAAGAAGAAGCTGTATGCTTGCATTGTGACAACAAATCAGCCATTGCAATAGCAAAGAATCCAGTTTATCACAGCTGGGCCAGACACTTTGCAATCAAGCATCACTTCATTAGAGAAGCAATTGAAGAAGGTGAAATAGAGTTGAAATTATGCAGGTCGGAAACAAGTAGCTGACATTTTCACCAAAGCTTTGCCAAAAGAAAAATTCCAGCAACTCAGAGAAGCATTAGGAGTTGAAGAATAACACATTAAGGGGGAGAATGTTGCCGAGTGCCGAACACCAAGCGTCGAGCATCGAGTGTAGAGCATCAAGTGTCGAAGACCCAGTATCGAGTACCAAGTACTGAGCACCGAATAGAATTCCGAGTACTGTGTTGTGTCTAGTTAGTTTACTTTTGGTTGTATTTTGTTAAACCTTAGTTTGTGGTAGGTGAAATTGAGTGGATGTTGTGTGTCCACGTAGAGGTTCTAGAATCTTGTATGAAAAGGTTACTTGTGTTATATGTAGAGGAGAATCTGCTGGAATGTAATGAATTAAGAAGAATCGAAGAAGAACAAAAAGTGAAAGAGTGCAGAATATTTCTTCCTTCTGTCCTTGTTTTTGTGCTCTGTTTTATCCCTTTATTTCCTTGTATTTTCTCTGTATAAACCACTGCCCTGTACTGCTGGACACTTCCAACCAACAATTATTATTATTTTGAGAAAAGATACATGGATTAAACATGATGGTAAATTTAGTACATATTACAAAACAAATAGTCTATTAGAACCAACATGGATGGTTCATTTGAAGTATAGTATGCACTGACAAAAAATTACAGAAAGTTAAAAAGGTTCAAGATCCGACACGCCAGTTTCAAAAAAATTCGATAATGTTTTACCTTGCTAAGGGACAGAGTTCAGTAGATAGATTCATGTTGACCATTTCAATTGGATATGTTGATTGGCCCTCTTTCATATGAGCTAATTCAGTTGGCAAACACTCCTTTAGTTCAACCACTACCTGATTCATGGTTGGCCTTTTAGCAGAAGTTGGAGATACACAAGCCATTGCTATTTCAACAGCTTTCCAAGCAGAGTTGATGTTGAAATTTCCACGCAACCTTGGATCCACAATACTTTTTATATCCCCTTTCTCAAGCATGAAACTCACCCATTGACTTATGCGAGTCCTTTCTTGGGATTTTTCTATTGCTGGCCGACTTGTGATTATCTCCAAAAGAACAACTCCAAAGCTATAAACATCACTTTTTTCAGTTAACCAATTTGATATGTAGTACCTGCAAGTCAAAGCATATTATTCTTTCATATATGTGGCAAAGTAGTTGATGACGAAGTTTGTTACTCCATTGATTTCAAATATCTAGTACATTTCATCTTTATTGGCAAAGAAAATGAATGCTGAAAATGATCGCAAGCAAGCAAAATAATAATAGAAATACTCACTCGGGGTCTAGGTACCCAGGGGTTCCAGCAACACGGGTCGACACATGAGTGCCGCCATCGGTGGGGAAAAATTTGGACAGCCCAAAATCAGCTAGTTTGGCATGAAAATTTTCATTTAACAAGATGTTTGTGCACTTCACATCCCTGTGAATTATTGGCGGCTTGCAACCATGGTGCATATACTCCAATCCTACGAATTCATAACCACATCATTTGTAGAAAGGATTAAAAAAAAAAAATGTAATTATGCAAATCAACTCATTGCTAACCTTGTGCTGCATCTGTCGCTATTCGGAGTCTATCTTCCCAACTCAAGATTTTTGTCTTCTCACCTACATCCGTTAATAAAATGCTTAAACCTTGATTTTTTTTTTTTTTTTTTTATTCAAATTAATTAACGTACTTGATCATGTAGTACTAGTTATCAATATAAGAAAATTTTTCTAATTCTGAAATTATAAAAGATTTAGTCTCTGAGGAGGATAAGATTTAATAAGCTGAAATCTGAAGTAATCTTTGCTTAATATTTCAATCATGCCCAAACCTGAAAGATGTTCTGCTAAGTCTCCGTTGGCCATGTACTCGTAAATGAGGCCCATGTTAGTTCCTTCGTAGCAATACCCAACAAGAGTAGTTAAGTTTCTATGATGAACTCTCATAAGAAGTTTAACCTGTAATTACAAAATATCACCTTCATTTTAATATACACGTCAGACCATATATATATATATATGAGCTTAAAATTTTTATATGAGTTACACTATAAGAATTTTGGTCTTTAGTACGCGACCACTTTTGTAGCGACGACTGAAATATCATCGCTGAAAGCTTCTTATCCTTGACGACATTTTTTTGTTGTCGTTAGTAACAAGTTATCCCCGACAACATTTTATAGTTGTCATCATTGATAATCTAAAATTTTTGATAGTAAGTACGACACTTAGTTAGCCGCGAATGTGTCATCGCAAATACACACGGTTGAAATTGCGATGTCATCATAATTACGAACCTCTGATTGAAATTGTTGAAACCCTTGAATTGATGATGGAGAAAGCATCTTCACTGCTACTTGAGTGTCCTCTATGTTTCCATGGTAAACAGTTCCAAATCCACCCTTGCCAAGAATCCTTTGAAAGTTGTTGGTAAATTTTAGGACTTCAAAATACGTAAATTGTCGTTGTATTGACTCCAATGATACATTTTTTATGTTGGATTCAGTATCTACCATCGCAACTGCAAACATCATCATAAGGAGAATTTTTTCTTAGTTATTGACGTCAATATCATGAATATTATAATTAAATTTTTTACCTTTAGTCTTATCTTGTTGTTTTCTCCTTCTAAGTCGACGCAACAAGATAGCGGCAACAATCAATGAGACGATCAACAATCCACCAAGTGATGCTACTATTGGAACAACAAAATTGTTCTTTTTGCACGAACCAGATCCACATAGGTTTGGAACAACGGTATTGTTCTCCTTTTTGCACGAACCGGATCCACATAGATTTGGATTTTCAATCACACTAGAAATTATAGTATAGATGGCGTTAGAAAAAGGCATGCAATTAAAAGTCAAAATAATTTTTTGATGTTTCATTAGTACGTATTTGTAATTAACCCATGCTTTAGGTTTTTTTTTGCAAAAAAAAAAAAAAAGAAAAAAAAGAAAAAAGAAAAAAAGATCAAAAAATGATGAAAAATCGAAAACAGGCAAAACAATAGTAATAAATTCAGAAGATAATGAAAAAAATAAAAAGCAAAAAATTCATAATTTTTTTTTTTCGTTTTCTCTGATGTATTTGCTTATTTTTATATTTTTTTCACTGTTTCTGAATTTTTATCTTATGATATTTTTTGATTTTGGGGTTGGAAGAGGAAGTTGCAACCCTAATAGTAGTTTCGCCAAAATTATGAGTAAACAGTACGTTCTTGGTCATTGACAAAAATCATACCTTAGTAATAATGAACCATCATCTGATCTTGCAATTAGTTGAGCTGGAACTGTACCGAACAGTTGGTTTCGTTCTAAGTTTCTGCAAGCAAAAATAGAATGATTTTATTTTTTTCTTTCCACAGCTTCTTTAACCACGAAATTTGTAGCATCGGTACTCTTAAGATAAAATTAATTAACTTACAAGACCCTCAAGTATTGTAATTGAGACAGAAAATCAGGCACTGATCCAGTTAAGTTATTGTTAGATAGATCCCTGAAATAAGCGAATAAATTATATTTAATATTAATTGGGGATAGAAAATGTGTACTATCTTTGGCAATCATCATCGATCATGTTTGTAAATGATGTAATCGATCAAGTAAATTGTGGATACTTACAAATATTGCAACATTACGAGGTTTGATATGTCGGCAGATATCTGTCCAATTAGTCCACTTGAGGACAAGTTCCTGAGTAATTTAAGTTTAACAATAACTTAAATTAAGAGTCAAGCTAAGATAAGTTTGAAATTAAGTCATAAAGGTTATACGTAGGCCTAGACTTACAAGGATGTGATTCTAGGTGGAGTACTAGCTCCAAAGCTACAATTTAGACCATCCCACGAGTATCCTTTAGGGGCACACGGATCTCCTTGCCAAATTCTCTTTATTCCATACGTTGACTTGATTTTTGCCATGGCATCAACTGAAATTTCATAACATGCATCCCAGTTAGTCAAATATACGAGAACTAGGACATATAGTGAAAAGCATAGATATTTCAATTCGAACAACGTACGTACCATCTCCTTGGTCCGTTTCTGATTGCAAGAAAAATTTCACTGAGTATATCTCAATCGCATTGAGGATGGGTGGAAGTGTTGAAGTTTCATTTTTGAAGATTGAAAATTCATGTCTCTTTGATCCAGTTATGGCCGATGGGCTATACAGAGTGGTTGTAGATAAGTAATCGGGAACAAGGGGTCCATACCAGTGCTTCCCGTTGAGGGTAACGTTGAATGACCTGGACTGGTTGGCTTCGAGCTTTACAACTTCAGCAAAGTGCATGTAGACATAATATTCGGTAGTCGCATCATCTGAGCCCCAATTGAACGCCAAGGGAGCCCTACCATTTAAAGGTGTGACGGCAGTACTCATGACAACAGATGGTGCTTGGTACTCATTGTGACGTTGGGAGTCAACGGCAAGATTGGTGCTTAAATTTGTCCACAAAGAGTTCTTATAGGACTTCCAATAGCGATCATGAACATCGTATGGATACCTAAATAATGTACATCACAATTAACAAGTACTGAAAATGATTTATTGAGATGACTTGATCATATATATCATATAAAATGACTGATCACCTGTATTCTTCATTTGATCCAACATCTACGCGCCAATAGAGTGCTAATGATCCAAATTTTGTGACATAGGAGGCATTTATCAATGGCCTTAACTCTATTGCTGATATAAATGGTGTCCCGAGGCCTGTGTTTACGAGACAGAGACGTATAAAATTTCGAGACGGGACATGTATGAGATCCTTGATGACACTAGTCGATGAATTCACCACTTTGACCGTCTCCCACATATTTGCTCCAAGATACAGATCGAATTGTGGTAAATTACCTTGTCCATCATAATTCCCATGCAAGAAAGTTCCTCGGATCAAATATTTAGTGCCTCCTGTGACGTATATGCTGTAACAGTTGCGGTTTCCTTGAGTAAAGCTTCTGAGATTCCATAACTGTTGTTGATGGCTATCTTTGATATCAGTTGATATGCTCCTACTTGTACCTGTGTCTATGAAGGTCGCATCTGAAATGTAATTTATGCCTGTTTCCTTCTCGGTGAAGCTAGAATTCACTGGTAACCCACAAGCTATGCTTATGAAGTCTGCAGGGAGAGATAAGACAGAGTAATCCCTTAGCTATTCAGAACCAAACTGATTAATTATATTCAAAGATTTAGATGATAATAAGTACCAGATTGATCCTGGGCATGAACTGCAAGTAGAAGAGCCAAACCAGCGAGCAATGCAAAGATGAAATGTTTGAACCCCATCGTCATCGATCTAAGCTTCATCTTCTTTATTCGAACATGTTTTCCCCCATGCTATGCTTTATATATACTGCTATTGCAAAAGTATACTACTGTTAGTAAACAGAACAATTTTAGCAGCGCAATCAAAAGATTTTTTTTTTTTTCCTGACCAAGTCAATTGTCCACGTTACTAGAAGGATTCTCTTTCCAACTGACAGCTCATCAAATTGTATAACTCATGCTCCAATGATGTTTACTGACCGTACCTACAAAATGCAAGATCGGTTAGTTTCATTTACCTCATCTATTATTAGCTCATTTTGGTATTAAAATGAACTTAAAAGTCTTTGAGTTATGCTAAAAAAATAATTTACTTTTTAGAGTTAAATTCTTTTCATTGACTTAACAAATTTTGTTTGTGTCACACTGACTTAAATATGACACATGTTATACTAGGTAAATCTGTTATGTTAGTAAACGGAATTTAACTGTAAGGAGTAAATTATTTTTTTGACATATCTCATGGACTTCTGAATTCATTTTGATACCATAAGGAGTTAATTACAAATTAGGTAAACCATAAGTATTGATTTTACATTTTTTTTTTTTAAAAAAAAAAGGTGATTTTGAGATAAATGACGACTTAACATGATATTAGAACTAGAAGTTTTAAGTTTGAATCCTTACTCTATCAATTCACCCCCATTTAATTAAAATATTCTAAGTGTTTAACATCGTCTATTAAAAGAGGGTTTAAATCCACATTAAAATTTTCTACGTGCTTGGCAACTGTTTGGATGGTCAAACCGCTCCCAAAACAAAGGTGTAATAGTCGTTTATCTTTGGCCTCATTTTCTATCAATAGGATAAGATTGAGAAATTCGTCTCTAATCCTTTCTTCATAATTTCACTGTAGATTTTATAGAATTGTAATTATTAGATTTCAATTCAATTTAACAATTCCATCTTGTAAGATTTTATAACAACTATTTGAAGATCTTGCTTCATGATAATACTGATAGTAGAGGTTTGTGAATATTGCCAGAGCACAGCCGCATCGAACCTTTTTTCTTTTTTAACAATAAAAATAAAATATCACGTAGGACCGAGTGAGATGGCAGTGAGATTGTGTTGTAAAGGTAGCATTTCTCTTCAAGTTAAAGAATTCATATGCTTTTTTGAAAAGTGATCGTTACTTTTATTGAAGAAAAATAAAGGTTGTTTCCTTTAAGAAAGAAAGTTAGTCCTTCGAACCAACAAAATACGTCTATGCTTCCACACTTGCGTTTCACGTTGTTTTCCTATTGATTTACTTAAAAATAGAAAAAATGTCACATGGACACTATGGTCTAGTCAGCAAGAGTTGGTAGATAAAAGGTACTCTCATCACTTTGTGCCTGACGACGACGAGCAACAGTTTTACCTAAACAACGACTAGAGACCGCGTCAGTCAAATTTAGTGGCAGAATCTGGATTTTAGGTCGGGGTCAAAAAAAATAAAATAAAATAAAATTGATGAATAAATAAAAAAATTAAAGTTAATTAAAAATTTTAACTAACACAATAAATAAATAATTTATCAAAATTGAAAAGTTTATTAATGAATATGAAAGTTTATTACATACTTAAAACTAAAAGATTGAATTTTGTTTACAAATTAATTTGAACTATTGAATTTTAAAGAGTTATTTAAATGGTTAAATGCTTTTAAGTTGAAAGAAATACCTAAGGATAAATTGAACATAGCAAATTCTTCTACAGTTCTTTTTCTCTCATTTCAGACTTTTCAGTTATTTGTAAAATAACACTCAAATGAGAAAGAAACAGAAAAACAAAAAATAACACTGGCGTCAAATTTAAAGATCTCATCCGTCATTTAAAAGAAAAAAAATTAAAAAATTTTAAACAAAATAAAAAAAAAAAAAGAAAAAAAAAAGTTTTGGTCCGTCCAAAAATTTCACACGACTTCTAAAGCCACACGCAACAGTCACACCGACTCACACGGATCTGAGACTTGACTCTGTGTATTCTATAGTCACTTCAAAAATTTCACACATAGTTGTGGTCTCATTCAACTTGACCGTTGGCATTTTTATAAGGCGTATTGGACGTACTTTTCCAATGAGCCACACTATCTATGACCTATTCAAATAACTTATGGAGAAATTGTGTATCTAATGTACAAAGAAATAGGATGATCATCTTAATTCATTAAAATGGAGAAGATTCATTATATAATTATGATTTTATTTTGTTGTATTTAACAAAGTGTATTAATTGTGGCACTTCATTAATTTAACGAATAATATTTTACATAAAGTATTCATAATTTTGTCTGTTTATGGTAAGTCTGAATTTTAAAAACAATATAAATTTTAATTATATAGGAATATAAATTTTAGTTATATACTAATACGTCTGCCTTATTAAATCAGCAAGAAATTAAAGAACAAATATCTTCTCTTTGTATGGGTCGGCATATATGACTGGAACTTATAGCGCTAGCTATATATGGAATTACTGTAATTTATTTCTAAACCGTTGAAAATACAAAAATATATATGTTGTAACTTTTTTAATGGTTCAAATTTAAATCTAAGTTTTTAACGAGAAATAGAGGATAAAATTAAATGTGGACCGTTAAAAAACTATAGCACATATGCTTAAATTCTTTTACAACACTTAAATCAAATTTTGGAATTTCAATAAAAAAACAATTTCAGTCGCCTCTCTATCAAGAATTAAGGCTCGTTTGGTACGCGGAATAAATTTCTCATTCTTTTATTTGATTGTTCACCATTCATAGAAATATCGAATAACTATTCTCCTATGAAGATGAATATCATTACTCTAACAAAAATTAGAGGAATAGCTATATATTTATTAAGTAATGAAATCAATCTTCCAAAAAAAAACCCATTCAATTTTCTTTGTTTTTCTTTTTTGCAAACCTATATATATATATATATATATATATATATATATATTAAAAAATAATAAATAAATAAATCTTTGGGGGCAGATACGCGTTTTAGGGGGTATGGGTTTCTTATCGTTTATGGGATTTGTGAGCGAAGTGCGCGATTACTAGCTACTTCATGGTTTGGGTTGTACGTTATCGTCTGTATGACAATGACATTTATATGGCAATTATAAGAATTCCAATGCGAAGACAATTCCAGGCGTCTAGAAGGAAGTGTAGAACTGGTTTTAAACAAAGAAGATCGACTCGTAACAGTAACTCGTTGACGTGAATTTGCAAATTGCATGGTAAAGACAATTTCTATTTTAAAATTCGCATCTTATAAATCTATCTATCCGCCATGAGCAAAGACCAAATAAAAAGACTACAGTCGATCTATCATCTATATATGGTTTGATTATCATTTTAATTTTCAATATAATAATAGAATGAATTGCATCTTAAGCATCTCATAATAATTAATTTAACAGTAATGACTTCATTTCATTAAGTCAGCACGCAACATTGCATGTGAATTTGTGGTGTACCGTACGATGGGAAAATAATCCTCATCTTCTCCTGTCCATACTCTTGCTAGCTAGGCCGAGGTAGTTTTTTATCTACTTCAATTCTATGCAGAATAGAAATTTTTCGTTTTCGTTATTTTTTTCTTTTTTTCCATTATGCTCCGTTTGTTTCGACGTAAAATATTTTCAAAAGGTTTGTAGGAAATTTTTGTCCAAATAAACCTCATGTGTACTCATAGTTTGTCAAAAGGTAATACAATTTTATGTAGGCCGAATATTATATGATTAAAATCAGTAAACACATTTCTTTAGTTTATGTTATGATATCTTAAACATGGTAGTAGAAAACAAAATTAGTGAAATTAATAGTGATAATATATGATTTGGACTTATCCAAACTGCCATATATTGATTTATTGAAGTCATTAAAATATTTTGCTAGGGAAGAAAAAAAGAAAGGACAAGAAACTTATCATGTGCAAGTAAATGAAAGGTTGAAATGACTTGGTGATAAACTTTATTTCCTTTACAACCACGTGGTTTGATACAAATTTGGGAGAGAGAGAGAGAGAGAGAGAGAGAGTACATTGAGATTTTCTTGAAGAATAATGGGCCGATAGTGCTAGGTTTTGGTGTCCTTGAAAAAAAATGGTAGAATAAGAGAAAGAGAGAGAGACGGCTATGTGTATTTTGTTAGAAGAATAAGAAGAGAAAATAATAGATGAGAGTCTAATGTATACGGCTAGGGTATAGAATGGAGGTTAGGGTTTGTGTCTTGGGTTCAATTTTATATCTAGGGTTTTTAAAAATGAAGTGATTTAAGAAAATTTTGACAAATTAATTTTTTTTTTAGATAAATGCCAAAAGTGGCTTGGAGGATTGTATGCAATGACAAGAGATATAATTACTTTGTCTAAAAACCAACACCCCATGCGATTTTAATGCAAGAATGAATATAATAAAAATCTTGTCATACTTAACCGTATATTTAATTTCAAATATGGTATCACATGTGATATGGAAAATATTTGCACATGATAATGAAAAGCTAAAAAGAAAAGCATTTCAATCCATTAATATGTACAAAATGTGCAAAGAGGGATGCTAGAGCACCTCCTGGTGTTCTCCTGGCATACATCTGGAATGGCATAGATGTAATTAAAAAATTATATCTATGTCCTTTTGGATGTCATAAATGAAATTTTTTAATCAAAAAAATTACATATATGCCATTCTAGATGTACACCAGGAGATGCTCTAGCATTTCTCATGTGCAAAATATTGAGCCAACTTTAATCCATGCAATTTCTAAATGTGATGGGATGCACATATGGGCTGAAATTATTAAGGAAAGATTGCATAGGATCTTAATGTGATTTGAAATAAATTTGTTGATAAGATTGATGATGGAAAATCTTGTAAGAATTAACAAAGTACAAATGATTTCCTTTTTATATCCTTCAATGCAATTTTCCATAATATCATTTTATGCATTAATTCTATACGTACAACTTTGTTTTATTTGAATAAGGGTGTAATGTGGACTAGGTTCATGACAAGGGAATTAAAGTTAATTGATGCAATTTACTAACTTGCCTTAAAAATAATATTTTAAAATTCAAACTTGGAGTTTTTAATATGCTTGAACGGCTAGGGTTTTTAGAACTGGGGTTTTTTTATAAGATAATCTCATTTTAAGGAAATATGTCATATTTGTGCAAAAATATAAAATTTGTTTTGAGGAGATTCAATCTAATGCTCTATTAATACTCTATTTGCTAATTAACAATTAAATTAACCATGTCTTTGATATTGAATTTTAAAATAGAAATATATATGTTATGCTTTTAAAGGTGCATCGATCCATTTAACTAAGATAAACCAATCACACTAATGAGCATGCACATCTCTAAGCCCATCTACCTAACCAAGCCTACAATTTTACTCTAATTTAGAATTGAGATCGTTATAGTTCGTCTCCATGGATTGCCAAAGACAATTGTTTCCAACCGGGATGCTAAATTTGTTATCTATTTTTGGAAGATCATATGGGCTAAGATGGGGACAACACTGAAATTTTCCAATGCTTTCCACCCCCAAACGGATGGCCAAACCGAAGCCGCCAACCGAAGCTTGGGTAACCTTCTGTGCTGCTTGGTGACGGATCATCAAGCTTCCTGGGACCTGCTCCTCCCTCAAGCAGAATTTGCTTACAACAGCTTTGTGAATAGTAGTAATATTGGTCTCTCTCCTTTTGAAGTCATGACAGGATCTAAGCCACGCCTTCCTCGTGACTTATTTCTGCTTCCCAATCCCACACACCATAGTGAAGCAGCTGAATATTTTTCTCGACACATCCAGCAACTCCATACTGAAGTCCGGCGCGAGTTCACACTGAGCGAGAACTCTTACAAGGCCGCAGTGGACCCACATAGGCGACATGTTGAGTTTTAGGTTGGCGATCTTGTCATGGTTCGTATTCAGCCAGAGAGATTTCCTCGTGGAGTCGAGTTCTTTTCCAATGGGAGGAAATTGACGGCGTCAGCAGCCCGTAGGGGACAATAACGTATTTATTGTATTGGCCTTTTCTTTTGTTGTTATTTACATAGGTCTTATTCTGAAGTTATAATCTAATAATGGGCTTGATGAGCCCAACGGCTTGCACTTTAGGGTTAGGGTTTGCTTATGATTATTTAAGCACCTCTTGGTACCTCATCGTTCAAAGTTTTTGAATAAGAATTACTGGCAAATTTTTGAGATAAGACTTCTCAACCCCAAGGGTGATACATTACTGTAACGCATCCATGTGTGAAATAAGGTTTATTTTTTGGTGTGTTATCCTCACCCTGCGTCATTCGACTCCGTGTTTCTTTATTTCTTTTTTAATTGTATAAATGTGTAGACACTTTGCAAGTTAGCTATGCCACTTGTAATAGTTGTGCCGCATGTAAGAATTTTAGTCACCCTAAAATGTAGGGCTGTACAAGCGGTTGTGGTTAGCATTTATTGGCTATAACCGTTAATCGCAACTACTTAAGGTAACTATTGAAGTTTAACAACCGCAACCACAACCGTTCCGCTTAGGCGGTTAGCGGTTATTAAAACCTATAACCGGCGGTTGATAACCGCCTTTTATATGTGAAAGTTTGGGCTGATTTTTGGACTTATTTTAATTATTTTTTTTTAAAATAAAATAAAATAAAGACTTATCAAATAAGTAATTGAAAGAGTCCATATCGTATCCATTGACAAAGGTACTATAATCCTCCATTTCTTGTAAAATTAAACAATATATAGCAAGAAAAGTATAAAGAATTATATATCCATATACATAAATGAACTTGGAGAAAGAAAACGGTATAAGTTGCATAACAAGCTTACCAATTCAAATACCCATTTGGCCAAAGAGATTTCCATCAAATCCCCTTAATTTATTACCTTAAAGATGAACTGTATGACCTTGAAGAAAATTGAATAAGGCACTAGAATGTTATATTTAAAGGCTCAAAGGTAGTGATTTGAACTTTTTACAGATTTTAAGATATTGATAATAAATTGTGATCCCAACGGACACCAACTCCCGAGAGCACCTGTTCACACAGGTGTCCAAACAGCAAACTGAAGGTTGCGAACAGTGAAGACAGCATGCAATCGTCCGGACGCTAGGGCGAAGCCGTCCGAACGCAATGTCTGAAGATTAATGAAGAAACGCATGAGACTGTATGAAAAGAAGTCAGTTGTTGCTTGCCGTCCGGTCGCCCAATGTCTTAGTTCGGACGCCGCTCAAAGAACTCCGAATTAGAGTTGTTTTAGGTCTTCTAAAGCCTATATATAGAGGTCTCAAGGCATGTATTTTTTAGTGAATTCGATACTGAATTCATGTATGTTAAGAGAGGGTGTTTAGACAGAGATTGTGATATTTGCTAGCTCTCTTAGGGTGTTTGTGTGTAATTTGATCAACCCGTGAAGTCTAGCTTAGGGAGGAGGCCTAAGTTAAAGGAGTGCATTGAAGACCCCTTCAGGTAGGAGACCTGGTTGTGAGACATTCACATATAGGTACGTGTCAGAGTTAAATGCATGACTACTGCATCAAAGGTATATGAGTACGAGTGCTTTGTAACTAACTTAATTTGTCTTCTAAATAGTGGATATTCTGGGTTTGGTTGCCCCGTAATGGTTTTTCTCTTGATAAGAGTTTCCACTTCGTCAACAAAATATTTGTCTCTTTTAAATTCCGCATTTAATATTTTGTTGCACAATTGATCACACACACACACGTTAATTAGGAGTCTATATTTTTCAGATCTTATGGTGTAGATTTATAACTGAATTTGTGTTAGTTCTTCTCTTTCCTGCAGTCCCTACATCGGACTATGATAGTGCATATTCTCGTGGTTTTGCTGGTTCCAAGTTGGGGTTCAGATAGGTTCGCATTAATCTGGGCCCTTTTTGTTTATGTAACCGCCTTGTGCGACCTCTTGAGATGACCGAGTTACTTGTTTGACCAATTTTCTGCCTGTTGTAATTATTTATGCATTGTTTTAGTTTATATTGGGCATGTTGTACGTTCGGAAGCCCACCCCATTTTCATTTTTAGGATCACCTACTTCTTCATTTCGGATCAGGAATGTGAAGAATCCTTTCCTGTAACCATTTTCTTATTCAATTAGAGAAAAAAAAAAATTGGAAAAAAAAAAGGGCTAACTTTTTCTACGCTAGGCCTAGCCGTCTAGAACACGTTTTCAAAGAAAGAAGATCGAAAACGTTGAACTTCGTTGACTGGAATCTGGAAATTGCATACAAACACAACTTTAATTTTAAAATTCGCATCTTAATTCGCCAGGAGCAAAGACCAAATAAAAAGACCAGAGATATATATCGTCTATGGTTTGTTTATCATTTTAATTTAATTTGAATATAATAATAGTATGAATTACGACAGCAGTCAACAATGCTGTTGTATTTACTCTTGTTGGGTGGACTAGCATAGTCCCTTTTTATTTTGGGTCCATAATGGGCTGGACCAATTATGTAAGCACTTGAAGAAGCCATGTACTCTCACCCTATAAATAAATGGAGTTGGCCCATTAGACTTCATTAGGTCTTTTGAGAATTAGGGTTGAGAGACTAGACTCATCCACACACTACAAACAGGACGATGGCTGAGAAAATCAGAGATGAAAAACTCATCTTCAAACAATGAAGATAAGCTTATATTTTGTTTCTCCACATGCTATGAAGTAAGACAGATTGATATGAATTATTTCTAACACAATGCATGTGTTGTATACCGTACCATGGGAAAATAGTCATGATCTTCTCCCGTCCATACTCTTGCTAGCTATAGGTGGTTTTTTATTTGATAAATGCTAGAACATTTATTGTGGTTTTTTTTTTGGGTTTTTCTATGCAGACATAACACCATATTTTTAATAAAAGAAAAACTAAAACTTGATTTCTCTCTCATGTTTTTATTAAAAAAAAAAAAGAAGTACCATATTAGCATAGAAGGGCCCAAGAAGAACCATAGTAAATGCTCTACGATTTCTCTTTTTATTTACTTCGAATCTATTCAGAACAGAAATTCTTCGTTTTGATTATTATTTTTTCCTTAATTAGTATACTAATTAAGTAGTAAGTAGTACACCAATACGCGCAGACCATGCATTCACCATGTTAGGTTTTTGCATGTTAACAAAATATCTGCGTTCTTAATTATTTCAGTCAGTCATCTTTGTTCAATTAATTTATGTTGTATTAATTATTGGAACAGAAGTATCTGAAGATAGAGCACAAGAAGTCACTCAGTCAACCACCAGAAAATGAAGATCGTGATAAGATAGATAAGAAGAAGTAGATATTAATTGTCTAGTGTTTTCAGAATAATGAAGATTTGTAGTACTTAACTTAGGAAACAAGTTGTTGAAAAAATCCAATAAATAGAACACGTTTTCTCCCAGTGAATGCCACGGGAGTCGGTCAATTCAATTCCTACGACGTTTTAAGTACGTTCTAACACTATTAAAACCAGCCCCATCCAGACAAAATATATATATATATATATATATATATATATAATTCTATAGTTTTATAAATTAGTCATCGTCCAAGTCATTGGAAAGCGTCATATTCCTAAAACGAAAGAATATATATATACGTGCCAAAGGGGGCAAAAGAAAAACCAAAAAGAATCTTTGAATATATGAATCCAGCTCTTACTTGCCTAAATTTCTTGACGGGTCGCTTCCCATTGCTTCAGATCCTTTTTGAGTGACTAGCTAGCCTTTAGATGAATATATATATATATATATATATATATATATATATATATATATATATGCATGCGAGAGTATTCATATAATTTAAACATTGTGAAATAAGATGTAATATATTTTCATGAGAGAAAAAAGAAACAAAAAAACAAAAGACAAATATATTAGTGAAAATATAATGATCTCATGTCTCTCTTTTTTGTTTTTTTTTTTTTTTTTTAATTGGAGGTGAATCCTAGTTTAAGAAACAAGCTTCACTTTTTCTTTTTTATTTCTTTTATGACAATCTCTATCTTACGTACACAAAATGTTTCCACCCCGCTTTTTCCTACGTAAAATGTTTTTAGATGAATGATTTCTGTTGAAAACATTTTTCAATTTTTGGCTTGTGCGACAAATCAGCAAATGTTTCTTATATTCTCATATAAGTTGAGGAAATGCAAGCTAAGGAAAAGAGACGGTGAAGTAGACCTACAATTCATATGGCACTACGAGAAATCCGTCCATTAGCGTCGCCTCAAAAGTCGACACTAATAGTCACCTATCAGTGTCGACTTTGATAGTTGACGCTAATAGTCGACTATCAGCATTAACTTCTGATATTATTAGTGTTGACGTACTCAATAATTGCGCTAATTCTCCAAAAAAAAGTTAATGTTAACGTCTACTTTCTAGTCGACTCTAATGTGTCGTTGCTAATAGCTTGATTGGAAATTTGCCGCTCGGGTTTAGGTGAGAAAACAAATAGTAGGGACATTTCACTATTAGCGTCCACTTTCGTTGACGCTAATGAGTACCTATCAATGTCGACATTGGGGTCGACGCTGATGTGGTATCTAAAGAACCACATTAGCGTCGACACCTGGATGTCGACTCTGATAAGAGGTTATCAGCGTCGACTTATCGGTGTCAACGCTGATAATAAATTAATAGCATCGACTTTGTGGTCAACACTATTGACCCCCGTATTAATAAAACTACAATTTTTTAAGATAAAATTGGAAAAGTATCAACATCAACCTAAAGTCGACGCTGATAGTAGGTCCTCAGCGTCCACTTCTGGTTAACGCTAATGACCCTGTATAACAAAAAAAAATTAGATAAACATGTTAAATTTTTTTTTAAAAAAAAATAAAATAAAATTGAAACCTATAGAAAAAATAGTTCTTTTTATATTATTAGTAAATTTTCTCTATATTTATAATTTATAATTTTGGGGTTAAATGCCATTTCAACCTTAAAAAAATTGACACAATTGAACGTTCGATCGAACATTCTATCTATCATAGTGCATTAGTTTGCTCGATTTAACTATATGGATTTTTGTATTATTTATGCTTGTGTATTAGTTCAATTAATCATCATAAGATCAATCCGATAGATCGTGATCCAATCAAATGATCAATTGAACTTGACACGATTAAATGTTTGATCGAACATCCAATCGATACTAATGCATCAGTCCGATACAACCTTAAAAAAACCATATAAACCTATTAAAAAAAAATCATATAAACATTAGTTTGATCAATTGTGATACAATCGAATAATCGATTGAGCTTGACACAATTGAAGATTCGATCGAAAATCCGATCGATCTTAGTCCATTAGCTTGATCGATCGGACAATATGGATTTTTTATTATCTATGCTTGTATATTAGCCTGATCGATCCTATTGCATTAGTTCGAGCGATTGAGCATGACACGACTAAAGGTTTGATCCAACATTAGATCGATCCTAGTGCATAAGTCTGATAATTTGTGATATGATCAATTGATCGATTAAACTATATGGATTTATAATAAAGAATTTGTGTTATTGTATTAGTCCTATCGACCGTAAGATGATCAAATGATTGATAGAACTTGAGATGATTTAAGGTTTGATCGAACGTTTTATTGATCACAGTGCATTAATCTAATTGATCGAACTCTAAGGATTTTGTAGTATCATATTGTATTAGTCCAATCGACTGTAAAACGATCAAATGATTGATAGATTGTTACACAATTCAATGTTTGATCGAACATCTCATCGATTATAATGTATTAGTCTGATCGATCGTGATAAGATCAATTGATCGATTGAACTTGACATGATTGAAGATTCGATCGAACATCTTATCGATCCTAATGCATTTTACGATCATTTGTGATATGATCAATTGATCGATCAAACCAGTTCACAAGGATAATGCAAGATCTATAGAGTTCGATCGAAAATAAAAATGAAGTATATATATTTTATATTTTTCCCAATATACAGTGCATGTATATTAAATATGATTTTTTTTTTATAGGTTTTATTATTCTAAAATTTTAATAGGATTTTATTATTAAATATATATTATTTTTTATAAAAAAATAATAGGTTTAAACAATTTTTAAATTGCATAAATTAATAGGTATTATTTACTTTTAGCGTGCACTTATAGTGGTTGACGCTGATAGTATAAGTTATACTAGTCGATACTGATATATAAACTACATCGTTTTGACCAAAAAAAAAAGAAAAAAAAATAGGCGGAATAACTTATATTTGGATGAATAAGTTTTCCTTTAATAGCTGAACACAATACAACCCAAACTAGCAAAATAGAAGCTTATATTCTTCTTTTAGGAATAATCGCTACTGTGTGATAGTAAAATTTGAGTGTATGGAGGCTTCAGGTTCTTAATGATTTTCCTTCTATTATATTTTGTATTCTATATTTGATAATGAATTTCTTAGTGATCGCACTCGCCAGTTAACAATCATTAAGAAATTCTTGGTATTATTAATTTGTGTGTGATTGTCTTGTCTAATTTACCATAATTGTGTTCTTTTACATATCACCTTAAATTAAAGAATAATTATTTCCTAATGGACAATAAGAATGACTATTTCAAGGTTATTTTATTTCACCTTCTATTCTTAATAAAATTTATTTATTTTTCTAATGTAATAATTATTATGCATACCAAACGCATCCTTAGAGATATAAACTATGGTGATAAGGATGAGATCTACTAATTGAACCATTAAGCTGACTCAGCACAACTTACTTAATTCACAACCAATAATGAAAACAATTTGTTGTTTTTAGTAATGCAAATGACTTATTGCTTATTGATCTAGCATCCACAAGCTGAGAGAGCGCCAATGATCCAGATTCTGTCACATATATAGGAGGTATTTTTTTAATGGCCTTAACTCTATTGCTGAAATAAATGGTGTCTTGAGGCCCGTCTTTACAAGACAGACATCTATAATTTGGAAACTGTAGCATTTTTTTTTTAAAGTCATCGTACCTTCCACACAACAATTCTTCATTTATACGTTTTTTGTTATGAACTATCTGTTGTAATACTCAACCCTTTTAAACTACTAATCATTAGCAAAAAAAACTTTGTTAACTAGCCTAAATCATTAATTATAAAATGTATGGAATCTCAATCACGTGCTATGTGTTAAAGTGTCATATATCGTTAAAATTTTCTTCATCTATGCACTTTATAAGTCATGGTGTCCCCTCCTCTCTTAATGCGTCTTTTGAGAGTATTTTGGACCCTTGGAGTTTTCACACTATGCATGTATGGTTTATAAACCAATTATGACTATTTTGTTCTAATATAATAATAATAATAACATAATTAACAAAAATATCAGATAACCTTACAACTTTTTTATTTTCTATTTTTTTTTTTAAAAAAAAAAAAATACATAACAAAGGAGTGGTCGTCAAACCACCCTTAGGGTTGGCCTCGCCTAGCTAACCTCATGTACTTGGGGGGTCGGCTACCCAAATTACTTGGGAGTGATCCGGCCACTACCTCAAAATTAATCACTTGCTTATTATGTTTCTATTGGACTAGGTTAAGAAAATTGCAAGAAACCTCAATCGGTCTTAATTGAGGCAAGCTTTGTAGGTCTACCATTCTAAAGTCTCCCAATGAATGTGACACTGGCATCTACCATGCATGTCCCATTCTCTCACATAGACCCAAGACTCCATCTTTTCCTGCACCATCTTTCGAAATGGATCTATTCTTGAAGTCACGGTACTCTATTAATTAAGTCTTCTTATAACTCCAAAAATCATTTTTGGACTTGAAACCCACGGCTACTGACTATTGTTGTGGTCCTTAGAAAGTCCACCTCACATTAACTATTGCTCAAGCCTCTGCATGCCCCTCTGAAAATGTCACATATACCAATAATTAGTAGCTGATTCCCGATTAGGTAAGCTAGATTTATCAGTGGTTTGGAGCATATGGGCCTAACCAGTACTCATATTTTCAGAAAAAATGAAAATAGCAATGAACTACGGCCCATTTGCTCAAAATACGATAAGTCGCTAAAAATTTATGAAAATATCAAAATAGAATCGGCCCGTTATACAATAACAAGTAAAGTTCGGAGAAGATAATTGTTAGAAGAGATGTCGTTTTCTTATATATCTATTTTATAAATTCACTCTTAAATATGTGGAACCCATAGATTCAATAGTAAATTTGCATATCCTCTATACGAAAATGGGCAAAAGATGAGTAAAAGAATGAAACCAAATTGTTAGAAAATGGTTGACACCCTTCATTGTGTTGATAACTAATTGATTTCATTACTGATCAGTACATTTTTTTTTTCCTAATATTACTGATCAATACTTCAACAGTAAAGAAATGCGCACTACCAAAAACTTGATCATTAGCATCGACACCTAGTGGACACTAAAAGTCCCCAAGTCAACGCTAATAAGTATTAGCATCCACACGTCGACGCTAATAGGTCAACCCAAAAAACCCGACGCTGATGATCATCAGCTGATGATGACTCATGATAAGTCTTGAATTATTCGATTCAAGACCCCTTAATTTGCATTTGTTAGACCTAGTTCTTGTTGTATATATAACGTGTTGTTGTAGTTTTTGTGTTTTGTCTTATTTTCAGGTCTTAATTGCTAATTCAAAACACTTGAATTAGACTTGGAAATACATCAAGAGTATTTTAGTCATTTTCAGAGTTTGAGATTGTTCTTGGGAGCTGAAGAATTGGTTAAGGCAAATGGATCGATCGACTTTAAAGTAGATCGATCGAAAATTGGATCGATCGAAATAAAAGTAGATCGATCGACTTCGCGTCTTCCAGAAGGTCAAGATATTTCCAAATCTTTGTGCGATCCAAATTGAAAGTTGAGTTTAATGGACAGAAATGGACGCCGACCAGCTCTGTTTGTGCAACTAGAATTAACTCTTGATGGTCTTTTGTAAATCCAATTCTCTATATATATGAGATGAGGGTTTTAGGTTAGAATATGCATCTTTTGGGGTTTGTTCGGATTTTCTCAGGTGTATCACTTTAATTTCTCATGTTTTAGTTTACTTTGATGCACGTTTTCTGGGCTTAATTCCATAGAGCAATTTCTTCTTCTTTTCCTCTTGTTCTTCATGTTCTAGCTTAGGTTTTTCTTCCTTTTTGTAATCCGAATTTCATAATTTCAATATAGTTGTTTTTAATTCATTTCCTTCTTGTTTCTTTACTGTTTTCCTTTAAATTCATGCTTAGATTAGATTCAATTCATGTCTAGCTAAATTCTAGCTTAGGGTTTGATCTTAATCCTATCCAAAACCTATGTAGTGTTCTTGAGGTTCTTAGGATTTTCTTTTGATGTTTGATGATTGTTAAGGGCTAGAGGATATCAAAACCCATGCTAAAAGGTTTTGGTATCAAGATTCCAATCTATTTATTCATGAAAAAGAGTTAAACTTTTCTATGAGTTTTCTTAGATTTCTTGAGTAAAACAAACATTCTTAGAAATAAGAATGATGTCTTTTGCAATGGTTCTATATGACTTGATGTATGACTACCTATTAGAGCCACCTTATAGGGTATACTAGGGAACACCGATCATTTCATACCTTTGGTAGTATAGAATGTCTTTCCATTGTAGTTTAATCGTTACATGGAATAGATTGGTGTGAAACTAGATACCTTATCATTGTGGCCTAGTTAGGGTTTTCGTGTATCTTGTATGCTTATTGGGATGTGTTTTAGAGTAGTAAGCTAGGGAGCATTAGTCACTCCACACCTTTGGTAGAGTAAATGTTTTTCAATTATAGTTTAATCTTTACGTGGAGTAGATTAATGTAAAACTAGGTGCTTTATAACTACGTCTTAACGAAAGTATTTTCGTGTCGAGGTCGTCGTAATGGTTGACGCCCATTACGCGCTCATATCAAGCATGTTAGGAAGGTCCATATAGACTTTAAGCATTTCATTGGTTGAGGATTGGATAAGATCAACACCCTAAGTTTTCTTAGTCTATTTTCAATTTCCGCTTTCCTTCACCTTATTGTTGTAGCTTCAATTCTACAACCTTTACTTTTATTTTTACTCTTAAGTTAAGATAGATACGTTCCGTTAGATATCCTATTACGCAAAACAACCAATAATCTCTGTGGTTCGATCACCCTTACTATAGTACAATCGATACATACTATTGCGAGTGGTAAACTTATAAATTTAAAATCCACGTAGCCGCTTGCCGCGCTACCAACCCACCAATGTCGACATATGTCAACGCTAATGATATATATATGTGGCAATTGTAGCACATATACCATAAGTCGATGCTGATAGATCTAACATTAGCATCGACGCTAATAGTCAATCATCAGCGTCGACTCTTGTGGACGCTAATACCCTAAAAATAAAAATAAAAAATTTAATAGGCCATTACATAAAATATATATATATATTTTTTTTTAAAAAAAAAAATAATAATAGGCCATTAGTGTGAACACTAATACCCTAAAAAAATAAAAATAATTAAATAAAAATAAAAATAAAAAAATTAATAAACCATTAGCGTTGACCCAGTCAACACTAATATATACCCTAATATATATATATATATATATATATATATATATATATATATATATATTTAATAGGCCATTAGCGTTAACTCAGTCGATGCTAATACTATTAATTTTTTTTAAAAAAAAAATTATTAATAGGCAATTACGAGGTTGCTAATACCATAAAAAAGTTTTTTTTCTTTTTTTTTTAAAATAAAATAACAAAAAAAAAAAAAAAAAAAAAAAAAAAAAAAAAACTTAGTTTTAATAGGCTTTCCTACACTTGAGTGCTACATTGCTATAATACCCTACAATGAAGAATGCACTACATGCCTCAAATATTATGCACAAAGGGGACAAACAGTGCAGCAGATACGTAGCCAATAGAAATATGACCATCAGTGATCACCCTTGTTAGATTATGTTAGAATATTACACGTATGTATTGTCCCACATGGGTTATTGTCGTATATCTCTGTGATTACTAGCCTATATATATAGGCCCTTCATGTACAGCATAACATGTGATTCAGTATATAACTTTTCTCTCAACATGGTATCAGAGCACAAGTTTTGAATCACCTTTATTTTATTTTATTTTCGACCTCTTCCTAGCAATTTTCCAACGCCGCCGTTGCTTCCGCCATACCTCATCACTCTGTCTTCCTTGGTTCTCCTTCTTCCAGTCCTTGTTTCGAGCTGGTGCATATACCACTCAAAACCTTGGGAGACAACCGTGCTAGAGCCGTCGAGAACAGCCCAATCGGAGTCTTCACGCTCCACCACGCGCTGACTGGAGATTCTGCTGCCAGACGCTTCTGCCGTTCCGCTGCCAGACGCTACAGCTGTTCGATCGCTCCAGTTGCAGCCCAGATCGATAGATTAGCTGCCTACCTGCTCAGAGCCACCAAGATCGTCCCAATCCGACAGTGAACGCGCCTCCATGGGCCGGTAGAAGTTTCCTGCCTCTTGGTTCATGCGCCCACACGCCGCCTCTACTCGCGCGTGTATCCCTCGCTCCAGTCTTCCTCTGCTGTGCCACGTCAGCCCTAGTGCCACGCCAGTACTATTGACCGTTGACTACTGCATCAATTGACCAGGTGTTTTCTACTTATTTTTTTGTTCTGATTTCATTTTTCTGGTCAATTTTTGCATTTGACATCTCCAGATGGCACAAAACGATATTCTTACTCATATTCATGCTACATTGGATGGCACCAACTACACTGACTAGAGATAAAGAAACTCCACCCACTAAGTCTGGAAAAACCCGACTTAAATCAGCTACCAAAGGTAGACTGTGAAAAGATCCAGAATATACAAAAAAAACACAAACAGAAACTACAACCCAGAGCCGACAGAAGAGACAGACGGATTCCGCCAATACCGGCGGCGTGTGGGGAACACGCACCGTCCCCAGTACCACCCAGCCGAAGAACAACCGCCGTAAGCCCCTCCCCACCGTGCAAGACCAGATCAATGGCGGAGCGTGACCGTCATGTGCGCCAAAGAGAATAAACCCCTCTGGCGCGTGCAAGCCACGCGCCGAACTCCGGCGACCAGTGTGACCTGTGCAATTGGCAGCAAGAGCGAATGGCGATAGAGAACTCGGCCAAGGGTCGCGTGTCTAGCAGAAATCGGTGGACGTGCGTAGATCTGGCTTCAAACATCTAAAAAAAATAATGAAAAACCTGCCAAAAACACTCCACCGACGACACAAAAAAAACCAACCACTCCCCCAACCTGAACAACGAGAGTAGAACCTTCTGCCTTAGCCAAAGAAAAAGAAAAAAAAAAAAAGAAAAAAAAAAAAACAACAACACAACCCACCATAGCCCACAAAGCTAGGCGAAACATCAACCCCCAGCGAAACAAAAACGGGGGGAACAAAAACGCTCCAAAGCCCTAAGCTAGGAGCCACCACCATCGGGAGAGGGAGACATGAAGCCTCCCTCTCCCAGCAAAACCAACCTCAAAGAAAACCCCTCTCTGTCTTCTGCATTTTTTTGGTCTTAAGTTAAGGCTTGAATAATAGTTTGAATAAAAAAAAAAAGGCTTGAATAATAGAGTTACCCGGCCAACTATTTATCTGTTGGGTAAATTTAACAAATTTTTGAAAATGTGATAATTATGGTAATATACATAAATAATTTTTTTTTAAAAAAAAAAAAAAAAAGAAAAGAAAAGAAAAACGCATGATTTGAGAACTAATTTATGTCTTTTTTTTTTTCTTTTTTTTTTTTTTTTTTTTTGTTATGCTTATAGCTAATGCAAAATATAAATTACATTTAGACGATAGTTGATTAAATTATTTATGAATTTTGTTAGTTATATTTTGTTAATATTTGTAATCAATTTTTTTGTTTTTTTAGAAACTCTTATAATCTTGCGATTCATTAAAAGGCGCAACCCAGAGAATACACGAGAGAGACACCTGGCTAGAAGTAGAAAAAAGATCTAAAAAACATGATAGCTAGAGATACTAAAATCTGAGGTAGTAGGGGTGGCCACCAACTGTGATTAAGCTAAACATACTATAAATATTAGAGCAAAAGCAAAAGCATCAATGATAACAAAGAAAGTCGGTACCTTTCACAATCGACACCAATGGCCTAGTCACCACAGCCACTCAACCAAAAATATTGCATATCTTTATCTCTTGCATCAATGA
This sequence comes from Alnus glutinosa, assembly GCF_958979055.1. NCBI lineage: Eukaryota > Viridiplantae > Streptophyta > Magnoliopsida > Fagales > Betulaceae > Alnus > Alnus glutinosa. The sequence continues at coordinate 11,284,052 of NC_084888.1, read as the reverse complement.
TAACAGAACAGGTCAGTACCCTTCCCAATCGACACCAATGGCCTAGTCACCACAGCTACTCAACCGAAAATTTTGCATATCTTTATTTATTGTCGTTCTGCAAACACTTTAAAAAGATTGATTAAGATATATATATATATATATATATACTCCCTTGCATTGTTTACTCAAAGTTCTTTAACCATGATAAACATGTCAAGGAAGGTTTACTAACTCAAAGTTCTAAAACCGAAAAATTGTCTTAAGGTCTTAATGTAATACAAGGTAGGTTTAATAAATCAAAATTCTTCAACGGAAAATCCTCTGAATGTCATAATATAATACAAACCAAATTCGTTCGATTATGCGGGTGGAAATACAACCCAAATGGACACTACCAAAAAATACCCCAACTACACAGTTGTTCCAAATCTCCTTCAAATGTTGTCTTAGCTTGATTTACCCCCAGTGAAGCTACATTCAGACGACCTAGTAAGAATAGATTTTTATATCATGATCAATGAGATTTCTAACTATTATTTAACGTGTGTGTGTTTTGAAAATAAGATTTCTAACAATTACTTCTTGTGTGTGTGTTGAAAAAATAAAGCATAGAGAAATATTCTTTAACCCTCCAAGACGTGACATTATCATCTCAATACTGGCTTGGAGATTTTTCGTGAATTCCACCAGCTTAGCTTGTTTGTTTTTTGTTTCAATCAACTCACTCTTAGTCTCTTGTAATTCACTCTAGATCTCTTTTAGGTCATTCTGCATCTCTTCCAGCTTATTATCGATCTCATGTTGTGTTATTATGTATGATTCATGGTTGTAAAATTGGGTGGATGAACGTGTCCGAGATGAACTTAAAGGAGTAGGTATGACTCCACACCCCATTCTTCTTACGTGACCCGAGTGTCGGCCCCTTAAACACTTTTTTCATTATTTCTATTTGCTTTTCTTCTTCTGTAATTTCCCCTTCCGTGGTGTTATCCTCGCCCCCGTTGTTTACTAATTCATGCATCTCATTCTGCACAAGCCATACATTCATGTATCAAAACATACCCTTAATATTATTTATTAATAAAAATAACGATCACATAAAAAATATTCCATTTACTCACATATAAACCCTCAACTATTGGGTTCATAAAAGAGCCGTTTTTCTTCGTATGGGTATTCCTATAAAGATCACTAGGTTTGGGAGGCTTTCCAATTTCTTTTTTCTACACATAATTAACGTATACACTAAATAATGTAACTTTGATAATATTATGTTATAAATTTCTTACACTTTTGTATACTACATTAACGAATGAGCAAGCACCCGCCGAGTGAGCCGTATAAAGTTTGCTTCTATTCTTTTTGTTCCTTTTCAATCATTTTTTAGGAATTTCAACCGGCAAAAGCAAAAACATTATTCATAAAGATTTCTTACAGCTATATGTGATGTGTGTTTTAATGAGTACTCGCAAGCGCACGAATCGTTTGCAATATAGTGTGTGCAAGTGCGAGGTCGAATCCACAGGAAAATGGTCAAATGTTGGTGTCTTGTTTAATCAACTTCATTTTAACCTAGTTCCAAAGGTTTGGGAATTGATTCAAGAGTAAAAGACTAAACAAAAGAGATGAAATGAAATGTGCAAATTAAAAGGAACTAAGGCTAAGGAATCTACCAAACCAAATCCAACAACTCACACTTCTTGGTTTCTACTTGAACACCCAAAGAACATTAAGCTTAGGATGTCATTCAAGTTTCTCAACCACATATTCTAGAACCATTAAATGAATCCAACTCAAAGATAAATCACAAAGAGTACCCATTTGAAATCAAATCATCCAATGTATCCATTCAATGAACAAATCACAATGGATATCATCATTCAAACCGATAAAACAATGTATCCATCGGTTGAAACACATTAAATGTCCTATATCTACCAACAACCACATTCATTGCAAAAGATAAAGCATTTAAATGAATGGAACTTGAATAACAAATATGATATATCATTAAATGTGCAAGTATTATAACAAGAGTGTGAGTGTCATCAATGGAAAGGTTTCATCCTCAACCTTAGTTGAGGTTACTAGCCTTCCATGACTAAGAACACCACAAGAAAATGAAGAACAACCATAGAAATAAAAGGAAAGCTTTACAAAAGAAAGTGTGTAAGAACAAAAGCTATTGGAATACACTACAAAATGTACGAAATTAAACCTAGCTACTGTTCTCTGAACTCTCTCAACAAGGAGGTATGGCTATGGCTTTTATAGAAGGAAATTAGGGCTAGAAACCCATGTAAAATGACTCCTCTAACCCCCTCTAGGGTTCCTCTCTTGCTAGAGACAACCAAGGTCATGCAACCAGCGTGTTCTGCTGCGAAAATCAGAGGGAGAACTGCTTTTTGTCATGGAAAAGCTCCTGATTGGGTGTTCTGGCGCGCTTCTGCAAAAACAAGTTCTGGAAAATTTTGATCGATCGACTTCGGGCAAAATTCGATCGATCGACTTTTAAGTTCGATCGATCGAGTTCTTTAGAACTTCCGAATTTTCCAAGCAACTCCATATGAATTTTGTCATTCTTCACTTATTAACCTACAAAACATAAAAACACAAAAACTAACCAAAACATCGGAAAATAACAAGGCTAAAGGTCTAACTTATGTAAATCAAGGGGTCTAAATACACAATATTTGGCACTCATCAATATGTAAATCGTATAAAATTTAATTGTATTGTCAGCTTAATCAAGTTTATTTACCACCCATGAATCCGCATCGAATGAGTCACATATTGATTTTAAAGCATCGGGATGGATATCGTTCGGGTGTTTTTCCCTTGCAGCAGCCTTAGCCATGGCCATCGCTCCAGCATCATCTACATCAACACTTTGAAAATGTATTTTGAACTTGTTCTTATACAATCTGGTGTGAATCCTAGCATAGGCACGACTCATTTTATGGTATACGGCGCTTACTTCCTTGTTGCGACCAAATCTCAGCTTGAAGAATCTCTAAGACAATAATTAAGAGAAAAATGGTTATTTTCTTTGTCACGTTATTTATAGTAACATTACCTCAAACATTATCCCTCATACCTGAATATGCTCAGCTGCCTTATTCTTTTGTTTATCTTGCACCACGGTCCAACAATCATGATGCAGTTTGCACATGCAACGAACAATCTCACCGATTTTGACGTTATGATGTTAATGATTTTCGTGCTTAGAGATACTTGTATGCTTGTGTTTCCCCAAAGTGGTGGAATGCTTGTATACGAGTATAACTAAGTCACTTGATATATATGTGTTAGTTTTTTATTGGCTGCATTCTGTTGACAAAATCACTATTATATAATGTTGCTGCTTTCACAGGGATGCCGTATATTTCAGAGTCTTCAGATATTCAGAGTTTATTTCTCTAATGTGGAAGAGCCGTATTATGACAAGTTACAAGTGTCACAAGCTTCATGAAAGTTATTTCAGTGTTCAAGGAAGATTCTGTGTAGATTCCAACTTAGAGAAGTCGGATCCCAAGCAACCGTCCGGACGATGTGTGATCCCGTCCGGACGCTTTTCAGTTAGCAACATCCGTCCAGACGACGAAAACTTTCCGTCCGGACACCCATTAGTGTCTAGAAACTTCGAACTGTTCAACTTTTTATCCGTCCAGACATAATGGCAAATCGTCTGGATGCTATTAAGAGTTCGAGAAGAATCCAATGTTCAAGTGCATCCGTTCGAATGACGTGGCAATACCGTCCGGACGCCATTCAGTGTTTTGACAAGTAGTTGGATTTCATGTTTAGACATGGATCGGGAAACAGCAACCGTCCGAAAGGAAGGGCAAGAAGCATTCTGTACACGTCTCAGTGTTTTTATCATAACTCTCTGCTCGAGTATCGGATTGAGATGAAATTGGTGTCATTGGAAAGCTAACAAAAAATAATACAACTTGATTGTCCAGACAGTCAAGAGAAATGTCCAGAAGCGGGCCTAGAACTGTCCGGAAGTGAACCTGATAAGGATAAAAATTGTGCTGTTTCTGAAGGATATCGCAGAAAGCTGTCCGGACGAGGCTATCTTCCGTCCGGACGCTCGACAGATAGAGTCCAATTTTCAGCAGTTTTTAAGGTCTCTTAAAGCCTATAAATAGGGGGCTCTAGGTCTGTGTTTTGCACAGAATTCGGTGGTAAATTCCATAGTGCTTTGAGAGGGTGTTTAGGGAGAATTGAAGATCCGCTAGCTCTCAAGCCGTTGCCGGTGTGTGCTCATTGTTTGTGTGAATTCTATCTTAGGGGTCGGCCCTAAAGTAAAGGAATCCATCAAAAACCCTTTCAGGTGGAAGATCTGGTTGGGAAGCATTCACGATGGGTTTCGTGTCAGAGTTAAAGGTATGACTACTGCATATGGTTTTGTGAGTACGAGTGGCTTTTAACTAGCTTTGTTTTTGGTTAGTGGATTTCTTGGGTTTGGCTGCCCCGGAGTGGTTTTTTCTCTTCATAGAGTTTCCACTTCATAACAAATATCTTGTCTTGTTTAAATTCCGCATTTAAGATATTTGTTTGCACACAAACACACACACTTGGTTTAAATTTGAAGTCAATAAACTATTTTCAATTGGTTTCAAAGCAGGTTACACTTGTGTTTTAGATTTATTTCTTGAGTGTAATCCATGACTTCTTCTAACATAAATCTTTCTGAGTTCTCTGAAGATGTTTTTAATGATTTCTCTAAAGATACCCTTTGATAGGTAAACTCTTTAAGAAATCCAATAAAGAACTCAAGAAGATTAAGCAAGAAAAAGAGTCTTTGATTTTACAATTATCTGAATCACATGTTTTGATTGACTTTTTGAAATCTGAGAATACCATGCTTTTTGATATTGTTGATACACTAGAGAATAAATTAAAATAATCAAAGTATCTTTTGAAAAAATTCTCTTGTAATAATTTGAAAAGCATGCTTTGTATTCATTCAGAGATCCCTAACAAGCCTGATCTAGTTGTTGATGATTTAAGTGCTTTTACTTCACATGCTTCTAATTCTGAATTAGATTCTATTGTTATTAAGCATGTGATAGTAGACATTGCTTGTTTGGATAATTCTGAAAATTCTTGCTTAAATAACTGTGTGAAGCCTAACTCCAAGGATTCGGAAACACAAGGTAAGTTTGTTCTTATTTGTCGTCATTGTGGGAAGGTTGGTCATATTAGACCAAAGTGTTATCTGTTAAAATCTCACAAACCTTGGAAGAAGCAGGAGGATTCCAGAAATGGCTTTATTGAGAAAACATCTTCAGATAAATATGTTCCACCCCATAGGAGGCATATATCTCAAAGAGGTAAGGACTTTGTTATTTTTGAAAATGCTAATCGTAAATTTGCAGAGCCCTTCAAGAAGCATTTCAGCAAACAAAGTCAGCCTACCTGCTTTCATTTTGGTGTCTCTGGACACTTCAGGCCACACTGTCCTCAGATCCGACATCAGCAGCCTCGGATCAGGAAAACAAAGCAAAAGACAGGTAAGTTTAGCTCTAAACCTTCCAAGCCTTATCATGCTTTTCAGTAACAACAACATTATCCTCAAAGGGGTTCTCCCCCATGCCGTCTATGTGGTAAGTATGGCCACACCAAGGCCGAATGCTTCAGAATGAAGCCTCACCAGTCCAAGAAGAAACAGACCAATGAAGGGCTTGTCAACATGATGAAGAGTGTCCTAGTCAGACTAATCAATTTGGGCATGGCTCACACCCCTGCCTCACAGGTAAAGAAGATATGGGTAAGGAATGATGAAACCATTCACCCCTTGAGGGAGAGTGGACTCACCTAGTAGGTAAGGTCTCCCATGCCTAGGATTTTGGTTCCTAAATCCTAGCGCATGTAAGGTGTATTTTGCATTGCATAGTTTATCAGTCATATCCTATTTTTGCCTTGCATTCTGTTTGAAGGAACTACATTTTCTATCCCTTGATTTTCTCTTGGTTGCTTTGAGAATTTTCTGCAGTTACATTCTAGGGATGACAGAGAAAGCATGTCACTGCTTTACTATCCTGATATAGTCAAACCTCTCTCCCTGAGGACAGGTTTGCTCTTACCTACATGCTTTGTTTAGACATATGTTCTTTTCTTTTTAAACATGTATTTGTTGTTTTTTTCTGCTTTTATTTTTTTAAAAAAAAAAAATTGGGGGAGAAGAGGCAGAATTTTTTTTTATATAGCTTTTCAGATATTGTATGTGTTGTTGCCTAATATCTCAGTTCATTGTGTATTAATTGAATATGCTTATATATGATTGAGAGTTTATGTCTGATATCTGCTAAGTTTTCCTGTGTATCTTAATGCTAGGTAGTTGCTTTTCTCATGAGATGAAAAATTGTGCACTATCCAAAGCTCCCCTAAGGTACATTTTTTTTTTCTCTCTGACTTTTAGCTTATGAAAATTCTAATGAGAGATATTTTTTTGCTAAGATGATCAAATTGACCAACTCACTAGTTGAACCTAGAACCCATAAATTCTGACATTCTTTCTAGGTTGCAGCACCAAGTGATAAAAAGCTTTCAAACCTGAATAAATATGGATAAATAAAATGATCCACTACTTTTGTACTATAAATCTGTTCTTGAACTTGTTCCTATAGAAACAGTCAGTGGCCAAATCATTGCGGAAATAGACGGTCACTAAAGAACAAAGTAAAAGAAAAGTGTTGCAGTTTAGGGGGAGTGTATCAGATGAGGGTGACTAGGCTCTAATAAAATAAGGTTTGACTTTTGATTAATCTAACATTGATTTTCTCTCTTATTTAGAAAATCTGGTTGCTTTAAGTCATTTCAGTAAACTTCATACCTTATTGAGAAAGCTTTCACACACACACACACACACACACACACACACACACACACACACACACACACACACACACACACATTGCATGAGTTAAGTTTACTATTGAAAAATTTCTATCTGCAGGGAAATTTTTGTACTTATTGACTCTTAACTCTCAATTATGTCTTGGTATATTTTTGAAATGCTATTTGACTATTTTATCAATTATTTATACATGCGTGTTCTGAAGCTAATGTTAGGAAATTTTTGTTCTGCATATTTCCCTTTACTTTTCAGCTTATAGTGTGAAGCGTCCGGACGGACATGTTCTTGCGTCCGGACGTGCTCGGCTCTGTCGATCTTTTATCTGATAGCATGCTGTCCGGACGAGTATGTGCCACGTCCGAAAGCGAGCTTTTTGCTTTCTCTGCCAAACACACACACACTACTTTTTGCCTATTCTATCATGTTGTGTTGTGTGTGTTTTCTCTCGGACTGATCTCGAGATTTTGGCATTTTCAGCACATCTTTTCTCATTCCCAGGTATTACCTTTAACTTTCCTTATTCTCTTAAGCTTTGTTTCTTTTTAGAATATTGGAATCTTTAATTGATTATGATTTGAGAGATTATGCATGAATATCTTTTTCTGTCTTTATGCTGGATGGGTATTTCTAATCTGTGTCTTTTGGATTGCTATATCTACTTTTGTATTTTTTTTATGCATCCAATTGATAGCCATCATAATACCACATTATTTTGAAACTAACATGATCTAATATTTCATTGTGGTGTTATTTTTAGATAGATTTCTGTTTAAATATTTTCAGGAATATGTTGTCCAGCGGCTTCCAACATAGTGTTAGACAGAGGGCTCTTTGGAAAATAGACCAGTGTTGAAATCATATGTTCCAGAGATCTCAAATTTTAGATGAGCTCATTCCCCTCGCTCATACATAGTTTTCCATAACTTCTTCCTCTAGATCTGTACCAGTTAAAGATTCAGCGGTGAATCTTCTTTATCGTCTTACAGACCACTTATTTAGAGGATTTCTTTCTGCGGATTATCAGTTTCGGGCAAGAAGACTGAAGTGACTGAAACTATTTAGTCTATGGTTTCTTGGCTTCAGGAGCTAGAAGCCGAAGTAGTTCAAATCCAGCTTTTTATACAGTTTTCTCTCCGTTACTTGATTTCAGTGGATCACCAGGATTTGGTACTTGGAGGATTTTTGTTCCTCTCTTTTGGGCCACTTGCAGACTTTTCTCTAGTTTCCTATTGTTTTGGATTTTAGAAGGTTTTTGTTTGTGGATTTTATATACTCTGTTTACCCTTATTCTGTTAAGACATCAAGGGGAAGTATTTTATTACTGTGGTCCTTCTCATACTCTGTTTTACTCTTTGTCCCTTTCAGACAAAAATGGGGAGTATTTGTTAGTTTTGGACCGGGAATGTATTTTTAACCGGTCTAGTGATTTTTGTCCCAGAATGGCCAAAGGGGGAGTTTGTTAGTTTTTTATTGGCTGCATTCTGTTGACAAAATTACTATTATGTAATGTTGCTGCTTTCACATGGATACCGTATATTTCAGAGTCTTCAGATATTCGTAGTTTATTTTTCTAATGTGGAAAGAGCCGTATTATGACAAGTTGCAAGTGTCACAAGCTTCATGAAAGTTATTTCAGTGTTCAAGGAAGATTCTGTGTAGATTCCAACTCAGAAAAGTCGGATCCCAAGCAACCGTCTGGACGATGTGTGATCCCATCCGGACGCTCTTCAGTTAGCAACATCCGTCCGGACGACGAGAACTTTCCATCCGGACGCTCATCAATGTCTAGAAACTTCAAACTGTTCAACATTGCATCCGTCTGGACGTAATGGCAAATCGTCTGGACGCTATTAAGAGTTCGAGAAGAATCCAGTGTTCAAGTGCATCCGTCCGGACGACGTGGCAATACTGTCCGGACGCCATTCAGTGTTCGACAAGTAGTTGGATTTCATGTTTAGACACGGATCAGGAAACAACAACTGTCCGGACGGAAGGGCAACATCGTCCGAACGCTTTTTCAGGTTTTCAAGAAGCTTTCTGCACATGTCTCAGTGTTTTTATCATAACTTTCTGCTCGAGTATCAGATTGAGACGAAATTGGTGTCGTTGGAAAGATAAAGAAAAATTATACAATTTGACTATCTAGAAGGTCAAGAGTTAATGCATAAGGACACTAAGACAATATGATAAATAGGTAAGTGTTGGGCGTTGGGTTCTATGAGCCGATTGATAGAACATATACTTAACTAGAAATAAATTAAGGAATGAGTAAATAGTGTAGGTGAAATGGTTATAATAAATAAATGGAATACATAAGGATTATATAGCGTTGGAGCCATAGCCTATATACAAGGAATCACTAAGCGGCATCTTTATACGTATTTGGATTAGGTTTTAGATTGGTGAGCATTTTATACATGTGTATACACACACATGTATATACATGTACATACACAAGTATGTAAGTTAGATGTATATTACTAACTTAGTAAATAAATAAAATGTTATAAAAGGGGGGTTAGCAATGATAATGTAATGCAACAACAATTGATAACCTAATAAAATAATAAACCCACCTTAGTGTTAATAAACATGACATAATAGGAACCTAAACCTAAGCGTTAATTTAATAATAGTTAAGATACTTGGCTAGACTTAGAAGTGGGTAATGCGACGCGTGAGCACGTGGGTAGCTTGTGTGTCATTAGGTCTAGAGTTCAATAGCATAGTCTAGCGTCATAAATGTTTACAGGCTTGTGTCATCATTGGAGACTTTAATTGGTTCTCCCATGTTGTGTCCAAGTGACGAGAACCCAGTGGGATGTTCGAGTCCAGAGTCCAATGCAACCTAGGTGAGTATTCTACTCACTAAGAAAAGATATTTTTATGTATTTTATAGAAATGCAAATGATATATGATTTTCTTACCGAACCAACGATATGTTAACATGTATGTTTTGGATGTTTTAAGTAGTTTCAATTATGTTGAAATATCAATGATGTTATGAAATTATGCATGAATGAAAGGTTTTGAATTGATTTGAAGTATCTGAAAGTGTGTTGCAGTTGAGATTTAACTATGCAAAGAAGAATGATGAAATTTCATGTTGATTGATTCATGGTATTTGAAGAAAGCATGATTTGCAAAGAATAGGAATATAGAGTTAGAAAGCATGATTTGAAAAGAATAGGAGTATAGAGTTTGAATTGTAAAGCATAAAGCATGAACACATAATAATGGAAGAGAGCGTAAGGCTCATAATAATGGAAGAAAGCGTGAGGCTCATAATAATGGAAGAGAGCGTGAGACTCATAATAATGAAGAGAGCGTGAGGCTCATAATAATGGAAGAGAGGGTAAGCCTCACAATGAACAAAAAGACTATTATGAGCATGCATAGCATTGTTTAAATTGTGTGATGTCTTCATGATAAGTATATTGTAGTTTTGCTAGACGTATTAGTATGCATAAGAGTCTCGATAGAAAAAGAACTTATGTATATTGGTATCGAATGGTTGCATGATTTAAATGCCATTGTTTTCTAAGTCTCACTGCATCAAAAAGTATTATCGTAGGTGAGGTCGTACGTAGTTGTTTCCACAACAGAAATTCTACCTATAATCTTAGTTGCCAAGTATGTTTAAATGTTTTCTATTAGCCGGTGTGTGCTATATCAGCTACGGGGGTTTTCAAACAAAAGTTTATAAAATTGGTGGCTGTTATAGTATACGCATGACTAGAAGAAAAAAGTTGGTTCTTTGCGAAAACTCAGTGAATAGTATACCTCTGAAGGTGCGCCAGCTACCATGCCTAATAAAATAAGCTTGTGTTTTTGTAAAATAAGTATATTTAATGTTTGTTGCTTTGAGAACACAAAATATTTTTCAAAAAGTTTACCAAACAATTTTCTTATGTTAACCCAACATGAAATAGTTTTTCAATTAATGTGGATCATACTAAAAACACTTCTCCACTTTCTATCACACAAAAAACTTCGAATCAAAATACAAAAAACACCTTTCAAAACACTTAACTAAAAAAGTTGAGAAAAAAAAAAAAATTATAGCAAAAACCAATTAGTCTAATGATATTTGTCAAAGAAAATTTAGTTGTTTCATATGTTTTTCCATCAAGTGAAACGACTTATTTGGAAGGAGGGAGCAAACGACTGATTTCCAGTTGCACTGAATTAACGTTTAAGGAGGCAAGTAATATATGAGTTGTAGTTTCTACGAGAAAAGTGTAACTTATTATTATTATTATTGTGAGAAAAGTTGGATTAAACATGAAGGTAAATTTAGTACATATTACAAAACAAATAGTCTATTAGAACCAACATGGATGGTTCATTTGAAGTATAGTATGCCGAGACAAAAAATTGCAGAAAGTTAAAAAGGTTCGAGATCCGACACGCCAATCAACGAGAGGATCAACAATCCACCAAGTACTGATGCTACTATTGGAACAACAATATTGTTCTTTTTGCACGAACCAGATCCATCTAGGTTTGGAACAACGGTATTGTTCTCCTTTTTGCACGATCCGGATCCACATAGATCTAGATTTGGATTGTCAATCACACTAGAAAATTGTAGTGTTGATGGCGTTAGAAGAAGGCATGCAATTAAAAGTCAAAATAATTTTTTGATGTCTCATTAGTAGTTGCAACCCATGCTTTAGGTTTTTTCGCAAAGAAAAAAAAAATGAAAAAAAATGAGCAAAAAATGATGAAAAAAAAAAAAGAGGCAAAATAATAGTAATAAATTCAGAAGATAATGAAAAAATAAAAAGCAAAAAGTTCAGAATTTTTTATTTTTTCGTTTTTTCTGATGTATTTGCTTATTTTAATTTTTTCACTTTTTCTAAATTTTTATCTTATGATATTTTTATGATTTTGGTGGTGGAAGAGAAAGTTGCAACCCCAATAGTAGTTTCGCCAAAATTATAAGAGTAAACGATATATACGTTCATGGAATCATGGTCATTGAAAAAAAATCATACCTTAGTGATAATGAACCATTGTCTGATCTTTCAATTAGTTGAGCTGGAACTGAACCGGACAGCTGGTTTCGTTCTAAGTTTCTGCATGCAAAGATAGAATGAACATTTTTTTTTTCCATTTGTTTAACCATGAAATTTGTAGTATGAGTCTTAAAATAAAAAGTATCTTACAAGACCCTCAAGTATTGTAATTGAGACAGGAAATCAGGCACTGATCCAGTTAAGCTATTGTTAGATAGATCCCTGTAATGAGCGAATCACTTATAGTTAATATTAATTGGGGATAAAAAATGTGTACTTTGGCAATAATCATGATGTTTGTAATTGATGTAGTCAAGTAAATTGTGGATCCTTACAAATATTGCAACATTACGAGGTTTGATATGTCGGCAGATATCTGTCCAGTTAGTCCACTTGAGGACAAGGTCCTGAGTAATTTAAGTTTAACAATAATAACTTAAATTAAGAGTCAAGATAATTAAGTTTGAAGTCATAAAGGTTATACGAAGGGATAGACTTACAAGGATGTGATTCTAGGTGGAGTATTAGCTTCAAAGCTACAATTTAGACCATCCCACGAGTATCCTTTAGGGGCACACGGATCTCCTTGCCAAATTCTCTTTATTCCATACGTTGACTTGATTTTTGCGATGGCATCAACTAAAATTTCATAACACGCATCCCAGTCAGTCAAATATACGCGAACTAGCTAGGACATATATATAGTGAAAAGCATAGATATTTCAATTGGTCGGAACAACGTACGTACCATCTTCTTGGTCTGTCTCTGATTGCAAGAAATATTTCACTTTGTATATTTCAAATGCATTGAGGATGGGTGGAAGTGTTGATTTTTCAGTTTTGACGAGTGAAAATTGATAATTGCCCGATCCACTTATGGCCGATGGGCTATACAGAGTGGTTGTAGATAAGTAATCGGGAACAAGGGGTCCATACCAGTACTTCCCATTGAGGGTAACGTTGAATGATCTGGACTGGTTGGCTTCGAGCTTTACAACTTCAGCAAAGTGCATGTAGACATAATATTCGGTACTCGCATTATCTGAGTCCCATTTGAACGCCCCCAAGGGAGCGCTACCATTTAAAGGTGTGACGGCAGTACTCATGACAACAGATGGTGCTTGGTAATCATTGTGATTTTGGGAGTCAACGGTAAGATTGGTGCTTAAATTTGTCCAACTAAAGTAGTTTAAGGACTGCCAATAGCGATCATGAACATCGTCTGGATACCTAAATATATAATTTACATCATTTAAATCATGAAAATGATTTATTGGTTTTAGTAATGCAGATGACTTGATCATATATATCATATAAAATGACTCACCTGTATCCTTCATTTGATCCAACATCTGCGCGCCAATTGAGTGCCAATGATCCAGACTTTGTGACATAGGAGGCATTTATCAATGGCCTTAACTCTATTGCTGATATAAATGGTGTCCCGCGGCCCGTGTTTACAAGACAGAGCTGTAGATAATTTCGAGACGGGACATGTATGAGCTCCCTCCAGATACTAATCGATGAATTGTCCACTCTGACTGTCTCCCAGATATTTGCTCCAATATACACATCGAATTGTGGTAAATTATCTTGTCCATCATAATTCCCATGCAAGAAAGTTCCTCGGATCAAATATTTAGTGCCTCCTGTGACGTTTATGCTGTAACAGTTGCGGTTTCCTTGAGGAAAGCTTCTGAGATTCCATACCTGTTGTTGATGGCTATCTTTGATATCAGTTGATATGCTGTTACTTGTACCTGTGTCTATGAATGTCGCATCTGAAATGTAATTTATCTCTGTGTTCTTCTCGGTGAAGCTAGAATTCACTGGTAACCCACAAGCTATGCTTATGAAGCCTGCAGGGACATACAGATAATTATATAAGACAGGATAATCCCTTAATTAGCTATATATTCAAAGATTTAGATGATGATAATACCTGATTGGTCCTGGGCATGAACCACAAGTAGAAGAGCCAAACCAGCGAGCAATGCAAAGATGAAATGTTTGAACCCCATCGTCATCGATCTAAGCTTCATCTTCTTCATTCGAACATGTTTTCCCCCATGCTATGCTTTATACTGCAAAAGTATAGTACTGTTTCTCTATTAGTCAACAGAACAATTTTAGCAACGCAATCAAAAGATTTTCTTTTTTCTTTTGTTCTTTTTTTTTTTTTCCTGACCAAGTCAATTGCCCTCGTTACTAGAAGGATTCTCGTGTCTATTTTAATTTCATAGCCACTCTAGCTCTCACAAATTTAAGTGCAATCAACCAATTTAGTCCTTTTAAAAGATTAAGTTGTCTTTAAAATTGAACTGACCTTTCACAAATTCAACATAAATTATCCAACAAAACTTTTTTACATAGTTACAATCGTATAATATTCTTATTTTCTACAAACAAACATTTTCATAATCTTCAAGCCTTCGATGCTTTCGCTGGGCTAAAAATCGAAGAAAATCGCTCAAAATTGCTGTGCGCCTGTGCTGCCTGAGCAAACTGTGGTGATCGGTGAGTTTTATAAGTCTTTGGACAGTCGTCCGTCTTGGTTTATGGAGTCAAGGAGGTGTTAAATTCTTCCTTTTTCACTTTAAATTGTTTAATGTTAAAATTGACTAGTCTGGAGTCTAGTCTGTCTAGTCTAGTTCCACCTCAATCCCACCACTCCTAAATGTAAGAAGTTGAAAATTGATTTATTAAATGAAAAAGTAAAATCACTCTAGTGTTGGTGGGATTGGGGTGAGATGGTGGTGGGAATTGTTGCATTTCTCTACCAATTTCCTTCCCAACAAGCTATTACAGCTGTTTGATAAGGCCACGCTTCAGTAATTCGTACTGACACCTACAGTACCTGCAAAAGGGGAGCAGTAGTTGGGGAAAGGGTTTAATGGCCATGTTTGGCAATGAACATGGCATGCTACGGGAGTGGGCCGTTATTTTTCACCTCTTTTTCTCATTTTTCACATTTTTTAATAATAATTAACATTAAAATATTTTTACTTTTTTTATTTTTTATATCACATCAATAATTTTTTGTATTACTATTCAAATAAAAAATTCACTAAAATATAAAATATTTTCACTTTTTTATACAAATTTTTTTACTTTATATCGTATCTACTATTTTTTACTAACTCAAAAAAATAACAACCCACTATTCTAATATAACAAATCATTTGCCAAACATACCCAACATACAAGAAAATTGTTTTACCAGGATTGGTAGGATGAGATATGCCAAGGCGACAACTGGAATTGGTTTTATACTTTTATGGTCCATTTGAATGTTAGATTTTTGAAATCAGAATTAAAATCTTATTTTGTTTGCAAATTTTGAGGCAAAGAAAATATGTTTGAGTGACAAGTAGAATTAGAATTCTTTTTTAAATTATGTTTGGGTATTGAATTTTTGAGATTAAAAATTAGTATTTTTTTAATGGTAGAAAATTATTAGAAATGATCATAAGTATGAAAAGTTATGTATAATGATTAGTGTTATGAAAAGTAGTGTTGAATAATGATTAAAATAATATTTATTTATTATAAAAATTATTAAAAAATATTATTTGAATTAAATAATTATTATTTAATTATTTAAAGGGTGGGACCAACCTTTTTTTTTTTCTTTTCTTTTGGAGACCGGCTTTGATTGCTGTCTTTCCATTCCTACAGGCATTTGCAGGACATCTAGGCGATAGGTCAGACGATTCACATGGGTTCACTAGCGCCTTGGAGTTTGAAACTCAAACCGATTTCTTCGGTTTTTTTGGGTTTCATTCGGCCACAAACGAATATTATTCAAACACCCGACCCGTCTTCAAATACCCTGTATTGTAGCATATCAAATCAAATTCTCATTTAGTGGTTTATTTTTGTTTCAAAACTGCTGACAACTTCGCCCCTTATTTGTCAAATTATTCTAATTTTTCTTAAAAAAAATAAAAACATTAACTAAAAACAGTTCTTTTTTTTTTTTTTTTTTTTTTGAAATGAAAACTGAAGACTTCATTACTGAATATGAGCCCCAAAAGGGAATACAATTGACCAAAGGCCAATAGACAGGAGCGGAGCCAGGAATTAGTTTAAGGGGGGGCCGAACGTAAATAAATAAATATAGTCCAATGTGCGCCCGCTTGTAAAATAATAATAAAAAAAACAAGTCTTAATAAACAGTTAAACTTAACTTCATAGTAAACCATAAGTTATAACTGTATACAAAAGTTACATGTCTATAAAATTATATTTAAAAATAACTTTTCATCCGAATACAAAAGCGTTCTAGTTTGCTATAGACATGTACAAAAAAAAAATCAAAAAAAAACTTCACATCTCCTTCGAATTGTGCTCAACGTCGACGGTCTTTCATGGAATAAAACTCATCCATTATCATCTCTGTAGTGAAATCCTTAGCAATTTCTTTCTCGATATAAACTACCAAATTATCTGCTAGAAACTCATCTTCCATCTGCTACGTAATCTAGTTTTTACAAGTTTCATGGCAGAAAATGCTCGTTCAGTAGTAGCGGTAGAAACAGGGAGAGTCAACACTAGACGAATCAACCTGTCAATCAAATTATAAATCTTTGATTTTCCTGAAATTGCTAATCCTCTGCACAACTCAGATAAAGTGGACATATTCTGAAAATCTGAATGTTTTGGCACATCAAGCTTATAATGATCCAATTGAAATCTCAAAATGATTTTCTCTTGCTCGGTAAAATCTTGAGGATAGAACTTCTCAACTAAGCTGCATATATCATCGATCTTAAATGATTTGTATGCATCTTGAGGGCTTAAAGCGGCACTAAGACGAAGAAGTTCCACTGTATGCTCACTAAATCTATTATCCAGTTCTTGCAATTGGAAGTCTATTGCAGCAATAAATACATCAATTCTAAAATGATGCTCCATTGTCATGAAAGATTCTTCATTTTGGCGACATGATCTACCTCGAGCTCTAGTGTAACGAGCATTCATATCAGGAACATCAATTTCATTTTTTTCACAAAATGATTTAACAGTATCAAGGAAATGCTCCCACTTTTCATTTCTCAAATTCTGAAGAAGTGATTTTGTAGTTGAAACCAATTTCATGGCATTTAAAATGTCTTGAGAATTTTGTTGCAAAGTTTGACAAAGACAATTAGTAAATCCCATAATCTCTTTCATCAAATGTAATATCAAAATAAATTCAAATGATGTTAATACCATATAAGCCGCTTCAGCATCACCGCGCTGAGAATAGTTGGTTCCATCCTTTGAGATAGTGTCGAGAACTGAACAAGTAGCATGGAACATTCTTATCAAGCTACAAACAGAATTAAAATGAGAAGACTATCGAGTATCTCCAGGTTGTTGCAAAGTACCAATTTGGTTGGCCCCCCTTCCAGTTTCAATTTCATTAGAAGCAATCATACTTTCAATCTCAGCAACTTGAGCAGATTGCAATTCATCATTGCGTTTTGAAGAACCAACAACAATGTTGATAATAAAATTCAAATTCTCAAAGAATTGACGAACAGATTTTGCTTATCTAGATGCTGCAACCAAAGCTAATTGTAGCTTATGAGCAAAGCAATGCACATAATATGCATATGGACATTCTCTAAGAAATAAAGCTTGTAGCCCATTCCATTCTCCACGCATATTACTACCTCCATCATATCCCTGACCTCGAATATTCTGAATTTTGAGGTCGTTACAAGAAAGGAAATCACATATCTTCTTTTTTAAAGTTAATGCAGTAGTATCTTTGACATGGACAATATGAAAGAATCTCTCTCGAATAAAACTATCTTTATCAACAAATCTCAAAATGATTGCCATTTGCTCCCTTTTTGACTCATCCCGAGCTTCATCAACAAGAATGCAAAATTTAGCATCCCCAATTTCTTTACGAATCACATCTCGTACTTTAGTTGCAAAGATATGCAAAATTTCTTTTTGAATTTGGGGTGATGTATATTTGGCATTCCGTGGAGCATTTGTCAACACAACTCCATCAACTTTATCATTAAAAGTTGCTAAAAACTTTATCAATTTAATGAAGTTACCTTGATTTTTTGAGTCGGAGCTTTCATCATGACCTCTGAATGCACATGCTTGAAATGCTAGCCTTCGAACACTATCTATTGAGGTTTTGAGCCGCAATCGATTATTCTCTATTTCTTGTGATGACTGTTTTTCAATTAACTTGCCAATATGCCGTGAATAATTCTTCAGATCTTCACAACATTTCACAGCAATTTTATGTGGTGAATTGGGATCTGTCCCCACATGCCCCATTAAAGGACAATTCATTCCATCATTCACCTTTTTCCAATTCTTAAAACCTTTCACTGTAAATGCATCTGATCCTAGACGGCCTGTTGATTTCTTAGCAAAAATGTAACATGGATGACAAAAGATAGCATCCTTTGATTCCGAATATTCCAACCAAGTTGAGTATGTCTGAAACCAAGAAGCTTGAAATCGACGACGATGATTCTCCGGTCCTGAAACTGGATATTCTGTAGGTTTAAGAATAGGTTGACATGGGCCAGCTCTAAGATAAGCACGTCGCATTTCATCTTGTAAGTTTACAGGAAATTCCCATATTTGTGGACGTTTTCCTGGATCACGTTGCAGAGAGGTGGCATCAATTTCTTCAGGAAGGATTCTTGGACATTTGGAAGGCCGTTCATCAATCACTGAAGCATTAAGATCCGTTGCTAACGGTCTATTTAAAGGTGTATCACTATTAACCTCTGAATGACTCGCACATTTTTTCTTAAAGAATGAATCGATTGTTTTTGGTCTGCTCATATTTTTCTAAGCTGTAAGAAAAATTTATAGATTAATAAATCAACCAAAAAGTACCTAGAAATATAAGATTTTTATTAGAATTTTTTTTACTTATAATAGTTCTTATTAGCATTAACAACCAAAAAAGCAACGAAAAATTAACTAAATCAAAAAACCCATCAAATTATAAGGAAAAAAAAAAAAATCAATAATCAAAGTAACTATTAAAAATCTTAATTTAGCCAAATTAGCAAACACAAAAAAAATATAAACTACTTGACAAATAAACTAAGCACAATTAATAGGGTACAAGAAAAATGAGTACCTTTCAGTGAAGCAATGTTATCTTGTGCTTAAGGAGTTTCTTAAAAACAAATCAAAGACAATAATGTGTTAGCTGAATGCTGCAAACCAATAATAATAAAAAAAAATTAATTAGAAAATTAATTATGGAACACAATAAAAAAGAAAAAAATAAAATGGCATACGTAATTTTCTTTTTTTGTGTATTTATTTTGCAAGCTTCTTAAGAATTCTATCTAGGCTAAATATTGAAGAAAAAAACAAATTAAATAATAAAAACAAATATATTTTTTTTTTATCATTCAAAGATAAATATTAACAAACCATATTTGATTTATTGATTATTTTTTTACATTAATCACATAAATACATAATCATATTTGAAATTTTAATCATTTGATTCCTAAAGAAATAAATAAATAAAAAAAAAAAAAAAATCTCATATATAAAATCAGACCTTCCAGAACATCCAAGTGTCTAACAAAGCTATTGGTCTTTTTTGAAAAAAAAATTATTGGTCTCTTTTGAAAAAATCTCTCCATGTCTCCCCAATCCTCACAGTCATGGTCCCACCATGGTTAATGCCTTAATGGTTTGATAGTCCCACGGCCACGCATGACTCATCAGAGCATTGAAAATTTGAAATCATTCGGTCAAAGACTCAAGTGGTTTTTCTAAACTCTATCCTTCTGAATCCTTCTAGCTTCCACAAAAGACAAATCTACAATATTCCATTATTCCTCATTTGAGTCATCTCCTCACTTTCATTTCTCTCCTACGTCTCCCTCAAAGTCTCAGACTCTCAAACTGTCAAACACAACATTTCCTCATCTCACGCCTCTCTCAAACACAGCATAGAAAAAAAAATGGCGTAAATACTAGAGGCTAGAGCAGATAACTCACGTTTGTGACATCTCAGTGTTTCACAGTGATAAAAGACAGTGTCTCGAGGCTAGATGGACAGCTTGGAGGCCCTGGACCGCGCGCTGGACGCTGGTGGTGGTGGGGCGCAGCATCGGGTGCGTGGAAGACGGTGGATGCACAGCCTCTTAGTCTCAAATCTCAGTTCTCTCCCCTCTAAGCCTCGGTATTTTTAGGACTACACCACAACTTTTTTTTTTCCTTTGTTTTGGGGTTTGGGTGATACTTTTGACAGAGAGTTGGTGAGAAAAATTTGAGGAAGTTAAAAAACTGAAGAGCAATTTGGTTTGCCCCCTTTTCTCTTGTGGAGTGTGAATTTTTTTTTTTATTGACATTTCAGTGATTACACATTTGCCGTGTGGAGAGGTTGATTGCTGTCTCATGTCTGATTATTTTTTTTTTCCCTAGGACCTATCTGCTGCGTAGCTGTGGTTTTTTTTTTTTGTTTTTTTTTTCCTTGTTTTTGGTATGGTCTGCTGCTGCTGTTGGTTTTTTTTTTTTTTTTAATTATTATTATTATGATTTTTTTTTCTTTTAAGTTTTAAGTGCCAGAACTACCGGCTTAAGGATAATTTTTTTTTTTTTTTTTTAAGAAAAAAAAATTAGGGGGGTTGAATTCATTTTTTGCAGGGGCCCTTAGTGCATTAATAAATAATAATAATAATAATAATAATAATAATTTAGAAGTCAATTTTTTTTTTGGGGTGGCTCCGCCCCTGCCAATAGAAATACAATAGGAACTCATACATGCCCGAAGGCAAAAACCACTGCCCGTAGGCCCTAGTGTGACTAGAGATATAGAAACTCCACCCACTAAGTTAGGAAAAATCTGACTTAAAGCAGCCTATCAAATAAGATAGACTGTGAGAAAGATCAAGAATATACATAACAACAGCTACTCAAATAATATATAAACATTACAAGAAGTAATCTTTAAGCCTCTTTTAACAATAAAGCACAACCAATTACAAAGAAAAGAGGCAGATCTAGCAACAAGCCATCAAACAGTCCCATAATGTCTAAAAATTACAAAGGTAAACCGAAACAGAAGAGATAAGCAGGAAACAACAACAAAGTGCCGGCAGAAGATATAGAGGCGGACTCCGCCGGAGACGACGGCGCGTGGGAAAACACGCACCATCACCAGTACCACCCAGCCGAAGATCAGCCTCCGGAGGCCCCATCCCCACCGTGCAAGGCCAGAAAATCGCGGAACGTGGCCGTCACGCGCACCAAAGAGCAAAGGACTCTCTAGCGCGTGCAGGCTACACGCCAAACTCCGACATACGGCGTGACCTGTGCGACCGACAGCAGGAGCAGACGGCGACGGAGAACTCGGCTGAGGGGCGCGTGTCTAGTAGAAATCGGCGAACGTGCGTAGATCTGGCATCAAAAAGCTAAAGAAAAACAAGAAAAGACCGGCCAAAAACACTCCGACTGCGACACACAAACCGGCCACCCCCCTAACCGGAACAACTAGCGTTGAGACTTAATGCCTGAGCCAAACAAAGCACAAACCACCATAGCCCAAGGGCTAGGTGAACAGCAACCCCAAACGGATCAAACCGAGGGAACAAAAACCCTACAGCTCTAAAAGCTGAGAAGAAACTAATCACTATCAAGGAGACACACCACCGGGAGAGGGAGACGTAAAGCCTCCCTCTCCCACAAAACCAACTTCAAACGATTTTTGCCTTCAGAGGAAAATCGCCAGTGAACAGTCACTACAAAAATACATAGGTTTTGTGACATAGCTTTAGTGGCCTTTCAGGATGTCTGAAAGGTCACTAAACAATAGTGACCTTTGATTAGTGGCCTTTCTAGAAGGTCAGTAATCGAGGAGTCAGTAATTCCTATTTAGTGGCGTGTCACTGGTCAGCACGCCACTAATTAGTGACGTGTCATTCTGGCACGCCACTAAATATTAGTGGCGTGTCGTTCTGACACGCCACTAAATATTAGTGGCGTGTCGTTCTGACACGCCACTAATTAGTGGCCTGTGTGTTATACAGCCACGCCACTAATTCTGGCGTGGCCAAAAAAAAAATTTGTTATACACTCATTCGATCGATGAGTTAAAAGTGCTGAGAAACGAAAGATTTGGATTTGCACTTGTGTGGATATGCTGTGTACTGAGTCATTGAAGCCAAAATTGTTATAGGAAAACTGAAAGGAACGTATGCATTGCTTCTTTCAAACTGACATTAGCCGTCGTAAGCCATCATTTTGCCATACTTTTCCTCAAATAAAAGCATTTTTCTGACTCTTTTCCTTAGAGATATAATTATCTTCACTGTCACATTCACCCATTTGACGAGAAAAATCAGAAATAATTTGCAAAGTAAAGCTCCTTTACGTGTTTCTTAGCTCTTCGGAGTTCCTTTATGTATTCAAAATCCTGAAAATTTGTTTACAGAAAATTTGTTTATCTGTAAACACATATAATAGGAAGACAAAAAAAAAAAGGAAGACAAGAAAAAAGAAAGGCGTACCTGTGTAGGAGAGAAGAGAGAAGATAGAAGGAGAAAATGGGGAGGGGGGAAACGAAAATAAATAGGGGGTGAGTAGAGGAAAAAAGGGGGGAAAACGAAAAATTAGTGGCGTGTGTCAGAGAGACACGCCACTAATTAGTGGCGTGTCGGAGTGACACGCCACTAAATTTGTGGCGTGTCGGAGTGACACGCCACTAAATTAGTGGCGTGTCGGAGTGACACGCCACTAATTAGTGGCGTGTCGGAGAGACACGCCACTAATTTGTGGCGTGTTGGCCACGCCACAAATTTAGTGGCATGTCAGTCCCACACGCCACTAATTATTTTAGTGAGGTGTTACTTTTTGACACGCCACTAATTAGTTAGGTGTCAAAAAGTGCATTACTGTAGACACGCCACTAAATGCAAAATTTTTTGTAGTGAGTGTATTCCACTGGAATTCATTTGCGAAAAAAACTAAAAACAGTTCTACTTTTAATGTTATGTCTATTTAATTATTTGATGATTGTGTTTATATGAGAAAGCAGATGATGCAATTTTAGACACTTTTTGTTTAATTATGTACTATTGCCTACATGACAACTTATTAATATATTAATTATGACATATTTACGAAGTCTAATAAATATATTTTTTGTGATTCACAAATACATAGTGTTATTATTCTTATTTTGAATTGTGTTCACCATAATTTTATATATAATACAAATAAATATATAATAAAAATAAAAATTTATTTTATCATTATATTTTATTATTCTAATTTCGCCCCTACTAGGATAAACTTCTGGCTCCGCATCTCGTTCCTCCAATGATGTTTACTAATCCTCTATAGTTAAATTTTTTTCACTGACTTGATAGATTTTGTGACTTAAATAGATTTTGACGGTCAGGACCAGTTAAGAACTTACCATAATTAAAGTAGTTATGTGAACTTGTTTCTACTGGGAGGATCTTCGATTGGGCAGTACAAATTTCTAAACCTCACTGATGCCAAAAATCTTCTTGGTTTCATCTGTTTAATGCTTATCACTAACAAGAATGTTTTGATGCAAGTGTTAGGTGTTTGGGATGTCATAATTTCAGCATTTTGAGGCAATTTGTTCTATGCCACTGCATTTCTGAAAAGTCAAGCTCGTTGTTATCTTTTATTTAATGTGATTTATTTCTGACTTGGATTTTCTTGGAAAAGGTACCGGTATTGCTGGGTGAAAGTCCTGGATGCAATTTGGATAACGTTTTACCTTCCAAAGCTGGTGCGCAAACTGTTCGATCTGGAAGTCTTTAAGATTCAGATAACCTAAACTTTCATTTTCTCCACATTTGTTTAGTTACCTAGAAAATTAAGTTAAAAAAAAAAAAAAAAAAAAAAAAAAAAATGAAAACAAGTGTTTCTCATCCTATTTAGGTTATTTTGTTTTGTTTTGTAAACTATTGTTGGGAGGTGATGATTGTGATTTTGCTATCATTTTTTTTCACCATTTTTGGTTACTGAGAAACTCCAAATGGGCATGAAAAGAAAAACTTAAAATTCTGAATAGCTAGACCAACCTGCTACGGGTCTACAATCGGGTAAAAAGATAGTCTAATTAGAATTATGGTTTTGCTTATAAATCATAACTCTAGCTTATTAAATAAGGTAAGAAACATATTGTCTCTTTTAGAAGAATAATAGATTTATAATCAGTACTATTAGGAAAATAAAAAAACTTGCTCATAAAACAGTATTTCTAATAGGAAAATAAGAGATTTGTCTCTCTTTAAAATAAAAAATTTGTCTTCCTTTAAAATTAGATTTGCTAATTACGTTATTTTTATTCATACTATACAATCTTCTATTCAAACATGAGAATTAATTATTAAAAATATGAGAAGATTATGATTAACTCTAATAGTTGTTTTAAGAAGCTTAACATTCCTTGAATTTCCTTAAAATTAGGAAGTCCAAAATTCTTTGAATTATCCTACCAAAATCTCCTTCACTAATGACATATTCCACCACTTAATATATTGGCCGGTCAATTAGCTCCATAACTCATGCACCCCCACTTTTAAATCAACTAATTGATGGTCAACAAAATAATTAAGTTTGGATCATAATCACACAGGGCCCAGGGGTACTAATGAAAGAAAACAATTTGATGTTTTTAGTAATGCAAATGATTATTGCTTATCCGTGGTGATATTCAACCCTTTTTAACTACTAATCATTAGCAAATAAAACCTCATTAATTAGTCTAAATCGATAAAAGTCTATGGAATCTCAATCACGTGCTATGCATGTACGGTTTATAGACCAAATCTGGCTATTTTGCTTTAATATTATAATAATAATAATAATAATAATAACAAAAATATTATATAACCTTTCAATTATTATTATTATTTTTTTTTTAAAAAAAATACATAACAAAGGAGCGGTCGTCAAACCACTCCTAATAATTGTCACGCCTCGCTAACCTCATGTACTAAGGGAGGATCGGCCACCCAAATTACTCAAGGGTGGTTTGGCCACTATCCCAAAATTAATCATTTGCTTATTTTTATTAGAGTGTTAGGTTAAGAAAATTACAAGAAATCTCAATCAGTCTTAATTGAAATGCCCTCTCGAGAACAATGAGGCAAGCAATTTGTAGGTCTACCATGCATGCTAAGTCTCCCAATGAATGTGACATTGGCATCTACCGTGTCCCATTCTCTCACATACACCAAAGATCCCATCTGCACTTTCTTTGTCTAAATAGTTTCGTCTTTTAGAAATGGATCTATTTTTGAAGTCACCGTACTTTATTAATTAAGTCTTCTTATAACTCCAAAAATAATTTTTGGACTTGAAACCCACGGCTGCTGACTACTGTTGTGATCTTTTTTTTTTTTTTTTGGATGAATACTGTTGTGATCCTTATACAGTCCACCTCACATTAATTATTGGTCTAGCCTCTGCATCCCCCTCTAAAAATGTCACATATATTATATATTTCCAACCAATAAGTAGTAGTTGATTACTGATTAAGTAAGCTAGATTTATTTTTTTTTTCACCATTTTTGGTTTCTGAGAAACTCCAAATAGGCATGAAAAGAAAAACTTAAATTCCTGAACAGCTACACCAACCTGCTACAGGTCTACAACCAGATGAAAAGATAGTCGAATTAGAATTATGATTTTACACATAAATTATAACTCTTTTTAGAAAAGGTAAGAAACGTTATTGTCTCCTTTAGAAGAATAATGGATTTATAATCAATACTATTAGAAAAATAAAAAGACTTGCTCATAAAATAGTATCTCTAATAGGAAAATAAGCGGTTTGTCTCTCTTTAAAATAAAGAATTTGTTTCCCTTTAGAATTAGATTTGCTTGTTACGTTATTTCTATTCTTATTGTATAATCTTCTATTCAAACATGAGAATTGATTATTAAAAATAGAAGAAGATTATGATTAACTCTAATAGTTGTTTTAAGAAGCTTAAGATTCCTTGAATTTCCTTAAAATTAGGAAGTCCAAAATTCTTTCCTATCATAATATCCTTCACTATTGACATATTCCACCACTTAATATATTGGTCAATTAGCTCCATAACTCATGCACCCCACTTTTAAGTCAACTAATTAATGGTCAACAAAATAAGTTTGGATCATAATCACATAGGGCCCAGGGGTACTTGTTTAGGTTTGGATCATAATCACACAGGCCTAGCGCAATTACTACTTCATGGTTAGGGGCCAAATGTTACGCGTTTTATGGGGAATGTTTTCGTTTATGGTACCATCATCACCCGGCTCAGCGCTATTACTACTTCATGGTTAGTTCGTAGATGTGAATTTAAAATTTGGATGGTAATGACTTAGAACAAACTTTTTATCACCCTATTTATATAGTGGTTTTTTAAATTTTGGAAGACTACCAAAATAGTTTTTTGGACTATTTTAGTGAGTCAATTTGTTGGAATGATCTAAAATAAGTCTCCATCAGCCTCACCAATTTGATAAAACAATTTTGGTTAGTGAATAGTACTCACCAACAATAGTGAGCACTCTTCACTCATCAAATCTATAAAAACAATTAAAACTCTCTCTCTCTGTCTCTCTCTCTCTGTCTCTCTCTTCTTTATTTCTTACTCATGCATCACACACAACTTTCATTTTAAGAATTATTATTTAAATGGAATAGTGATTGTGTATACCTAAATTGGTGAGGCTGTTGAAAGTGTTTTAGAAAATTGGATGACTAAAATGGAGAAAAGTGGTTTTTAGCTAGTTTGACTAGTAAAATTTGATGAAGCTACTAAGAACGCTCTTAGAGGTGAAATTGAGATTTAGTGCAATTGTCTATCCACTAAATGAAAAATAATGAAAAGAGTCATTGATAAAAATAAATATAAAAAATTGTCACCAAAACCCATTAGTTACTGAAAAAGTCGTGGTGGAGCCGTGGTAAGATTTTATGGTCACATTTACAATGACAAAATAAGTCATTTCAATTAATACAAACTAGATTATTCTATGAGACAATAATCATCTATAACTGATAGTAATAAGTGAAATCTTAATTTATTTAAGCTTGCATATAGTAATAACCGCATTATTTAATCTTGCATATAGATTTGGATAATTATCCAAAATGGTCACTACGTCATATGTGGATATATACCAGATAATAACCACAATAATAGTGCTAATGCGGATAGTAATCGTATAATGCAGATGCGGATACCTAAAAATAATAAATGTATTATGCAGATATTGCTAATATCCACATCTACATCCAATTTTCACCCCTAATGGCAGCTATTGTATTGCTTCACGTCGCAATTTAGTGATTATATATATATATATATATATATATATATATATATATATATATATATATATTGAATGAATAACTTTTCATTTAACAGCTGAACACAAAACAAATGAACACAAAAACAAAACAACTAAAACTAGCAAAAAAAAAAAAAAAAAAGCTTGTATTCTTGTCTTTTCTTTTCTATTCTTTTTTTAAGAATAATCTCTATTGTGTGATAGTGAGATTTGAGTTATGGGGATTCGGGTTCTTAGTGATTTTCTATTTACTATGTTTTGCACGCTATATTTGATAGTAAATTCCTTAGTGATCACCTTCGCCAATTGACGTACCTCACATTAAAGGAACCACTTAAATTTTGGTGTGATTGTATTGTCTTAGTTACCTTAATTGTGGTCTTTTACATATCACCTTAAATTAAGGAATAATTATTCTCTCATAGACCATAAGCTTGAAAGACTATTTCAAAACTATTTCATTCCACCTTTTTCTATTCTGAGTAAAATTTATTCATTTTCCTAATTCAATAGTTATATATTGTGCATACTAAACACACCCTTGGAAATATAAACCATGGAAAGAAGGTTGCCATCAATATGAGCCGAACTTTTGAACCTTTAATCTGACTCAGCACAACTTACTTCACAACCACTAATGAAAGAAAACAATTTGTTGTTTTAGTAATGCAAATGACTATTTCTTATCCGTGGTGATATTCAACCCTTTTTAACTACTAATCATTAGCAAATAAAACCTAATTAATTAGTCTAAATCGATAAAAGTCTATGGAATCTCAATCACGTGCTATGCAGGTACGGTTTATAGACCAAATCTCACAATTTAATTTGTTCTAATATAATAATAATAATAACATAAATATCATATAACCTTACAACTTTTTATATTATTATTATGTTTTTTTTTAAAAAAATACATAACAAAGGAGTGGTCGTCAAACCACCCCTAAGGGTGGCCTTGCCTCGCTATCCTCATGTACTTAGGGAGGGTCGGCCACCACAAATTACTCGTGGGTGGTCCGGCCATTATCCCAAAATTAATGACTTGCTTATTTTGCTTCTATTGGAGTGCTAGGTTAAGAAAATTATAAGAAATCTCAATCAGTCTTAATTGCAATGCCCTCTTGAGAACAATAAGGCAAGCAATTTGTAGGTCTACCATGCTAAGTCTCCCAATGAATGTGACATTGGCATCTACCAAGTACCATTCTCTCCATACACCCAAGATCCCATCCTTTCCTGCACTTTCTTTGTCTCAATAGAGTCGTCTTCTAGAAATGGATCTATTCTTGAAGTCACGGTACTCTATTAATTAAGTCTTCTTATAACTCCAAAAATAATTTTTGGACTTAAAACCCACGGCTACTGACTACCGTTGTGGTCCTCATACAGTCCACCCCACATTAATTATTTCTCTAGCCTCTGCATCCCCCTCTAAAAATGTCACATATATTATATATTTCCAACCAATAATTTGTAGCTGATTACAGATTAAGTAAGCTAGATTTATCAGTGTTTTAATATGAAGCATATGGGCCTAACCAGTACTCATATTTTTAGAAAAAATGAAAATAGCAACGAACTACGGCCCATATATATGCTCAAAATACAATAATTGGCTGAAATCTTTTGAAAATATCAAAGTAGAAACAGCCCCGTTTTACAAGAACAAGTGAAGATTAAAGAAGATAATTGTTAGAAAAAATATGTTTGGTGTCATTCTCTTACATATTTCTTTTGTAAATTCTCTATTATATATGTGAAACCAACAGATTCAATAGTAAATTTGCACATCTTTTATATAGAAATTCAATTAAAAAAAAAAAAAAGGTTAACCTTTTTCTACCCGAGGCCTAGCCGTCTAGAACACGTTTTCAAAGAAAAAAGATCGAAAGCGTTGAACTTCGTTGAGTTGAATATGGAAATCGCATGTAAACACAACTTTAATTTTAAACTTCGCATCTTAACTCGCCAGGAGCAAAGACCAAATAAAAAGACTAGAGTTATATATCATCTATGGTTTGATTATCATTTTAATTTAATTAAAATATAATATATAATAGTATGAATTACGTGAGCAGTCAACAATGCATGTGTTGTATACCGTACCATGGGAAAATAGTCTGATATATCTTCTCCTGTCCATACTCTTGCTAGCTATAGGTTTTCTTCTTTTTTTTCTTTTTATTTTTTATTTTTTATTTTTCTTTTTTATTTTAGAAATGCTAGAACATCTATTGTAGTCTGTTTTGAATTTTTTTATGCAGACATGACACTCTATTTTTTAATAAAAGAGAAATTAAAACTTGATTTCTCTCTACTGTTTGTATTAAAAAAAAAAAGGTGTCATGTCAGCATTGAAGGACCCAAGAAAGACCATAGTAAATGCTGTAACATTTCTCTTTTTATTTACTTTGAATCTATTCAAAACAGAAATTCTTAGTTTTGATTATTATTATTTTTTCCTTAATTAGTATACTAATTAAGCGGTAAGTACTACACCAATGCGCGCAGACCATGCATTCACCATGTTAGGTTTTCGCATGTTAACAAAATATCTGCGTTCTTAATTATTTCAGTCGATCAGTCATCTTGGTTCATTGAAATTATGTTGTATTAATTATTGGAACAGAAGTATCTGAAGATGAAGATCGTGATAAGATAGATTAGAAGAAGTAGAAATTGTGTATTGTTTTCGTAATAATGAAGATTTGTAGTACTTAACGTAGGAAACAAGAAGTTGAAAAAGTCTTCATTAATCTTCAACACGTTTTCTCCCCGTGAAAGCCACGGGAGTCGGCCAATTCAGGAGAAAAAAAAATAATAAAAAAAAAATACATAATTCTATAGTTTTATGAATTAGTCATCGTCCAAGTCAATGGAAAGCGTCATTTTCCTAAAACGAAAGAATATATACGTGCCAAAGGGGGCAAAAGAAAAACCAAAAGGAATCTTTGAATATAAATATATATGAATTTGGCTCTTACTTGCCTCAATTTTTTTGACTGGTCGGTTCCCATTGCTTCGGATCCTTTTTGGAGTCACTAGTTAGCCTTTAGATGAATATATATATATATATGCATGCGATCGAAAGTACTCATATAATTTAAACGTTATGAAATAATTAGATGTAATATATATATATATATATATATATATATATATATATATATATATATTTTCATGAGAGAAAAAAGAAACAAGAAAACAAAAGACAAATATATTAGTGAAAATATAATGATCTCATGTCTCTCTCTTTTTTCTTTTTAATTTTTAAATTTTTTTTTAAAAGAAATTTAAAATTTTTCTTTCAAATTTTTTTTAATTGGAGGTGAATCCTAGTTTAAGAAAGAAGCTTCACCTTTTTCTTTTTTAATTCTTTTACGACAATCTTTATCTTACACAAAATGTTTCCACCCCGCTTTTTCCTGCATAAAATATTTGTTGAAAACATTTTTTGATTTTTAGCTTGTTCGACAAATAACAAATATTTCTTATATTCTCATATAAGTTGAGGAATTGCAAGCTAAGGAAAAGAGATGGTGAAGTAGACCAACAATTCATATGGCACTACAAGAAATCCGTGTACTAGGAGCGACATTATTAGTGTTGACTCAATAGTCGACTATTAGTATTAACTTATGATATTATTAGTGTCGACTCAATAGTCGACGCTAATTCTCCAAAAAAGAAGTTAATATTAGTGTCGACTTTGTAGTCTATGCTAATGTGTCGTTGCTAATAACTTGGCGAAAAATTTTGCCGCGTGGGTTGAGGTGGGAAAACAAATAGCAGTGACATTTCACAATAAGCGTCCACTTTCGTCGACACTAATGAGTACCTATTAGTGTCGACACCTATATGTCGACGTTGATAAGAGGTTATGAGCGTCGACTTATCGGTGTCGATGCTGATAATAGGTTAATAGTGTCGACTTTGTAGTCGATGCTATTGACCCCCGTATTAATAAAACTACAATTTTTTAAGATAAAATTGTAAAAGTATCGGCGTCCACTTCTGGTCGACGCTAATAACCCTGTAGAACAAAAAACAAAAAAAAAAAAATCATATAAACCTATTAATTTTTTTTTTTTAATGATCACTAAGAAATTCTTGGTATTATTTGCGTGTGATTGTCTTGTCTTATTTACCGTAATTGTGTTCTTTTACATATCACCTTAAATTAAAGAATAATTATTTCTTAATGGACAATAAGAATGACTATTTCAAGGTTATTTCATTTTACCTTCTATTCTTAATAAGATCTATTCATTTTTCTAATGTAATAGTTATCATGCATATCAAACGCATCCGTAGGGATATAAACCATGGCGAGAAGGATGAGATCTACTAAATTATAATAGCTGCCACGATCAATATGAGCCGATCTTTTGAACCATTAATTAAGCTGACTCAGCACAACTTACTTAATTCACAACCAATAATGAAAACAATTTGTTGTTTTTAGTAATGTAAATGACTTGATATCATATAAAATACTCACCTGTATGATTTATTGATTATTGATCAAGCATCCACAAGCTGAGAGTGCCAATGATCCGGATTCTGTCACATAGGAGGTATTTTTTAATGGCCTTAACTCTATTCCAGAAATAAATGGCGGCTTGAGGCCCGTGTTTACAAGACAGAAGTCTAATTTGGAAACTGTAGCATTTCTTTATCATTTTTAGTCATCATACCTTCCGCACAATTAACTATTATTCATTTATACATTTTTTTATGAACTATCTGTTGTCAAACTCAACCCTTTTAAACTATTAATCATTAGCAACTAAGACTTCATTAATTAGCCTAAATCATTAAAATGTATGGAATCTCAATCACGTGCTGTGTGTTAAAGTGTCACACATCGTTAAGATTTTTTTTCATCTAAGCACTTTATAAGCTATGGTGTTCCTTCCTCTCTCAATGTGTCTTTTGAGAGTGTTTTGAGCTCTTAGACTTTTCACATAGTATCAGAACTACAAATTTCTTGCGATGATGGGTATTTCCTTCTCGTTGTTGTCCATTAGTTGCTACAGTGAGGTGAGTGTGTTAAAGTGTCCCACATCGCTAAGATTTCTTTCACCTGGACACTTTATAAGTCATGGTGTCATTTCCTCTCTCAAAACATCTTTTGAAAGTGTTTTAGGCCCTTAAGCTTTTCACACTAAGCATGTATAATTTATAGACCAATTCTGACTATTTTGTTCTAATATATATAATAATAATAATAACATAACTAACAAAAATATCAGATAACCTTACAACTTTTTTATTTTCAATTTTTTTTTAAAAAAAAACAATACATAACAATGGAGTGGTCGTCAAACCACCCTTAAGGTTGGCCTCGCCTAGCTAACCTCAGGTACTAGGAGAGGGTCGGCCACCCCAAATTACTTGGAGGTGGTCCGGCCACTACCTCAAAATTAATCACTTGCTTATTTTGCTTCTATTGGATTAGGTTAAGAAAATTGCAAGAAACCTCAATCGGTTTGTAGGTCTACCATGCTACAAACCTCAATAGAAACCTCAATCGGTTTCTACTGGACTAGCTAGGTTACAATGCCCTCTTGAGAACGATGAGGCAAGCTTTGTAGGTCTACCATGCCAAGTCTCCCAATGAATGTGACATTGGCATCTAGCTACCATGTCCCATTCTCTCACATAGACCCGAGACCCCATCTTTTCCTGCACTTTCTTTGTCTCAATAGAGTCGTCTTTTCGAAATGGATCTATTAATTAAGTCTACTAATTTTTATTTTTATTTTTTGACGAAAATTAAGTCTACTAATTAAGTCTTCTTATAACTCCAAAAATAATTTTTGGACTTGAAACCCACGGCTACTGTCTGCTGTTGTGATCCTTATACAGTCCACCTCACATTAATTATTGCTCTACCCTCTGCATCCCTGTCTAAAAATATCACATATTATTCCCAACCAATAATTATTAGCTGATTACCGATTAGGTAAGCTAGATTTATC
This sequence comes from Alnus glutinosa, assembly GCF_958979055.1. Classification (NCBI taxonomy): domain Eukaryota; kingdom Viridiplantae; phylum Streptophyta; class Magnoliopsida; order Fagales; family Betulaceae; genus Alnus; species Alnus glutinosa. Next base: position 11,250,867 of record NC_084888.1, on the reverse strand, counting down.
GGTGGTTTGGAGCATATGGGCCTAACCAGTACTCATATTTTTAGAAAAAATAAAAATAGCAACGAACTACGGCCCATATGCTCAAAATACGAAAAGTCACTGAAAATTTCTGAAAATATCAAAATAGAAACGGCCCCATTTTACAAGAACAAGTGAAGTTCGGAGACGATAATTGTTAGGAGATATGTCGTTCTCTTAAATATCTATTTTGTAAATTTACCATTAAATCTGTGAAATTCACAGATTCAATAGTAAATTTGCATATCTCTTATACGAAAATGGGCAAGAGATGAGTAAGAAAATGAAATCAAATTGTTAGAAAATGGTTGACACCCTTCATTGTGTTTATAGCTAATTGATTTCATTACTGATTAATACTTTTTTTTTTTTTTAATATTGCTGATCAATACTTCAATACTAAAGAAATGTGCACTACAAAAAACTTGCTCATTAGCATCGACATCTAGTGGACACTAAAAGTCCCCAAGTCGATGCTAATGAGTATTAGCGTCCACACGTCGTCGCTAATAGGTCAACCTGAAAATTCCGACGTTGATGATCATCTGCTGATGATGACCCACCAGCGTCGACATATGTCGACGCTAATGATATATGTGGTCGACACTAAAAATTGTAACACATATATCATAAGTTGACGCTGATATCTAGGTCTAACATTAGCATCGACATCTACGTCGACGCTAATAGTTACTTATCAGCGTCGAATCTTGTGGATGCTAATGCCCTAAAAATAAAAAATAAAAAATATTTTTAATAGGCCATTAGCGTCGACTCCAATCGACACTAATACCTTAAAAATAAAATAAAATAAAATAAAATAAAATTTGGGTTAAATACAATTCACCTCTCAAAGTTGCCACCAATTTTCAATTTGGTTATTAAAATTTAAAAATTTACAATATACCCTCTCAAAGTTTTTAAAATTGTCAATGTTGTCGTTCCGTCTATCTGATCCGTCAAACCAAACAGATTTCACAATACGTGCATGTAACTTTTTCGGTCCAAACATCTCCATTTTACCCTCACTTCAAAACGTCGACGTTTATGCTTGCTATTGGGCAACACATCTTCTCCGGAACTCACCCCCAAAATGGAGAAGCTTGAAGGTGCAAGGTCGTCGACCGAAGGGGACCCAGACAAGAAGACCCACTCGGCCGATCTCAGCACCAGCCCTAAACCATGCCGTTGAAAGAGAGCCCTTGGACTCGAACCTTGACCAGAAGACCCACTCGGCCCTCCCGCCGATGACGCCTGAGCAGCCGATCGGGATGGTCCACTTAGGACTGGCATACAAAGGCGGAGGGTCCACCTGTGCCGCTCGAATCTTCCAGCTGACCCGCGAACTCGGTCACATGTCCGACGGCGAGACCGTTCGGTGCCTCCTCGAACACGCCGAACAGGCCATCATCGAGGCCACCAGCACCGTCCGCGTCATCGCTATATCTGTCGGCAGCACCCTCAAAATCCCCACCACCACTACCTCCAATACAATCACAATCCCCTCCTCCCCTCCAACACAATCACAATCTCAGAAACCCCTTTATGAAATTAGATTTGAAATCTTGGATTTATAAAATTGTTTCCAAACTTTTTGAATGTTCCAACTGCAAATACAGAATCTGGAAAAAAGTTGGTGCTTTTAATTGGGAAAGTTGCCCAGCTTTCAAACTTAGGGTTCTCTTTTTTCATACGGACAAAAGAGATGGCAACGCTCAGTGGAAGAATTCGGAATGTGCCCATTGTCGCCGCAGATAAAGATCACAGCATTGAATCGGTGCATTTCCTGCAAAATGCGTTGAACCCTTGTACAAAATCATATTAGACCACAAAATGATTCTGTGATGATGACTGTATTTTTTTTTTTTTTTTTTTTTGGATGAATATGATGACTGTAATTGCTTTTGCTTATATATATATATATATATTTTCATTTTCAGCTTTTATTTTTCCGGTGCAAATTTGTCTAAACACACGTGGTTTTTTTAAAGGTCAAAACAGTAATTGAACAAGCCTAAATAAGGGTAAAATGGAGAAGCTTGGACCAAAAAGTCGCGTGACACGCACATGTTGCGAAATCCGTCTGGTTTGATGAATCAGATAGACGGAATGACAACATTGACAATTTTAAAAACTTTATGGGGACACATTACAAATTTTTAAACTTTGGTAGTCAAATTAAAAATAGGTGACAATTTTGAGCGGTGAATTGTATTTAACCCAAAAAATTAATAGGCCATTAGTATCAACTTAGTCAACGTTAATACCCTAATTTTTATTTTTATTTTTTTTAAAAAAAAAAACTTCTTTTTAATAGGCCTTCCTGCGCTTGAGCACTACATTGCTATAATACCCTACAATGAAGAATGCACTACATGCCTCAAATATTATGCACGAAGGGGACAAACAACGCAACGCGCAGATACGTAGCCAATAGAGACATGACCATCAGTGATCACCCTAATCCATTTAAGAGTGTGAAGGGCATCCCACTCACCTTGTGTTTCGATTAATTAAATCTCTCCTACACCAACATACTTGGGCGCACAAAGGTAAAATTAACAGCAAAAGGGAACTTGGGCGCACATAAACAACATAACAAACTACTTAACTTTGAAAACTTAATGCTGCACTAAATGATTCATTAAAGTATAACCCCTCGCAGAACAGTATTATAAAAGATTCCTCTTTTCTTTGATTAACCAAACGTTCAAACTTATCAACTATAGATGGCAATCTCAAGATATTGATCATAAAATGAGCAGCAAATTGTCACCACATAAAAGTTTCAGGGTCATAATTACATTCTGGTATCAAAACTAGACGTTCCCTTTATTAAAGTGAGATATCCACAGCAACTAGATCGATCAAATAATGATGAATACAGAGGGTCACAGAAATAGAAGTGTTTAGCATATATAAATGAATTAAAGAAAAATATCTCCATTTAAAGTTCTAGCATCAAGATGTAGCAACTAAAAAAGTTGAGTAGAATTCTAGTAAAAGAAGACAAACCTTGGGTTCTGCTTCTGCATATGCTTCTCCAGAGCTAGCAGTTTTGCACGGTGTGACCTTCCTCTTACGCTTTTGACCTTTTTGAAATTCGTATGAGAAACAAGACTCAGCAACCTTACCTTGGCTACTTATCATCACCTAGGGCTCAATACTACACAAAGCAATGATGTAAAATAAACTTGCTTCTTATCAGCAAGCAAAATGTCAGTTGTCACATGGGGGGATTCCAAACACTCGAGTAACTTCACAGATAGTTCTTCCTGAAATCACAGACAAGCTAATAAAATGATAGGCAACTGATATTAAATTAATATAAAACTATATGCACTGATATATATACAAGAAGATTGTACGCATCAAAAAGCAAGAAGAAGATTGTAAGCAGAAATCAGCAAGAACGATGAAACAAGTATTATGTCAGCACGAAACAAAAAATACCTCGTTCTCCGTGCACACGTATCCTGAGAACTGCCTTATATTTCTCTTCAAAATTGGTGCCTAGAAAACAATGTCAACAATTACCAACTCAAAAGAAAATCCAATAACAACCATCTGATGAATGACAAACCAAAACAACCAAACCAAGAAACCATATTCGTTGGTCACCTTGGCTTTCCTTCCAAAAAGTATTGTATAGAGTATTTGCAGGCTGTCATCAGTTTTTCTCTTGGACAACTTGAAAGCCACTGAAACAGTAGCTGACAACCTCTTCCTCTCAACATGCAGAAAATTCTTGGATATGTCAAAGCCGTATGAAATTAAACAAAAAAAAAATAACAATTTATTAAGAACAATAATGAATATAACACCTGCCTTCAGTTCATTATTCTCTGCATTTACTCACTATGCATCCTCCAATCCCAAGGGCATAGTATTAAGACTCAAAACAAAACAAAACAAAATCCTCACATATTCAGGTATTTAAGACTCCAAAAGAAAGTACCTCACATATTAGATTACCAAATTGTAATCGTTCATCTGATATTCCCTCAGGCTATAATGCCTCAATAGTTTTTCCATTGATGAATGAAAGAATCACTAGCATTTTTATTTTATTTTTATGTTTACAAAAATAATGTTTTACAACAAAATAGAAAATAATCATAAAATACAATAAACTCCCTTTTCAACTTTTATATTCTATCAAAAAGCCACCCCCTAAAAAGGGAAAAGAAAAACAAATTTCTCTTTCCTAGCTTCACTTGGATTATTCGCTGGTGCACTTATATTGACAAATAAATTCTCAATATAACTTTTTTATATAGGAAAATTACAGTTTAGCTTCTACACTGTCGGTCGTTTTACAAGTAGTCTCATGAACTGTCAACGCTTGGACTCTGGCTTCTAAACTACCAAAAAGTTTCAAAAAGACTTATTTTGTCGAAATATGTCTATAATACCCATGCCACGTGTCATTTTTAATTAAAAAATAATCATATAAATTAAAATTTTTTAAAAAAATAAACTAAAAAAAAAAAGAGAAAAAAGAAAACAGTAAAGCACCGTCTACTCCCTCTACTCTCCTCTTTGGCTGAATTTGATGATGAACAGAGGGAAGCTCTTCAGAAAATCATTGAGCAATCTCATTTCCCATCATCATCACTCTAAGAACGCCGCACGTGCTGCCTCCAGTATACAAGAATACAAATTCTCTAGCTTGCATCAACAACCCTGCACCTGTTTTTTTCCACGTGCCAAAGCGCAAACACCATTACTTCCCCTGCATCAATGACCATCAGGTTATAGAAGAAGAAGAACCTCAAGAGCCCAAGGCCATTACTTTAATTTACAAAAACGAATAACTGCATGATGCTGATTTGGAGACCCAAATGATTTGGAGAGTGTGACTGCTCTTCAAGGACACGTAGAAGACAACATATGAATAAATGCACACAATAGAACATGTAGAAGACAACATATAAAAGCGTGGGATGGCCTCTATCATGCTCTGTTTTTGGACGACGAAACAGAGGATGTGGAGAACGTATTTTTAACTTCTTCCAAAATCCAACTTCTTTCTAACTTATTTTTCCTTTATTATTTAAACAATATATTATCAATTTTCTTGTAACATTGTCCGCTCCCCGCTGTTGGATCTTCGCGGAGCGGACATCGCCGAGTCGTCCAGCAACACTCGGAACTGCAGCAGAGTAACCGGGCCGGTGGTGGGGCCCAGGCCGAGCTCCACGGAGTTCCCGACGTCGTACTCGGACCAGGTGCTGGAAAATGTGCTCCAGTTCCTGAGCACACGGTGGGACCGAAACGCAGCGTCATTGGTGTGCAAGTCGTGGTGTCGCGTGGAGGCGCTGACCCGATCCGAGCTCTTCATCGGGAACTGCTACGCGGAGTCGCCCCGTCGAGCGACGGCCCGACTTCAACCTGATGCCGCTGGATTGGGGGGCCCACTTCGCGCCCCGGGTGAACGCCATGGCCACCGCCTACCCCTGGCTAGTGAAGGTGTACCTGAAGCGCATGTCCGTCTCCGAGGACGATTTGATTTTTTAGTTTTTTAATTTTTTAATTTCTTTAGTTTTTTAATTTTTATTTTTAAATTTAAATTTAAATTTTATTATTTTTTAATTAAAAAAGACATGTATCAGGAGTATTTTAAGCATTTGGACAATATAGACCTTTTTGAAATATTTTGATAGTTTAAAAGGTTAGATTTCAAACGTTGACAATTTGTAGAACTATTTACAAAATGACTGACAGTTTAAATAGCTAAATTATAATTTTTCTTTTTATAATATAAGTTCAGTGCAGCTACCGTACTGCTGCACCCCAGCCGCAAGTTAAGGATTATAGGAGGGGTAGAGCTAGGATTTAGGAGTTGGGGCCAAATTGAAAAAAAAAAAAATTTGGGAGCCAAAACTATAAAAATAATAAAATTTAGTGGTAAAATTAATTTAATTTTATATTTTTTTAGGAATTTTTTTTTTTTTTTTTTTTTTTGGAAACTCAGGCACCAAAGGCCAGGGATAGCTCCGCCCCTCATTATAACAATGAAGGGCCTAGCCTAGTGACATTTTTGTTTGTTACCATAGAGGACGCGGTTCAAACAGAGTGGTATGATACCGTGACTTACCAAAACCAAAGGCACCAAATACCATTAGTTACACATGAAACAGGACCATATACCACTGCTAATTATTAATCAACAATCGAATCTTTTCTTTTGATAGAAAAATTATGTAAATAACTCGTAACTCTATTCCAAAGTGAACCTAGCATACAACAGCTACCATCTTATGGAACTATAAGATTGCATAAAAGAATGCTAAGTTACAGCAAATTGGATAAGGAGGAACTTTGTGCATACATGGTAAGTAACTGAGCTACATTAGTATATTAGATACTCCAATAGATTCTCTATATATTCCCTGTATTGCCTGCAGAAAATAAAAATTCCAACTAATTTTCAAGTGCAAATCCATAGATATATATACAATCATTGTTAAAACTATTCGCATACACATATATATAATCGGAAATTCATTGAAAGGCGCAACCCGGCCCAGAGAATACAAAAGAGAGACACCTAGCTAGAAGAAGAAAAAAGATCTAAAAAAACATGATAGATCGAGATACTAAAATCTGAGGCAGTAGGAGTGGCCACCAACTGCGATTAAGCTAAGCATACTATAAATATTAGAGCAAAAGCAAAAGTATCAACGATAGCAAAGAAAGTCAGTACCCTTCACAATCGACACCAATGGCCTAGTCACCACAGCCACTCAACCGAAAATATTGCCTATTTTTATCTCTTGCATCAATGATAATAGAACATGTTAGTACTCTTCACAATCAACACCAATGGCCTAGTCACCACAACCACTCAATCGAAAATATTGCATATCTTTATTTCTTGTCGTCCTACAAACACTTTAAAAAGATTGATTAAGATATATATATATATATATATATATATATATATATATATATATATATACTCTCTTGCATTGTTTATTCAAAGTTTTTTAACCATGATAAACATGTCAATGTAGGTTTACTAACTCAAAGTTCTAAAATCGAAAATTGTCTTAGGGTCATAATGTAATACAAGGTAGGTTTAATAAATCAAAATTCTTCAACCGAAATGGTCCGAATGTCATAATATAATACAAACCAAATTCATTCGATTATGCGGGCGGAAATACAACCCAAATGGACACTACCAAAAAATATCCAACTACACAGTTGTTCCAAATCTCCTTCAAATGTTGTCTTAGCTTGATTTACCCCCAGTGAAACTACATTCAGACGACCTAACAAGAATAGATTTTTATATCATGATCAATAAGATTTCTAACTATTATTTAACGTGTGTGTGTTTTAAAAATAAGATTTCTAACAATTACTTCTTGTGCGTGTGTTGAAAAAATAAAGCGTAGAGAAATATTCTCTAACCCTCCAAGACGTGACATTATCATCTCAATACTGGTATGGAGATTTTTCGTTAATTCCACCTGTGACGTCCCACATCGCCTGGGAATGAGGATGTGCTTATATGTATAAATGCACTATTTATGACACAACGCGTTTTAAAGCTATGATGTCGATGAACCTATCAGAACTCTGCAGTTAAGCGTGCTTCTGCGAAAGCAATCCCAGGATGGGTGACCTCCTGGGAAGTCTAATTTGGGGAGCCAAAAGCGGACAATATTGTGTCATTGGGGGTGGGTCGTTACACCACCAGCTTAGCTTGTTTGTTTTTTGCTCCAGTCAACTCACTCTTGGTCTCTTGTAATTCACTCTAGATCTCTTTTAGGTCATTCTACATCTCTTCCAACTTCTTCTCGGTCTCCTGTTGTGTTATTATGTATGATTCATGGTTGTGAAATTGGGTGGATGAACGCGTCTGAGATGAACTTAAAGGGGTAGGTATGACATCACACTCCATTCCTCTTGCATGACCCGAGCATCGGCCCCTTAACACTTTTGTCATTATTTCTATTTGTTTTTCTTCTTCTGTAATTTCCCCTTATGTGGTATTATCCTTACCCTCGTTGTTTACTAATTCACGCGTCTCATTCTGCACAAGCCATATATTCATGTATCAAAACATACCCTTAACATTCTTCATTAACAAAAATAATGATCATATAAAAAATATTTCATTTACTCACATGTAAACCCTCAACTATTGGGTTCATAAAAGAGCCGTTTTTCTTCGTATGGGTATCCCTATAAAGATCAATAGGTTTGGGAGGCTTTCCAATTTCTTGTTCCTACACATAATACACATAATTAACATATGCACTAAATAATGTAACTTTGATAATATTATGCTATAAATTTCTTACACTTTTGTATACTACATTAACGAATGAGCAAGTGCCCGCCGAGTGAGCCATATAAAGTTTGCTTCTATTCTTTTTGTTCATTTTCAATCATTTCTAAGAAATTTCAACCGACAAAAGCAAAAACATTATTCATAAAGATTTCTTACAGCTATATGCAAATCGTATAAAATTTAATTGTATTGTCAGTTTAATCAAGTTTATTTACCACCCATGAATCCACATCAAATGAGTCACATATTGATTTTAAAGCATCAGAATGGATATCGTCCAGGTGTTTTTCCCTCGCAGCTGCCTTAGCCATGGCCATTGCTCCAGCATCATCTACAGCAACACTTTGAAAATGTATTTTGTACTTGTTCTTATACAATTTGGTGCGAATCCTAGCTAGGGGTGTTCAAACGGAGCGGTTATAACCGCTTTAAAACCGCTAATCGCTTTTAAAAGCGGTTATAAATAACCGCTAACCGCTTATATATATATATATATATATATATATTAAAATAAAATAAAAAATAAAAAAAACCTGACCTGAGAGCCTAGAGGGGCGTCGTTTTGACAATATATATAAACCATCTTAATTCGTTTAGGTTTAGGTTTCCCAATTCCCATTTCATTTTGTCGCCAACGACCCAACGCCCTCACGCCCAGCCTTTGCTGCCACTCGCCACTCGCCAGAGCCTCTTGTCTCGAGTCTTGTCTCCTCTCTGCCCATCTCGTCTCCGCCTCCGCTCGTCTCCGCCGCCACTACACTGTAAGCTTCTCCACCGGTTCGTGTATATGATTTCATTGATTTGTGGTTGTTTGAAATGCATGGAATCAGTTGTGTTTTGATTGGATGCTTTGATAGTTTGATTTTCGATTGGGTAAAGATGTGATGGGTGCTCGAATCTCGATTCTTTTATGGGATATTTTGTGTTGTCTCTGTTGATTGAGGCCTTGAGGGTGTTTTGCTACTTGTATCTGTGGTTGGTTCCTTCTGTTTTGAGGTTTGGTGGTTGTGGTTCCTGGCAGAGGCTTGAAGGGTTTTGGTCTGTTTGTGTTCTATGCTTCTCCACTGATGAGGTTCTGTTTTCCATGTTGAGGTGGATTTGCAGAAGATGTTTAGCAATTAGTTTCTGTAGTTTGATGCTGCTGATCGTTTGGTTGATTGATGATGTATTCAGTTAGTTTCTTAGCTGAGTTTTCTTTGTTTTGGGTGCTGTTTTGTTTACTGTGGTGTTCTTGTTGTTGGTTCAGCCTTTGTTGGCCGGCTTGTGGTTGGCTAAGGCTGTTCTGTTTTGTTGCTACTATTTTTTTTAGTAGCTTGTATCCAGTTTTCTGGAGTGTTTGTAGACTTGCAGTGTTTGGGCCTTATAAAGCTTTTATTCATCCAAAAAAAAAAAATTGATAGATTGATTCATAGGCATTAGAAATCCACATCAACTTCCCTCCAATTAGTGACATAATATAATATCGATCAAGACGAGCATATATAAAACATATACACTAATTCTATTATTTGACAGAATGATATTAGTCTAAATACATGCACAGAGCATCAATAGATTGAATTACATAAGGTACATAATGGTTGAACTAAGTACTAAATGTTAGAAGATATTATGGGATTTGATTTTAAAGAATTTTTGTAATTGATTGTAATTTCCTATAATCAGATCTGATAGTAATCAAATTTGATTGATTTAATTGTAATAAGTTTATATATCATATGTGAAATGCATAATCAATAGAAAATCAAGAATTCATAAATGATGAAGAGGTACAAATTTAATCCATTAATTTAGAATTTACCGTTTGTTTAGAATAAATGATTTGTAAACATGTAATTGGTGCAATAGGCCCTTTATATATACATTACATAAACTCTGTGATTGAGAATTTCTTTTAAAAGAATTTCAAGTGAAAATTATAAGAAAAAAGAAAATCAAGATTTATTGATATTAGTACAATCTAAGGTTCTGAAATAAATTGAATATTAAAATGCAGCTCAAATATTGTGTAAATTGGTCAATCACGACTTGATGCATATTTCTTAGTCCAAGCATAATTTGTGGTTTTAACTTGAGATGACTTGGAAGCAGATAGAGCATTGAATTAAATAGTTTATATATAGTTTATAAATTAAATAGTTTATATATCAAATATACACATTACAGTAATCTCTTTAGTTTCCTCTTATTGTGCATAAGAATTGTTATTTGTATTTAAATGTGTATATTTGAATTAAAGTGGCAGATGGAGGATGCTAATAGTAATAGTGATGCAATTGGTACTTCTTCGACTCCTGCAGGTAGCCCTGCCCCTGTTCTTATGGATGAGGATAATTCCGGAACACCTTCCTCCATAAATACTCAAAACCCCTCACAATCCAAAAAACGACATGTTAATCAATCTCTTGCATGGGAGCACTTTAAAAAGGTGGAACCAATTGATAAGGAGAACCCTAAAGCTTGTTGCAATTATTGCAAGAGATTGATAGGGTGTCACCATAAAAGACAAGACACTTCAGCTATGATGACCCACCTTACCTATAACTGTCCAAACTCCCCACTTAGAAAACCAAAAATTGCCAAAGATCAAACTTTGTTGCAGATGTCAGTTAAGAAGGCGGTAGAAGGCACCCAACTAGGATATGTAAAGTATGATCCGGACCGTGTAAGGCGTTTGCTTGTTCAGTATCTCATCTTATGTGAGTTGCCTTTTAGTCATGTAGAGAGTGAAGGGTTTAGATTATTTGTGAATGGATTGGAACCTAGGTTCAATTTGCCTAGTCGTGTTACTATACAAAGAGATTGTTTGAAATTATATGAGGAAGAGAAGGTTCATTTGAAGGCGTTGATGAGCGGTCAAAGGATTTGTCTCACTACTGATACATGGACATTCATACAAAACTTGAATTACATGTGTGTTACCGCTCATTTTATAGATTATAATTGGGTATTGCATAAGAAAATCGTGAAGTTTTGCCTAGTTCCCAATCATAAGGGTGAGACTATTGGAAGAGTGTTGGATAATACAATGTAAGAATGGGAGATTCATAGTATCTTCACAATTACAGTTGATAATGCCTCATCTAATGATGTAGGTATTGATTATGTGAGAAGGAGGATAAAGGAAAAAAATTCAACTGTTTTGGGGGGTGAGTTTCTTCACATGCGGTGTGCTGCTCATATTTTGAATCTTGTAGTAAATGATGGTTTGAAAGAGTTAGAGGACTCTATTTGTAATGTTAGAAATGCAGTGAGATTTGTAAGGTCTTCACCGGCGAGGATGGCAAAGTTTAAAAGATGTATAGAACAACTAGATATTCAAAGTAAGAAAGTGGTGTGTCTAGATGTTCCTACTAGATGGAATTCAACATACTTAATGCTAAGCATTGCTGAAAAGTACCAAAGAGCATTTGAAGTATTGGGGGAGGAGGATAGTCAGTTAGTTGTTCCTACATATATTGATTGGGAAAATGCTAGGGCATTTGTGAAGTATTTGAAAACTTTTTATGATGCCACAATGATAATTTTTGGTTCAAATTATGTCATTGCCAGTTTATTTTTCATGCAGTTTTGTATTATTCAAGATGCCTTGAATGATGGGTGTCTTAGTTTTGATCACATCATGAGTACCATGGCTGTCAGTATGAGAAGTACTGGGGGAGTATGGATAAGATGAACTTGATGTTATATATTGCTTTTGTCCTTGACCCGCGTTACAAGATGAAGATTTTGGTGTGGTGGTTGAAAAGGTGCAATGGGCCAATATGGGCGGATAAAATAGAGAAAAGGGTGAGAGAGCTTTTGGATCGTTTGATTGAGTAATATAGTAAGTTTCAGGGGATTGCGGTGTCTCAATTTAATGCGACTTCAAGAAGTGCAAATAATACTAACTTGAATGTTGATGATGATGATGATACAGAAAGTGCAGCGGATAAAATTCATAATCTCATCTCCCAACACCTTGAGGAAGAGAATGATTTTGAATGTAAGTCGGAGGTGGATAGGTATTTGTTGGATGGGTGTGAAGCAACAATAAAGGACTTTGATGTTTTAGGTTGGTGGAAGATTAATGCACCTAAATATCCTATCATTGCAGCAATAGCCCGTGATGTATTAGCTATGCCAATTTCCACTGTTGCCTCTGAGTCCGCCTTTAGCACTGGGGGGCGTGTATTGGATCCCTTTAGGAGTTCATTGTCTCCACTTACCGTTGAAGCGTTGGTTTGCACACAAAATTGGATAAGGAATACTCCAATTGACATTCGGGAGTTGGAGGAATTTGTGGAAAGCTTTGATGAAGAAGGTAAATGTTTGTAAATTAGTTGTAACTTTTCATTTGTACAATTATTATTTTTGAAACTTACGTAGTTACTTTTCAATTAACTAAAGCTTCTTCTTTTGTAGATGGCGCGGAATCAAGGAACGAAGCATCCTTGGACTTTATCTAATATCTAGAAGGATGTTAGTATCAAATCAAAGGGTTATTGATTAATTTGATTGTAATGTTTTGGTTTTAGTTATTTGGAATTTTTTATGTCGGCTTGTATTGACCTCTAGAGCTATTTTTGTTTGTAACTTTGTATATCTTTGATTGCAGGGAGTTCACCCTTGTGATAAGAGGAGGGAGGAGGAATATATTGTGGACGTAGGTGACCATCAGTGACGGTGACTATGTGGATTTGTAATTTTTGAATTTTGGATTTGTAATGTCTTGGAGTATTTGGTTATTTGGATTTGTTTGGTTTGGAATTTGGAGTATGTGCCTATGTGGTTATTTTGGATTTGTAATGTCTTGGAGTATTTGTTTATTTGGATTTGTTTGGTTTTAGAATTTGGAGTATGTGCCTATGTTGTTATTTTGGATTTGTAATGTCTTTGAGTATTTGGTTATTTGGATTAGTTTGGTTTTAGAATTTAGAGTATATGCCTATGTGGTTATTTGGATTTGTAATTTTTTGCTTTTGAATTTGGTTATTTTGGATTTGTAATGTCTTTGAGTATTTGATTATTTGGATTTGTTTGGTTTTGGAATTTGGAGTATGTGGATTTGTTTGGTTTTGGAATTTAGAATATGTTTGGATTTGTAATTTTTTGGTTTTGAATTTGGTTATTTGGATTTCAAAAATTAGATTTGGATTTGGTTATGTTTGTGTTTTGGATTTGTAATTTTGTATTTAGATTTGTTAATTTTGTACCAAAGGACAAAAGGCTCAAAAAGTATTAAATTTTTTTCTTGAAAAAATTAAAACCTGTACAAAAAATGGCCCAAAAACGGTATAAACTTGGCCCAAAACTGGTGTAAACATAGCCCAAAACCGGTTTTAACCCAGCCCAAAACCGGTCTAAACCCGGCCCAAAACCGGAATTCGAAAGCGGTTTCAAACTGCCGGTTATAACCGCTAACCGGCGGTTATAAAAATAACCGCCTCCGCCTAGGCGGTTAGCGGTTGGTAAAATAAAAATAACCGCTAGGCGGTTAGCGGTTTTAGCTAATAACTACCGGTTATAACCGCTTGTACACCCCTAATCCTAGCACAAGCATGACTCATTTTATGGTGTACGGTGCTTACTTCCTCGTTGCGACCAAATCTCAACTTGAAGAATCTCTAAGACAATAATTAAGAAAAAAATAGTTATTTTCTTTGTCACATTATTTATAGTAACATTACCTCAAACATTTTCCCTCGTACTCGAATAAACTCCCTTTACAACTTTTATATTCTATCAAAAAGCCATGCCCTAAAAAGGGAAAAGAAAAACAAACTTCTCTTTCCTAGCTTCACTTGGATTATTCGCTGGTGCACTTAAATTGACAAATACATTCTCAATATGACTTTTTTATAGGAAAAATTATAGTTTACCCCCAAACTGTCAGCTGTTTTACAAGTAGCATTATATCATAAACTGTCAATGCTTAGATTCTGACTTCCAAACTATCAAAAAGTTCTAAAAATGTCAATTTTGCCAACATATACCTATAATACCCCTGTCACGTGTCATTTTTAATTAAAAAATAATCATATAAATTAAAAAATTAAAAATTAAAAAAAAATTAAAAAAAAAAAAAATGCAGAGCATTCTATTCCGTATCAGGCTTCCATCCTGTTAAAAAGAAAAAAGAAACAGTAATATCAAAGCACCGTCTACTCCCTCTTCTGTCCTCTTTGGCTGAATTTGATGATGAAGAGAGGGAAGCTCTTCAGAAAATCATTGAGCAATCTCATTTCTCATCATCATCACTCTAAGAACGCCGCACCTGCTACCTCCGGTATACAAGAATACAAATTCTCTAGCTTGCAGCAACAACCTTGCTCCTGTTTTTTTCCCCGTGCCAAAGCGTAAACACCATTACTTCCCCTGCATCAATGACCATCAGGTTATAGAGGAAGAAGAACCTCAAGAGCCCGAGGCCATTACTTTAATTTACAAAAACGAATAACTGCATGCTGCTGATTTGGAGACCCAGATGATTTGGAGAGTGTGACTGCTCTTCAAGGACACGAAGAAGACAATATATGAATAAATATACACACAACAGAACATGTAGAAGACAACATATAAAAACGTGGGATGGCCTCTATCATGCTCTGTTTTTGGACGACGAAACAGAGGATGTGGAGAACGTATTTTTAACTTCTTCCAAAATCCAACTTCTTTCTAACTTATTTTTCCTTTATTATTTAAACAATATATTATCAATTTTCTTGTAACATTGTCCGCTCCCCTCCGTTGGATCTTCGCGGGGCGGACATCGCCGAGTCGTCCAGCAACACTTGGAACTGCAGCAGAGTAACCGGGCCGGTGGCGGGGCCCAGGCCGAGCTCCATGTAGTTCCCGACGTCGTACTCGGACCAGGTGCTGGAAAATGTGCTCCAGTTCCTGAGCACACGGTGGGACCGAAACGCAGCGTCATTGGTGTGCAAGTCGTGGTGTCGCGTGGAGGCGCTGACCCGATCCGAGCTCTTCATCGGGAATTGCTACGCGGAGTCGCCCCGTCGAGCCACGGCCCGACTTCAACCTGATGCCGCTGGATTGGGGGGCCCCACTTCGCGCCCTGGGTGAACGCCATGGCCGCTGCCTACCCGTGGCTAGTGAAGGTGTACCTGAAGCGCATGTCCGTCTCCGAGGACGATTTGATTTTTAATTTTTTTAGTTTTTTTTTAGTTTTATTAATTTTTAATTGAAAAAGACAGTAGCAACGATATTTTAGGTATATTTCTAAGAACCGGACATTTTTAAAACTTTTTGGTAGTTTGGGGACTAGAGTCCAAGCGTTGACCGTTCGTAAAACTATTTGCAAAGCAGCTGACAGTTTGAATGGCTAAACTATAATTTTTTCTTTTTATAACATAAGTTCAGTGCAGCCACTGTACTAATGCACCCCAGCCGCAAGTTAAGGATCATAGCAATGAAGGCCCTAGCCTAGTGACATTTTTGTTTGTTACCATGGAGGACCCCGTTCAAACCAGGGGCAGAGTCGGGGGGTCGAGAAGGGGCAAGCAGACTCTGGGGGGTCGAGAAGGGGCAAGCAGCAGACAACATTTCACTATTTCAATTTGTGTATATATATATTTTACTGTTTTAGTTTCAGAATTACAAGAAAGTTAGGTTTAGAAGTAAGTTTCATGAAGATGAAGATTCAAACGGTGCGTTTGAGCTTTAGTGTTTTAGTTGTTATTAAACGTCCCGTTTCATTAAAGGACACTAAAGGTGCGTTTGGGATTGCGATTTCGCAGACAATAAGTGCGATTTTAAACCAAATCGCAGAATATAAATCGTTTGGGAGCTGCGTTTTTAAAAATTACGATTTGAAAACGTAGAAAATCTGTTTTTTCAAATCACAGGTAAGATGGTGCTTTTTTGAAAACGCGGAATTTTAAAAGCAAAATTGCGATTTTGCCAAACTCATAACTGCGTTTTTAAAAATCACTTTTTTCAAATTGCACATTTTAAAATTGTTATTTTAAATATCACTTTTTGAAATTGAAAACCCAAACTGCCTCTGACCCGTAAAGACGAAAAAGCGCTCAATTTCAAACTTTCAGCATGAGTAATGTGGGTCCGTTTCATACGGAAAGGAGTTTAAAAAGTTTAGAACCTTTTTTCCTAAGCTGTCCCTGCTTTTGACTTTTTTGACTTTTCTTTTTTGTCTTCTTCGTTTTTTTAGTCTTAAGTAAGGCTTGAATAATAGTTTGAAAAAAAAAAAAAAAAAGGCTTGAATAATAGAGTTACCCGGCCAACTATTTATCCGTTGGGTAAATTTAACAAATTTTTGAAAATGTGATAATTATGGTAATATACATAAATAATTTAAAAAAGAAAAACGCATGATTTGAGAACTAATTTATGTTTTTTCTTTTCTTTTTTTGTTATGCTTATAGCTAATGCAAAATATAAATTACATTTAGGCGATAGTTAATTAAATTATTTATGAATTTTGTTAGTTATATTTTGTTAATATTTGTAATCAATTTTTTGTTTTTTTAGAAACTCTTATAATTTTGCGATTCATTGAAAGGCGCAACCCAGAGAACACACGAGAGAGACACCTGGCTAGAAGTAGAAAAAAAATCTAAAAAAACATGACAGCTCGAGATACTAAAATCCGAGGCAGTAGGGGTGACCACCAACTGTGATTAAGCTAAACATACTATAAATATTAGAGCAAAAGCAAAAGCATCAATGATAACAAAAAAAGTCGGTACCCTTCACAATCGACACCAATGGCCTAGTCACCACAGCCACTCAACCAAAAATTTTGCATATCTTCAGTTCTTGTCGTCCTGCAAACACTTTAAAAAGATTGATTAATATATATATATATATATATATATATATATATACTCCATTTCATTGTTTACTCAAAGTTCTTTAACCATGATAAACATGTCAAAGAAGGTTTACTAACTCAAAGTTCTAAAATCGAAAAGTCTTGAGGTCTTAATGTAATACAAGGTAGGTTTAATAAATCAAAATTCTTCAACCGAAAATTGTCTGAATGTCATAATATAATACAAACCAAATTCGTTCGATTATGCGGGCGGAAATACAACCCAAATGGACACTACAAAAAAATACCCAACTACACAGTTATTCCAAATCTCCTTCAAATGTTGTCTTAGCTTGATTTACCCCCAGTGAAGCTACATTCAGACGACTTAATAAGAATAGATTTTTATATCATGATCAATAAGATTTATAACTATTATTTAACGTGTGTGTGTTTTGAAAATAAGATTTCTAACAATTACTTCTTGTGTGTGTGTTGAAAAAATAAAGGGTAGAGAAATATTCTTTAACCCTCCAAGACGTGACATTATCATCTCAATACTGGCCTGGAGATTTTTCGTTAATTCTACCAGCTTAGCTTGTTTATTTTTTGTTTCAGTCAACTCACTCTTAGTCTCTTGTAATTCGCTCTAGATCTCTTTTAGGTCATTCTGCATCTCTTCCAGCTTATTCTCGGTCTCATGTTGTGTTATTATGTATGATTCATGGTTGTAAAACTGGGTGGATGAACGTGTCTGAGATGAACTTAAAGGGGTAGGTATGACTCCACACCCCATTCCTCTTACGTGACCTAAGCATCGGCCCCTTAACACTTTTTTCATTATTTCTATTTGTTTTTCTTCTTCTGTAATTTCCCCTTCCGTGGTGTTATCATCGCCCTCGTTGTTTACTAATTCATGCATCTCATTCTGCACAAGCCATACATTCATGTATCAAAACATACCCTTAATATTATTCATTAATAAAAATAACGATCACATAAAAAATATTTCATTTACTCACATATAAACCCTCAACTATTGGGTTCCTAAAAGAGCCATTTTTCTTCGTACGGGTATTCCTATAAAGATCAATAGGTTTGGGAGGCTTTCAATTTTTTTTTTCCTACACATAATTAACGTATACACTAAATAATGTAACTTTGATAATCTTATGCTATAAATTTCTTACACTTTTGTATACTACATTAACGAATGAGCAAGTGCCCGCCGAGTGAGCCGTATAAAGTTTGCTTCTATTCTTTTTGTTCATTTCCAATCATTTTTTAGGAATTTCAACCAACAAAAGCAAAAACATTATTCATAAAGATTTCTTACAACTATATGCAAATCGTATAAAATTTAATTTTATTGTCAATTTAATCAAGTTTATTTACCACCCATGAATCCGCATCAAATGAGTCACGTATTGATTTTAAAGCATTGGGATGGATATCGTTCAGGTGTTTTTCCCTTGCAGCAGCCTTAGCCATGGCCATCGCTCCGGCATCATCTACAACAACACTTTGAAAATGTATTTTGTACTTGTTCTTATACAATTTGGTGCGAATCCTAGCATAGGCACGACTCATTTTATGGTATACGGCGCTTACTTCCTCGTTGCGACCAAATCTCAGCTTGAAGAATCCCTGAGACAATAATTAAGAGAAAAATGATTATTTTCTTTGTCATGTTATTTATAGTAATATTACCTTAAACATTATTCCCCATACCTGAATATGCTCAGCTACCTTATTCTTTTGTTCATCTGGCACCAAGGTCCAATAATCATGATGCAGTTTTCACATGAAACGAATAATCTCACCGATTTTGATGTTATGATGTTAATGATTTTCGTGCTTAGAGATACTTGTATGCTTGTGTTTCCCCAAAGCGGTGGAATGCTTGTATACGAGTATAACTGAGTCACTTATATATGAGTATATAATATAATAAGACTCCTCATGTTTACGTGTACTTGTGTTTACTCTTATCAGCTACGAAATGTTTTTAAAACAGAAGCATTATGTTAATAGTAGCTGTTACTGTAAACATACGATAAAAATAAAAAGAATTGGCTCATTGTGAAAACTAGTGTGTATTATACTACTAGTTGATGAACTCATACTTTCACTTATGCAAACATGGCTACCACCACGATCGTGTAGATGTTGGTGCTTTAGCTGTAGGTACCGTTGACGTTGATGAGGACCCTGTGGTGCTATACTTGGGATACTACAACTGAAGCCTATCGCAACAGTTGTAGGTGTTGGACTTGAGGATAATCTGTATTTTGTGTAGACATTTTGTATATGGCTTGTATCACATGTGACACGTGTTTTGTACGGGCATTCTTTTGATGTAATTAATGTTTTAATTAAAACTTTAAACAGATAGACAATGTATGGCTCAGTTGCTGTAATTAACACTTGTTAGTTTTATAAGATTTAGTTTCCGCTGCATAGTTATTTGTCTCTGATATATCAAGTACATATTATGGGATGTGTATTTTGAGTTGGCTGGGTGACTAATCATCATGCCACTATGCGATTCCATTTTATATATAAAAATAAATAAATAAATGGGTCATCATAGCAGCTAGTCGCGCAACCACCTCAATCGAATAAGGGTGTCCACACAACCACCATAGCAAGATAGAAGTGATCGCACAGCCACCCCTCTCTTCCGTTGAAGGTGTGCCAGCTACCATGCCTAATAAAAAAAGCTTGTGTTTTTGCAAAATAAGTATATTTAATGTTTGTTGCTTTGAAAACACAAAATATTTTTCAAAAAGTTTACCAAACAATTTTCTTATGTTAACCCAACATGAAATAGTTTTTCAATTAACGTGGATCATGCTAAAAACACTTCTCCACTTTCTATCACACAAAAAACTTCGAATCAAAATACGAAAAACACTTTTCAAAACACTTAACTAAAAAAGTTAAAAAAACAAAATTATAGCAAAAAACAATTAATCTGAGGATATTTGTCAAAGAAAATTTAGTTGTTTCATATGTTTTTCCATCAAGTGAAACGACTAATTTGGATGGAGGGAGCAAACGACTGATTTCCAGTTGCACTGAATTAATGTTTAAGGAGGCAAGTAATATATGAGTTGTAGTTTCTATAAGGAAAGTGTAACTTATTATTATTATTATTTTGAGAAAAGATGGATTAAACATGACGGTAAATTTAGTACATATTACAAAACAAATAGTCTATTAGAACCAACATGGATGGTTCATTTGAAGTATAGTTCGCCCAGACAAAAAATTGCAGAAAGTTAAAAAGGTTTAAGATCCGACACGCCAATCAATGAGAGGATCAACAATCCACCAAGTACTGATGCTACTATTGGAACAACAATATTGTTCTTTTTGCACGAACCAGATCCATCTAGGTTTGGAACAACGGTATTGTTCTCCTTTTTGCACGAACCGGATCCACATAGATTTGGATTGTCAATCACACTAGAAAATTGTAGTGTTGATGGCGTTAGAAGAAGGCATGCAATTAAAAGCCAAAATAATTTTTTGATGTCTCATTAGTAGTTTTAACCCATGCTTTAGGTTTTTTCGTAAAGAAAAAAAGAAAAAAAGAAAAAAAAAAAAAAGAGGCAAAATAATAGTAAGAAATTCAGAAGATAATGAAAAAATAAAAAGCAAAAAGTTCAGAATTTTTTTTTTTGATGTATTTGCTTATTTTGATTTTTTTCACTTTTTCTGAATTTTTATCTTATGATATTTTTATGATTTTGGGGGTGGAAGAGGAAGTTGCAACCCTGATAGTAGTTTCGCCAAAATTATAAGAGTAAACGGAACGTTCATGGTCATTGAAAAAAATCATACCTTAGTGATAATGAACCATTGTCTGATCTTGCAATTAGTTGAGCTGGAACTGAACCGGACAGCTGGTTTCATTCTAAGTTTCTGCATGCAAAGGTAGAATGAACATATTTTTTTTTCCATTTGTTTAACCATGAAATTTGTAGTATGAGTCTTAAAATAAAAAGTAACTTACAAGACCCTCAAGAATTGTAATTGGGACAGGAAATCAGGCACTGATCCGGTTAAGTTATTGTTAGATAGAGTGAATCACTTATATTTAATATTAATTGGGGATAGAAAAATACTATCTTTGGCAATCATCATCGATCATGTTTGTAAATGATGTAATCGATCAAGTAAATTGTGGAAATATACTTACAAATATTGCAACATTACGAGGTTTGATATGTCCGCAGATATCTGTCCAATTAGTCCACTTGAGGACAAGTTCCTGATGAGTAATTTAAGTTTAACAATAATAACTTAAATTAAGAGTTAAGTTGGAAAGTCATAAAGGTTATACGAAGGGATAGACTTACAAGGATGTGATTCTAGGAGGAGTATTAGCATCAAAGCTACAATTTAGACCATCCCACGAGTATGCTTTAGGGGCACACGGATCTCCTTGCCAAATTCTCTTTATTCCATACGTTGACTTAATTTTTGCGATGGCATTAACTAAATTTCATAACATGCATCCCAGTCAATCAAATATACGCGAACTTGGACATATAGTGAAAAGCATAGATATTTCAATTGGAACAACGTACGTACCATCTTCTTGGTCTGTCTCTGATTGCAAAAAATATTTCACTGAGTATATTTCAAATGCATTGAGGATGGGTGGAAGTGTTGATTTTTCAGTTTTGACGAGTAAAAACTCATAATTGCCTGATCCACTTATGGCCGATGTGCTATACAGAGTGACTGTAGATAAGTAATCAGGAACAAAGGGTCCATACCAGTACTTCCCGTTGAGGGTAGCGTTGAATGATCTGGACTGGTTGGCTTCGAGCTTTACAACTTCAGCAAAGTGCATGTAGACATAATATTCGGTACTCGCATTATCTGAGTCCAAATTGAACGCCCCCAAGGGAGCGCTACCATTTAAAGGTGTGACGGCAGTACTCATGACAACAGATGGTGCTTGGTAATCATTGTGACTTTGGGTGTCAACGGTAAGATTGGTGCTTAAATTTGTCCACCTAAAGTAGTTTAAGGACTCCCAATAGCGATCATGAACATCATCTGGATACCAAATAATTTACATCGATCACAATTAACAAGTACTGAAAATGATTAATTGTTTTTAGTAATGCAGATGATTTGATCATATATATCATATAAAATGACTCACCTGTATCCTTCATCTGATCCAACATCTACCCGCCAAAAGAGTGCCAATGATCCAGATTCTGTGACATGGCCCCTGTTTACGAGACAGAGATGTAGATAATTTCGAGACGGGACATGTATGAGCTCCTTGAAGATACTAATCGATGAATTATCCACTCTGACTGTCTCCCAGATATTTTCTCCAAGATACAGATCGAATTCTGGTAAATTACCTTTTCCATCATAATTTCCATGCAAGAATCCTGCTCGTATCAAATATTTAGTGCTTCCTGTGACGTTTATGCTGTAACAGTTGCGGTTTCCTTGAGGAAAGCTTCTGAGCTTCCATACGGATTGTTGAACGGTAGCTTTAAATTCAGGTGATATGCTCGTACTTGTACCTGTGTCTATGAAGGTCGCATCTGAAATGTAAATTATGCCTGTTGAACCCTCCGTGAAGCTAGAATTCGATGGTAACCCACAAGCTATGCTTATGAATCCTGCAGGGACATACAGATAATTATAAGACAGAATAATCCCTTAGCTATATATTCGCTAAACCAAAGCCAAACTGATCATATTCATACCTGATTGGTCCTGGGCACGAACCACAAGTAGAAGAGCCAAACCAGCGAGCAATGCAAAGATGAAATGTTTGAAATTGAACCCCATCGTCATCGATCTAAGCTTCATCTTCTTTATTCGAACATGTTTTCCCCCATGCTATGCTTTATACTGCAAAAGTATAGTACTGTTACTCTGTTAGTAAACAGAACAATTTTAGCAACAATCAAAAGATTTTCTTTTGTTCTTTTTTTTTTCCTGACCAAGTCAATTGTCCTCGTTACTTGAAGCAGAGGTTGGCGAACAGTGATGGTAGAACTATGGAGATGGAATCAATGTTTTACACGATATAGGAGCAACTAGATGATCATTTGCTCTTTAGATGATCATTTGCTCTTTAGGAGCATTCTTTTCCTCAATTTACTCTTGAAGTTGTTCAATCTATGTTCATTGAGATTGACTTGAATTTGGATTGCAGAAAGTGAGGATGGGAGAGTAGTTAGGGAGTTTGCAGTATTGCTGGATGCTTGTGAAGCTCATCTCGACAAGTTGAGATCCCCATACTTTTAGCATCAGAGAGTGGTTTTATGATGAAGTGTAATAAAAAAAAACAAATGATGTCTTGGTTTTTCGGAGTGGCAATACAGCTTGGGATGTAGATGACCACCATCGGGATGAAAATGAACTAGACAACTTAATTGAAGATCAAAAGAACATCTACATTTGCTCATGAAGAAGATGAAACTTCCTCCGAGTGAAGATGAACCATAGCAAAAACTTAATTGAAGATCAAGGCAACGTTGCAATGTATTTTGTTGTGTTTTGACACTGTTTTGTTCTGCTTTTTTTCTTTTTTGTTCTGTAATGTTTTACCTCCTTGCAAAGGCAACATTGAGCCCAAAATTATCAAAGTCTGGTTTTAGAACCGCAAGTAGACGTGTGAATATGTTCAAGATGAAATCACGTTCACTTTGTCATTGTTAATTAATTTATTTCTCTTCGTAGTGGATTTTCTTTGAACCTCAAACTCCATTTTTTGTGGAAGACCGTATGGACAACCCCAAGATATACACATGTTTTAGGCTTTATTGACCTGATTACCTGAGATTGGATATGCAAGAATGCGGTGCTTTGTAAATCTTCATTCTTCTTTGCTTAAGGTTTGAGTTTTATACAATTATGCCTTGGGCTATTGCAAAACAAATTTTACAATATTTTTATTCAAATTTCAAGCCTGTTTCTTCTTTTTAGTCTTTACTATATTATTCTTAATGGAATTGGACTCACTTCATGAGCAAAAATACATGTAAGAGTCTCAATAGAATTAGAGGTCCACCATTATTACATTCCTCAATTTCTTCCTAGCACTGACATTAATATCAGCCTACCAATTTAGCATGACAATGGGCGGTTTCGCCACCTTAAGAGCAAATATAAAGATTACCAAAGTGGACACCTGTTCAAGCTGTCATTTGTAAAAATACAGGAAGAGGTCCGATTTGAGAGGACGCATTCACAGCAACATCAAACTTTCCACAAATCAAATTTTATTATAAGTTGGAAACACAAACTTTCTACAAACCTTTGCTATAAAGCACTCAAGTTTGAAACAACTGGGCCTTCCGCTGCATAAAGAAGCATACACTAAACAAAAAACGTCCTACCTTAACACAAGCTAGCAGGCTACTATTACAAAATAGAACAGATCAGGTGTAACTATACAAACCTGCACCTATACCAAAAAAAAATTGCATTTTGTGCATTTGGTCATTCATCCATAATTACATCCACTCTATCCCACCAATCATGTAGTTCTCAAATTACATTCTCTGCGTAAATAACAACCAACATATAGTTTTGAGATCCCTTGATATACTAGAAACAATAACCAATAGCTTGTATTCCAACAGCCCAACAAGAATGACACATCATAAGAGAATATCGTTCAACGTATTCCAGCATTAATATCACCTGAAACATGTAAGATAACATTAGGCAATAGAAACAATGGAATATCAACTTTGCTACATAAGAGGTCCAAACAGTTTATACAAGATCAAACTGACTTAATTTTTAGTTTTCTTTTTTACTTTTTTCAGGTAAGCCATAGCTAAAAGTAAGAAACACAAACATCTACATATCTCAGAATTAAGAGATGTTTCGAACTGCACGGGCTAGGGGCGTTACAAAAGGGGTCCAGAAAGGCAAATCCAATAAATATTCCTTCACTCTCATCAAAGAAAGGAGCAAATGGAAAGTGGAAAAAGTTCTGGGACATAGTGTAACAAATGAAAAGATAAGTTTATATAATTCAAGGAATTCAAGTTTAACCTAAAACAATCAGGCAATCAGCTCACAACAAAATTTAGAAAGAATGTAGAAGGTACCATTAAGTGAAATTTTGTAAACAAATAAAAGAAAAACATTCTAGTTAGTTTATCACTTGCGCACGTTCAATGAATTTTCCCAGGTTTTGGATTTCCATTATTGCCAGAATCAACTCTTTATTCTCGTCCAGGTACTGCACCAAGCATACAAACATCAAATTCTTATAAAGGTAGCATGCCATCAAATCAACTAATTTTTCAGTTCAAACAAATTCAACTTGCAACCGAAACATGTCTGTCCCGCCTTAATTCATGATCAAGTCCTAAATGACATGCATAAAAGCAACAATAGTTCAAGCTTGCCATAGTCAAAACCATTCCTGGTACTTAAAACAAGGGAAGAAACAACACTCTTCACAACATGTTAATATACGAAAGCCCACCACTGGTGCATACCACATTCTACTGAAAACAAATGCAAATAAAAACATCAAAGGAAGTATCAGGTACATATTCCTGTAAGATGCAAACACAAATTCCTGTAAGATGAATCGCAAGACACTTGCAAAACTTGGGGAAAATTGCTGCTTCTAATGTAAGCATATGCATTGAGATAACCATGTTTATATGTGAAAATGCACTACTTGATCAACTTATGGTGCCATTTTTTATGCATCAATCATATGATCCTATAAATCACAACCACAGGGCATAGTTCAATGAAATATACATTACCACAAATTACCCTTTGTCATCAAAATGCAATTGATCGAACTGCCTAAGAAACAGTGTCCGGCCCTCAAGGAAAGATGTTAGATTTCACTTACACAATGTATCAAACACTTCAGGATCAATTTAATGTTTTATGCATTACCATGTCAACCCAAAAAAAAAAAGTAGATTACTTATTAAAATAACTACCCACAAACAAAAATAAACAGGACTAATCAAATTTCAATATAAAAGCCAATTGGGTTCTAAGTTTTCTTACGCTTCTTCTATCATATTGCATGGTATACCAAAGACACCCTCTATACAAATATGCACACATTTTACACATACATAAATATGCACTTATATACCCACACCACACACACACAAA
The DNA here is from genome assembly GCF_958979055.1 of Alnus glutinosa. Taxonomy (NCBI): domain Eukaryota; kingdom Viridiplantae; phylum Streptophyta; class Magnoliopsida; order Fagales; family Betulaceae; genus Alnus; species Alnus glutinosa. Next base: position 11,224,615 of record NC_084888.1, on the reverse strand, counting down.
AGACTTATGCGTACCTTTTGACTTTGCTCAATTGTGATATTAGCAGTGAGAGCACCATTCAACAGTTGTGGTGACTGCTGCATCTCCAGAAACTAGTCCGGCTCTGGAGAGAGAGATCCGGCTATGGAGAGATAGAGATCCGGCTGTGGAGATAGAGAGATCCGGCGAGAGAGGCATCCGGCTATGGAGAGAGAGAGAGAGAGATCCGGCGAGAGAGACTGACCGTAGAGAGATTCGGGAACGGCGGCCTACTCGGGGTGGTTGGCATGGTCGTGGGTGACAGTGTTCCGTGCTATTTGTGGCCAGCGTTGGGCAGTGTTGGGCGGGGGAAAGGGAAGATGGAGATGACGAGAAGGATTTTTGGGTGAAAACCAAATCTGAGGTCGCCGGAGGTTGAGTCGGCGTGGTCACTGGTGCTTGGAGGTTGCTGCGATGCGTGGGCGGCGGTGGGCTGAGGGTTTGGGTTGGGAGATTTTGAAAGTTTTGGGGCAAAATTTTTCTGAAATGGAAGGAGAGTGGACAGGAATCTCGTTTTCAGGAAGTTTCCTGATTTTTTTTTTTCTTTTTAAGCTGACGCGAATGAATAATAAACAAGCCCCTAAAACCATAAGATTTCAGTTATGCCGGAACCATAGGATTCCAGTAAAAAATTTATAAAACTTGGTGAGATGACTCGTAAAAGAGGGACCGTAGGATCCCAATCAACACGCTAATACGGACCGTAGGATCTATCACGAGATGAGTGCTTTAAAGATATAATTAAAATTCTGCATATAAAATTGTCATGCCATTTCTTTATTTATTTATATATACTTATACATATTCAATCTATAACTATGACTTGCAACCATAGGCCATAAATTGTATATATATATTTATATATAATCTTTATTTTATTTTATTCTATTTCATTATGTTGCATTTCATAAATGAATCAGCATTCATAATATTATTGAAAACAGTTGACTCACTTAGGTATTTTTGTATTATTGTTTCTATCTGTATTGTTTATTAATACAGGATTTGATGATGAAGAGTATCAGGACTATTCAGATGCTTAGATGGATATGAGTAGCAGTCTTTTGAGGTTAGGTTACCTCTTGTGTTGTGGTCTCTTGGATATGATAGACTGCCCTGCTTAGTCTATCCTTTCATGTACATATGTCAAACTCTTTTTATATGTCTCTTTGATGCTATAATATTTTGGTATTACTAATACTTTATTAAGTGCCGCTTGTGGCACGTATGTTATTATTTGAGATATATTTATATTATCAGAACAAATGTTATTATTTTATATATTGAGGTTATTCAGTCAGCTCTGATCTGTCACTGTAAAGAAAAAAATATATATATATAGATATATTCCGCTGCCAATATTTAACTCTGATGATGTCGTAATATCACATGAAAATTGAAATTTTCACTTACGCCTTTTTGTAAAAGGCGGGACGTTATACTGCGTAGCACAGATTTAGAGTGCATTGTTGACAGAACTGAACCAAGCCCTCCTAAATGTCTGGTTGATGATAATGGGAAGGAAGTTGTCAATCCAGGCTTTGTCATCTGGAGCAAAAAGGATCAAACTATCCTTAGCTGGATCAACATTACCTTGTCCAAGAAGGTCCTATCCACTATCTATGGCTCGACACTTCCAAGCAGGTATGGTCAGCATTGACAAGCCAATTTGCCAATCAGTATAAGTCTTGCATTGCTAACCTCAAAAAGCGATTGCAGAGCCTCCATCAAGGTTCCAAGACCTGTTCCGATTACATTCAATCTACCAAGGCATGTTCAGATCAATTGGCAGCTGTTGGTAAGCCTATTCATGATGAGGATTTAATCACCTATCTCAGTAATGGTGTTAATCCCTCTTTCAACAGCTTTATCATCTCCTTTTCTCTTATGACTCGAGAGAAACAAGTTAGCTTTGAAGATTTTTAAGATGATTTCTTGAACCACAAGAATCAGCAACTACAATTACAGACACCACCACCTTTGCTATATTCAACCAGAAGCAAGGTAGTCGTAACTTCCATCCCAAGCATAGGAGCCAGCAATCTCCAAAGTTCTCCCCCAAAAACTTTCCATTCAAACCTATTGCTTCAGCCAATGCTCCTACCCCTCGATATCATGTTGTTACTCCTCCAACTAGGTACTCTGCTCCAACTAAATACTATGCTCCATGTCCACTGCCTGCAGTAGCCCAAGGAACTCCATTCAACACTAGTACTAGAGTCCCATGTCAAATATGTGAGAAAATCAACCACGAAGCTCTTGATTGCTATAATAGGATAAAAAATGGTATGCTAACAGTGCTAACAATACACACATCACCCATGATTTGGAGAATCTCAACGTATAGCAAACTTTTCAGAACAGTGACCTGTTGCCATGAAATGGAGCTGCTCTCACTATAGCAAACTCTGGTTCTACTGCTCATCACTCCTAATTCTATTTTTCATCTCCATAATGTGTTACATTGTCCTAAGGTTACTGCAAACCTTGTGTCCATTCAAAGATTTTGTTTGTACAATGCCTGCTATTTTATCTTGACCGCAGCTCACTTCTATATTATTAATATGCAGACCCAAACAATCCTTTTGGAGGGGAAGAGTGACAATGACATGTATCATCTACGGCTTGGCAAGAAGTTCAATCAAGGCAACATGGCATTCGCTGCCATGATAAGAATAAAAACATCTTCAATGATGTGGCACTTTAGATTAGGTCACCCTTCTTCTAATGTTGTAACTCGAGTTATTTGAGATAATAAGTTGCATTTTTCTATTCCTGATTTTAATAAAAGTATCATTTGTGTCTCATGTTAGTTGGGGAAAAGTAAGAAACAACCATTCTCTGCATCTAATCGCATTTCTGATCATCCTCTCCATTTGATTCACACAGATATCTGGACTTCTCCTTTTCAATCCGTAAGTGGGTATAGGTATTATGTGGTGTTTGTCGATGATTACTCAAGGTTTACATGGATATGTCCCTTGCGCGCCAAATCTGAAATATTTGATACCTTTTTGAAGTTCAAACTTATTGTGGAAAACCAATTTTGCACAACAATCATACAATTGCAATCAGATGGAGGAAGTGAATACACTTCACTTCATTTTGACCGATTTCACACACATTTAAAGCGATTCTAAATGTTAACCCCACATGAATCACAAAATACATTTCAAAAAGTTGACCAAACAATTTTCTTTGTTAACCCTATATGAAATACTATTTAAAATGTTGATCATACTAAAACCACTTTCACACAATTTTTTTTTTTTAATTTTCAAATAAAAAAAAAATTCAAAACACAACCAAAAAAATTGAGATAAAAAATTTATAGTTACAAAAAAAAAAAAAAAAGATTGAGGATATTTGTCAAAGAAAATTTTGTTACTTCATATGTTTTGCCATCAAGTTAAACGGGTAATTTGGATGGAGGGAGCAAACTGACATCTAGAGTTTAAAAAAGGTTTTGAGTTGCACTAAATTAAAGTTTAAGGAGGTAAGTAATATATGAGTAGTACTAGTGAGAGGAAAGTGTAACTTATTAATTCTTTGTTTTTTTTCTTAGAAAAGATGGGTTAACAATGATGAACAATTTAGTACATATTACAAACAAAATAGTCCATTAGAACCATCTTGGATGATTCATTTGAAGTACATATAGTATGAACTGACTTGAAATTACAAAAAGTACAAAAGGTTCAAGATTCAACACGCTAGATTTCAATTTTGGACAATGTTTTACCGTGCGAAAGGAATGAGTTCAGAAGTAAGATTCATGTTGATCATTTCAATTGAATATGTTGATTCGCCCTCATGGCCCTCTTTAGTGCAAGCTAGTTCAGTTGCCAAAGACTCCTTTAGTTCGGCCACTACCTGACTCATGTTTGGCCTTTTAGCAGAAGTTGGAGATACACATGCCATTGCTATTTCGACAGCTTTCCATGCAGAGTTGATGTTGAAATTTTCACGCAACCTTGTATCAACAATACTTTTTATATCCCCTTTTGCAAGCATTAAACTCACCCATTGACTTATGTGAGTCATTTCCTGGGATTTTTGAATTGCAGGCCGACTAGTGATTATCTCTAACAGAACAACTCCAAAGCTATACACATCACTCTTCTCGGTTAACCAGCTTGATATGTAGTACCTGCAAGTCAAAGCATATAATGTTATTTTTTCATATTTGTAGCAAATTTATTAAGAGTTTTAATTGTCTCATGAATCAAAATAAACAAGTCATGTAAGGTCAAAATCCAATACATTTCGTCTTTCTTGCTGGCATATCATTTGTATTTAATTTTCATTTCATAATGGGTCCCATCTTTGTGGAATATAAATGTCAATCTTTTATGGGCAAACAAAATGAATTTTTAAGATGATCGCAAGTAAAAGAAATAATAACATAAAATACTCACTCAGGGTCTAGGTATCCAGGGGTACCAGCAACAATGGTTGACACATGACTGCCACCATCAATGGGGAAAATTTTGGATAGCCCAAAATCAGCTAATTTGGCATGGAAATTTTCATTTAACAAGATGTTTGTGGACTTTACATCTCTGTGACTTATAGGTGGTCTGCAACCATGGTGCAGATACTCCAATCCTACAAATTCATAACCACATCATTGATAGAAAAAAAAAAAAACAAAACAAAAAACAAAAAACAAAAAAAAGAAATAAAAGAAAAGAAAAGAAAAGAGGACGTTGTAAAAAGTAAGAATTATGGAAATCAACTCATTGCTAACCTTGTGCTGCATCTATCGCTATTTGAAGTCTATCTTCCCAATTCAAGATTTTTGCCTTCTCGCCTGCATCGATCGTAAATAAATTGCCTAAACTTTGATTTGTTTGGTTATTCAAATTAAATTAATGCTGATCATGTAGATGTACGAAAAGTTTTCAAATTCAAAAATTAAATCTAAAAATTTTCTTCTCTAAGCTGGAGGATATATAAGATTTATTACGATGAAATATGAAGGACTTGTTGCTTAATATTTCAATTATGGCCAAACCTGAAAGATGTGCTTCTAAGTCTCCGTTAGCCATGTACTCATAAATAAGCCCCATGTTAGTTCCTTCATAGCAATACCCAACAAGAGTTGTTAAGTTTCTATGATGAACTCTCATAAGAAGTTTAACCTGCAATTACAAATTATCAACTTAATTTTAAGCTACCCATGACCATGAGACCGGCCATATGTATATCAATGAGTTTAAATTTTTTACATGCCTCTGATTGAAATTGCTGAAACCCTTGAACTGATGATGGAGAGAGAATCTTCACAGCTACTTGAGTGTCATTTATCCTGCCACGGTAAACTGTTCCAAATCCACCCTTTCCAATAATCATCTCAAAGTTGTTGGTAATTTTTAAGAGTTCGGTATATGTAAATTGTCGTTGTATTGACTCCAATGATGCATTTTGAATTTTGGATTCAGTATCTACCGTCGCATCTGAAAAGATGATCATGATGAGCGTAACCCACTTTATCTAAGTAGAATTTTTTTCTTTGTTAATCTCAATATGAATCTTATAATTTAAATCTTCACCTTTAGTGTTTTCTTGTTGTTTTCTCCTTCCAAGTCTCGACAAGATAGCAGCAATTATCAATGAGAGAATCAACAATCCACCAAGTGATGCTGCTATTGGAACAACAATACTGCTTTTCTTCTTTTTACACGAACCAGATCGACATAGATTTGGATTGTCATCCACACTAGAAATGATAGTGTTGATCATGGCGTTAAAAAAAGGCATGAAATTAAAAGTGAAAATAATTTTTTGATGGATCATTAGTAGATATTGTAACTCATGATTTAGGTTTTTTGCATGTAACCATTTTATGAAATTTGGAATTAACAAAATTTATAGGGGGAAACTGCATGCATTTACCTCTTCTAATAACTAATACTCTCTTTGAAATGTCCATGTTTTAATTTTTACAATCTACCATTAGGATTGCAATCTCTCCATTCCGCACCCAAAATGACAAAAATACTTTAAGATAAAAACAATTCATAAAAAAAAAAAAAAAAAAAAAGGAAAAAAGGAAAAAAAAAAAAAAAAAAAAAAAAAAAAAAAAAAAGGAAAAAAATTCAGGAAAAAAGAAAAGAAAAGGAATAGACAAAATTTTGAAGAAAATGGAAAAAAAAAAAATGTATTCAGAATTTTTATGTTTTCGTTAATATTTTCTGAACTTTTGACTCTTTTTCTTTTTCTTTTTTTTCTTTTTTTCCCTTTTTTCTGAACTTTTTTTTTTTTTTCCATTTTTTCTGAACTTTTTTCCTTTTGTCATTTTATTTTTTTTCTTAGATTATTTTTATTATTTTCAACGTGGAAGAGGATATTGCAACTCCAATGTTAATTTTTTTTTTTTTTTTGGGAGAAAAGAAATTGCAAAAATCGAAACATTGGAGAAACACTAAAAATATAATGATAATTAGAACAGAGTAAATGTAGTTTTCCTAAAATTATAATAGTAAGGGATTTATGGACGTCTTGGACAAAAATGATACCTTAATGATAATGAATTATTCTCTGATCTTACAATTAGTTCAGCTGGAACTGAACCGGACAACTGATTTCGTTGTAAGTTTCTGCATGCAAATTAAGGTAGAATGAATATTTTTGTTTTCCACTTCTTTAACCATGAAATTTGAAGCATTAATTAGTCTTAAAATAAAAGCAACTTACAAGACCCTCAAGTATATCATTTGAGAGAGGAAATGAGGCACTAGTCCAGTTAAGCTATTGTTTGATAAATCCCTGAAATGAGAGGATCGATATATATATTTAATATTTGTTGGCGTAGAAATCGTTTATTTAATTTGGCAATCATCATCAAATTTCTAAATTAATTATCTAATCATGTAAATTGTCGATACTTACAAATATTTTAACATAACGAGATTTGATATGTCGGCAGATATCTCTCCGACCAATCCACTTGAGGACAAGTTCCTGAGCAATTTTAAAGTTTTACAATAACGTCAATTATTTGTCACAATATATAATTACTTGGAAAGTCATAAAGCTTATACGAAGGCATAGACTTACAGGGATGTGATTCTAGGAGGAGTACTAGTACTATCACCATCTCCGCTACAATCCAGACCGTCCCATGAGTATCCTTTAGGGGCACACGGATCTCCTTGCCAAATTCTCTTTATTCCATATGTTGACTTGATTTTTGTGATGGCATCAACTAAAATTTCATAACATGCATCCCAGTCAGTCAAATATACGCGAACTAGCTAGGACATATATATAGTGAAATGCTTAGATATTTCAATTGGAACAACGTACGTACCATCTTCTTGGTCTGTCTCTGCTGATTGTGAGAAATATTTCACTGAGTATATTTCAAATGCATTGAGGATGGGTGGAAGTGTTGATTTTTCAGTTTTGACGAGTGAAAATTGATAATTGTCTGATCCAGTTATGGCCGATCGGCTAAACACAGTGTTTGTAGATAAGTAATCGGGAACAAGGGGTCCATGCCAGTACTTCCCGTTGAGGGTAACGTTGAATGATCTGGACTGGTTGGCTTCGAGCTTTACAACTTCAGCAAAGTGCATGTAGACATAATATTCGGTACTCGCATTATCTGATTCCCATTGGAACGCCTCCATGGGAGCGTTACCATTTGAAGGTGTGACTGCAGTACTCATGACAACAGATGGCAGTTGGTAATCATTGTGACGTTGGGAGTCAACGATAAGATTGGTGCTTAAATTTGTCCATGAAAAGTCGTTATAGGTCGACGCCCAATAGCGATCATGAACATCGTCTGGATACCTAAATATATAATTTACATCATTTAAATCATGAAAATGATTTATTGGTTTTAGTAATGCAGATGACTTGATCATATATATCATATAAAATGACTCACCTGTATCCTTCATTTGATCCAACATCAAAGCGCTGATAGAGTGCCAATGATCCAGATTCTGTGACATAGGAGGCATTTATCAATGGCCTTAACAATATTGTTGATATAAATGGTGTCCCGAGGCCAATGTTTACGAGACAGAGATGTAGATAATTTCGAGACGGGACATGTATGAGCTCCCTCCAGATACTAATCGATGGATCCTCCACTGTGACCGTCTCCCACGTATTTGCTCCAAGATACAGATCGAATTTTGGTAAATCACCTTTTCCATCATAATTCCCATGCAAGAAGGATACTCCGATCAAATATTTACTGCCTCCTGTGACGTTTATTCTGTAACAATTGCGGTATCCTTGAGGAAAGCTTCGGAGATTCCATACCTGTTGTTGAAAGGTACCTTTGATATCAGGTGATATGCTCTTACTTGTACCTGTGTCTATGAAGGCCGCATCTGAAATGTAAATTATGTTTGTTGTATCGTCCTTGAAGGTAGACTTCGCTGGTAACCCACAAGCTATGCTTATGAAGCCTGTAGGGAGAGATAAGACAGAGTAATCCCTTAGCTATTCAGAGCCAATTAACTGATTAATTATATTCAAAGATTTAGATGATCATAATAAGTACCTGATTGATCCTGGGCATGAACCACAAGTAGAAGAGCCAAACCAGCGAGCAATGCAAAGATGAAATGTTTGAACCCCATCGTCATCGATCTAAGCTTCATCTTCTTTATTCGAACATGTTTTCCCCATGCTATGCTTTATACTGCAAAAGTATAGTAGTACTGTCAGTAAACAGAACAGTTTTAGCAACTTACGCAATCAAAAGATTTTTCTTTTCTTTTTTTCTTTTCTTCCCGACTTCCTGACCAAGTCAATTGTTCTCGTTACTATATAGAAGGATTCACTTGGCAACTGACAGCTCATCAATTGTATAACTTATTTGTTCCAATGATGTTTATTGATCAGCTACCTACAATGTTTACTGACCGTACATACAAAATGCAATATCAGTCAATGTGATTTATCTGATTTATAAATTATAATTAGTTCATTTTGGTATCAAAATAAAGTTAAAAGTATCTATAAGTTATGCCAAAAAAAAAACAATTTACTCTCTAGAGTTAAATTTATTCCACTGACTTAACAGATTTTGCTAGTGTCACATTGGCTTAAATAGGACACATGTCAAACTAACTAAATTGGTGACGATAGAGGTGTTGTTGGCTGGTTAGGTTTTTGGCGGTGATGGAGCGGTCATGTTATGGCGTGGAAATGGAGGAGCAATTAGTTGACCCAATTTGGAGTTCATGGTAGCCAACAATTCTCGAATTTTATGTATATGCGAACCCAATTTTGCCTTATAACATTCAAGTATTTCTTCAAAATTGGAGGGTGATGAAACTATTGCTGGCTATGATACAAAGTTGTTACGAACATAAGTCTGCAACGGAATAGTTAAGGTTCTTAGAGGGATTTGGATTTCACAATGTAAGCGTTGATTTTGATTAATTCTTCTCTGCTTTATTCATAACATAACCACAATTAAATTAATGAGTTATTACAACGTTCTTATGGAAAATTAGAACTGAATCATCAATTAAACAACTCTAATAGAAATACTCTAATAAAAATACATACCTAATATGACTAGGTCATAACAATGTGATATGCGTACTTTTCTTAGAAAATTCCTCTGTTGAAGTACCAATCCAAATTAATTGATGATTTTGCCTATTTGAACTAATGCTCATATTGCATATGTTCTCAGCCTCATCTTCATTAAAAATCTCCATCGCTAATGACATATTCCACCACTTTTAAGTCAATTAATTGATGGTCAACAAAATAGCATTGGATCATAATCACACAGGGCCCAGCGCGATTACTACTTCATGGTCAGGTTTTATGGGGGTTTGAGTTGATCTTATCGTTTATTGGATCATTATCACAGGCCCAGCGCAATTACTACTTCATGGTTAGTGGCCCAGGGTTACGCGTTTTATGGGAATTTTTTCGTTTATACTTGCTTTTGTTGACAATTCCACGTAGAGACCAGTTCAACGTAAACTCTCCTCTCTCAGAACGAATTCATCTAAAAAAATTAAAGAAAATGTCAACCATGGGACCCTACAGCACGATTATGTACTGTAACGTGCCTTAACAAATAAGGCCATAATCACCGGGACCAGCGCTATTACCACTTCATGGTTAGTTCTAAGAAATGGGGAATCTCAATAATACGACAATTGTCCAAGAATTAACCTTTTTGTTATAGGCCTAGCTAGGTCTTTAGATTTTAGAACACGTTCTAAAGAGATAAGATCCACCGCGTTAAAGTTCGTAGATGTGAATTTAAAATTTGGATGGATGGTAAATACAATTTTAATTTTGAGTGATGATATATACAACTTTACTATTTTACAATTATTTTATTTTTACTTATTTTGGCTAGTAAAATTTGATTAGGCTACTAATAACGCTTTTAGAGGTGAAATTGAGATTTAGTACAATTGCCTATCCACTAAATGAAAAATAAAAAAAATAAAAAAAAGTCACAAAAACCCTTTCCGTTTGGGTGTTGAATTTTTGAAATCAGAATTGAATTCTTATTTTGTTTGCGAATTTCGAAGTTTGTCTTTTTAGAAAAAAAAAAAAAAAAAAAAAAAAAAAAAAAAAATTGAATAAAGTATGATTTGTTTTGAAAAAGTAGAATAAAATATAATTTATTTTTAAAAAAGTTGAATAAAATATAATTTGTTTTTGAAAAAATTGAAAAAAAATATGATTTATTTAAAAAAAAAATAGAATCAGAATCATATTCTGTTTCCAAAATTCTGTTACCAAACAGATAACTGAAAAAAGTCGTGGAGTTGTGGTAAGATTTTGTCCTCACATTTGCAATGAAAAAATAAGTCATTTCAATTAATACAAATCTATGACTGATAATCATAAATTGTGTAACAAGTAAAATCTTAATTTATTTAAGCTTGTATATATATAGTAATAACCATATTATTTAATCTTGCATATATATTTAGATAATAATCCAAAACGGTCATTACCTCATATGCGAATACCGGATAATAACCGTAATAATAGAGCGAATGCGAATAATAATCACATGATGCGGATGCGGATACGGATACTTAAAAATAATAACTCCATTAATTATGCACGAGAAAATGTCATTTTACAAGAATATTACTAAATACAGATATTACTAATATCCGCATCCGCGTCCAATTTTCACTCCTAATGGCAGATATTGTATTTGGTCGTGAGTTAGCCACGAGTCGTGACAAATGCAGATTCATTTGGTTTTTTAGTTGAGAATATTGATGGTTTCTTTGCAGGTTTTCTACTACGTACCCACGACAAGTTTGCTTCTCGTCGCAATCTAGTGATTATATATATATATATATATATATATATATATATTTGGATGAATAACTTTTTCATTTAACAACTAAACACAATTACCTAAAAAAACAAAAAAAAAAAAACCTAAACACAATACAACTGAAATTAGCAAAAGAGAAGCTTGTATTTTTTTTTTTTTTTTTTTTTTTTTTTTTTTTTTTTTTTTTAAGAATAATCTCTATTGTGTGATAGTGAAATTTGGATATACAAAGACTTTGGGTTCTTAATGATTTTCTCTCTACTATATTTTGTACTCTATATTTGATAGTGATCACCTTCGCCAATTGGCGCACCTCACATCGAAAGAATCACCTATATCTTGATTTTTTTTGTGTAATTATCTTGTCTTATTTACTGTAATTGTATTCTTATACATATCACCTTAAATTAAAGAATAATTATTTTCTTATAGACAATAAAAATGATTATTTTCAAGTTATCTCATTTTACCTTTTATTTTTAATAAAATTTATTCATTTTTCTAATATAATAACTATTATGCTCGCCAAACGCAAACTTAGGATATAAACCCCGACGAAAAGGATGAGATCTGCTAAAGTATAACAGCTGCCATCAAGGGGAGTGATCCTTACACTCACAATGCACAACAATAACACAATACCAAGGCACAATGGAGTGGGACCTAAACATAGGTCCCACTCCATTGTACCTTGGTGTTGTGTCGTTGTTGTGTAGTGTGAGTGTTTTAATCATTTCCCTTAATGCAAATGACTCGACATCATATAAAATATGGGGCTTGTTATTTGCATTACAGGTGTACAACAGGGGCACAATACCTCCTCACATGAAGGTGGGCTCCACACAATAGGACACACCCCTATGTGAGGGGTATTGTGCTCCTATTATACCCCTGTAGTGCAATAATATTTTTCATAAAATATTACTCACCTGTATGATTTATTGATTATTGATCCATCCAGCATCAACACGCTGAGAGAGTGCCAATCATCCAGAGTCTGTCACATGGGTGGTATTTTTTAATGGCCTTAAACTTTATGGCTGAAATAAATGGTGTCTTGAGACCCGTGTTTACAAGTCAGGTCTATAATTTAAAAAGATGAATGTTAAAACTTTTTCTAGTATTATTCTATACTGATATAACATTATATTTTTTAATAGAAAAATATTAGAGCATCTCTTGTATTCTTTTAGTGGATATTTAGAATGGCATAGATGTAATTAAAAAATTACATCTATGCCATCCAAAAATTACATCTATATCTTTTTGGATGGTATAAATGTAATTTTTTAATCAAAAAAATTACATTTATGCCATTCTAAATGTACTCGAAGAGAACATCAGAAAATACTCTACCATTCATTTTTTTGATGAAAACAAGAGAAAAAAAAATCAAACTGTAATTTTTTTTTTATTAAAAACAGATGTTAACATAGAAAGACCCCTAAAAAAAACACCTAAAAAAAGCTTTAGCATTTCACAATTTAGTAACCGTAGCATTTCTTTATCATTTTTAGTGATCGTACCTTCCGCACAACTATTCTTCATTTATACGTTTTTTTTTTTTATAAACTATGTGTTGTCATACTCAACCCTTTTAAATTACTAATCATTAGCAAATAAAACCTCATTAATTAGTCTAAATCGTTAAAATCTATGGGATCTCAATCACGTGCCATGCATGTACGGTTTATTGGCCAAAGCTAACTATAATAATAATAATAATAACAATATCATAACTAACAAAAATATCAAATAACCTTACAACTTTTTTTATTTTCTTTTTTTTTTTTTTAAAAAAAAAAAAGAAAGATAAAATACATAACAAAGGAGTGGTTCCTAGGTTTGGCCACCCAAATTACTCGAGGGTGGTGATGAGTGCCAAATATTGCATATGTAGACCCCTTAATTTGCATTTACTAAACCTTTAGTTTTGTTATTTTCTAATGTTTTTTGTTAGTTTTGGTATTTTAGTATTTTACAGGTCATTGAGAGAAAACAATAGCTTTATGGTGAAAGAAAGCACACTTTGAGAAGACCTAGATGATGTGGTTATGTTCAATCAAATCAAGGAGAGGACTAAATCGAAATTTCTCTAATTGGAGTCAAAATCGGATTAGAATTCAAATTCTGCACATGTCATAGTATTTTGGCTATAACTTTCAACTCAAATATCCGATTGAAGTGAATCAAGCGGCGTTGGAAAGCTAGCTCAATTTTCTACAAATCCTTATGAAATAGGATTTTCCTAATTCGGACGTTTCCTATGCCAAAAGTGTCTCGCAATAAAATACCGCAAATTTGGACGGATTTGGAGTCCTTTTCCTTCTTGGATTGAGTTTTAAGTCTCCTACTCAAACTAGGAGACTAACCTCCGATTTTTTTAGGAATTCTAGGGCTTCTAGGATTTGTTTTCTCCCTATAAATAGACCTCTAAGCTTCAAGAAAAAGGGTGTGAGGCTATAGCAAAATTTTGGTGTCTTCTTGCAACAATTTTTCTTGTAAGTTCTTTTAATTTTTAATGTTTTCAATTCAAGTTAGCATGTTACTTTTAGCCATGAGAGGCTAAATTCTCAACTAAGGTTGAGGATGAAGCCTCACTTATGATTAGCAACAATATTCTCATGTGATGTAATATTTTCCAATTTTAATGAGTTTGATTTTCAATTGTTTTACTTTAATTCAATTTTGTGGAATGATTCTTGGATATCTTTTGTGATTCAAGGATACATTTGATGATTTGAGATAATTTCACATAATTGATTGCTTGGGTTTTTATTTATCAAAACGTTGGATATTCATTGTGTTTCGTTCTACGGATACATTTGATGATTTGGTTAATACCGGATATCTTTTGTGATTTGTGCAAAGAACGGATTCATTGAATGATTTAATGATTTTTTTGAAGCATAATAGAACATACATAAGATTTGTATGGTGAGAACTTCGGATGTGTATTGATGAACATGAGAATATGTTGCTATGATTTGGTGGGTGTGGATTCCAAAACCTTAGTACCTTTTCTTTTGTTTTATTTTGGTTTTATTTTATTTATGTTTTTTTTTTTTTTTTATCAAAAATCAAACCTTTTTTGGAACTAGGTTAAGATTTAATTAATTTATTCATAAATTTGTTTTCAAGAACACAATTCCCTGTGGGATCGACCTCGCACTTGCAAAACCCTTTTATTGCAAACGATTCGTGCACTTGCGAGTACATTTAAAATTCACATCAAGTTTTTGGCGCCGTTGCCGGGGAATTGTTTGAATTTTTGAAAACTGTTTATTTCTAAATTGATTTTATCTTTCTACTAGTTATAATTAGGATCTTTTTTATTTGCAATTTGTTTTTGTTATTCCTGTTTTTAAATTTTAAATTTTGTTTTATTCCTTGTGCTAATCAAAAAAAAAAAAAAATATAGAATTTTTTGTTTTTGGCCTATTTTGTAGCTTCCGCTCAACTTTCTGCCGTAGCACTATTCGGATACGCCTCTGCTCATAGGCTTCATCAATAAGTTCAGTAGCTGCGGAATTTTGCCAAATTTATTTTTGGTCGATTTTGTGAGTTTTAGTTTTAGTTTATTTTTGGTCAACTTATAAGTTTTTGTTTTTAATTTTTGGTGTGTTAGTTTCTGTTTCTGTGTTAATTTTCATTAGTTATTTTATCTTGTAATAATTTTTTTTTTTCAAAAAAAAAAATAAAATATTGCTAGTGTGGGCTTACGGCATTATCTAAGTATCTAGGCAAGTTCTGGCTAGGAAAGTCTTGGGATTTAAGAGTGTCCGTGTGACCCCCCTCACTTTCCTGGGAACGACCCTAGGTCCTTGGAGAATTCTGTTTCCCCTACTCGCATTTTTCTTTACTAGTTAAATTTTAGTTTATTTCAGTTTTTACATTTTGTTTATGCTTGGGCGACGATCTTTAAATCTGGAACTTACCACTTTTGATCCTGAGATCGAAAGAACAGCTCGAGAGAATCTAAGCTTGCTGAAAAATTCAGAGTCTGAGTCGAAAAAGTCTGTTGAAATGGAAGAACCGCTTAGGAATGGGGATCCACCCAGAACCCTCAGAGAATTATTTGCACCCATCACTATCGACACTCCATCCTGCATAGTGTTGCCTGCTACTAATGCTACTCATTTTGATTTGAAGCCGAGTGTAATTCAAATCCTTCCTACTTTCCATGGTTTAGAGAATGAAGATCCTTACGCTCATGTAAAGGAATTTTTGGAGAGGTGCAACACTTTCAAATTTCAAAATTTCTCAGATGAGTCGGTGCGTCTAAGGCTATTTCCTTTTTCCCTAAGCGGTAGGGCGAAAGCATGGTTACATTCCAACATGCCTGGATCCATCACCTCCTGGGAAATTTTACTGACCAAATTCTACAACAAATTCTTCCCAATCTCGAGGATTAATGAATTTCGTCGAGAAATCAGCAGTTTCAGTCAAGAGGA
This sequence comes from Alnus glutinosa, assembly GCF_958979055.1. Classification (NCBI taxonomy): domain Eukaryota; kingdom Viridiplantae; phylum Streptophyta; class Magnoliopsida; order Fagales; family Betulaceae; genus Alnus; species Alnus glutinosa. The sequence continues at coordinate 11,208,838 of NC_084888.1, read as the reverse complement.
GGACGAGAAATTCTGTAACAGCTGGGAGAGATTTAAAGAGCTAACTATAAAGTGTCCGCCCCATGGTTTTGAAACTTGGAGGCTCATTCAATTTTTCTACAATGGGTTAACTCAATCGGAGTGTTACATGATTGAGTCCATGAATGGTGGCGGGTTCTTGAATTTTACAGGAGAAGAAGCCTACAAGACTCTGGATGAACTGTCCGATAATTCACAACGGTGGGATTTTTCAAGTCGTCGGGGTAAATGTTCCACTACCACCAAGAAGGAAGGACTCTATGGGGTGAAGGACAATGAAGATATCAGGGGGCAACTCAAGGATATCATGCGTACGATTGAAGCCATTGCTCTGAACAAGCCAGTGATTGCAGCAAATACTTATCAAGCTGACGTATGTTCTTTATGTGCCAGCCCGATGCACTTTACTCAGAACTGCCCATCTCTGTCGACAGGTGCAGAATATCCACCAGAGCAGGTCAATGCCTTCAATGATTACAGGAAACCAACAAGTGGACCTTTTGCTGAGACTTACAACCCAGGGTGGCGCAACCATCCCAATTTCTCTTGGAAGCAAAATCAACCCCAAACTCAAGGAAGAACCTCGAATCAAGCTCATGCTCAACATTCTTCTGGATTCCCTCCACAGGCTCAGAATCAGTTCCAGTCAACCACTCAAGTGCCGCAGCCTCAACCAGCACCACATTCATCATTGGAAGAAACACTCCAAGCATTCATTCAGAAAAGCAACCAAAATATACAAGAGCTTCAGAAGGTCACCATGAACAACAGTCAGACTATACAAGAGCTTAAAAACGAGGTCATGTCTTCAAATCAAGCTATTGCCAAGATAGAAGGGAAAATTGGCCAACTAGCCAATCAAATGGGGGAAAGAGAAATAGGGAAATTCCCAAGTCAACCAGTGCCTAACCCAAAAGGGCAATTTGTTATTGGGAGCACATCCGGTCCTTCTCATGGGCAAGAGCATGTGCAAGCCATCACAACTTTGAGGTCAGGAAGGCGAGTGGATAATCAAGTGGCCATGCCGGAAGAAGTCACTGAGGCGACAAAAGAGGAGGAAAGCCAGGACAAGCTTGATAGAGATCTTGGACCAGACACTATCTTTCCAATTGCTAAGGAGATTCCCCAGAAGTTTGTTCCCAAAGCTCCGTTTCCAGAAAGACTGGCGACTCCCAAGAAAGGCTCAAAGTTTGATGACATTTTGGAAGTATTTAAACACGTGCAGATCAACATTCCTTTCCTCGATGCCATTCAGCAAGTGCCTTCGTATGCTAAATTTCTGAAGGATTTGGTAACCATTAAGAGAAGGACAAATGTTCCCAAGAAAGCCTTCCTAACTGAGCAGGTCAGTTCTATTCTTTAGTGTAAGATCCCTGTCAAGTACAAAGACCCTGGATGTCCTACAATTGCATGCATGATAGGTGACAGCAAAGTTGAAAGAGCTCTGTTAGATTTGGGGGCTAGTGTGAATCTCTTGCCATATTCAGTTTATGTCCAATTGGGATTGGGTGAGCTAAAACCCACTTCAGTGACACTTCAGCTGGCCGACAGATCTGTGAAGGTTCGAAGGGGAATCATTGAAGATGTTCTGATTAAAGTTGATAAGTTCTACTACCCTGTGGACTTCATCGTTTTAGACACAGAACCAGTTATGAATGTGAAGATTCAGATTCCAGTAATACTAGGGCGTCCCTTTTTAGCTACGGCTAATGCCCTAATCAATTGTAGGACTGGAGTCATGAAGTTATCTTTCGGGAACATGACAGTGGAGCTAAATATTTTTGATATCAGTAAGCAACCATTTGACTATGAAGGGGTCAGAAGTGCATGCGCAATAGAAGAGATAGTGGAAGAGACTATCAACGAGCCAATTGTTGAAGACCAGTTGGGAACGTGCCTTACTACATTTGGAGGCAACATGGACCTGGAAACATTACTTGAGCAAGCTGACACCTTGTTGGACTCAACTCCTGAGACAGAAACTGACATCGGGGAAACCACTGAGACATCATCCCTTGATCCATCTCCATCAGCAGTTGAGCCTGCCAAGCGGGACCTAAAGCCTCTGCCTGACACTCTGAAGTACAAATATCTTGACCCGTTTGAATCTCTACCGGTGATCATAGCCGCTGACCTAAATGAGACTCAAGAACAGAAATTGCTAGATGTGTTTAAAGAACATAAAGAAGCTATCGGTTGGTCCATTGAAGACATAATAGGAATCAGCCCTGCAGTGGTGATGCACAAGATTCACCTGGAAGAAAATGCTAAACCTTCTCGTGAGCCACAGAGACGGTTGAATCCAGCCATGCAAGAGGTAGTTCGAGCTGAGGTGATCAAACTTTTGGATGCAGGAATCATATACCCAATATCTGACAGCAAATGGGTGAGTCCAATTCATGTGGTGCCCAAGAAGGCTGGAATTACAGTAATCAAGAACAAGGAGAATGAGTTGGTCCCAACTCGTGTTCAGTCGGGATGGCGGGTGTGCATTGACTACAGGAAGCTGAATTCTGCCACAAGGAAAGACCACTTTCCTTTGCCTTTCATAGATCAGATGGTGGAGAGACTGGCTGGTCATGCTTATTACTGTTTCCTTGATGGCTACTCTGGCTACAATCAAGTTCCGGTGGACCCAGAAGATCAAGAGAAGACCACTTTTACTTGTCCTTTCGGTACATTTGCCTATCGCCGTATGCCTTTTGGTTTGTGCAATGCACCTGCTACTTTTCAGCGGTGTATGATCAGTATTTTCTCAGATATGGTTGAACGTCACCTTGAGGTATTTATGGATGACTTCTCTGTTTTTGGATCTTCATTTGAGGAATGCCTACACCATCTTACCTTGGTGTTGGTACGATGTAAGGAGAAGAACTTGGTTTTAAATTGGGAAAAATGTCACTTCATGGTAAAACAAGGGATTGTTTTGGGGCATGTTGTTTCTCACAAAGGTATTGAGGTTGACAAAGCCAAGGTAGATCTGATCTCTAACCTTCCGCCCCCGCAAACAGTGAAAGAGATTCGCTCCTTTCTAGGCCATGCTGGGTTCTATAGAAGATTCATCAAGGACTTCAGTAAGATAGCGAGACCTTTGTGCAGCCTCCTTGCCAAAGATGCCCCATTTGATTTCAATGAAGAGTGCCATGCAGCCTTTGAAAGTCTGAAGAAGACCTTGACTTCCACACCAATCATTCAGCCACCCACTTGGACTGTGCCATTCGAGATAATGTGTGATGCTTCTGATTATGCTGTGGGAGCTGTATTGGGGCAAAGAGTGGAGAAGCTTCCTCATGTCATCTACTATGCCAGCAAGACCCTGAATGGCGCACAACTTAACTACTCTACCACTGAAAAGGAGTTGTTAGCTGTCGTTTTTGCTCTGGATAAGTTTAGATCATATCTGCTAGGATCTAAAGTATTGGTCTACTCGGATCATGCTGCTTTGAAGTATCTGTTGTCCAAGAAAGATGCTAAATCTCGTCTCATTCGGTGGATCCTGTTGCTGCAAGAATTTGACATTGAGATTAGAGATAAGAAGGGTTCCGAGAATGTGGTAGCAGACCATTTGTCCAGGCTGACTGTAGACTTCACTGAAGATGATGTGCCCATTGCTGAGACGTTCCCTGATGAACAACTGATGCACATCTCCCAAATTCATGCACCATGGTTCGCAGATATTGTGAACTATCTTGTCACCGGCCAGATGCCCTCTCATTGGACCAAGCACGACAGATCAAAATTCTTGGCTGAGGTAAAACATTTTTTTTGGGATGATCCTTACCTGTTTAAATATTGCCCAGATCAGATTATAAGATGTATTCCTGAGAGTGACCAGCAAAATGTCCTCTCCTTTTGCCATGATCATGCATGTGGAGGCCACTTCAGTTCTAAGAAGACCGCTGCGAAGATTTTTCAAAGTGGATTCTATTGGCCATCCATTTTTCGTGATGCCCATGCTTATTGTTCAGCCTGTGAGCGATGCCAGAAATTGGGGAGTATTGGAAGAAGGAATATGATGCCGTTGAACCCGATCTTGGTTGTGGAGCTTTTTGATGTTTGGGGCATCGACTTCATGGGACCCTTCCCGAACTCTTATGGGTACCTCTACATTCTTGTGGCTGTTGACTATGTTTCCAAGTGGGTGGAGGCTATTGCTTGCAAAACCAATGATCATAGAGTTGTGCTGCAATTTCTGAAGGATAATGTGTTTGCACGGTTCGGGACACCACGTGCCATTATCAGTGATGGGGGAAAGCACTTCTGCAATAAATTTTTTGAGCAACTCATGAAGAAGTATGGTATTACTCATAAAGTTGCAACTCCCTACCATCCTCAGACAAGTGGTCAAGTTGAGCTATCTAACAGAGAAATCAAGAGGATGCTAGAGAAGACGGTGAGCCCGACAAGAAAGGATTGGTTTCTGCGACTCAATGATGCACTGTGGGCATACCGGACAGCATTCAAGACTCCAATTGGCATGTCTCATTACCGACTTGTGTATGGGAAAGCTTGTCATCTACCCGTAGAATTGGAGCATCGAGCATATTGGGCAATCAAGCAGCTGAATTTTGATCTCACCAAGGCCGACTCTCAAAGGAAGCTCTAGCTTAATGAATTAGAGGAGCTGCGAAATGATGCTTACGACTCTGCCAAGCTGTACAAAACTCAGATGAAGAAGGCCCATGACCAAAACATTTGCGAAGATCTTTCGAAGTTGGTCAGAAAGTCCTCCTTTACAATTCACGTTTGCATCTATTCCCAGGAAAGCTAAAATCTAGATGGACTAGACCATTCTTAGTTCGTACAGTTTTCACTTATGGAGCCATTGAGATAGAAGATCCAAAGAATGGAGACACTTTCAAGGTAAATGGTCAACGGCTAAAACCGTTTCTGGAGTTGAAGATCCCTGAGATTGAAGAAATGCCCTTGGAGGACCCAATTTATCCTCACTGATCCTCATATGCTGCTGGGTCTGGCTAAAGACGGTAAACTTAGCGCTTGTGGGAGGCAACCCACCTTTCCTTTTATTTTATTGTCACTTTATTTTTGTTTGTTTGGTTGTTTTGCTTTTGTTGTGTTTTTCAGGACAAGTGTCTGCCATTAAAGTTTGGGGGGAGCGTTCTTCTACGGTACACCCGACTTACATCACCCATTCGGTATTGTATTTCTGGTCACATTGGGGACAATGTGTCATTTTAGTTTGGGGGTGGGGTAGACATTTTTGGTTGTTATTTTTATTATTTTTGTTGGTGTTTTTGTTGTTATTTTCATTGCTTTTGAAAAAAAAAAATAAAAAAAAAATTATGTTATGTTGTTGTTTGAGCATGATTACATCTCAACTGTGGTTTGCATATCATTGGTTTGTTTAACATGTTGAACACTGCATATCTTTAGAAATCTGAATTTTTTGACTCATCTGTTGGATTAGAGAGACTTCACTTGTTTGAATTATTTATCACAAGCACATTAACATTGGTTCTGTGAGGTATGAAATTTGAATTGAAGAATGTGTATCTTGAGATTTGTAGGATGATTTATTGATGAAATCTTGGCTTAAATTCAAAAAAAAAAAAAAAAAAAAAAAAAAAAAAAGAAGAACAATAATAAAAAGAAGAAGAAAAAAAATGAAAAAAATTAATAATATCACCAGTTTGACTTCTCATTGAGTAACCGGGCCTCTTGCCTCACTAAGCATTGAGTGTTCGCGTAAAAAAATGAGAAAAATTCAATTTGGTTGATCGTATGGTTAGTTTGACTTCGTAGCCTTTTTGACTTGAGTAACTAAGCCTTTAGGATGTTTCTACATCTAGTGCCCTGAAACCATCTGGTTTGGGAGTCATTGGCCCAACACTCGTTACATAGGTCAATTAGAAAGCTTAAGGGAGTCAGACATTGCACAGCCTATTAAAAAAAAAAAAAAAAAAAAAAAAAAAAAAACCTCTTTTGATTTAAGCCTTGGTTGTTTCATCTGACAAGATTTCTATGAATTTTGGGGTATACAAACTTTGAGAAAATTGAAACCTCATGAATCTATGTTAATCTCACTTTACACTTATTTGAGCATGAGTGGTCTCAATTTTCCAACTATGAGTTAAATGATTTTTGATGTCTTAATGATGTGAGTGTGATGTTCATCTTGTTAAACTTGCTCATGATGTATGAACCATGTTTTTGTATAGAAGTCATTGTTTGTCAACAACATAATGCTTTATAATGTTTGTGGGTATCATTCCTGGCAAACCCTCACGAGACTTCACTCGTCCACTAGGGAGTCCTAGGGGTTTAAAAGGCTTGTTGCATACGCTAAATGCAATCGTTTCTCCCAAGAAAGAGGATTTATATTTCAAGCTTTCATTTTATGTTTTGTTTTGTTTTGCTAAGGGACTAGCAAAATGTAAGTTTGGGGGTATTTGATGAGTGCCAAATATTGCATATGTAGACCCCTTAATTTGCATTTACTAAACCTTTAGTTTTGTTATTTTCTAATGTTTTTTGTTAGTTTTGGTATTTTAGTATTTTGCAGGTCATTGAGAGAAAACAATAGCTTTATGGTGAAAGAAAGCACACTTTGAGAAGACCTAGATGATGTGGTTATGTTCAATCAAATCAAGGAGAGGACTAAATCGGAATTTCTCTAATTGGAGTCAAAATCGGATTAGAATTCAAATTCTGCACATGTCATAGTATTTTGGCTATAACTTTCAACTCAAATATCCGATTGAAGTGAATCAAGCGGCGTTGGAAAGCTAGCTCAATTTTCTACAAATCCTTATGAAATAGGATTTTCCTAATTCGGACGTTTCCTATGCCAAAAGTGCCTCGCAATAAAATACCGCAAATTTGGACGGATTTGGAGTCCTTTTCCTTCTTGGATTGAGTTTTAAGTCTCCTACTCAAACTAGGAGACTAACCTCCGATTTTTTTAGGAATTCTAGGGCTTCTAGGATTTGTTTTCTCCCTATAAATAGACCTCTAAGCTTCAAGAAAAAGGGTGTGAGGCTATAGCAAAATTTTGGTGTCTTCTTGCAACAATTTTTCTTGTAAGTTCTTTTAATTTTTAATGTTTTCAATTCAAGTTAGCATGTTACTTTTAGCCATGAGAGGCTAAATTCTCAACTAAGGTTGAGGATGAAGCCTCACTTATGATTAGCAACAATATTCTCATGTGATGTAATATTTTCCAATTTTAATGAGTTTGATTTTCAATTGTTTTACTTTAATTCAATTTTGTGGAATGATTCTTGGATATCTTTTGTGATTCAAGGATACATTTGATGATTTAGGATAGTTCCATAGAATTGATTGTGCTTGGTTTTCTTTGTTTAAAAAAATTGGATATCCCTTGTGATTTATTCTACGGATACAATTGATGTTTTGATTTAAATTGGATATCTTGCTGTGATTTACGGATACACTTGATGATTTAATTTAAATTGGATTTCTTTTGTGATTTGGGTAAAGAATAGATACATGGGTAGGTTTTGATTAATTATTTGAAGCAAAAGTAAAACATACTTAAGATTTTATTGTGAGAACTTTGAAAAATATTATTGATCATGAGAATATGTTACTATGAGTTTGTGAGTGCGGATTCCGATACCTTAGTGCCTTTTTTTTATTTGATTACATTTACTCTAGTTAATTTTGTTTATGCTTTTGATTTTTATTCACAAAAACAATCTCTTAATTTTTGGAACTAGGTTAGGATTAAATTAATTTGGATTTAAATTTTGTTTGCAAAAACGCAATTCCCTATGGGATCGACCTCACACTTGCAATCCATTAACTGCAAACGATTCGTGCACTTGCGAGTACATTTAAAATTCACATCAGGTGGTCCCGCCACTACCTCAAAATTAAGCAATTATTATTTTTACAAAAAACTCAGTCCCAAAATTCATATCATTCTTCTCTCTAGCGCTCTAACCTTAGACCTAGAGTTTGAAGCCCTTTCATCTGGCCCCCACTGGGTCTAGAGTTTGTTTTTTTCTTTCCACTAAAAAGTGTTAGAAGGTTTTTGTCTTTTTGTTCGGGTGATCTGATTCAACTGGGAGTAATGGAGGCCTTATCATCTATGTGGGGGAATTTTACTTTATCAGAACGAGAAGATGCAGAAGTAAAGATAGGGGATGATTGCATTGAGCCCATCTCTTGGAGGGGCCAGTCCTGCCTTGTGGGAAAACTCTTAGCCGACAGAGTGGTCCCAAGGGACTACATCAGGGTCCACATGATGCGTGCATGGAAGACTCTTGGGGCGGTTGTTTTTAAGATGTTGGGAGATAACTTATTCTTGATGGAGTTTGAAAACTCTTGGGAAAAGATTAATATCCTAGAAGGTCGACCATGGCTTTTTGATGGAAATCTCTTTGCTGTGATGCCTTTTGATGGTCTTACTCCTCCATCTCAATTGGTTTTTGAAAAAGCAGCTTTCTGGGTAAGGATGTATAACCTTCCCTTGGCATGCATGGGTTCGGATATAGGGAAACAGATTGGAGCAACTGTGGGAGAAGTTGTAGAAGTTGATCAGAATGATGGAGAGGTCGAATGGGGGGAGTTCCTACGCGTTAGAATTATCATTGATCTTACAAAACCATTAGACAGGGGTCGAAAAATCAATATCAGGAACAATTCTACTTGGGTGATGTTTAAATATGAGAAGCTGCCTAATTTCTGTTACCACTGTGGTGTGGTACGCCATAATCGGAGGGGCTGTGCTGCAAAAAGTTTGAGGGGGGAGGGAAGCTTGTCTAGGGATACTCCATTTGGCCCTTGGCTTAGAGTTCTTCCTGTTTTTCGCAGATGGAAGGGGGACTCTGGTTCCGGTGGAAAAGGGAGTTCAAACCTGAGCTCCGAGCCTAAGGTGTCGAGTTCAGATGATGGGCTCATGGCGGCGGAGATGTCCTCGGGCAGTAGCGGTGATCCACAGAATTCAAACTGTTCTCCGGGACAGCAGGATCGGCGGGAATCGGTGGAAAATCGTCCGGGATCTTCGGGATCGAGCGTTTTGAAGCTTGATATCCAGGAGATTAATTCCCTCCAGCATTCAATTGACCCAGTAACGGATGGAGCGTTTCAGAAGAGGAAAGATCGTATGGCGGATTCTGAGGGAGTTGAAAAGGAAAAAACGGTGATCATGGGATGCGAAAGAAAAGAAGCCGGGGCCTTAAATGATATTCCAATGGGGGAAACGGTTTTTTACCCGTTGACGTTGCTCCAGTTAAAGTCCAAGAGATGGATCAAAAATCATTAAAAGGCCATGGGAGTGGGCCTCCTTCTCGGTATGTGGGGAATTGGGACTCAGAATTGGGCCGGATGAAATGGCAGGCGATGGGTGATGGGCTGCACGAAGTCCAGCTTCAATGGGACCCGAAAGCAGCTTCATACTTCCCTTCAGTTGTCCCCAAAAGTTCAAAAAAGGAAGCCACGCGTAAGCCGTTTAATTCATCATCCAAAACAGGAAAAGAGAAAGGTCCAGATGCTACTTTAAAGGACCACAGGGGAAGCACTCGGAAGACTCTTGGGAGATTTCTTCATGGTCAAAGCAGAAACAAGCAGCAAAAATGGAAGCAACGGAATGGAAAGGTGCAGAGGGAGGTCTGTCCAGTGGGGACGTCTGAGTTGGGGGGAGAATCTCAGGATGGAAAAAGGAAGCTTGTTGTGCCTAACGACGGTGGAATCTCAAATAAACAGAGAAGACATGATGGGTGTAGCAACCCAGGCAGGAGCACTTCGGCGGAGGCTGTGGAACAGCCCCGCCGCGACCAATGATTGTCTTCAGCTGGAACTGCCGGGGGCTTGGCAACCCCTGGACAGTTCAATCCCTTTGCCGTATGGTAAAGGATAAGAGGCCATCTTTGGTTTTTCTAATGGAAACCAAAGTGACTAGTAAGAAGGTACGTTCTCTCCCTTTGAAAATTAGAATGGATAATATGTTTGTTGTGGACTGTCGTGGAAAGAGTGGGGGCTTAATTCTTCTATGGAAGCACTCGGCTTTGGTTGAAATTCAGAACTTCAGTTGTAGTCATATCAATGCTGTCGTTAAAGAACCAAATGGAGGGATTGTTTGGAAGCTATCTTGTTTCTATGGACATCCAGATGTTCAAATGAGGCCTCAGTCATGGAGTTTGCTTAGGCACTTGGCAACGCTATCCCCGAAACCGTGGCTTTGCTTAGGCGATTTTAATGAGATCATGTCTTCATCAGAAAAATCAAGCCACACAGTTCGCCCCCGGGGGCAAATGGCCTCTTTTCAAAAAGTGCTGGATGATTGTAGTTTGCTGGATTTGGGTTTCACAGGCCCAAAATATACTTGGTGTAATGGGAGGATGGGCAATGGAATTACAAGAGAAAGGTTGGACAGAGCAGTGGCCAACAATGAATGGAGTGGGTCTTTTGATGTAGTCTCTGTGGAAGTCCTACCCCGAACAAAATCTGACCATAATCCCATTCTAGTTTTCTTCTCTAAAAATAATGATATGTCTTGGAGAAAAAGGAGGCAATTTAGATATGAGGCAAGCTGGGAGAAGATTCAGGAATATCCCCAATTGGTGAAGCAAGTCTGGAGGGCCCGAAATACTTGTGAACCGGCTTGGAGAAAAGTTCGAAATAATTTGAAGTGTTGTCAAAGAGCTTTCCAGAAATGGGTGAGAAAGGATGGGGGAAAAGTGGAGGACCAAATTGTGAAAAAGGAGAGGGAACTCCAAATCCTTCAAATGCAGGAAGTTGATTTTGATATTGACAAGGAGAACCAGATTAAAGATGAGTTGCAAAATCTCCTTCAGCAGGAAGACTTAAAATGGAGGCAAAGAGCAAAGGAAACCTGGCTGCAATCGGGTGATAAGAACACAAAATATTTTCATGCCAGCGCAAGTCAAAAGCACAGAAGAAATGAAGTGGAAAGCATTATAGATCAACATGAGAGACAATGCTCTACTCGGGGGTCAATTGAAGAGGCTTTTGTGGATTACTTTCAATCTCTTTTTTCGGCTGGAAGAAACCTGGATATAGAGGCTAGCACCAGATTTGTGAAGCGTAAAGTGACGGAGTCTATGAACAGTAAACTGTTAGCAGATTTTACTCTTGATGATATTTCTACTGCCCTAAACCAGATGGCTGCCCTTAAAGCCCCGGGACCAGATGGATTCACAGCTGGTTTCTTTCAACAGAATTGGGCAACGGTTCACGAGGAGGTTTGCAATGCTATTATTTATTTCTTTCAAACTGGTGTCTTAGATCCCAAGATTAATGCCACAAATATTGCTTTGATTCCTAAAGTTGACTCCCCCAGTAAGGTCACTGATTTCAGACCAATTAGTCTATGTAATGTTATTTACAAACTAATTTCAAAAGTCTTGGCTAATAGACTAAAGGAGATCTTACCTGAAATTATTTCCCCTTCCCAGAGCGCTTTTATTCCTGGGCGTTTGATCACTGACAATATCATTGTAGCATTTGAGATTATGCATTCGATGCAGACCCGTATGTGGAGTAAGGTGGGGTTTATGGGGATGAAGCTGGATATGAGCAAGGCTTATGACCGGGTGGAATGGCCTTTCCTGGAAGCTGTAATGTCTAAGATGGGCTTTCATGATCGGTGGATTCATCTAGTTATGACTTGTGTGCGGTCGGTCTCCTATTCTGTGGTGGTTAATGGTCAATCGGTGGGCAATATAGTTCCTTCGAGGGGATTCGCCAGGGAGATCCAATATCACCCTACCTTTTTCTCTTATGTACTGAGGCTCTGAGTGCTTTGTTAAGTCAAGCAGTGGAAACAGGGGTCATCACAGGGGTCCCTTCTTCGCCTAGAGGCCCACGAATTAGTCACTTGTTGTTTGCTGATGATAGTTTGCTGTTCTGTAAAGCTAATTCGGTTGAATGGAGACGCTTAATGAGGATCCTAGAAATCTATGAAAATGGGTCCGGGCAGAAATTAAACCTCCAAAAGACTGCGATTCTTTTTAGCCGAAATACCTGTGAAGCCAAACGACAGGAGATTCTAATTTCTTCGGGTTTTTCTGAGGTTGAACGGATCGACAAATATCTAGGCCTGCCCTCTTTTGTTGGGAAGTCTAAGATTCAGTCCTTCAATAGTATCAAAGATCGGGTGCAGCAACGACTCAATAATTGGAAGATCAAGTTTCTCTCTCAGGCGGGAAAAGAAATCCTTCTAAAAGCAGTGGTACAGGCTATCCCTACATACAGTATGAGTGTTTTTCTTTTGCCTATTTCTCTATGTAGGGATCTTGAGGGGATGATGCAAAGGTTTTGGTGGGGGCATATGGCAAATGATTCTAGGGTACATTGGATGAGTTGGAAGAGGATGGGAAGAGCAAAAACGATGGGGGGTCTTGGATTCAGGGATTTGATAATGTTTAACAAAGCACTTCTTGCTAAACAGGGCTGGCGTATTTTGAAATTTCCACATTCCCTTGTTAGTCAGGTGCTGCGGGGAAAATATTTCCCTCATGATTCTTTTCTGTCGGCTGAACTGGGGAATAGACCTTCCTATGTGTGGAAAAGTTTGTTCTTTGCAAGGGAGTTGCTTGAAGACGGTTTGGTGTGGAGAATTGGTGATGGGAGCAATGTGAAAATCTGGAAGGATAGGTGGTTACCAACACCTTTTACTTATGCTGTTCAATCTCTTCCCAAGGTCATTCCTGAAGATTCTCTTGTAGCAACCCTTATAGATCAAGAGGCCCACACATGGAATTTGGGGCTCATCAACTCCATTTTCAATCCAGATGAGGCTAAGGTAATTGCTTCTATGCCTTTGTGTCCTTCTCTTCCTCCGGATAAACTTGTTTGGCAGGGTACCACAGATGGGATTTTCTCTGTAAGGAGTGCATACCATATGGGCATGGAAAATATTTTTAGGGTGAGGGGAAGTGCTTCTGGAGAATCTTTTGATAATAGAATTTGGAAGACTATTTGGAAGTTGGAGGTTCCAAATTCTGTTAAAATGTTTATGTGGCGGGATTGTAATGACCTTCTCCCAACAAAGTGCAATCTAGTTAAGAGAAAAATGGTGGAAGAATGTATGTGTCCCTGCTGCTACAGAGAAGAGGAGACGGTGGTACACGTGTTATGGTCTTGTCCGGCTGCCCAAGATGTGTGGGGAAGTGGATCCATGATTTTTCAAAAATGTGCTTTTAATGGAGACAGGATTATGCAGTTTATGGAATTTTGCTTGGACCGGATGAAGATGGATGATTTAAACTTAATGGCTGTTATTGCAAGACGAATCTGGTTAAGGCGAAATAAGCTCATTTTTGAGTCTTCGTTCTCTCACCCCCAGATTATTTATTCAGAGGCTGTGGCTCAACTTGAGGAATACCAAAGATGCAATAAAAAGGAGGATTATCTCGTTCATGTGGAAAATCTGCAGACCATTCGTAGTCCCCAAATGGAATGGTGCCTCCCTCCTATGGGTATCATCAAAGTCAACTGGGATGCATTTATTAATACCATAAAGGAGTGGGTTGGCATTGGTATTGTGGCAAGAGATCATTATGGAAATGTCCTTGGAGCGAAATCCCTTACTAAAAAGGTGATAGCTGCACCAAAGTTAGCGGAGGCTATGGCAGCTTACGAGGCAGTGATTTTTTGTAAAGATGTGGGATTTTATGAGATTATTTTGGAAGGGGATGCAAAACAAGTTGTTGATGACGTGAACTCAAGATCCCCAAAACAGGACGTTTCTGGCCTTTTTGTGGAGGGTATAAATATGGAAATGCAAGGACTAAGAGGAGTTACTATCGCTCATGTCAACAGGGAGGCTAACAATGTTGCTCATCTATTAGCAAAAGAGGCCTCCACTTTAGAGATGGATGGTGTTTGGCTTGAGGAGTGTCCTAATTTTATTTTGAATGCTGTACTTAGGGAGATTTTGTCTTCCTAGATCCCTCTTGTTGGGATCAATTTGTTTACTTTAATGAAGATTGGCTACTTTGTTAAAAAAAAAAAAAAAAAAAAAAAAAAAGCAATTATTATTTTTTTCTATTGGAGCACTAGTTTAAGAAAATTGCAGGAAATCTCAGTCGGTCTTAATTACAATGCCCTCTTGAGAACAATGAGGCAAGCTTTGTAGGTCTACCATGCTAAGTCTTCCAATGAATGTGACATTGGCATCTACCATGTCCCATTCTCTCGCATACACCAAAGATCCTATCTTTCCTGCACTTTCTTTCTCTCAATACAGTCGTCTTCTAGAAATGGATCTATTCTTGTAGTCACGGTACTCTATTAATTAAGTCTTCTTATAACTCCAAAAATAATTTTTGGACTTGAAACCCACGGCTGCTGACTACTGTTGTGGTCCTTATACAGTCCACCTCATATTAATTATTGCTCTAGCCTCTGCATCCCCCTCTAAAAATGTCACATAAATTATATATTTCCAACCAATAATTAGTAGCTGATTACCTATTAGGTAAGCTAGATTTATCGGTTGTTTAATATGGAGCATATGGGCCTAAACAATACTCATATTTTCAGAAAAAATGAAAATAACAACGAACTACAGCCCATATGTTCAAAATACGATAAGCCGCTGAAAATTTCTGAAAATATCAAAATAGAAACAGCCCCGTTTTACAAGAACAAGTGTAGTTTGGAGGAGGTAATTGTTAGAAGAGATATGTTTGGTGTCGTTCTCTTACGTATATCTTTTGTAAATTCACCATTAAATCTATAGAATCCATAAATTTAATAATAGATTTGCACATCACTTATATGGAAATTGACAAAAAAAATGAGTAAGAGAATGAAATCAAATTGTTAGAAAATGGTTGACACCCTTCATTGTGTTGCTAGCTAATTGATTTCATTACTAATCAATATTTTAATTTTTTTTTCTAAAATTACTAATCAATACTTGAACACTAATGAAATGCGCACTACAAAAAACTTGCTCATTAGCATCGACACCTAGTGGACGCAAAAAGTCTCCAAGACAACGCTGATGATGACCCACCAATGTCGACACTAATGATATATATGGTCGATGCTAAAAATTATAACATATATATTATAAATCGACGCTGATAAGTTGAACATTAGCGTCGATATAGGTAGTCAATCATTAGCGTCAACTCTTGTAGACGATAATACCCTAAAAATAACAAATAAAATAACTTTTTAATAGGCAGTAGAGTCAACTTACCTTAAATTTAAAAAATAAAAATAAAATAAAAAATAAATTGGCCTTCCTGCGCTTGAGCGCTACATTGCTATAATACCCTACAATGAAGAATGCACTACATGCCTAGAATATTATGCACGAAGGGGACAAACAATGCAGCAGATACGTAGCCAATAGAGACATGACCATCAGTGATCACCCTAATCCATTTAAGAGTGTGAAGGGCATCCCATTCACCTTGTGTTTCAATTAATTAAATCTCTCCTACACCAACATACCGTATTTTGTTGAGAATTCCCACTCTTAAGGGTAAAATTAACAGCAAAAGGAAACTTTGGCGCACATAAACAACATAACAAACTTCTTAAGTCTGAAAACTTAATGCTGCACTAAATGATTGATAGAAGTATAACCCCTGGCAAAACAGTATTATAAAAGATTCCTCTTTTCTTTGATTAACCAAACTTTCAAACTTATCAACTATAGATGGCAATCTCAAGATATTGATCATAAAATGAGCAGCAAATTGTCACCACATAAAAGTTTCAGCGTCATAATTACATTCTGGTATCAAAACTAGACGCTCCCTTTATTAAAGTGAGATATCCACAGCAACCGGATCAAATAATGATGAATACAGAGGGTCACAGAAATAGAAGTGTTTAGCATATATAAATGAATTAGAAAAATAGAAGTGCACAATTCCAAGGCACATTGGGGTGAAACCCACACATGTAGGCATCCTCCAATGTGCCTTGGAGTTGGGTACTTATTGTGCATGTATCATTGCTCATCATCTATATATGGTTTGATTATTGTTAGTGCAGTTTCGGTATGGTGACGTGTCAGCTTTTTATTGGTCTTCCGAGGATCCGAATGTAAGGATCTGCAAAAAAAAAAAAGCACGTCGGGAGTTGGCCGACGGAACTTCCTACGATAGCCAAGTTGGCACGAGCTCTTATGAGAATGAATTATCTGTTATCAGAGAGCTGTACCTTTTTTTTAAAATTATGTCCCGTTTTAGCCAAATGGAGTCATTGTGGCGTCAGTCAGTATCCGTGCCTGGAGTCTCTAATGATAATGCAGCGCCAGACAAAAATCTCACACATCATATGAATGTGATATCGTCTGTGGATAGCAGATCTGGTAATAATTAATTGCTTCTTTTTTTTTTTTCGTGGTATGATTCTTTTGTTTGGTTGCTCACCATTCATAGGAATAACGAATAACTTTTCCTCTATGAAGATGAATTCCATTCCTTTAACAAAAATAAGAGAAATAGCTATTCATTGAAAGAATTTTTTTAAAAAAATAAGCCCATTAATTTTTTTTTCCCTTTTAAGCAAACCTAAATATATTTATTTTTTATTTTTATCTATTTTTTAAAAAAATAAAAAAAAAAAAATCTTTGTTGGCCGATACGTGTTTTATGGGGTTTGGGTTTCTTGGATCGTTTGGGTGTTGAATCCGAATATTGTTCTAATTCACTATACGAATTATAATGTTTAACTTTGTGAGGTAAAATTTGAAAAAATTTAAAAAAGTTGAATAAAATATGATTTATTTTTGTGGGGTGTGTGCGCTCTTACTCCTTCATGGTTTGGGTTGTTATCGTCTATGACAAAGACATTTATATGGGAATACGAATTCCAATGCGAATACATTTCCAGGCGTCTAGAAGGAAGTCTAGCTAGAACTGGTATTTTTTTATTTTTTAGAAAAGATTCCTTCAATATATACAAAAAAAAAAAAGACCAAACGGCCTAATGTCTAGGGTTACAACGACTTTCTAATAAACTAATTCAAAAACAGGAGATGAGTTTCCTCTACACATGCAAAGTCAGACTCAGACCATCACATACTACAGCTGTTAAAAAAAACCTGGACAACAGCAAACCATCACATACTACATTGCATAAATACCTATAGATATGTAAAAGAGGGCACACATTCTGAGCTAAAAATAACTTTTATAGTTCAAATTTGAACTAAACAACAGAGCAGACTATATTAGTAAAACTAATAAAAAAAAAAAAAAAAAAGAAAGAAAAAGAAAAAGAAAAAAGATAGAGAGAGAGAGAGCAAAGGACCAGCAGAGACACCGGATCTGTCGACAACCGCCACAATCCGTGGTGGGGGACGCGCCAGTGCGTTAACGGCGGACGGAATCACTACGACCATCAGTGAACTCGAAGGACGCTGGCGAAGAGAAGCTAATGATCTCCGCGTTGAGGATAGAGACCTCAAGAGAGGCAGAAGCTTCGCACGGTAAAGCTAGAACTGGTTTTAAACAAAGAAGATCGACCTCGTGACGGTTCGTTGAGGTGAATTTGCAAATTGCATGGTAAAGACATTTTCTATATATTTTAAAATTCGCATCTTATTCCACCATGAGCAAAGACCAAATAAAAAGACTACAGTCGATCCATCATCTATATATGGTTTGATTATCATTTTAATTTTCAATATAATAATAGAAGGAACCGCATCTTAAGCATCTCATAATAATTTAACAATATTAATGATCATTTAATTTCATTAAGTCAGCGCGCAACATTGTGTTGTACCTTACATGTCCATATTTTTGCTAGATAGAATGTTAAAGTATTGATTAAATGATTAAATTTACTTTTTTCTATTAGCTTAAGCTTTTGAAATAAGTGGTAACTTAACATGATATCAGAGCTAAAGGTTTTGAGTTTAAACCTTAACTCCATAATATTTACCCTCATTTCAATTAAATATTCCACGTGTTGGGTCTCATCTATTAAAAGATAAGTGGTAACTTAACATGGTATCAGAGCTAAAGATCTTGAGTTTGAACATTAACTCCGTTATTTACCCCATTTCAATTAAATATTCCACGTGTTGAGTCTCATCTATTAAAATGGTATATAATTTGAACCCACATGTGACTCTGGGAGTGTTAAAGTATTGATTAAGTGATTAAATTTGCTTCTTCCTATCAAATTAAGATTTTAGGATATATAAGTCGTAATTTAACATAGATGCAATTTTTTATTTACTTCAATTCTAAGCAGAATAGAATTTCCTCGTTTTCGTTATTTTTTTTTTCTCCTTTAGTATCATAATTAATTAGTATACACCAATACGGACCATTCATGATGTTAGGTTTTCGCATGTTAACAAAATACCTGCGTTATAAATTTAAGGCAGTCTTCTTAGTTCAATGAATTTGTTTAATTTTAATTTGTTGTTTTTTGTTTTTACAGGCTAGGGAAAAGTTGTTGTTTCTTTCAGGATCGGATGAAGTTTTGCCATGAACTATGTACGGCGATGTTCTGTTCAAAATCCTCGTCAGCCTCACCTCCAAACTAGACAGGTATGGTTTTAGAATCTTATCTTATTCTTCTATTCACATTGGTCGATAATGAAGCTTTTGTACCACATTATGTTGAATTATCTTAGATGGATCAGTTTATTAAGTATATGTCATAGTGCTGAATGTTTGACAAATATATCAAGATCAAAACTTTCTACAAATTTGAAGAACCTGTTCTACAGATTGGAGCTTGTTTGTTTTTCTTGAAAAACTATCCAAAAAGTCTCTCCCTCCATGCATCTAACACAAATTCAATCCACAAAAAAAAAAAAAAAAAAAAAAAAAAAAGTCGTCTCAATCATCTCTCTTTATCTCTGTGTCCCATACCGAACAGAAAAAAGTTCTTCCATACAATTTTCATTATTCTATCAATGTATCTCCGCACAAAACGACTTTCATTAGTTATAACGACGTATTATTCATATATATAATTCTAGCTATTGTTTTATAGATTAGTCATCGTCCACAAGCCTCATCTTCCTTTCCTTTTTTTTCGTCATTTTCCTACAACGAAAGGATATATACGTGCCAAAGGGGGAAAAAGAAAACCAAAAAAGAATCTTTGACTAGCCTTGAGAATCTGAGATGATCATGAATGCACATGTAAGGGTATCTATTTAATTTAAACATTATGAAATAATTACATGTAATTGATGGGTTCCGGCAGAATTCACTGGGCCAGTACTATAAGGAGTACTGACCCAGGCCCATGCAGTTAGGTATTTTGGCCCATTCTGGTGGTTGTACTCAAGCAATCATTCGTCGCATTAACAAGATCTTAGGAAAGGGATTTGATTCTTATACAACACCAATACAACAACTGCACAACAACCCCTCACATGAGGGTGGGTCCCAGTTTGTGGGACCCACCCTCATGTGAGGAATTGTTGTACAGTTGTTGTATTGGTGTTGTAAATATAACATTTTCCCTTAGGAAAATAAGTTCTCGCTAGGTTATTAGACATGATATTTTCGGCGTCATTAAAATGATTTTTTTTTTCTGAAATTAACGATGACCCAAAAATCTTTGCTAAAAATTACTTATTACCCATTATCAAAAGTCGTTGTTAATAAGCACTTATCATCGACTTTTGGTAATCACTAAAAATTTCGCCAACCCAATTTCTTGTAGTGAAAGTGTTTCATTTGGTAATTTCATTTCAAAAGGGGTGTTTTTTTCCTTTAAGAGAAGAAAAGACTTTCCAAATATGTATGATAAAGCCATAGAAACCATTTTTAATGCCAGTGTAAACGAAACAACATAATTTTTGAAAACAAATTACTAGACAAAACACTTTTTGGACAAATTCCTTTCTTTTCTTTTTTTTTTTTTAAAAAAAAACGCGTTAATTTGAAAAAAAAAGTAATTTTTGTCATAGATTGCATGAGAAGCGGTTTTGGAAGTGTCGCATTTAAAAACTGTTGTGTACGAGGTCTATACAAGAATATTGGGCTTGTTTGATAGAATACAGAACAGAACAGCATAGTCCTGTTACTGTTCACGCGTTCTTTTTTCTTTTTTTTTACATTTTTTTTTTATACTTTTCACCACCAATCAACATCAAAACATTCTCACTTTTTTCATTTTTTATATCACATCAATAATTTTTTATTACTATTCAAATAAAAAAATTCACTACAATACAAAACTTTTTCACTTTTTTATACAAATTCTTTTTATTTTATATCACATCATCACTTTTTACTAATTTCAAAACTAACAACCCACTACACTTTTCTGTTCTGTTCTGTACAAGTCTTTGCCAAACAAACCCATTATTTGGTAACCTTTTAAGTATATTTTAATGTTTCTAAGAAGTGTTTCCAAAGCATGAAAGAATCAAAACCAAAAAAATAAATGGAAAAAATACAAAAACGCCCCCGAACTAACATTAATTTTTAAAATAGCTTCTTGAATTTCAAAATGTGTTAAAATGACCCATTAAACTAAGAAAGTATGCCAAAAAAGCTACTTTTGTCTATATATTCCAATAATACTCTTGCTACGTATGATATATTTCAAAAAGTAAAATAAAATGAATTTAAAAATCAAGCAAAAATAAAAATATTAAAAAATAAATAAAAAGTTTGACTAGGTTGCTCAAGCCACCCCATGCAATGTGGGTGGTTGGCCATCCCTATTTTGGCCAATGGGGGCGACTTTGCCGATTTAAGGGTGGCTGAGTTACCCCTAAAGGCTGTCTTGAGGGTCGTTCAGTCACCTCCAAATGGTAAAATGGGAGTGGCTGAAACCCTCACCCAATGGCGTGGCCATTTGCATTTGGTTTAAGGGTGGCTTCGACCACCCGCTACGATTGATCTGAGGGTGGCCGAACCACCCTAAAATGGTAAAATGGGAGTGGTTTCAGCCACCCCCTACTACCGATCTTGGGGTAGCCGAACCACTCCCTTGGTCCTTGAGGATGGTTCGGGTACCCCTAAGGGGCCAAAAAGAAAAGTAAACAAGTTGGATGTTTGAGCCCTTCACGATAGCTGAACCACCCCCTCGACCCTTGGGGGTGATTTAGCGACTGCCAAAAGGTTAAAAAGAAAAATAAAAAGTTGGAGTTTGGCCCCTTAGGGTGGTTCGGGAGGGAATGGCCGAAACCACCCCCAGCCTAAACAGGGGTGGCAGATTGGCACTGGGTGACTTAGCCGCTTTTATTCGCGAAAATGAAGGTGGTGGCCAGCCACCTCCATTGTCCCAAAGGGGTAGCTCTTTAGATTTTATTTTATTTTTCTTGTTTATTTTATTTTTAATATTTTAAATTTTAAATTGAAATTTTTTCTCTTTTCTTTTTTATTTTTAATGGAATATATGACATGTGGCAAGAGTATTATAAGAATATAATAAAATGGCCCTTTTAGCACACTTTGGCTGTTTGATGGGTCACGTTCGTATACTTGAAAATTTAGGAGGGGATTTGAAAATCGGCTACTAGTTCAGGGGGTTTTTATATATTTCCCCCATTCCCAAAAAAAAAAAAAATAATAAAATAAAATAAAATAAAAAATTCCACGATCCTAATCAAATCCTTAAATTATTTTTACATAAAAATATGTTTCTTAACTCATTGATGACGATTTATGCATAGTATTTTGAAAACTATAATTATATGAACACACAACATGGTTTAGCTAGGTGTTCTCACTCTTTGGTCGATCCATATGTGTTTTAAAACTATGATATAGAGATCTTAACATAAATTCTTAGACGTGTAGAATAACTCATGACTTTTTAGTAACTTTGATAAATAGATTTGGGTATATGTAATATTTGAATTTATCATGCATCTTAAATATGATATTACTATGTAAATCCTTCGTTAAATTAAATAAATCGGACATAAATTTCCTACAAACCGGTTTGTAAGAAATTTCATACAACTCACATAGAAGATTGATATTTGTCCTATTAGCATGTGAGAAACACATGTTATTTTAATAGCATGTGCTTCTCACATGCTTTTTTAATAGCATTAACAAAAAAAAATGTTCTTCTCACATGTTTAAAGGACACATGTCATTCTTATATGTGGGTTGTATAAAATTTCCTACAAACCGATTTGTAGGAAATTTTTGTCCAAATAAATCTCATGTATACTCATAGTTTGTCAAAAGGTAATACTATTTTATGTAGACCGAATATTATATGATTAAAATCAGCAAACAGATGTCTTTAGTTTATGTAATGATATCTTAAACATAGTAGTAGAAAACAAAGTTAGTGAAATTAATAGTGATAATATATGATTTGAACTTATCCAAATAGACATATATTGATCTATTGAAGCCATTAACATATTTTGCTGGGGAAGGAAAAAAGAAATGACAAAAAACTTACCGTGTGCAAGAAAATGAGAGGTTGAAATGACTTGGTGATAAACTTCATTTTCCTTTACAACCATGTAGTTTGATGTAAATTTGGGAGAGTTAGAGAATATAAGAGAGAGAGAGAGAGAGAGAGAGAGAGAGAGAACATTGAGATTTTCTTGAAGACTAATGGGCCGGTAGTGCTAGGTTTTGGTGTTCTTGAAAAAAAAATAGTAGAATAAGAGGAAGAGAGAGAGACGGCTATGTGTATTTTGTTAGAAGAATAAGAAGAGAAAAGAATAGATGAGAGTTTAATGTATACGGCTAGGGTTTGTGTCTTGGGTTCAATTTTATTTCCAGGGTTTTTAAAAATGAAGTGATTTAAGAAAATTTTGACAAATTAAATTTTTTTTAGATAAATGCCAAAAGTGGCTTAGAGGATTGTATGCAAGATAAGAGATATAATTACTTTGTCTAAAAGACAACACTCCATGCGATTTTAATGCACGAATGAATATAATAAAAATCTTGTCATACTTATCCGTATATATATATATATAAAATTATGACTATGTTGAAATTTTCAATTTCAAATATGGTATCACATGTGATATGAAATATATTTGCATGTGATAATGAAAGGCTAAAAAGAAAAGCATTTCAATCCATTAATATACAAAATGTGCAAAATATTGAGCTAACCTTAATCCATGGAATTTCTAAATGTGATGGGATGATCATATGGACTGAAATTATTAAGGAAAGACTGCATAGGATCTTAATGTGATTTGAAATAAATTTGTTGATGATATTGATGATGGAAAATCTTATAAGAATTAACAAAGTACAAATGATTTCCCTCTTATATCCTTCAATTCAATGCAATTTTCCATAATATCATTTTATGCATTAATTCTATACAATTTTGTTATATTTGAATAAGGTTGTAATGTGGACTAGGTTCATGACAAGGGAATTAAAGTTAATTGATGCAATTTACTAACTTGCCTTAAAAATAATATTTTAAAATTTAAACTAGGAGTTTTTAATATGCATGGACGGCTAGGGTTTTTAGAACTAGGGTTTTTTATAAGATAATCTCATTTTAAGGAAATAGGTCATATTTGTGCAAAAATATAAAATTTGTTTTGTGGAGATTCGATCTAATGCCCTCTTAATACTCTATTTGCTAACTTACAATTGTTTCCAACCGGGATGCTGAATTTGTTAGCTATTTTTGGAAGACCATATGGGCTAAGATGGGGACAACACTGAAATTTTTCAATGCTTTCCACCCCTAAACAGATGGCCAAACCGAAGCCGTCAACCGGAACTTGGAAAACCTTTTGCGCTGCTTGGTGACGGATAATCAAGCTTCCTGGGACCTACTTCTCCCTCAAGCAGAATTTGCTTACAACAACTTTGTGAATAGGAGTAATATTGGTCACTCTCCTTTTGAAGTCGTGACAGGAACTAAGCTACGCCTTCCTTGTGACTTATTTCCGCTTCCCAATCCCATACACCATAGTGAAGCAACTGAATATTTTTCTCGAGACATCCAGCAACCCCATATTGATGTCCGGTGCAAGCTCACACTGAGCGCGAACTCTTACAAGGCCGCAGTGGAACCACATAGGCGACATGTTGAGTTTTAGGTTGGCAATCTTGTCATGGTTCGTATTCGGCCAGAGAGATTTCCTCGTGGAGTCGAGTTCTTTTCCAATGGGAGGGAATTGACGGTGTCAACAGCCCGTAGGGGACAATAAAGTATTTATATATTGTATTGGCCTTTTCTTTTGTTGTTATTTACGTAGGTCTTTTTATGAAGTTATAATCTAATAATGGGCTTGAGCCCAACGGCTTGCACTTTAGGGTTAGGGTTTGCTTATAATTATTTAAGCACCTCTTGGTACCTCATCGTTCAAAGTTTTTGAATAAGAATTACTGGCCAATTTTTGAGATGAGACTTCTCACCCCCAAGGGTGATACATCACTGTAACGCATCCATGTGTGAAATAAGGTTTATTTTTTGGTGTGTTACCCTCACCCTGCGTTATACGACTTAGTGTTTCTCTATTTCTTTTTTAATTGTATAAATGTGTAGACACTTTGCAAGTTTTTTGAAAGGAGACACTTTTCAAGTTAGCTATGCCATTTGTAATAGTTATGCCACATGTAAGAATTTTAGTCACCCTAAAATGTAGGGCCGTACAAGCGGTTGTGGTTAGCATTTATTGGCTATAACCGCTAATCGCAACTGCTTAAGGCAACTATTGAATTTTAACAACCGCAACAGTTCCGTTTAGGCGGTTAGCAGTTATTTAAACCTATAACCGGCGGTTGATAACCGCTTTTTATATGTGAAAGTTTGGGCTGATTTTTGGACTTATTTTAATTATTATTTTTAAAAAATAAAATAAAATAAAGGCTTATCAAATAAGTAATTGAAAGAGTCCATATCGTATCCATTGACAAAGGTACTATAATCGTCCATTCCTTGTAAAATTAAACAATATATAGCAAGAAAAGTGTAAAGAATTATATATTCATATACATAAATGAACTTGAAAAAAAGAAAACGGTATAAGTTGCATAACAAGCTTACCAATTCAAATATCCATTTGGCCGATGAGATTTCCATCAAATCCCCTTAATTTATTACCTTAAAGATGAACTGTATGACCTTGAAGAAAATTGAATAAGGCACTAGAATGTTGGATTTAAAGACTCAAAGGTAGTGATTTGAACTTTTTGCAGATTTTAAGATATTGATAATAAATTGTGATCCCAAGTATAATCTTTGCTTGTTATTAAAGAGAATAAAAATTTTAGAGCGGATGAACGATTTTTTTTTTTAGTAAAATTAAATGCATTACTTTGTGTATAGTAGTTATTTTTTATATTAAATATATAATATAAATATTTATATTGTTTATATATAAGGATAAGTGGTTAGCGGTTTTTAACTGCTTACGCCTACCCCTAAAACCGCTAACTATTCCGTCCTAGGCTGCTAGCGGTTACGGAGCGGTTATAACCGCTCCGTTTGTATAGGCCTACTAAAATGTTAGGGTTATAATTTTAGCCACCCGAGGATTTACATTTTCTTAATTTTCTGCTATTATTTATTATATTAGATACATAATTGGATATTGCAACATATATAATATATTTGAAACTTAGTCAATCATCTTCTAGAATTCCTTTTTTTTTTTTTGGTGGGGGGGGGGGGGGGGGGGGGGATTGTGTCCGAAATGGGCTTCACTTTCAAAAATAAAATTCATATAGTTGGACAAGTTGATTAGTTGACAATCATCTAATAATTAAACAATAAAAGGCTTAATTAGTTTGATAATTTGTACCAATTTGTTTGTCAAGTCATCATTTTGAGGTCCAATTAAAAAAAAGAATTAAATTTTGGGATAATTGCACCGTTGGTCCCTGTGGTATGCCATAATTATTTTTCACTCCCTGTGGTTTAAAAAGTTCATGGGAGGTCCTCGTAGTATGCAATAATTACAAATCGATCCCTGGCGTCAAATTCTGTTAAAATTTTTAACAGATTCCGTCAAACGCCACATCAGCGACACGTGTCGCCAATAAGATGGCGACACGTGTCCATCTTAATAAAAAAATATAAATTTATTAAAAAATAAATAAAAATACTTATTTTTTTTAAAAAAAAATAAAATTAAAATTAAAAAACAAAAAACAAAAAAAAAAAAAAAAAAAGCTGAAAGGGTGGCTGGGCCACCCCTTTGGGGGTGGCCTAGCCGCCCCCAGCCACTGGGGGTGGCGCGCGGCCACTCCCAAAGGGATGGCCCAGCCACCCTTTCAGCTTTTTTTTTTTTGTTTTTTTTTTTAATTTTAATTTTTTTTTTAAAAAAAAAAATATAAGTATTTTTATTTATTTTTTAATAAATTTATATTTTTTTTATTAAGATGGACACGTGTCGCCATCTTATTGGCGACACATGTCGCTGACGTGGCATTTGACGGAATCTGTTAAAAATTTTAACAGAATTTGACGTCAGGGATCAATTTGTAATTATTGCATACCACGAGGACCTCCCATAAACTTTTTAAACCATAGGGAGTGAAAAATAATTATGGCATACCACAGGGACCAACGGTGCAATTATCCCTTAAATTTTTAAGACGAACTTATATCCAAACTAAAGATTGTGAAGTTATGAAAATATCTCAAATCCGGAAAGAGTGAGCAAGGAAAGAGTGGCATTTGAATACCTCAAATTAAAATGCACTTACACAATAATGACAGTTTTACTTACGCGATCAAACTCAAAAAAGTGCATGGCATTTGAGTGTCACATTGGCTTAAATTAAATAAGACGCATGTCAAACTAACTAAATTGGCGACGGTAGAGGTATTGTTGGCTGGTTAGGTTTTTGGTGGTGATGGAGTGGTCATGTTATGGCGTGGAAATGGAGGAGCAATTAGTTGACCCAATTTGGAGTTCATGGTAGCCAACAACTCTCGAATTTCACGTATCTCCGAACCCAATTTTGCCTTATAACATTCAAGTCTTTATTCAAAATTGGAGGGTGGTGAAGCCATTGCTGACTATGAACCTAAGTCCGCAACGGAATAGTTAAGGTTCTTAGAGGGATTCGGATTTCACAACGTAAGCGCTGATTTTAATTAATTTTTTTCTACTTTATTCATAACATAACAACAATTAAATAGATGAGTTATTACAACGTCTATAAGAAAAATTAGGACTGAGTCATCAATTAAGCAACTTTAATAGAAATACTCTTATAAAAATACATACATAATATGACTAGGTCATAACAATGTGATATGCGTACTTTTCTTAGAAAATTCATCTGTTGAAGTACCAATCCAAATTAATTGATGATTTTGCCTATTTGAACTAATGCTCATATTGCATATGTTCTCAGCTTCATCTTCATTAAAAATCTCCATCGCTAATGACATATTCCACCACTTTTAAGTCAATTAATTGATGGTCAACAAAGAGGGCTGCTACCCTTACAACCAACTTCCCACACCCAACTTCTCACAACCTGACGTGGCATGCCATGTTAGATTTTTTTTTTCCCCCGTTTTCCACCCTCGAACTGCCCACCCCGAGGCCAGAATCCGGCCGGGAAAGTGCCAGATCCCGGCCAGCCGGCCGTTCAGATCACGTCATCCAGAGCTTCATTCGCCAGCCGGAAAGAGAGAAGAAGAAGAACCAGAGAGAGAGAGAGAAAGAGAGAGAGAGAGAGAGAGCGTTGGTTGAAAACGAAAAAAAAAAAAAAAAAAAGAAAAAAGAAAAAAAGAAAAATCTGAGGTGGAAATGCCAGGTCAGGGTGTAAAAAGTTGGGTGTGGGACTTTGGTTGTAAGTATAGCATTTTCCGTCAAGAAAATAGGTTTGGATCATAATCACACAGGGCCCACCGCAATTAATATTACTACTTCATGGTCAGGTTTTATGGGGGTTTGAGTTGATCTTATCGTTTATTGGATCATTATCACAAGGCCCAGCGCAATTACTACTTCATGGTTAGTGGCCCAGGGTTTCGCGTTTTATGGGAATGTTTTCGTTTATGGGATCATAATCACCGGGCCCAGCGCTATTACCACTTCATGGTTAGTTCTAAGAAATGGGGAATCTCGATCAATAATACGACAATTGTCCAAGAATTAACCTTTTTGTTATAGGCCTAGCTAGGTCTTTAGATTTTAGAACACATTCTAAAGAGATAAGATCCACCGCGTTAAAGTTCGTAGATGTGAATTTAAAATTTGGATGGATGGTAAATCCAATATTAATTTTGAGTAATGATATACACAACATTACTACTTAACAATTATTTTATTTTTACTTATTTTGGCTAGTAAAATTTGATGAGGCTACTAATAATGCTCTTAGAGATGAAATTGAGATTTAGTACAATTGTCTATCCACTAAATGAAAAATAAAAAAATAATTAAAAAAAAGGTCACAAAACTCTTTTCGTTTGGGTGTTGAATTTTTGAAATCAGAATTAAATTCTTATTCTGTTTGCGAATTTCGAAGTTTGACTTTTTAGAAAAAAAAAATGAATAAAATATGATTTGTTTGGAAAAAATTGAATAAAATATAATTTATTTTTGAAAAAGTTGAATAAAATATAATTTGTTTTTGAAAAAATTGAAAAAAAAATGATTTATTTTTTTAAAAAAATAGAATCAAAATCATATTCTGTTTCCAAAATTTTGTTGCCAAACAGATAACTGAAAAAAGTCGTGGTGGAACTGTGGCAAGATTTTGTCCTCACATTTGCAATGACAAAATAAGTCATTTCAATCAATACAAATTTATGACCGATAATCATGAATTGTGTAACAAGTGAAATCTTAATTTATTTAAGTTTGCATATAGTAATAACTGCATTATTTAATCTTGCATATAGATTTAGATAATAATCCAAAACGGTCATTACCTCGATCTTGCGTATTCGCCATAATAATAGAGCGAATACGAATAATAATCGCATAATGCGGATGCAAACACTTAAAAGTAATAGCTCCATTAATTATACAGACCCAAATACAGATATTACTAATTTTCACATCTACATCCAATTTTCACCCCTAATGGCAGCTATTGTACTTGGTCGTGAGTTAGCCACGAGTCGTGGCAAATGCAGATTCAATGGTTTTTTAGTTGAGAATATTGATGGTTTCTTTGCAGGTTTTCTACTGCGTACCCACGACGAGTTTGCTTCTCGTCGCAATCTAGTGATTATATATATATATATATATATATATATATTTGGATGAATAACTTTTTATTTAACAACTAAACACAATACAACTTATATAATATATTATATAACCGACTGAATTTCTGATTAATATCCTTAAGAATTATATAATATAATCTTTATCCTTCCTAAGAGAATTCTTAAGGATATTAATTAGAAATTCAGTCGGTTTTTATGGAATGGAAATTATGGTAATGCTGCTAAGGTTAAAGTGTCTTGGATTGATATCTGTTTTCCTAAGAAAGAAGGGGGTTTGGGGCTGAAAGATGTGGAGATTTGAAATATTTCTTCCATGATGAGGCATATTTGGAGTATTTTTGCTCAATTTGGTTCTATATGGGTGGCTTGGGTTCAAAAATACTTGCTGAAAGGGAAGAGCTTTTGGTGTGTAAGCATCCCTAACAATAGTTCATGGTGTTGGAGGAAATTGCTAAAACTGCGAGGCCTAGCAAGAGATTTTCTTAGATTTGAAGTGGGCACAGGCAGCAATATTCATTTGTGGGAGGATGCTTGGCATCCTTTTGGTGCTTTAGTGGACAAGTTTGGCTATAGAGTTATATATGACTCACATAGCAAGCTGGAGGCTAAATTGGAGTCGGTTCTAAAGAAAGGAGAGTGGTGCTGGAATCCTGCTCGTTCTGAGGAGCTTGTTGCTATTCAAAGTAGGCTGCTGGATGTACCTATAGGAGTTGTTGATAAGCCTATATGGACTATTGCTAGGTCTGGTACTTAAGTATGTGCAGATACCTGGAATTATCTTAGGAAGAAAAAAACAATTGTGAGTTGGTGGAAGCTAGTATGGCATCATCTTGCTATTCCAAAACAAGCTTTCATCCTTTGGTTAGCTATAAATAACAGGCTTTCTACTGGAGATCGTTTGCTTGTTTGGGGATTTATGGGCGATACTAGTTGTGTTTTTTGTAGGGGTGGAACTGAAAGCCGAGATCATCTTTTTTTTCTTATGTGGTTTCAGTTCAAGAATCTGGAAAGAATGTCTAAAGCGTTGTGATGTTTTGAACCCTACTACTAATTGGGATGAGGTAATTGATGAAGGATGCCGCAACCGGAAGGATAAGAGCTTGAAGGGATCCTTATGTAGATTGAGCTTTAGTGCTACTGTGTACAACATTTGGAGAGCTAGAAATGAGATAAAGTTTGGAGGGCAACCTCGTACTGAAGAGCAGATCCTGAAGCAGATCTTTTGGGAAATTAGGTGCAAGATTTATGGGATAAGAAAATTTCAAAAGAATATGGAGAACATTAGCCTATGCCATAAATGGAATGTTGATACCAATATGCTGATTTAGTTCAATTGGGTGTTTTGGTGTTGTATCTTGTTTCTTAGTTTTTGAATTCTGGTTGTATTGTTGTGTTCGGTTGAACATTTTGTACAGTTTGATTCTTTTGTCTATATAAAGTTCTACTCATTCTTTCAAAAACATAAACACAATACAACTGAAATTAGCAAAAGAGAAGCTTATATTTTTGTGGGGTTTTTTTTAAGGAATAATGTCTATTATGTGATAGTGAAATTTGAGTGTATGAGGACTTTAGATTCTTAGTGATTTTCTTTCTACTATATTTTGTACTCTATATTTGATAGTAATTACTTTCGCCAGTTAACGTACTTCACATTGAGAGAATCATCTAAATTTTGATATTTTTTTGTGTGATTGTCTTGTCTTATTTATCGTAATTGTGTTTTTGTACATATTACCTTAAATTAAAGAATATTTATTTTCTTAAGGACAATAAGAAT
Source organism: Alnus glutinosa (assembly GCF_958979055.1). Classification (NCBI taxonomy): domain Eukaryota; kingdom Viridiplantae; phylum Streptophyta; class Magnoliopsida; order Fagales; family Betulaceae; genus Alnus; species Alnus glutinosa. Next base: position 11,177,985 of record NC_084888.1, on the reverse strand, counting down.
GATTATTTTAAAGTTATTTCATTTCAACTTTTATTCTTAATAAAATCTATATATATTTTTTTTAATGTAATAATTATTATGCATACCAAACGCATCCTGAGAGATGTAAACCATGACAAGAAGGATGAGATCTACTAAAGTATAACAGCTGCCATCAATATGAGCCGAACTTTTGAACCATTAAGCTGACTCAGCACAACTTACTTCACAACCAGTAATAATAACAATTTGTTGTTTTTAGTAATTAATGCAAATGACTTGATATCATATAAAATATTACTCACCTGTATGATTTATTGCTTATTGATCCATCCAGCATCAACACGCTGAGAGGGTGCCAATGATCCAGATTTTGTCACATGGGTAGTATTTTTTAACGGCCTTAAACTTTATGGCTGAAATAAATGGTGTCTTGGGACCGTGTTTACGAGACAGGTCTATAATTTAAAAAGATGAATGTCAGAACTTTTTTTAGTGTTTTTTTATATTGATATGTCACTATATTTTTTAATAGAAAAATGTTAGAGCAATTTTTGTGTTCTCTCAGTGTATATTTAGAATGTCATAGATGTCTATCTAAAAATTACATCTATGTCTTTTTGGATGGCGTAGATGTAATTTTTTAATCAAAAAAGTTATATTTATGTTATTCTAGATGTACTCGAAGAGAACATCAGAAGATGCTCTACCATTCTTTTTTTTTTATATATAAAAATAAGAGAGAAAAATCAAACTGTAGTTTTTTTTTTATTAAAAACAGAGTACCATGTTAGCATAAAAAAGCCCCCAAAAAAAATACTACAAAAAACTTTAGCATTTCTCAATTTAGTAAATGTAGCATTTCTTTATCATTTTTAGTGATCGTACCTTCTGCACAACTATTCTTCATTTATACGTTTTTTTTTTTTTTTTTAATGAACTATGTGTTGTCATACTCAACCCTTCTAAATTACTAATCATTAGTTAAATCGTTAAAATCGTTCATAAATAAAACCTCATTAATTAGCCTAAATCATTAAAATCTATGGGATCTCAATCACGTGCCATGCATGTACGGTTTATTGGCCAAATCTGACTATAATAATAATAATAATAATAATAATAATAATAATAATAATAATAACAACATAACTAACAAAAATATCAAATAACCTTACAACGTTTTTATTTTCTATTTTTTTTAAAAAAAAAATAAAAATAAAAAATACATAACAAAGGAGTGGTTCCTAGGGTTGGCCACCCAAATTACTCAAGGCTGATCCGGCCACTACCCCAAAATTAAGCAATTTTTTTTTTTTTTATTGGAGCACTAGGTTAAGAAAATTGCAAGAAATCTCAATCGGTCTAAGGCCATGATTGACAATGAACATGTCATGCTACGGGGAGTGGGCAGTAACTTTTTACCACTTTTTTTCACTTCTGTGCATTTTTCAATAATAATTAATATCAAAATATTTTCACTTTTTTCATTTTATATAACACATTAATAATTTTTTTATTATTATTAAATAAAAAATTTACTAAAATACAAAATTTTTTCACTTTTTTACTTTATATCACATCTACCACTTTTTACTAACTCCAAAAAATAATAACTCACTATTCTGACATGACAAATCACTTGCCAAACATACCTAACATACATGGAAATTGTTTTACCATAGTTGGTAGGATGAGATATGCCAATGCGACAACTGGAATTGGTTCTAGACTTTTATGGTTCGTTTGAGTGTTAGATTTTTGAAATCAGAATTAAAATCTTATTTTGTTTGCAAATTTCAAGGCAAAAAAAAAAAATGTTTGGGTGACGAGTAGAATTAGAATTCTTTTTTAAATTGTGTTTAGGTATTGAATTTTTGAGATTGAAAATTACTGTTTTTTAATAGTAGGAAATTATTAGAAATGATCGGAGGTATGAAAAGTTATGTGTAATGATTGGTGTTATAAAAAGTAGTGTTGAATAATGATTGAAATAATATTTATTTATTATAAAAAAATATTAAAAATTATTATTTGATTTAAATAATTATTATTTAATTATTTAAAGGGTGGGACCACGCATTTTTTTTTCATTCACATGGGTTCATTGGTGCCTTGGAGTTCGAAACTCAAACCGATTTCTTCGGTTTTTTCGGGTTTCATTCGGGCCAAAACGAATATTATTCAAACACCTGACCTGTCTTCAAATAGCCTACACTATAGCAAATCAAATCAAATTCTCCTTTGCTCCCAAACAGACCATTAGTGGTTTATTTTTGTTTCAAAACTGCCGACAACTTCGCCCCTTATTTGTCAAATTATTCTAAATTTTCTTAAAAAAAAAAAAAAAAAACATTAACTAAAAACAGTTCTACTTTTTATGTTACGTCTATTTGATTATTTGATGATTGTGTTTATATGAGAAAGCAGATGATGCAATTTTAGACACTTTATATTTTTATTTAATTATGTACTATTGCCTACATTACAACTTATTAATATATTAATTATGACATATTTATGAAGTCTAATAGATATATTTTTTGTGATTTACAAATACATATTGTGTTATTATTCTTATTTTGAATTGTGTGCACCATAATTTTATATATAATATAAATAAATATATAAAAAAAAATAAAAATTTATTTTATCATTATTATTTTATTATTCTAATTTCACCCCTACTAGAATAAACTTCTGGCTCCGCCCCTCGTTCCTCCAATGATGTTTACTGATTCTCTATAGTTAAATTTTTTCTAATGACTTGATAGATTTTGTGACTTAAAGAGATTTTGATGGTCAGGGACCAGATAGGAACTTACCATAATTAAAGTAGTTATGTGAACTTGTTTCTACCGGGAGGATCTTCGATTGGGCAGTACAGATTTCTAAACCTCACTGATGCCAAAAATCTGCTTGGTTTCATCTGTTTAATGCTTATCACTAACAAGAAATTGTTTTGATGCTAGTGTTAGGTGTTTGGGATGTAATAATTTCAGCATTTTGAGGCAATTTGTTGTATGCCACTGCAATTCCGAAAAGTCAAGCTCGTTGTTATTTTTTATTTAATGTGATTTATTTCGGACTTGGATTTCCTTGGAAAAGGTACCGGTATTGCTGGGTGAAAGTCCTGGATGCAATTTGGATAATGTTTTACCTTCCAAAGCTACTGCGCAAACTGTTCGATATGCGAGTCCTTAAGATTTAGATAACCTAGACTTTCATTTTCTCCGCATTTGTTTAATTACCTAGAAAATTAAGTTAAAAAAAAAAATGAAAACAAGTGTTTCTCATCCTATTTAGGCTATTTTGTTTTGTTTTGTAAACTATTGTCGAGATCGAGGTGATGATTGTGATTTTGCTCTCATTTTTTTTCACCATTTTTGGTTACCGAGAAACTCCAAATAGGCATGAAAAGAAAAACTTAAAATTCTGAATAGCTAGACCAACCTGCTACGGGTCTCTGCTACGGGTCTACAATAGGGTGAAAAGGTATTTTAATTAGAATTATGATTTTGCTCGTAAATCATAACTCTTACTAGATAAGGTAAGATACATATTATCTCTTTTAGAAGAATAATAGATTTATAATCAGTACTATGAAGAAAATAAAAAAACTTGCTCATAAAACAGTATTTCCAATACGAAAATAAGAGATTTGTCTCTCTTTAAAATAAAAAATTTGTCTCCCTTTAAAATTAGATTTGCTAATTACGTTATTTCTATTCTTACTATACAATCTTCTGTTCAAACATGAGAATTAATTATTAAAAATATGAGAAGATTATGATTAACTCTAATAGTTGTTTTAAGAAACTTAATTAAGATTCCTCAAATTTCCTTAAAATTAGGAAGTCTAAAATTCTTTAAATTATCCTATCAAAATCCCCTTCACTAATGACATATTCCACCACTTACTTAATATATTGGCCGGTCAATTAGCTCCATAACTCATGCACCCCACTTTTAAGTCAACTAATTGATGGTCAACAAAATTAGTTTGGATCATAATCACACAGGGCCCAGGGGTACTAATGAAATTAAAGAAAACAATTTGATGTTTTTAGTAATGCAAACGACTTATTGCGTAATAATGCAAATGATTATTGCTTATCCATGGTGATATTCAACCCTTTTTAACTCCTAATCATTAGCAAATAAAACCTCATTAATTAGTCTAAATCGATAAAAGTCTATGGAGTCTCAATCACGTGCTATGCATGTACGGTTTATAGACCAAATCTGACTATTTTGTTCTAATATTATAAGAAAAATGTTAGATTTACAACACTAATACAACAACTGTACAACAATCCCTTACATGAGGGTGGGTCTCACATACTGGGGTCCACCCTCATGTGAGGGATTGTTGTACAGTTGTTGTATTGGTGTTGTACAATAATCAAATCCCATATTATAATAATGAAAAATGTTAGATTTACAACACCAATACAACAACTGTACAACAATCTCTCACATGAGGGTATATGTGGGACCCACCCTCATGTGAGGAATTGTTGTGCATTTGTTGTATTGGTGTTGTACAAGAATCAAATCCCTATAATAATAATAACAAAAATAACATATTATCTTACAACTTTTTTTATTATTATTATTATTTTTTTAAAAAAAATACATAACAAAAAAGTTGTCGTCAAATCACTTCTAAGGGTGGCCTCGCCTTGCTAACTTCATGTACTTAAGAAGGGTCGGCCACCCCAAATTACTTGAGGTCGGTCCGGCCATTATCCTAAAATTATTGACTTGCTTATTTTGTTTTTATTGGAGTGTTAAGTTAAGAAAATTACAAGAAATCTCAATCGGTCTTAATTGCAATGCCCTCTTAAGAACAATGAGGCAAGCAATTTGCAGGTCAACCATGCTAAGTCTCCCAATGAATGTGACATTGGCATCTACCAAGTTCCATTCTCTCACATACACCCAAGATCCCATCTTTTCCTGCACTTTTTTTTTGTCTCAATAGAGTCGTCTTCTAGAAATGGATCTATTCTTGAAGTCACGGTACTCTATTAATTAAGTCTTCTTATAACTCCAAAAATAATTTTTGGACTTGAAACCCACGGCTACTGACTATTGTCGTGGTCCTTATACAGTCCACCTCACATTAATTATTGCTCTACCCTCTGCATCCCCCTCTAAAAATGTCAAATATATTATATATTTCCAACCAATAATTAGTAGCAAATTACCGATTAAGTAAGCTAGATTTATCGGTGTTTTAATATGGAGCATATGGGCCTAACCAGTACTCATATTTGCAGAAAGAACGAAAATAGCAACGAACTACGGCACAAATGCTCAAAATACAATAAGCCGCTGAAATTTTTTGAAAATTTCAAAATAGAAACGCCCTGTTTTACAAGGACAAGTGAAGTTCAGAGAAGGTAATTGTTAGAAGATTGGCCAAAAAAAAAAAATTGTTAGAAGAGATATGTTTGGTGTCATTCTCTTACATATTTCTTTTATAAATTCACCATTAAATCTATGGAACCAACAGATTCAATAGTAGATTTACACATATTTTATATAGAAATGGACAAAAGATGAGTAAGAGAATGAAATCAAATTGTTAGAAAATGGTTGACACCCTTCATTGTGTTGCTAGCTAATTGATTTCATTTCTAATCAATACTTTTCTTTTCCTTATGTTTTTTTTTTTTTTTAATATTACTGACCAATACTTGAACACTAATGAAACGCGCACTACAAAAAACTTTCTCATTAGCGTCAATATGTAGTTGACGCAAAAAGTCTCCAAGTCTACACTAATGAGTCTACACACATCGACGGTAATAGGTCGACCTGAAAATCCCGACACTGATGATCATCAACATCAACTTAGAGGTCAACACTGATGATGACCCACCAGCATTGACGCTAATGATATATATGGTCGATACTAAAAATTGTAGCACATATACCAGAAGTCGACGTTGATAGGTCTAACATTAGCGTCAACACCTACATTGACACTAAGGCCTCGTTTAGTTTACGGAATGAATATTCCATTAAGAAAATGAATAGTTATTACTGGGAATGATAAAAAGTGGAATAGAATAATTATTCAAATTTCTTAGTTTAGTGACAACACATATACCACAATTAAAATTGACCCAAAATTACTAAAAAAAACCCACAAAATTTCTTATTTTTCAAAAAAAAACTAAAATCTAAAAAAAAATAAGAATAAATAAATATTAGACCTTAGATCTGTAGGTGACAGATCTGATCTAAATTCTTTGTTTTTTTGGAAAAATTACAATATAGCCCCCCAAACTACTACCCTTTCTCCGGATGGCCCCTCAAACTACCTAGGCTTGCACTCTGACCCCCCCCCCCTCCCAAACTACCAAATCCTTGTTTTTTGGCCACTCCATCAGTGCCTACTGTCTAAATGGATGGAAAGTGAGTCACGTGCCGTGCAGGTGACTCTTAAGGCTCAAATAACCCAAAAATACCTCTAATTTTAACCTTGAATTTACTAAACTGTCCCTTGGGAGAAAGACATGCGTATGAGTGGGGAGGGCCAGAAAATTACAAAATTGCCATTCGGGTGCTTAAAGATGAACAGATGCTCGACGTGTGTGTTTTCGGGCGGCACATCGACCACGTAGCACTCGATCATGATAGTGCCATTGCCCGTGGGTGAGGGGTGGAGGGTGGTGACCAACCGGTAGTTGGCGAGGTGGTGGTTGCCACCGACGACGCTGAAGCTGATAATGTGGCGCTCTTCGTTGAGGACCAGACGGTGGAGACCGGCGCGGCAATATCCTGCACCATAGCGGAGAAGCACTGGTTAGGTCCCACTGGGTACATGTGGTAGCATGCCATGGTATCTGGCACTTGGGTGGAGCAGGTGAGAGGGAATCACTCGTTGTGCACGCACTGCGTGGCGGTGTTGGTGGGTGTGGCATTGATTACATGGAGTAGGAGTGAGGATTTGGGAGGAGGAGGGTTCGAAAGCATTTTTGGATGATCTTTTTGTGTTGATGGGGGTTCAGATTATGAGGAGTAACATGGACCTTTTCTGTTCACCTCTGTATGAAGTATTTGCAGGCTGTCATTAGTTTTGCTCTTGGACAACTTGATAGCCACTGAAATAGTAGCTGACAACCTCTTCCTCTCAACATGCAGAAAATTCTTGGATATGTCAAAGCCGTATGAAATTAAACAAAAAAATAACAATTTATTAAGAACAATAATGAATATAACACCTGCCTTCAGTTCATTATTCTTCACATTTACTCTCTGTGCATCCTCCAATCCCAAGGGCATAGTATTAAGACTAGAAACAAAAAAAAATAAAAATAAATAAATTCCTCACATATTCAAGTATTTAAGACTCCAAAAGAAAGAACCTCACATATTTAGGTTACCAAATTGTAATCGTTCATCTGACATTCCCTTAGGTTATAATGCCTCAATAGTTTTTCCATTGATGAATGAAAGAATCACTAGGAATTTTTTTTTTTTTTTGTTAACAAAAATAATGTTTTATAATGAAATAGAAAATAATCATAAAATACAATAAATTCCCTTTACAACTTTTATATTCTATCAAACAGCCACCCCCTAAAAAGGGGAAAGAAAAACAAACTTCTCCTTCCTAGCTTCACTTGGATTATTATTATTATTATTATTATTATTATTTTTGTTGATAAGTAGAGAATTTTATAAAAAGCGTAAAGGCGCCCTTAAGTATACAGGAAGTAAACAGATAGGACACCAAAACAGGAAAGAAAGGGGAAGGATAAGAAACACCCGAAAAATCCAAAAACATGAGGAAACCCAAAAACCCTACAAAAAACAAACCACAAAACCCAGAAATGAATACATCACATTAGAGGCCCTCTTGCCTTGCCCCAACTAAAACCAAAACCCCTGGCATCATAATTAATCGAGCACTCTAGGTTCTTCACTTCACGACTCCCTTTAAACTTAGAAGTGGAGACTGGAGCCTCTAGACGATGTTCCTCATCAATAAAAGCCATGAAGTCTAAAAAGTCATTCACATTCCCCTCGTGGGAGACCCCCAAAGTTTGAAAACAATAGCTAAGATCAATAGTGGTGCACTTAAATTGACAAATACATTCTCAATGACTTTTTTATAACATATGTTTAGTGCAGCCACTTTACTCCTGCACCCCAGCCGCAAGTTAAGGATTATAGCAATGAAGGCCCTAGCCTAGTGACAATTTTTGTTACCACGGAGGACCCCGTTGAAACAAAGTGGTTATGATAAATACTGACTTACCAAAACCAAAGGCACCAAATTCCATTAGTTACACATGAAACATGACCATATGTCACCGCTAATTATTAATCAACAATCGAATCTTTCATTTTGATAGAAAAATTATGTAAATAACCTGTAACTCTATTCCAAAGTGACCTAGCATATAGCAATGACCATCTTATGGAGCTATAAGATTGCATAAAAGAATGTTGAGTTACAGCAAATTGGATATGGACGTACTTTGTGCATACATGGTAAGTAACTGAGCTACATTAGTATATTAGATACTCCATATATTCCCTATATTGCCTGCAGAAAATAAAAATTCCAACTAATTTTCGAGTGCAAATCCATAGATATATATACAATCATTGTTAAATTATTCACATACACACACACACACACTTATATATATAATTGAAAATTCATTGAAAGGCGCAACCCAAAGAATATACAATAGACAGCTAGCTAGAAGGAGAAAAAAGATCTAAAAAAACATGATAGCTTGAGATACCAAAATCTGAGGAAGTAGGGGTGGCCACCAACTTTGATTAAGCTAAACATACAATAAATATTAAAGCAAAATCAAAAGCATCAATAATAACATAACAGGTTAGTACCCTTCACAATCGACACCAATGGCCTAGTCACCACAACCTTTCAACCGAAAATATTGCCTATCTTTATCTATTGTCGTCCTGCAAACAATTTAAAAAGATTGATTAAGATATATATATATATTCCCTTGCATGGTTTACTCAAAATTCTTTAACCTTGATAAATATGTCAAGGAAGGTTTACTAATTCTAAGTTCTAATTGAAAAACTTCTAAAATTGGCTACTTAGGAAAGCAAAAGCAAAAGCATCAATGGTAACATAATAGGTTAGTACCCTTCAATATCGATACCAAATGTCCTAGTCACCACAACCACTCAATCGAAAATATTGCCTATCTTTATCTCCTCTCGTCCCTCAAACACTTTAAAAAGATTGATTAAGATATATATATACTCCCTTGCACTGTTTACTCAAAGTTCTTTAACCTTAATAAACATGTCAAGGGAGGTTTACTAACTCAAAATTCTAAAACTGAAAATTGTCTGAAGGTCTTATTGTAATACAAGGTAGGTTTACTAACACAAAGTTCTTCAACCAAAAATCGTCTGAATGTCGTAATATAATACAAACCAAATTTGTTCGATTATGTGGGCAGAAATACAACCCAAATGGACACTACCAAAAAATACCCAACTATACAGTTGTTCCAAATCTCCTTCAAATGTTGTCTTAGCTTGATTTACCCCCAGTCAAGCTACATTCAGATGACCTAGCAAGAATAGATTTTTATATCATGATCAATAAAATTTCTAACTATTATTTAATATGTGTGTGTGTTTTGAAAATAAAATTTATAACAATTACTTCATATGTGTGTGTGTTGATAAAATAAAGCATAGAGAAATATTCTCTAACCCTCCAAGATGTGACATTATCATCTCAATACAGGCCTCAAGATTTTATGTTAATTCCACCAGCTTAGCTTGTTCATTTTTTGTTTCAGTCAACTCACTCTTGGTCTTTTATAGTTCACTCTTGGTCTTTTATAGTTCACTCTTGGTTTCTTTTATTTCACTCTTGATCTCTTTTAGTCCACTCTTGATCTCTTGTAGTTCATTCTGCATCTCTTCCTGCTTCTTCTCGGTGTTCTGCTGTGTTATTATGTATGATTCATGGTTGAGAAACTGGGCGGTTGAACGCGCCTGAGATGAACTTGAGTAGGTATGACAACACATCCAATTCCTCTTACGCGACCCGAGCGTCAACCCCCTAGCACATTTGTCATTATTTCCATTTGTTTTTCTTCTTTTGTAATTCCTCGTGTGGTTTTATCCTTACCCACATTGTTTACTAATTCATGTATCTTATTCTGCACAAGTCATATATTTATGTATCAAAATATACCCTTAATATTCTTCATTAATAAAAATAATCACTAAAAAAAAAAACATTTCATTTACTCACATATAAACCCTTAACTATTGGGTTCATAAAAAAGCCGTTTTTCTTCGTATGGGTATCCTTGTAAAGATCAATAGCTTTGGGAGACTTTCCAACTTCTTGGTCCTACACATAATATACATAACTAACGAATACCCTAAATAATGTAACTTTGACAATATTATGCTATAAATTTCTTACACTTTTGTATACTATATTAACAAATGACCAAGTGCCCGCCGAGTGAGCCGTATAAAGTTTGCTTCTATTCTTTTTGTTCCTTTTCGATCGTTTTTGAAAAATTTCTACCAACAAAAACAAAAGAGAACGTCGATGCACTCTCGCCAACAGGAGTTCGGTGCCCATCACGGATTTCTATTGGGATGGCACCACGCACAGCTACCATGTCATTCAACTTTCTTACACTTGGTCTTACCCCTAACTCGTCTATCAAGCGTGCTAGCTATCGTCTCAAAACATGATAATGTAGTCAGTTCTATCGGGCAAAGTACTTTGTAAAATGTCCATTACAAACACAAACATAACAGCAACAAAAAAGATACAATCTAATACACATATAATCCATATGCACCTACAGGACGCAGTAGGGCGGCTCCTTGTGAATCCAATCCTACAGCTGACCGAATGTTATCAGAAGACTCCTCCGACTCATGGGGGACCATCATCTGCATATTCGTAGCATAAACTATGTTTGCGTAATTATTTACCCTAAAATGATCTTCTTCACCGTGAAAAATCCATCAAGTGTCGGATTAAATCCGTTTATATACAAGTGACCCTTCACCGTATTAATAGGATGATAATATCGATTTGCACAATCACTGCATGGACACTTTATCATATCACGTACATCCACACATTTAACTGCTATTCTCATGAATTCTTCAACACCTTGTTGAAATCGCTTTGAATAGCGGGTAGTATCCCGCATTCAACTCCTATCCATCTCAACGTTCCTATGAAAGGTAACTTCGTACCTACATATGTAAACACAAGTGTAAAGAGAAAGAGAGAGGGGTTAAAAAAATTTTTTAAAAAAATGAGGAGGAATCTGCGCTCAAGTGCAGGAAGGGATATGTGCTGATTTAGGACCACTTATCACTTTCAATGGATCTTGGTGATACGTGCAGACAAAACAAAAGGGCTTGAAAAATGCCAAATGTAATTCACCATAGCAATCTTAATCTACACCAACCCTCCATCTTGTGAAAAGGATATAAAGTCATTAACTACTGAGAAAAAGGCACTTTATACGCTAAAGAGTTACTTGGAAAGAGAAAGTAAATCCTATATACCACCTAAAAAAAAGAAAGACCATCCGTTAGTTATCAAGTTCAAAGTAATCAAATTTGTTAAAAAGGCTTAATTTTTGTTTTTCCCTATTTGAGTCAAGCAATGAATCAATCGATAGATCTACCTCATTTGTGAATCAAAACATTTCAATTTTTCTAAGAAATAAAACAATTCCAGAACAATAACAGACTCCTGAAAAAAACCAAGCATTCTCTACGCACTAAAGCCTAGAAACTCCATGATTAATGTATAATAAGCTTCCTTGAATAGCCATGACAAGATTTTCAATAAAGGAATTAAATTTTCACTCTCAACCAAAATAAAGAAACAAAGAAATGGAGAAATAAATACAAATTCCATTTTTAGATGCGAAATTAGAATTCAAACTAACAGAAAAAGGGGAAAAAATTCCATACCCAAAACCCATACTCAAACTAGAACTCTTTTGGGATATTAATCAGAAATCATTAAGTAGTTTAGTCCTTAAGCATACCTTAAGAAGAAAACTCAAAGCTCAGGATATCTCTTCCTTGCCCCTTCAAGATTCTCCAGTGAACACCACAAAATTAACATTCTGTCTCCTTCGGAAATGCATTTGTGGGGTTTGTAAATGAGTTAATGCTTTTATATTGTAAATGGGTTTGTATAAATGAATCAATTTGCATTCATGTTTACCTTGGATAATACTTTGGATCGTAGGCTGTAAGGGATATAATTGTAATAATAAGACTTTAGACTTTTGTTAGTTAAATAGTTGAGCTTTTGTTAGTTAGTTAGCAGATGTAGGTTGAGAGTATAAAAAGCCCAATGTATAGGAAAGAAAGGTTATCGAAAGTGTTGAAGTGTTTTCTTAGAATTGTAGTTCTTGGAGCCTTTGGGTTGAGCTCGAATCACCCAATCTTGGAGCCCGACTAAGCTCGAATTAGTCAACCTTTTATCAATTTCAATATTCATTTTATCCATTCCATTCTTTCATTCTACAAATCCATTAATATCCATTCCAATTTCATATCCATTTCCATCTAAATCATAGAAAATATCCTATAAACAAGAAAGTTCATTACAATTGGTATCAGAGCCATTCGATTCAACAATGGAGACAATCAGGAGAAATATACATTCAAGCCGGCAACATAATCAAAGGCAAGCCATGGAGCATTCTTGGAGTGCAAGAAAAGGGGAATCAACAAGTCCTGTAAATCAGAATCAAGATAGGTGTGAGGTTTATCACTATGATGCTCAATATGATAGGATTAAAATTCTCGAGCAGAGCAGAAACCAGAACCGGTATTCTGAAGAAAGAAGAAAGAACGTGAGACAAAATGAAGAAGAGGATCCTCACTGGCGGGAGCAACAGTTTTCTTACGAAGAAAGAAGATCTAGAAGAAGGATTAATGAGGATCAATATGAAGACAGAAGGTCTGGTAATAGGATTAGTTTTGAGGAGGTGGATCAGTATTGGTCTGACCAACAAAATCACCAAGAAAGGAGGAGGTATGGCCGGAATTTGATGAGAATCACTGGGAAAAAGGCCAGCAGCCACGTCCTGCAAGATTGGAATTTCCAAGATTTACAGGTAAAAATCCTAATACCTGGCTTTTTAAGGCAAACACGTTCTTTGAATATTATCAAACTCCAGTTTGGGACCGAATTCCCATTGCTGCATTTCACATGAGAGGGGAAGCTGCCATTTGGTTTGGGGATGTTGAACGATGGGGGTTAATTGGCAATTGGGAATCATTTATCAGCAAATTGAAGTACCAGTTCCGAAAGGAAATACAAGAAGGACAAGAAGAAATTCAAAGACTTTGTGAAGCAGATTACCAGTTCCGAAAGGTAATACAAGAAGTGAAGGAAATGCAAGAAGAAGAGGAAGCAAACCAAAAAGTGCGGCAACAGATTTTACGAAGTAGGCAAATTGATGAGGAATTATGCCAGGCTATGGAGAAATTGCGTGAGTGGTTCAGCAAAGAGGACAACTGTGTTGTGAATTTGCAAGATGTTACACAAGAAGATGCAGTCGAAATTCCTAATTTACTGAAGAGTAATGACCAGCAAACGGTGACCTGGAAATTGGACAATGTTCTTGAGCCTATGCTATATAAAGATGAAATTCTAGGGAGAAGAGAAATCAGGAATTTTCAAGAACTTGAAGAAGAACAAGAATCAGGGGATTTTCAAGAAGCAAAAAATGGGCAAATGAAGAACGATGAATTTCTTGACCCATCTCCAAAAATCGAAACCATGGAGTTGAAGAAGGTACATCCAGTTCTTAAGCAGGATGATGAAGCTTTAAATTTTTCCATCGAGATCGAAGTTGCGATCTTCAAGAAGACACCATTGATCTTAGAGATTGCAGTTATCCTTGTGAACCACCAACTATTTGAAGAAATTCCTCAACCAAGCCAAGCGAAGTTGAGCAAATCAGAACCTATCTTCGTGAATAAATTGGAGATTAGGAGGGATATGTTTTATGAATATGATTGGTGGGTTTTTAAGACAAGGTGGAAGATAGAGAAATCACAGGAGCCAGAGGTTCAATTTTTGAGCTCCTTCGTGTTTCAATACTTGATTGAAGATTGTTTGATTTTTATGTGGAAAACTAGATGGCGTTGGAAAAATGACCTAGTTTGTGGGTTGAGTGGAAATGGGTCGGGTTCGGAAGAGAAGGATTCGATGGGTTTTTGGTGTGGTGATGTTCGGAAGAATTTTGTGGTTTTTAAGCATCGATGGCGTTGGAAATTTTCATTGTGGCCATTCGATCCTACCATTGAAGAAGGAACAAAGAGACCTTGCAAGAGGAGAGTTGTGTTTGATAAGTGCGACAGTTATGTGAAGGTCCAACGATGCACGTCTATTTAGAATTGAAAAGTCAGCACTTTGTAAAGCATGAGTAGAAGAGCCATTGAAAAGTCATTACTTTGCCAGTGGGTAGAAGATAGTGGCAAGAGGAGAGTTGGTTTGAATGAGTCTTACCTTGAGCAAAGAAAAGTTTCAGGAAGCAAGAGGTTTGGTTTGAAGGCGTGCGCCCCTAATGTGACGTACTGTCGAGTTCCGTGTTTCAGACGAGGGACATGGGGCAGGGCGTGATATTTGCGGGAGGAGTCGTTGCACAACAGATTTGAATCGGCTAGCCTTGAGCAGTGTGTGTGTCACAAATATTGGGCAATGTGGAGACGTGCTCGAGTAGACGAAAGCAGAAGTAAAAGTAGATACCTGGCAGGAAGTTGGGATACAGCTAAGCAAAACACACCGTTTTGTATTTTGGAAGTGTAATTGTGCACTTCAATTTTTTCTTTCTTTCATGGAGTTACTGTAAGTGAAGGTGACAAGTTGCTGAAGTTGCGACAGTAATTTTCCGTTTTACCCCCACCTTGTGGGCAAGGTGCTTTGAAGGAGTGGGTAATGTAAGGGATATAATAGTATAAGGGATATAATTGTAATAATAAGACTTTAGACTTATGTTAGTTAAATAGTTGAGCTTTCGTTAGTTAGTTAGCAGATGTAGGTTGAGAGTATAAAAAGCCCAATGTATAGGAAAGAAAGGTTATCGAAAGTGTTAAAGTGTTTTCTTAGAATTGTAGTTCTTGGAGTCTTTGGGTTGAGCTCGAATCACCCAATCTTGGAGCCCGACTAAGTTCGAATTAGTCAACCTTTTATCAATTTCAATATTCATTTTATCCATTCCATTCTTTCATTCTACAAATCCATTAATATCCATTCCAATTTCATATCTATTTCCATCTAAATCATAGAAAATATCCTATAAACAAGATCATAATAAACATGAACTTATAAAGTATAATGCGAACACTTTATAGATTCTCTCATCTTCTTGAACACACATGGTTAGAAATTCATTTACTAACCATTTATTCTTATGTGTGTTACAAGATAAAATTCTACACTTAGAAGAGAAAATTCAAAAATGAAATAGACCAATAATGACTCAAAAAATCTCAACCTTTAGGGACTTAAGCTAAACTATAATATCCTTCATTCCTATAATGAGATTAGAAACACTCAAATGAAAAAGCATATTAATCTTTTTCCAGTCAGAAAAAATATTAACATAAAATATTGGAATATAAAACTACCAAAATGTAGAGTAACAGGAATAGCTGCAATTACCAAGAAAATTAAACTAAGAATACTTTAATGCTTTGAAGTAACTTTATTTTAAATTAGCCAATGCCAATTTAAATAGTAAATTTCAACCTACCTGTGGGCAAAGGTTGCATCACGCATGAAATTTATACTTTATTAATAAGACTAATAAATTTAAATATTAATAAATAAAATTCTCCGTACCTTTGGGCAATTGAAAGAAATTTTACTTTTAATACTAAATTTGTCATCTTATTCTAATTAAGTCATAAAAATAAAAACTTCCCTGTGGGGATAAGTAATTAAATTTATGAATTAATTGCAAGATGATGTTAATTTTTCTATATGAAGTTCATGTGTATGATTTTTATGCAATTATTATAAAATTGAGATGCTATGGTTCTCCTAAAATCATAATAATCACGCTGCAATTCATAAACATCTAATAAAATTCTTTATGAGGTTCATGCGTGTAATCCTGATATAATTATCATTAAAAAAAGAGATGCTTTGGCTCTCCCATAATTATTATGATAATTACGTGTGTGCAATCTTGATGCAATTATCATTCAAAAATTGGGATGCTGTGGCTCTCCCAAAATTATCATAGTAATTGCGACTTCATTAACATCTAAAAACTTTATAGATGCCCACAAATGGCTTCAAGAATATAACAAACCAATACCTAAATGGGGTAAACAACATTTTCCAAGGTGCAACCAAGTGAGTTCTCAGGAAAGTGATGGGGGTCACAAAGACACTCTTAAATCCCAAAACTTTCCTAACCAGAACTTTTCTAGACATTGCATTCTTGGATATTACTATAAACACGCCAGCATATATGATATTGTTAATTATTCTTAAGTCTAGGCATCAAGCAATTTATAATTAAACAATTAAATATATTTCTAAGTTCATGTATTAAAGAAACAATAATTTTAATACAAATCGTAAGAGAAATAAAATTGCAATATGAAAGCATAATAAATTACATGGCCCAATATTTTAGTAGATGGCCTGGTCAACCTAAGTTCTAAACCCCACATGAACCTACTATTTTTAATTCTTGATGGGCTACTGAAATGGGTTGCTGTATTGGGCTAAGCCAATTGGGTCAACCCACCTAATCAGGTCGGGTCTTTTTTTTTTTGATCGGGCTGGGTCAGCTTTTCCTTATTGACCCGACCCTTATGCTTGCACGGGTATGAAACCCTACCTGAAATAGATCCGGATCCTTATGTTTCAACCCTAACCCTTTGACCCGAAAACCCATTTTATGACCCGGAAAAATAAGAACCCTGTGCCGTTTGCTTCATCTTCTTCCTTCTTCCTTAGGATTTTCCTTTCACCTTTTCCTCACCATGAACGCCGCCGCCCTAAATCACTTGCACTTCCTCATGCGGCGGCCACAAGAGGCCGCCGCTCAGCAGGCCACGGCAACCCCATGGGTCGCCGTTCACCCAGACGGGCTGCCGCTGCTGTCGCGGCCCTTTATCCCCACTGCTGCAACGATGCCGGCCGCCTCCCTTGTGCCCATGCCTCCTTATGCAGCAGCCATTCATGGCCGCTACTCAGTTGCAACGGCAACCCAGAGAGGCGCTGTTTACCCGGAGCAAGGCGGCCCCATTCTCTGACAGTGGCCTCTCCCACACGGAACAGCGCCGAACGACGGAACTACGCTAGTCATTTTCGGCGTCTACCGTATGCGACCTTTTCAGCCATTTTCGGAAGAGATCCTACCGGTGATGAAAAGGGAGGAGCAATCGGCCGGAGTTCATGTATAGCGGGTTTCATGGCAGTTTTCGAAGAAGGGTTTCATGGCAGTTTTCGAAGAAGGGTTTCATGGCAGAGATGGTGAACCCAGTAGATTGTTTCAGATTCTTCCTTATGCAGTGATGGATCATTGCTGAATCCGTGAACATCTGATGAGTTTTTCTCAAATATGAAATGGGTATTATCATTATACAGTAGATGATTCTAGATCCTCCCTTATGCTGTGTTAAATGACTGCTAGATCCTTTAGCATCTCTACACGATAAGGATGAATTCACGGCAAACAAGCTTTACAAAATAAAAAGGGATAATTACATTTAATCCTTTTGAGTTATCCACGGTGTGACAATTTACCTCCCAATGTACCAAAATTGGTATATGATCTCTCCGAACTTGCCAACGTGGCAAAATCAACCTTCCGTCCAATCGACCGTTCATTTGGACGGAAAGTCGGTCACGTGTAAGTCACGTGACTTGGGGAGGGTCTTTGTCTTAAACGGTCACGTGACTTGCACGTGACCGATTTTCCGTCCAAACGAAAGGTCGTTTGGACGGAAGGTTGATTTTGCCACACGTTGGCAAGTTCGGGAGGTCATGTACCAATTTTGGTACATTGGGGGGTAAATCGCCACACCGTGGATAAATCAAGGGGGTTAAGTGTAATTATCCCAAATAAAATATACTAACAATGTAAGTACCCATGTCAACTGTACGTGAACAATTAACAACAGACTCTATTCACAGAAATCTATTCGATTCAACCGAAGGAAAATTAATTAAAACTCAAAGCTTAGCAAATTGGCATAGTGGCAGGCTCTGATACCACATGTTAGTACATATAAATTTATTATGCTCAAACTAACATGTGTAGCGGAAATACATAAAATAGGATTTAGGCTTTACCTCTAGTCATCTTTACTCAAGCGCTTCTACGAAGATCTGAAGAAAACAAAAATACTATTTGAGAGATCTTCTAACCTATGCTTATGATTATATTGCCGTACTGATGGTGTATACAGGCTATTAATTTATAGGATAGGTCAGGGACCCTCAAATATGGTAAATACCGTATTGTTCCTCCCATCAAAAAAACAATATTATTAATTGATTTTAAATCAATTAAACAATTCCATTACGGTAATCTAAATTAACAGAAATTACCATAACCGTAATACCATATATTATATTAAAATAAATATAATAAACACCGTATATGTGTCATATAGGTCATATATGGAGATAATATCTTACATGAGATTGATGGCTTTCAAATTAATGTTTCAACTCTATGGTAGATTAAAAGCTTTCAATAGGGTCTTAAAGAAACAGAACATAGATTTGTATGGAAACATTAAGGGTGTGTTTGAGATTGTGATTTCGTAGACAATAAGTGCGATTTTAAACCAAATCGCAGAACATAGATTGTTTGGGAACTGCGTTTTTAAAAATTGCGATTTGAAAACGCTGAAAATCTGCTTTTTCAAATCGCAGATAAGATGGTGCTTTTTTGAAAACGCAGAATTTTAAAAGGTAAATTCGCGATTTTAAAGGCTAAACTGTGATTTTGCCAAACGCTTAACTGCGTTTTTAAAAATCATTTTTTTTCAAATCGCACATTTTAAAATCGTTATTTTAAATCGCACTTTTTGAAATCACAAACCCAAACGGACCCTAAACAAAAAAAATTACAGAAAACTTCACTTAAGGATAGCAAACTTTTACCATTTTTGAAAGAAGATATTTAAACTTCAAAACGTCTCAATTTAGGGTATCTATTTTCCAGAAAGTCTCAATTAAGAGTTCTCTGTTAGGATTTTCCATTAATTCTATCAAAATTTTTAAAATATCCCTCCATTTTTTTGGAAAAAAAAGAAAAAAGAAAAAAAAATTGTTAGGATTAGGTGTTGGTTAGAATTTAAAGGAATTTGCAAAAATATTCATGCCTGCATCTTTGAAAAATTTTCTAATTCTGTTTAAAAAATAAACACATGAGTATTTTAGAAATTTTGATAGGATTTAACGAAAAATTCTAACAGAGGACCCTTAATTGAGACTTTCCGAAAAATTGATACCCTAAATTGAGATATTTTAAAGTTCATACATATTCTTTTAAAAAGAGTGAAAGTTCGGTATCCTTACGTTAAGTAATTCCAAAAAATTATCAAACTAGGATGCGACTACAGCAAGCACAACAAGAAGTTATATCTCCAGGTGGAAAAGCAGAATGTTTGCTTAAAGAAAAAGAGAGCTTACACGAGTATGTATCTGTTAGTAGGGCTAAGGAGGTGTTTTTTAAACAGAAAGCTAGAAACCAATGGCTACAACTTGGGGACCAGAATAATTCGTATTTTCACAAGTTGTTAAAGTACATAGTGTTAACATAAAGCCACAGCTGCTGATGTGGCAACTGAGGCTGTTGGAAAACATACAACTTCATATCAGAATCTTGGAGATCATGTAGCTACATATCACGCTGCATATCATGCAGCACCAGCTCATGATCGTCCAGCCAAAGAAATCCCAACTAAGGAAATATGTCATACAAGGCAAACTCTGTTTAAACCAGCAAGGCAATATTTGCCTTTCTCATCAAGTGATTTGGAATACAGCTGCAGTCCTAACATTGTAGGATTACAATGTCTACAAGGCAAACTTCCAAGAAATAATTATATCATAGAAATAGAATGATTTCTCATTAATTGTAATTGATTATAATTAGGAGTTCTTTCCATGTTCATCTCTCTGTAAACTAGTATATAATGCCATGAGCATCCTTTGTACAAGTCATCAAAGGAAAACCTTATCCTTAATTACAATCTGTTTTATGGTATTAGAACTTCTCTAGGCACACGCCCAAACCTTCTTGTTATTCCCTCCATTTGTTGTTGAAATGGCAGCCTCGTCCTCGAATACTTGATTTTGTACCCATTTTTTCACCTCCAAACCTTACCATTTTTGACAAGGTTGAAGGCCCCAACTATCTTAGTTGGGTCGTCACCCAATTCCTTCCTATCATGCGTAGCACAGATTTAGAGCGCATTGTTGACAGAACTGAACCAAGCCCTCCTAAATGTCTGGTTGATGACAGTGGGAAGGAAGTTGTTAATCCAGACTTTGTCATCTAGAATAAAAAGGATCAAACCATCCTTAGCTAGATCAACATTACCTTGTCCAAGAATTGACAAGGTTGAAGGCCCCAACTATCTTAGTTGGGTCACCCAATTCCTTCCCATCATGCATAGCACAGATTTAGAGCGCATTGTTGACAGAACTGAACCAAGCCCTCCTAAATGTCTGGTTGATGACAGTGGGAAGGAAGTTGTTAATCCAGACTTTGTTATCTAGAACAAAAAGGATCAAACCATCCTTAGTAATGGGAGTAACAACAATACCCAAACTCCCTCTTTGTGTGAATCTACAAGGAAACTACTAAATGGAACAATATATATATGCAAAATATATATCCAAACACCACAAGCACAAGACACACAATTTTTAAGTGGAAAACCTTCTCGGTGTGAGAAGGAAAAACCACTGGGTCACTCAAACAATTCCACTATCAACAATTACGGGAATACATGAGTCTTCTCTAGTCTCAACTAGAGGCATACAATCAGAGATTATCTTCAAGAAATACAATTTCTTGGCTCAAATCAACTTCTACAAGAATAAAAGAAAGATCTCACCAAAGAGGAGGCTACTGTTCACGGGCTGAAAAACCACCACCGGATGCTCAGAATCTGATCTCTACCGTTCACAACGAATATTCACGTGTCATGAACATCCCCACAAAAATTCAGCTCAATCGGACCACAAATGCTCGTTGATCGGAGCACTTGATGAAATCTGGACAGAAGTTCCAGAAAACTGACGGCAGCCTTCTTCCCTTCTTGTGTTTTCTGATTTTTCACTCTCTTACTGTTTGCTACAGTAAAGGGTAGGGTTATTAACCCTTTTTGGGCCTCTCTGCCCATGGGCTAAAACATACACAAACTTTGGGCCATCCTCACTTAGGAGGGAAACCCAAACCCAACACTTAGCTAGATAACATTACCTTGTCCAAGAAGGTTCTATCCACTATCTATGGCTCGACACTTCCAGGCAGGTATGGTCAGCATTGGCAAACCAATTTGCCAATCAGTATAATTCGCACATTGCTAACCTCAAAAAGCGATTGCAGAGCCTCCATCCCAAGCATGGGAGCCAGCACTCTCCAAAATTTTCTACCAAAAACATTCCATTCGGACCTATTGCTACAGCCAATGCTCCTACCCTTTGATATCATGTTGTTACTCCTCCAACTAGGTATTCTGCTCCAACTAAATACTATGCTCCATGTCCACTACCTGCAATAGCTCAAGGAACTCCTGCAATAGCTCAAGGATCTCCATTCAACACTAGTACTAGAGTCCCATATCAAATATGTGAGAAAATCAACCACGAAGCTCTTGATTGCTAATAGGATAGACTATGCTTTCCAAAAGAGGCAACCTTCTCCTTAATTGGTTGCAATGGTGGCTCACATTAACGTTGCCTATGCAGATAAAAAATGGTATCCTGACAGTGCTGACAATACACACATCACCCATGATCTGGAGAATCTCAGTGAACAGCAAACATTTCAGAACAATGACTCGTTGCAATGAAATGGAGCTGCTCTCGCTATTGCAAACTCTGGTTCTACTACTCATCACTCCTCTAATTCTATTTTTCATCCCCATAATGTGTTACCTTGTCCTAAAATTGTTGCAAACCTCGTATCCATTCAAAGATTTTGTTTGTACAATGCCTGCTATTTTATCTTGACCGCAACTCACTTCTATATCAGTGATCTGCACAGCCAAACATGTATGCTCTACGGCTTGGCAAGAAGTTCAATCAAGGCAACATGGCATTCGCTGCCATGATAAGAATAAGAACATCTTCTATGATGTGGCACTTTAGATTAGGTCACCATTCCTCTGATTTTGTAACTCGAGTTGTTCGAGATAATAAGTTGCATGTTTCTATTCCTGATTTTAATAGAAGTATCATTTGTGTCTCATTTTAATTGGGGAAAAGTAAGAAATAACCCTTCTCTGCATCTAATCGCATTTCTGATCATCCTCTCCAATTGATTCACACAGACATCTGGACTTCTCCTTTTCAATCTGTAAGTGGGTATAGGTATTATGTGGTGTTTGTCGATGATTACTCAAGGTTTACATGGATTTGTCCCTTGCGCACCAAATCTGAAATATTTGATACCTTACTAAAGTTCATACTTCTTGTGGTAAACCAATTTTCCACAACAATCATACAGTTGCAATTAGATGGAGAAAGTGAATACACTTCAATTCATTTTGACCGATTTCACACACATTTAAAGCGATTCTAAATGTTAAACCCACATGAATCACAAAATACATTTAAAAAAGTTGACCAAACAATTTTCTTTGTTAACCCTATCTGAAATACTATTTAAAATGTTGATCATACTAAAACCACTTGCACACAATTTTTTTTTTTTTTTTTTTTTTTTTTTTTTTTTTTTTTAAATTTTCAAATGAAAAAAAAAAAATTCAAAATACAACCAAAAAAATAGAGATTAAAAATTTATAGTTATAAAAAAATAAAAAATAAAAAATAAAAAATAGATTGAGGATATTTGTCAATGAAAATTTTGTTACTTCATATGTTCTGCCATCAAGTTAAACAGGTAATTTGGATGGAGGGAGCAAACTGACATCTAGAGTTTAAAAAAGGGTTTGAGTTGCACTGAATTAAAGTTTATGGAGGTAAGTAATATATGATCGAGTAGTACTAGTGAGAGGAAAGTTTAACTTATTCTATGTTTTTTTTCTTAGAAAAGATGGGTTAACAATGATGATCAATGTAGTACATATTAAACACAAAATAGTCCATTCGAACCATCTTGGATGATTCATTTGAAGTATATATAGTATGCATCGACTAGAAATTACAAAAAGTACAAAAGGTTCAAGATTCAACGCGGGCGATTTCAATTTTCGACATTGTTTTACCGTGCGAAAGGAATGAGTTCAGAAGTCAGATTCATGTTGATCATTTCAATTGAATCTGTTGATTCACCCTCATGGCCCTCTTTAGTGCGAGCTATTTCAGTTGCCAAAGACTCCTTTAGTTCGGCCACTACCTGACTCATGTCTGGCCTTTTAGCAGAAGTTGGAGATACACATGCCATTGCTATTTCGACAACTTTCCATGCAGAGTTGATGTTGAAATTTCCACGCAATCTTGTATCAACAATACTTTTTATATCCCCTTTAGCAAGCATTAAACTCACCCACTGACTTATGTGCGTCCTTTCCTGAGATCTTTGTATTGCAGGCCGACTTGTGATTATCTCTAAGAGAACAACTCCAAAGCTATACACATCACTTTTCTCGGTTAACCAGTTTGATATGTAGTACCTGCAAGTCAAAGCATGTTATTTTTTCATATTTGTAGCAAATTTATTAGTAGTTTGAATTGTCTCATGAATCAAAATAAGCAAGTCATTTAAGGTCAAAATCCAATACATTTCGTCTTTGTTGTTGGCATATCATATGTATTTCGATCATTTTCCTTTCAAAATGGGTCACATCTTTGTGAAATATAAATGTCAATCTTTTATGGGCAAATAAAATGAATTTTTAAGATGATCACAATTAAACGAAATAATAACATAAATACTCACTCAGGGTCTAGGTACCCAGGGGTGCCAGCAACAATGGTTGACACATGACTGCCACCATCAATGGGGAAAATTTTGGATAGCCCAAAATCAGCTAATTTGGCATGGAAATCTTCATTTAACAAGATGTTTGTGGACTTCACATCTCTGTGACTTATAGGTGGTCTGCAACCATGGTGCAGATACTCCAATCCTACAAATTCATAACCACATCATTAAGAAAAAAGAAAAAAGAGGACGTTTTAAAGTAAGAATTATGGAAATCAACTCATTGCTAACCTTGTGCTGCATTTATCGCTATTTGAAGCCTATCTTCCCAATTCAAGATAGCCTTCTCACCTGCATCGATTGTAAATAAATGGCCTAAAATTTGATTTGTTTAGTTATTCAAATTAAATTAACGTTGATCATGTAGTACTAAAGAATGTAAGAAAAATTTTCAAATTCTAAAATTAAATCTAAAAATTTTCTTCTCTAAGCTGGAGGATATATAAGATTTATTACAATGAAATATGAAGGACTTTTTGCTTAATATTTGAATTATGGCCAAACCTGAAAGATGTGCTTCTAAGTCTCCGTTAGCCATGTATTCATAAATGAGCCCCATGTTAGTTCCTTCATAGCAATACCCAACAAGAGTAGTTAAGTTTCTATGATGAACCCTCATAAGAAGTTTAACCTGTAATTACAAATGATCAACTTAATTTTAAGATACCCATGAGACCGGCCATATATATAGAAATGAGTTTAAAATTTTTACATGCCTCTGATTGAAATTGCTGAAACCCTTGAACTGATGATGGAGAGAGCATCTTCACGGCTACTTGAGTGTCATCTATCCTGCCACGGTAAACTGTTCCAAATCCACCCTTACCAAGAATCATCTCAAAGTTGTTGGTAATTTTTAGGAGCTCGGAATATGTAAATTGTCGTTGTATTGACTCCAATGATGCATTTTGAATTTTGGATTCAATATCTACCATCGCATCTGAAAAGATGATCATGATGTGCGTGATCCACTTTATCTAAGTAGAATTTTTTTCTTTGTTAATCTCAATATGAATCTTATAATTTAAATCTTCACCTTTAGTGTTTTCTTGTTGTTTTCTCCTTCCAAGTCTCGACAAGGTAGCAGCAATAATCAATGAGAGGATCAACAATCCACCAAGTGATGCTGCTATTGGAACAACAATACTGCTCTTCTTCTTTTTACACGAACCAGATCGACATAGATTTGGATTGTCATCCACACTAGAAATGATAGTGTTGATCATGGTGTCAAAAAAAGGCATGCAATTAAAAGTGAAAATAATTTTTTGATGGATCGTTAGTACATATTGTAACCCATGCTTTAGGTTTTTTCATGTAACTATTTTATGAAATTTGGGGTTAATAAAATTTATAGGGGGAAACCACATTTTCCTCCTCTTACTAATACTCTCTTTGAAATGTCATCGCACATGTTTTAATTTTTACAATATTACACAATCTACCATTCAGGTTGCAATGTCTTCATTCTGCACTCAAAATAACAAAGATACTTCAAGATAAAAACAATTCATAAAAGAAAAAAGACAAAAAAAAAAAAAAAAGAAGGAAAAATTCGGGAAAAAAAAAAAGAAAAGGAATAGAAAAAATTTAGAAGAAAATTAAAAACAAAAAATTCACAATTTTTTTATGCTTTTGTTAATATTTCCTGAACTTTTGCCCCCCCCCCCCACCCCCACCCTTTTTTTTTTTTTTTTTTTTTCCCTTTTTTCTGAACTTTTTTACTTTTGTCATTTTATTTTTTCTTGGAGTTTTTTTTTTTTTTCAACGTGGAAGAGGATATTGCAACTCCAATATTGTTAGATTTTTTTTTTTTAAAATTTATTTTTATCTGAGAAAAAACATTGCAAAAATTGAAACATTGGAGACACAAAAAATATAATGATAATTAAAACGGAGTAAATGTAGTTTTCCTAAAATTATAATAGTAAGGGATTTATGTACGTCTTGGACAAAAATGATACCTTAATGATAGTGAATTATTTTTTGATCTTGCAATTAGTTCAGCTGGAATTGAACCGGACAACTGATTTCGTTGTAAGTTTCTGCAACCAAATTAAGGTAGAATGAATATTTTTGTTTTCCACTTCTCTAACCATCAAATTTGAAGCATTAGTACGTCTTAAATAAAAGTAACTTACAAGACCCTCAAGAATATCAATTGAGAAAGGAAATGAGGCACTGGTCCAGTTAACTTATTGTTTGATAGATCCCTGAAATGAGAGGATATATATATATATATATAATATTTGTTGGCGTAGAAATTAGAAAATGTTTACTTTGGCAATCGTCATCAAATTTCTAAATTAATTATCTAGAAATTAGAAAATGTTTACTTTGGCAATCGTCATCAAATTTCTAAATTAATTATCTAATCATGTAAATTGTCGATACTTACAAATACTTTAACATGACGAGGTTTGATATGTCAGCAGATATCTCTCCGACCAATCCACTTGAGGACAAGTTCCTGAGCAATTTTTAAGTTTTACAATAACTTCAATTATTTGTCACAATATATAATTACTTGGAAAGTCATAAAGCTTATACGAAGCCATAGACTTACAGGGATGTGATTCTAGGAGGAGTAGTACTATCACCATCTCCGCTACAATTCAGACCTTCCCACGAGTATGCTTTAGGGGCACACGGATCTCCTTGCCAATTTATCGTTATTCCATATGTTGACTTGATTTTTGCGATGGCATCGACTAAAATTTCATAACATATATCGATCCCAGTCAGTCTAATGTATATATGCGAACTGCGACATATATATAGTGATCAAAAGCATATACGTACCATCTCCTTGGTCTGTTTCTGATTGCAAGAAATATTTCACTGAGTATATCTCAATCGCATTGAGGATGGGTGGAAGTGTTGAAGTTTCAGTTTTGAAGATTGAAAATTCATATTTCTTTGATCCAGTTATGGCCGATGGGCTATACAGAGTGGTTGTAGATAAGTAATCGGGAACAAGGGGTCCATACCAGTACTTCCCGTTGAGGGTAATGTTGAATGATCTAGACTGGTTGGCTTCGAGCTTTACGATTTCAGCAAAGTGAATATAGATATAATATTCTGTAGTCTTAGCATCTGAGTCCCAGTTGAACTCTAAGGGAGCGCTACCATTTATAGGTGTGACGGCAGTACTCATGACAACAGATGGTGGTCGGTAATCATTGTGAGATTGGGAGTCAATGGGAAGCGAGGTACTTAAATCTGTCGCTTTAAAGTAGCTGTTGTCAGTGGGCATCCAAACCCGATCATAAACATCGTATCCATACCTAATTAAATAAACATTCCGTATAAGGCAGGAGCAAATTGAGTTTATGTTCTACAGCTAGACTTGATATCATATAAAATAATGACTCACCTGTATGCTATCCCGCTTGTTGATCCAACATCCAGGCGCAAAAAAAGTGCCAATGATCCAGATTCTGTGACATAGGTGGTATTTTTCAATGGCCTTAACTCTATTGCTGATATAAATGGTGTTCCAAGGCCCGTGTTTACGAGACAGACGTGTATGTAATTTAGAGACGGGACATGTATGAGCTCCTTGATGACACTAATCGATGAATTCACCACTTTGACCGTCTCCCACGTATCTGCTCCAAGATACAGATCGAATTGTGGTAAATTACCTTGTCCATCATAATTCCCATGCAAGAAGGTTCCTCGGATCAAATATTTAGTGCCTCCTGTGACGTTTACGCTGTAACAGTTGCGGTTTCCTTGAGGAAAGCTTCTGAGATTCCATACCTGTTGTTGATAACTAGCTTTGATATCAGGTGATATGCCCTTACTTGTACCTGAGTCTATGAAGGTCGCATCTGAAATGTAATTTAGGCCTGTTGTAGCGTCCGTGAAGGTAGAATTCGCTGCTAACCCACAAGCTATGCTTATGAAGCCTGCAGGGACAGACAAGACAGAGTAATCCCTTAGCTATTTTTCAGTCAGCTAGCCAAAACCAAACTGATCGTATTCAAAGATTCAGATGATAATAAGTACCTGATTGATCCTGGGCATGAACCGCAAGTAGAAGAGCCAAACCAGCGAGCAATGCAAAGATGAAATGTTTGAACTCCATCGCCATCGATCTAAGCTTCCTATACAAAAATGATATAACTATATGCTCTATACTGCAAACATATGATGGAGTTGTGTCTAGATTGAAATTCTCAACCACCAAAATGCCTTATCTCATATATTGTACAGTTGCTTCTACCAATCCTGAATCATTCAACTTGGAAGGATTTGTGTTTTCTTTTCTTATATCAACTTGACCGTTGGCATTTTTATAATGAATATTGGACTTTTGCAATGAGCCGGCCACCATCCATGACCTCTTCAAATAACTTATGGAGAACTAATATTTGTGTATCTAATGTACAAAGAAATAGGATGATCATCTTCATATATTCATTAAAATTAATGGAGAAGATTCATTTTATAATAATTATGATTTTATTTTGTTGTATTTAACAAAGTGTATTAATTGTGGCTCTTCATTTCACGAATAATATTTTACATAAGAGTAATGATTCATTACCATCTTTTGATACAACTTTTCACCACCTTACTTATATGGCAAGGTGGTCCCCTACTGCTTTATGAGTTTTAAAAATAAAATAAAATAGGGGACCACCTTACCACATAAGCAAGTTGGTAAAAAATTGTATCAAAAGGTGGCAATGATTCATTACTCTTTACATAAAGTATTCATGTTTTTGGTAAGTCTGAATTTTAAAAACAATATAAATTTTAGTCAAATTTTAGTTATATACTAATTAATACGCCCGCCTTATTAAATCAGCAAGAAAGAACAAATATCTTCTTTCTGTGGGCTTTGATTTGTTGACGCAATACTCTTTCACAAATTACTATTGTTTATGGAACTTATAGCTATGGAATTACTATAATATAAATCTAAACCGTTGAAAAAATAAACTAAAAGCATATATACTGTAATTTTTTCAACAGTACATTCAAATTTAAATCTAAATTTTTCATTGAGAAAAAGGGAATAAAATTAAATCTAGCCTGTTAAAAAACTATATATAGCACATATGCTTAAATTCTTTTACAGCACTTAAACAAAATTTGGGAATTTCAATAGAAGGACAATTCCAGTCGCCTCTCTCTGCAAGTAAGGGCTCGTTTGCAAATAGGAATAGCAAATAATTATTCTCTTGCGAAGCTGAATATCATTGCTGTAAAGAAAATTAAAAGAATAGATATTACTTGAATGAATTAATAAAAAATAAAAAATAAAACCCATTAAATTTTATTTGTTTTTCTTTTTTTCAAACCTAAATAAATTTATTTTTTTTATAAAAAATAAAAAAATAAAAAAATCTTTGGTGGCCGATACGCGTTTTATGGGGATTGGGCTGTTATCGTCTGGATGACAATGAGTCAATGACATTTATATGGCAATACGAATTCCAATGCGAAGACAATTCCAGGCGTCTAGAGAGAAGTCCAGAACGGGTTTTAAACAAAGAAGATGGACCTTCTTCTTCTACTTTTTTTTTTTTTTTTTTTGACGATTAAGGAAATGGGCAGCAAAGAAAATGGACCTTGTGACAGTTCGTTGACGTGAATTTGCAAATTGCTTGTTAAAGACAATTTCTATTTTAAAATCCGCCATGAGCAAAGACCAAATAAAAAGACTACGTACAGTCGATCCATCATCTATATATGGTTTGATTATCATTTTAATTTTCAATATAATAATAGAAGGAATTGCATCTTAAGCATCCCATAATTAATAATTTAACAGTAGTCATGACTTAATTTCTTTAAGTCATTCACGCAACATTGTGTTGTACCGTACGGTGGGAAAATAATCCTCATCTTCTCCTGTACATACTATTACTAGGGTAGCTAGAGGTGATTTTTTACTTCAATTCTATGCAAAATAGAACTTCTTCGTTTTCGTTATTTATTTATTTATTTTTATTTTTTAGTTATCGGTATTCTAGTTCACCTATAGCAGGGCTTATTTCGAAATAGCTGGCACACACACAATGGTAGCTAACGTAGTCGAGCATAGCGGCCCCAAGCAGGATCTCCAAACTAATTCCACGCTCAATGTCCAACGCCACTTCAAGCATTGGGCCTTGAATCTTGGGCAATGCCTGGGTGGTTGTTTGCACCTAGCTGAGTCTCGAACTCATGACCTCAAGGGATGATATCCCTAGAAGCCCCAAGCCTTAACCACTATGCCTGTTGGTACAGTTTCCGGTATGGTGTGAATTTGCACATTCTTTTGATATTCTTCACGCTTCTCAATAATTCTGTAAAACAACAAAAACTAGAGACCCTTCCAGGGATTTCTTTCCGATGCATAAATTAGCTTCTGTGAGAAAACAATGCTTTATGCATAAAATTGAGTCTTAGTTTATACCTGGGGTATGAGCATATTTATAGGCAAAGAGATAGAGTCAAACCTGAATTATGATTCCTGCTCCTTGTTGATCTAGAACTGATGTCAGAGTTCTAATTGGACTTTGATCATTTATTAGACTTCTAATTTAATATCTTACTAGACTTCTAATCTGATCATTCTTCTTATCTGATTGGACCAAGAGTCCTATTCCAATTCTCTAATTTCTCTGGAGTAGTTGCTAAATGTCTATCTCCTTCTTGGATCGGGTTAAGTGGAATTTATCCCCAACAGTTACCCCCCGATTCCCTTATCCAAAGCTTGCTTGAATAACGGGAATTCTATGTCTAAGGAAACCCGAGCTTTGTCTCCTTCTGAAAACCTGCTAACCTACAATACTTGAGGATTAAATCTTACCCCTTGGCTCTCTTTCTTTCTTTCTCTCGGCAAGGATTAATCCTAGATGCTTTCTTGTTACTCTCGGCTAAGACTGATCCGAGAGGTTTCTTCTTGCTCTCGGCTAGGATTGATCCGAAAGTTTTCTTCTTGCTTTCGGCTAGGACTGATCTGTGAGATTTTCTTCTTGCTCTCAGCTAAGACTGATCCGAGAGGTTTTCTTCTTGCTCTCAGCTAAGACTGATCTGAGAGGTTTTCTTCTTGCTCTTGGCCAGGACTGATTCGAGAGGCTTTCTTGTTGCTCTCGGCTAGGATTGATCCGAGAGGTTTTCTTCTTGCTCTTGGCTAGGACTGATCCGAAAGACTTCCTTCTTGCTATCAGCTAGGACTGATTCGAGAGGTTTTTTTCTTGCTCTTGGCTAGGACTGATCCGAGAGGCTTTCTTCTTGCTCTTGGCTAGGACTGATTTAAGAGGTTTTCTTCTTGCTCTCGGCTAGGACTGATCCGAGACGCTTCCTTCTTGCTCTCTGCTAAGACTGATCCAAGAGGCTTTGCCTACAAAAGAAACGACATCAACGGGTTCCTAGTCCCTAGACCAGGAACACTCCGATGCTTAAGTCAGCTCTATTCCTTTATTTTGAAAATACTTATTCCCAAATCTGGGGAATTTTCTGTCTTTTATTATAACTAGTCTGAGTTAAAAATAAAAGTCTAGTTCTTTGCAAACATAAATGCTAAAAATAAAAGTCTAGCCTGAAATTCCCGAGAGTCATTTCTACATGATCATGGGCAGATTTTCCTGTTGCCTTGGCTCTCTACGTCGTGGGCTTCTGCTTCCTCGGTCCTCTCTTCTTTCTATGTCATCTCGGGGATCATTCTCCTGATTCCTTTCGTTTGGCTGAGGACGGTCTCGGGGATAATAATCTTGTGGCTGCTGATCTCGGGGCTGACAGTCTCGATGATTCCGAGGCCTGTTATTTTCTTTAGTTCCGTTGCTCTACCAAGAACCAAACCAACTTGTCATTCTTTATGAATTCTTCTATTAACAACCTTAGGGTTACGCACCCCTCTATGTAATGACCTGCTTGTTTATGAAAATCACAATACTTGCCTGCATTCTTGTAAGGAGGATTACCTGGTATCTTTTGTGTTTTCCAAAACACCAGATCTTTTTTGAGCTCCATCAGGACTTCTGATATCTCGGCATTGAGAGGTGTAAAGTTGTAATCTTTGAACTTCTTTACCTACCTCTGCTCTTCCCCGTCAACTTTTCTGAATTCTTTCCTTTTCTTTTCTGGAGCTGTCTCTCGGTGTAGCCTAGAACTGGTCATAGCCTTCAGCATCTCTTCCTAATTGATGAATTCTTCTACCTTATCCATTAGGCCCTGCAAGGTACTTGGTTGCTTCCAAACCAACTTCTTCATCAAAGGCTCCTCGGGTGAAATTCTCTGATAAATGGCAGCAAAGATCATATCCTCGGTCGGATCTTCAACTGTTATCTTCTCTCTATTAAACCGAGCCATAAACTCCTTAAGACTTTCATTGCTTTGCTGGTGCAACGGACTTTCATTGCTTTGCTGGTGCAACGATAGCAAATATCTCAAAGGCTTCTTCTTTGTCCGGAAAGCTAGAAATTCCTTTAAGAATATTTTGGACAACTCCTTGAACTGATCAACAGAATTTGGGGGCAACTTCCTGAACCAGTCCTAGGCATTCCCCGAAAGAGTAAGGGGAAGACCCGACACGCTACTTCATCGGGTGTCCCAGGAAGGTCTAGATGAGCTCAAAAATTCTCTAGGTGATCTAGAGGATCTCCGTCTCCAGCATAACTTAGAATTTGGGGTACCTTAAACTTCTCAGGTAGCCGATAGTCTGCTACTCGTCTGGTGAAGGGTGAGTCTGTACCCCTTAGGAGCTTATCCACAACTACGGATATGCTTTTGTCCTTCCTTTCCATCTCCATGTATGTGCACTTTCTCTCCAAGTTGGCAATAACTCTGCTCAAATCTCCTTGGCGGTCATTCTCCCTTCGAGGATTAGTGTGCTGTTGCCATCTTCTTCCTCATGCTCATCCCTGTCATCTCGGGATTGGGCTATCCTGGTCTCCTGCGCAAAAATTCGGCATTCAAGGCTTTAATCTGAGCTTCTAACGCTGCAATGTGATCCTGGTCTCCATCTGGTAGTAGGGGCTATAGGATTATTCTGAATAATCGGTTCCAGTGTGGGTTCTGGGCTATCGATTAGTCTGGTTTCCGAAATGTGTGTTCATCACCATGCTAGATCTTCTTTTTCTTTTATGAGGAATGAATAATCAATTCCCACAGATGGCGTCAAACAGTTGGTACAGTTTTCAGTATGGTGTGAATTTGCACGTTCTTTTGATGTTCTTCATGCTTCTCAATAATTCTGTAAAACAACAAAAACTAAGGACCTTTCCGAGGATCCCGCTTTGATGCCTAAATTAGCTTCTGTGAGAAAATAATGCTTTATGCATAAAATTGAGTCTTAATTTATAACTGGGGTATGAGCCTATTTATAGGCAAATAGGTAGAGTCAAACCTGAATTAAGATTCTTGCTCCTTGTTGATCTAGAACTGGTGTCAGAATTCTAATTGGACTTTGATCCTTTATTAGACTTCTAATCTGATATCTTATTAGACTTCTGATCTGATCATTCTTCTTATTTGATTGGACCAAGAGTCCTATCCCAATTCTCTGATTTCTCTGGAGTAGTTGCTAAATGTCTATCTCCTCCTTGGATCAGGTTGAGTGGAATTTATCCCCAACAAGGCCAACCCTTAGGACACTACAACAAATCCGAGATTTCTGGACAGTTTCAAACAGTCCA
The DNA here is from genome assembly GCF_958979055.1 of Alnus glutinosa. Lineage (NCBI taxonomy): Eukaryota > Viridiplantae > Streptophyta > Magnoliopsida > Fagales > Betulaceae > Alnus > Alnus glutinosa. Next base: position 11,144,174 of record NC_084888.1, on the reverse strand, counting down.
GAAATTGCAAAAAACCGTTTGGAAAAAAGTCCAGACGGTTTATTCTACATGGTTTCAAATCGTCCATAAATATGCGTTGGGAATTCGGGTTATAGACGGTTTGGGCAAAACCGTCCGAAAATCCAAATGGTATTTCCCAAACCGTCCATAACAAATTCCAAACGGCTTTCCCAAACCGTCTGAAATTAATTCCAAACAGTTTGGGCTAAAACCGTCTGGAACTCGTTATGGACAGTTTGACCCAAAACCGTCCAGAACAGGTTATAGATGGTTTGGGCCAAAACCGTCCAGAACAAGTTCTAGACTATTTGGGCTAGTTCCAGACGGTTTTGGCCCAAACCGTCCAGAATAATGTTTTTTAAAAAAAAAAAAAAAAATTAAAATCCTTAATTCAAAAATCCAAATCCAAATCCAAATTTCTAACAACATATATCTACTATCTTAATTACATATTACAAAATTTAAATGGATACCTATTACAGAATTTAAATCTAAATACATAATTAAAACACAAAAAATTTGAAACCTATAATCCATGCCCCATAATCATCAAAGCAAGCCCAAAGAGAATCTAATTTACTACTTTGTGTGCATTGCTTGCTTCAGCTTTAATGTGCTCAGCTATATCAAATTACCTGCAAAAACACAACCAAGTTTTCCATGAGACAATTTGCATCATTAAAAAATGGGTCCTGTTTGGGCTTTAAGACCCAGACTTTGCATCAGACCCGCGGAATGTTAGGCTTGGGCTAGCGTCGGATGGTTTTAATCCTTTTGGGAACATGAGTACAAGCCACAGTACTTGGCCTGTCATACTGGTTCCGTACAACTTGCCCCCTTGGATGTGCATGAAACAACCATATTTCATATTATCCATGATTATTCCAGGCCCAACTTCACCTGGAATGAATATAGATGTCTCCTTACAACCTCTAATATCAGAGTTACAGGAGTTGTGGAATGCATGGGTACGAACATTTGATATATCGATGAAAAAATCTTTTGTTATGCGGACAGCATTGATGTGGACAATAAATGACTTCCCAGCGTATGCAGATTTATCGGGATGGAGTACTAAGGGTACACTGGCATGTCCATGTTGTATGCATTCAACGGGGTCTACATGGTTAACATACCGGCGTAAATTTTGTTATATGGAGCATAGGCGATGGTTGCCTACGAATCATAAATGGCGACAGAACACAAGATCCTTTAACGGTTAACAAGAGTTAGGTGCTGCACCTGTTGTGTCGGATGGCGATGAAATCCTAAGACAATTGTAGAGACTTGATTGCATGAATGGAGACACAAAAAGAGGCAAATGAAAAAGAACCGTGAATCAAGGTCATGGAGCAAATGAGGAAATGGTATGGAAGAAGCAAAGTATTTTCTTCACATAGCTTTATTGAAAAAATAATTTGTTATGACATAACCTTGATGTGATGCACATAGAGAAAAATGTGACGGATAATATCCTTGGGACGCTATTGGACATGAAAGAAAAAACAAAGGACAACCATGAAGCACGTTTGGACTTGCGTAAAATGGGTTTGAGAAAAGAACTTCATCCATTCACCAATGAGAGAGGCAAGACATATCTGCCCGCGACACGTCACACGATGTCTAATGAGGATAAATTAAATTTTTTGAAAGTGATCAGAGATGTTAGAGTACCCGACGGATATGCCTCCAATGTGTCCCGTTGTGTGAATCTTAAATCTCGTACCATTGTTGGTTTGAAGAGTCATGACAACCATATACTCATGGAAGAACTTCTGCCAATCGCTTTGCGTGGATCCTTGCCAAACAATGTTGTGAAACCTTTGATAAAGTTGTCTGGATTTTTCAGGGGTATATGTTCAAAAACATTGACAGAAGAAGATCTAGCTCGACACGAAGCTGAAATCCCTATAATACTGTGCAAGCTTGAACAAATATTCCCTCTGGTTTCTTTACAATCATGGTTCATGTTGTCATACATTTAGTTCGTGAATGTCAGCTTGGTGGACCGGTACATTATCAATGGATGTATCTGATGGAGAGGTAACGTGAGTATTCTATATATATATATATATATATATATATAAGGGTTTTTTTTTTTTTTCTTTCCTTAATTGTCTCAATGAGGTGATACAAGAGATAATTTTATTTTCTCTATGTAGGTCACTTGGACGGTACAAATCCTTAATGCGCAATAGAGCTGCACCTGAGGGTTCTATAGCGGAAGGTTACTTAGTAGATGAAATGCTGACATTTTGTTCAAGGTACTTAGAGTACGCACCCACAGTCCACAATAGGCCTCAAAGAAACCCTGATGAGGCTAGGGGGGCGGTAACACAAGTAAACCTCAACCAACGCACATTGACGCAAATTCATTAATATATATTATTTTTAACTCGGACGAGTTCCTTCAACTGCGCATGTGAGTTATATTTTTTTTTTTTTTAAGACATCTTCGGCTTAAACATACACTTATGAATTCTAAATGTGGACTGCAAACATATAGGATTCATCTGGATGAGCTAAGGCATGACTCCAATAGGGGACGACTATTAGACAGAGAATTGCATCAACAACATAAAGACACATTTTGTGATTGGTACCTTGACTACGTAAGAATTTCTTATGGCTTATAAAATCATGATGATCGTTTTAGTGTATATGTAATTTTCTACATCCCCCAACTATAAGCGACGTTATCTCAAATCGCAGGTTAACCGAATGGACTAGACACGCAGAACTGAACTAGGGGATAAGCTTGTTTGGAATTCTAAAGGGCCACTCGAAATAGCCCTCGAGTATAACCGATATGTGGTTAACGGCTATCTGTTTCGCACTGTGGCCCAAGATGAAGGAAAAAAAACCCAAAACAGTGGCGTGTGTATGTCGACAGTTGATGACGATACCTATTATGGAAAGCTAACTCGAATAATTGAAGTAGAGTACTATGACACGACGAGGTATGTGCTATTCAAGTGTGATTGGGCAGACATTAGAAAGGATAGAGGATGGTCAGAGGATGAGTATGGTATAACACTTGTGAATTTCAAAAACTTGATACATAAGGGAGAGAAGATTTTGGATGATCCATACGTATTATCTTCACAAGTATCACAAGTATACTATGTCCGTGACAACAGGAACCCAGACTGGTGTTGCGTATTAAGGACTAAACCAAGAAACGTGTATGACATTGGTTAGGGGGAAGGGAACAATGATGAAGGTCTCAACTATCATGAGAGTGAGCCTTTGAACTTGAACATTAATCAGGATCCAAATGATGTTGACTATCTAGATGTTCAATGTGCCCATAGCGACGTACCTGTAATCGAAGTAGTACAACCACAATAAAAGTAACATGCATGTATGACTATTTATTTTTCAATAAACATAAACTAATTTCAAATTATATTAAACATGTTGAGTGGTTTTTATATTTCCATGTGATCTGACACTTTATTTATTTGTGTATTTTGTAGACCAATATGGCATCATCACCTCCGCGGAAGAGACTTTATACGCAGATCCCAGCACGACTTTTTACACCTGAGGCACAACCATCTCAGTTTGTAGATGAGATGACACAGAACACTCACCCACCTTCTCCAAGTGCATTTATTGAGGAGCCCATACTTGACAGCCCACACACACTGTCGGATACGGCTAACACTAGATTTGCAGAGTCTCCTCGTGATCTTGATACTCCAAAGTGCCACATGTGGATGACATGGCACAAGGTCCCAATTCTGGCGTATTATTGGATAGTCGACAAGTCCGTACGATAGGTAAGTGTATATATATATATTGTTTCTAATATACACATGTAATATTGTTTCTAATATTTGGCATCTGTTTAATTTAAATACAGATACGGATGGCAATTTTCACATTAGAGATGTAAGCTCCCCAAATGCCCTTTGGACAATACCCATCGGAGAGAAAGTTATAGTCGAATTTAATGGGATGTTGCAGCCATTTTGCACGAGTGGGTTGAAATTTCACTGGCTAGGAGCGACATATGTCCGAAGTGGGAAGTTTGTGGGGCTAAGCGCCCTAAACTGGAGGACGGTAAATCCTCAAGCTAAGGAAGACCTGTGGGCCGCCCTGATGGTATGTAAAACAAGTTAGTTACAGATTTATTATGTTGAACATATATTACATGTACATAGTATCTAATTGGTTCTTTTACTAATTTATAGAAAACAATTTACATCATGCCTGATGCACCGATTGATGCTATCAAACGGATTGCAATGATGGAGCTCGGGCATAAGTGAAAAAAATTCAAGTACAGAGTGAAGAAATGTTTTAATATACAAAACAGTGATACTCGCGAGTCAATTATTGGTGCGACGCCCAACGTCACAGAGTTTGATGCAGAAGACATCGAGATTACCATCGACACATGGTTGACTCCGGGAGATAAGGTAATTATAACAACAAATGTTACTAATTATCAATATCATATGTCTTTCAACTTTCAAAAATGCATGATACCGTATTTGTTTTTAATAAAAATTGTGTAGGTAAAGGCTGAAAAGAATAGAGAAATCTCCAAAAGCAGCAATAAGATATTTCATACATCTGGCTCGAAGAGCTATGCCAGAGTCGCAAAAGAGCTGGTATGTTTACTGATAGAATTTAGGGTTGATTTCACGTTCTCACATTCATGATTAACTTTGGTTAATTTATAATTTTTGTTTTCACAATAGATATCAAAGCAAACGCCACCCACCCGAGCTGAAGTTTTTGTAATAACCCACACAAAAAGGGATGGGGCGCCTAGCACTCAAGTAGCTTCGGAGACGATTGTATGTGCTTAACTTAGTGATTTAATTTGTGTTTTGTTGAATTTATCATATATATAGAAATAGTATAAGTATTTACCGAGGCAATTAAGTGTTTAATAATTAACACATTTAATATACATATGTTAGGACAAGCTTAAGGAGCTGATAGCCGATGACACTGCAAGAACAAACCCTGTATATCTGCAGGATTCAATACTGTGGGCCGAAGATGATGCGCTTGCAAGGGCAATGGGAACAATAGAATACTCGGGTCGTGTTTGTGGAATGGGGCTTGGGCCACTACCGGTTAGACCCACTTTTCGCTCACCTGCATCATTAGCATCACCCTTGTCCCAAGAAGCTGCATTCAATAATCGAATGAATGAAATGATGGAAAAATGGGAGGAAGAAAGGAGAAAAATGAATGAACAATTGGAGGATGATAGGAGAAGAGCGAATGAAGAGAAGAGAAAAGCGGATGAAGAGAAGAGAAGAGCAGATGAAGATAGGAGAAAAACAGATGAATAGATTGTAATACAGATTCGAGTGATAGAGAATATGCAAAAGATGATCGAAAGTCTTGCGTCCAAACAATGCAGCACTAGTGGGCAACACTTCGGCTACGCAAGACACTGAGTCACTTAATGTCGTGAGGGTGAAACATTCAATAGCCAGTCAACTAGGTTAGCTCCCAACATGATTAACTAATTAGCAATGTGTAATTTTTTTTAATCTATACGGTTGAAAATGTTACGTGTATCGTTACTAGTTTCCTATATATATATATATATATATATATATATATATAGTTGCGTAACATACATTTTATCCGAATCACTAATGTAGGTGTCGTGCCCTCGACCCCGAATGATGATTCGCATGAGCGACCGCCGTCACATACATTATCTTGATATAGTAAGTGTCGATACTGTTAAGACTGTTTTGTCATTTAAAGCGTATTTCTTATTCTATAGATGCATAAACTTTTGATTTGTTTAATGAATTTACTTATATCTTTTAAAAAAAATTGTTTGAGGCTTCTAGGCAGTTTGAGCATGGTTGTGTAATAGTATGGTAGACTTATATAGCAGCTCTAGTAGTTGTTGGGACCATGTTACAAGTATTTAGCATTGCGATTGTTTTTATGCTCATGACATTCTAGGTGCTTTGGGCAATGGTAAAGAAGTTGTATGGTAATTATTGCAATAACAACTGTGAGTGCTCTTTGGGTCGTGTAATGTCTTTTGAAATTCTGAAGGAGATGCATGTTGTAGTTGTTGAAATTTTGAAGGAAGTGGAATTCAATACTATAAGTAGCGCTTTTATACAGCATCACAGATTGATTTGTTTAAGTTTTGTCATTTCATTCTAAAATATACTGTGTCACATGCAGGCAACTTTATTTGATATTCTCAGGCTACTTGGTATGGTTAGCCTTTGTTTATTTGTGGTGATGAAGATGGATGTGGAAGGGACTGAGTTCGATTTGATTCTGAGGTTGTTTTGAGACCGGGGTGACTTGTTTGATCGACAAGATATTTCTAGAGTGTCTTTACAATAGGTGGCAGAGATGTTGCGCTAGTGAGAGGAGTCCCAAGTATGAGAAAACCTATGGCCAATGCTTGGAGCTTTTCACTTCCTTGAGGCAAAGTGGGAGTTTTTGTTTATCAGTGGTGGCAATAACAACTGTGTGTGCATTCTCTTGTGACATCTTTTTTCTTTGTTTTTTACTGTTGAAATGCTGTAGTTTTTTTTTTTTTTTTTTTTTTTTTTTTTTTTTTTTTCCAGATTTTGACGTCAACGGTTGTAGTTGAAAATGAAATTTTATTTGTAGGTGAACACAATTTGAAAGTGCTTTCTTCTTTAATTAAGCTTTAGATTTCCTTATAACATCCATTTTGTTCATGTTATAAGAATGATATTTTCTGCAATATATTGCACCTTACCGTCTAGGAATTGGGGTTGAAGTACCAGGTATTAACAAAAGTGAAAAAAAAAATGATTTAATTTTTTTTTAATTGTTTTGAGTTGTTTTGAGTCTTAAACGATTTCAATCATTTTGATTCGTTTTAGACCTACAGCGTTTCAAAACGATTTGAGCCGTTTTGAGTCCTAAACGGGTCCAATCATTTCGAGTCGTTTTGGACCTAAAGCATTTCAAAACAATTAGAGCCATTTTAAGTTGTTTTAGACGCAAAAAGGCTCTAAACAGTTTGAACCGTTTTAATAAAACTGTTTCAAATAGCTTTGAACCATTTTAGCCAAAACGTCGGAAGACAATTGGAGCCATTTTGATTAAAACGGCTGAAAACGTTTTGAGCCGTTTTAAACAAAAATGGCTTTAACCGTTTGGAGCCATTTTGGATCTAAAACAGCTCAAAACTGTTTGAGCCGTTTTTGTTTAAAATGGCTCCAAACGGTTAGAGCCGTTTTTATTAAAACGGCTCTAATTAGAGTTGTTTTAGTAAAGAACGGCTCAAAACCTTGATTTCCATACCCCATGTTCTAAGCTGTTTTCAAAAGGCTAAAAAAAAAAGGGCTCAAAATGGTTTGAGCCGTTTTTAGGCCTTAAAACGGCTAAAAAAAGGGCTCAAAATGCCCTTTTCTTTGTAGTCGATGTTATAAAGAAAAGCATTATATATGCAAATCAACTCATTGCTAACCGTGTGCTGCATCTGTTGCTATTTGAAGTCTATCTTCCCAATTCAAGATGTTTTCCCTCTCACCTACATAAGTTAATAAAATGCCTAAACCTTGGTCTATTTTCTTATTCAAATTAAATTAACGTACTTGATCATGTAGTACTAGTTATATATCAACATAAGAAAAGTTTTCTAAATCTAAAATTAAAAAAAAAAAAAAAAAAAAAAAATAGTCTCTGAGGTGGATAATATTTAATAAGCTGAAATTTGAAATACTCTTTGCTTAATATTTCAATTATGCCCAAACCTGAAAGATGTACTTCTAAGTCTCCGTTGGCCATGTACTCATAAATGAGCCCATTTTAGTTCCTTCATAGCAATTATACCCAACAAGAGTAGTTAGGTTTCTATGATGAACCCTCATAAGAAGTTTAACTTGTAATTACAAATTATCAACTTAATTTTAAGATACCCATGAGACCATATGTATACAAATGAGCTTAAATTTTTCACATGCCTCTGATTGAAATTGCTGAAACCCATGAACTGATGATGGAGAGAGCATCTTCACTGCTACTTGAGTGTCATCTATGCTGCCACGGTTAACTGTTCCAAATCCACCCTTACCAAGAGTCAACTCAAAGTTGTTGGTAATTTTTAGGAGTTTGGAAAATGTAAATTGTCGTTGTATTGACTCCAATTATGAGTTTTGAATATTGGATTCAGTCTCTACCATTGTAACTGCAAAGATCATCATGAGTGTGATAATTAAGTTGATATCTAAGGAGATTTTTTTCTTTGTTAATTAATGTCAATATGAATATATGTACTTAAAATTTTCAACTTTAGTCTAATTACCTTCTTGTTTTCTCCTCCTTCTAAGTCCAAACAAGATAGCAGCAACAATCAATGAGAGGATCAACAATCCTCCAAGTGATGCTACTATTGGAACAACAATCCTGCTCTTCTTCTTTTTACACGAACCAGATTGACATAGATTTGGATTGTCACCCACACTAGAAATGATAGTGTTGATCATGGCGTTAAAAAAAGGCATGCAATTAAAAGTGAAAATATTTTTTTGATGGATCATTAGTACATATTGTAACCCATGCTTTAGATTTTTCGCATGTAACCATTCAATGAATTAAATTTGGAGTTAACAAAATTTATAGGTGGAAACTGTATTTAGCTCATCTAACTAATACTCTCTTTGAAATGTCCTCGCATATTTCAATTTTTACAATATTTCCTGAACTTTATGGATGTCTTGGACAAAAATCATACCTTAATGATAATGAATTATTCCCTGATCTTGCAATTTGTTCAGGTGGAACTAAACTGCACAACTGATTTCGTTGTAAGTTTCTGTATGCAAATTAAGGTAGAATGAATATTTTTGTTTTCCACTTCTCTAACCATGAAATTTGAAGCATTAGTCTTAAAATAAAAGTAACTTACAAGACCCTCAAGTATACCAATTGAGAGAGAAAATGAGGCACTGGTCCAATTAAGCTATTGTTTGATAGATCCCTGAAATGAAAGGATATATATATATATTTAATATTTGTTGGCGTAGAAATTAGGAAAAGTTTACTTTGGAAATCATCATCAAATTTCTAAATTAATATATTATCTAATCGCGTAAATTAATTGTCGATACTTACAAATATTTTAACATGACGAGATTTGGTATGTCAGCAGATATCTCTCCGACCAATCCACTTGAGGACAAGTTCCTGAGCAATTTTTAAGTTTTACAATAACTTCAATTATTTGTCACAATAATTACTTGGAAAATCATAAAGCTAATAGGTAGGCATATATAGACTTAAAGGGATATGATTCTAGGAGGAGTAGTACTATCACCATCTCCGCTACAATTCAGACCTTGCCATGTGTACGCTTTAGGGGCACACAGATCTCCTTGCCAATTTATCGTTATTCCATATGTTGACTTGATTTTTGCGATGGCATCGACTAAAATTTCATAACATGTATCGATCCCAGTCAGTCAAATGTATATATGCGAACTGCTACATATATATAGTGATCAAAAGCATATACGTACCATCTCCTTGGTCTGTTTCTGATTGCAAGAAATATTTCACTGAGTATATCTCAATCGCATTGAGGATGGGTGGAAGTGTTGAAGTTTCAGTTTTGAAGATTGAAAATTCATATTTCTTTGATCCAGTTATGGCCGTTGGGCTATACAGAGTGGCTGTAGATGAGTAATCGGGAACAAGGGGTCCATACCAGTTCTCCCCGTTGAGGGTAGAGTTGAATGATCTGGACTGGTTGGCTTCGAGCTGTACAACTTCAGCGAAGTACATGTAGACATAATATTCGATACTCGCATTATCTGAATTCCACTCAAACGTCAATGGATCTTTACCATTTAGAGGTGTGGCGGCAGTACTCATTACAACATATGGTAGTTGGTAATCATTTTGTTCTTTGGAGGCAACGCTAAGATTGGTGCTTAAATCTGTCGTATTTAGCTTAAAGATGTTATTGGGCTCCCAATAGCGATCATGAACATCGTATGGATACCTAAATATTCTGTATAATTAAGCTGAGATCTACTAAAATAATTTACATCACAACCAGTACTGAAAATAAATATTTATTGTTTTTAGTAATGCAAATGACTCACCTGTATCCTTCATTTGAACCAACATCTACCTGCCAAAAGAATGCCAATGATCCAAATTCTGTGATATAGGTGGTATTTATCAATGGCCTTAACTCAATTAATGATATAAATGGTGTCCCGAGGCCCATGTTTACGAGACAGAGATGTAGATAATTTCGAGACGGGACATGTATGAGCTCCTTGAAGATACTAATCGATGAATTATCCACTCTGACTGTCTCCCAGATATTTAATTGCTCCAAGATACAGATCGACTTCTGGTAAATTACCTTTTCCATCATAATTCCCATGCAAGAATCCTGCTCGGATCAAATATTTAGTGCCTCCCATGACGTTTGTGATGTAACAGTTGCGGATTCCTTGAGGAAAGCTTCTGAGATTCCATAACTGACGTATATTGGCAGCTCTGAATTCAGGTGATAGGCTCGTACTTGTACCTGTGTCTATGAAAGCCGCATCTGAAATGTAAATTATGCCTGTTGAACCCTCCGTGAGGATAGAATTCGCTGGTAACCCACAAGAGATGCTTACGAAGCCTGCAGGGACATACAGATAATTATATAAGACAGGATAATCCCTTAATTAGCTATATATTAAAAGATTTAGATGATGATAATACCTGATTGGTCCTGGGCATGAACCACAAGTAGAAGAGCCAAACCAGCGAGCAATGCAAAGAGGAAATGTTTGAACGTACCCCATCCTCATCGATCTATGCTTCATCTTCTTCATTCGAACATGTTTTCCCTCATGCTATGCTTTATACTGCAAAAGTATAGTAGTACTGCTAGTAAACAGAACAATTTTAGCAACGCAATCAAAAGATTTTTTTTTTTGTCCTGACCAAGTCAATTGTCCTCGTTACTAGAAGGATTCTCTTGCCAACTGACAGCGCGCTCATCAAATTGTATAACTCATATATATGTTCCAATGATGTTTATTGATCCTACCTACAATGTTTACTGATCGTACATACAAAATGCAAGATCTGTTAATGTGATTTACATGATTTATAATTTGCTCATTTTGGTATCAAAATTAACTCGAAAGTCTTTAAGCTATGTCAAAAAAATAATTTATTCTCTAGAGTTAAATTCCTTCTATTGACTTAAAAGATTTTGTTAGTGTCACATTGACTTAAATATGATACATGTCATATTAACTAAACTTGTTATGTCAGTGGACGAAATTTGATTATAAAGACTAAATTAATTTTTTGGCATACCATAGGGACCCCTAAATTCATTTTAATACCATAGGGAGCTAATTACAAATTAAATTAGGTAAACCGTAGGGATGGATTTTACATTGTTCTTTCCCTTTATTTTCTTTTCTTTTTTTTTTTTTGTGAAAAAAAAAAGTCCACGTACCACCCTCTTACTAGAAGTTCTAAGTTTGAATCTTGACTTTGTCAGTTCACCCCCATTTAATTAAAATATTCTACTTGTTTTGCCTCGTCTATTAAAAGAGAGTATGATTGAGTTCACATGTGAGGGAAAGTGTCAAAATATTGATTAAATGATTAAATTTACCCATTACTATCAGCTTAATTAAGTGACGTAGCAAAAACAATAGACGTGAGAGAGAAACTGTGTTTTGAATGCACAAAAAAAATCAACATACACGTTGATAGAGAAAACTGATATATTATTGATGGCAAAAGAAAAGAAAAAAGAAAAATTGTATTCAAATATTGGGATAGTAATCAAATCATGGGGTTTTGATTACTATACTTTGTATTTACTCTAAACCCTATAAATATGAACTTTTGAATTGTAGACATATCAAGTCAATAAGAGCAACAATATAGCCTTTAGGGCTAATTCGTAGTGGTGAATGTAGGTGTCTAACATCGAACTACCCGTAATTCTTTGTGTTCTTTGATACCATGTAAAGTTCATGGGCCTAACTCACTATCAAAAGACGCCTTGAGAGAAGAATGGTGTCTATGGCTTATAAAGTTCCCAGGTTATATATATCTCTTGGCGATGTGTAACACTTTAATATGCTCTCTCACGTATGGCAACTTTTGGCCAAGCACATGTTCAGCCGATAAGAAGGAAAGACCCATCATCGCAAGAGACCGGCTCTGATACCATGGTAAAAATTAGAATAAAATAATAAATGTCGAAATAATAGAGAGAAAAGAACACAAATAATTACGGGTGGTTCGGTGTTAGACACCTACATCTACCACTACGAATTAGCCCTAAGGGCTACATTGTTGCTCTTATTGACTTAATTTGTCTACAACACAAAAGCCTCTATTTATAAAGTTTAGAGTAAATACAAAGTATTGTAATCAAATCCTCATGATTTGATTACTATCCCAATATTTGAATACAATTAACCCGTAAATAAAGAATACTACAATATCGACTTAATATGGAATATATGAAAAATATAATATATTTTCCGTATATTCTAACAGGTTCAAATTTAAATCTAAGTTTTTTATAAGAAAGAGAGTAAAATTAAATGCGGATTGTTAAAAAACTATAGAACATATGCTTAAATTCTTTTACAGCACCTAAATCAAATTTGGAAATTTCAATAAAAAGACAATTCGAGTTGCCTCTCTATGAAGACTCGTGGCTTGTTTGGTACGAGAAATAGACCTCTCATTCTTTTGTTTGGTTGCTCACCATTCATAGGAATGATGAATATATAACTATTCCTTTGCAAAAAGATGAATTTCATTCCTATAACAAAAATGAGGGAAACAGCTATTCATTGAATGAATTTTTTTTTTTTTTTTTTTTTTTTTTAAAAAAAAAAAACCCCCTTAATTTTTTTCTTTTTTCTTTTTTGCAAACCTATATATATATATATATATATATATATATATATATATATATATATATATTATCTTTATATATACATATATATAAAATCAAAATTAAAAAAAAAAAAAAAAAAAAAAAAAAAAAAAAACCTGGCCTCTTTGTTGGCCGATACGCGTTTTGTGGGGTTTGGGTTTCGATCTTATCGTTTATGGGATTTGTGAGGTGCGCGCGCTCTTACTAATTCATGGTTTGGGTTGTTATCGTCCATGACGAAGACATTTATATGGGAATACAAATTCCAATGCGAAGACAATTCCGGATTTCCGAGCGTCTGGAAGGAAGTCTAGCTAGAACTGGTCTTTTTTTCATTTTTTTTTTTTTTGGAACAGAAAAAAAAAAACCGAACAGCCTAATGTCTAGGGTGGGTTACAACCACTCCCTAATAAACTAAGTCAAATGTAAGAGATGTAGTTTTCTCCACACATGCAAAATCAGAATCAGACCATGCATCACAGACCACAACTGCTAAAAAAATCTGGACAACAACAAAATGATGCCTCTACGTTACGTAAATACCAATAAAAATGTAAAAGATGACATACATTCTGAGCTAAAAATAGCTTTCGCAGTCTATGTGTGAACTAAAACAACATAGCAGACTATTAGTAATACTAATAATGTACAAAAAAAAAAAAAAGAAAAAAAAAAAAAAAAAAAAAAAAGAGGACCGCCAGAGACACTGGATCCGTCGACAACCGCCGCAATCAGTGGTGAGGGACGCGCCGGTGCTTGAACGACGGACGGAACCACTACAACCATTGGTGGACTCGAAGGACGCTGACAAAGAAGAGAAGCCAGTGATCTGTGCGTTGATCAAGGATAGAGACCTCAAAGAGGCGAAAGCTTGGGTAAAGCTAGAACTGGTTTTAAACAAAGAAGATCGACGTCGTGACAGTTCGTTGACGTGAATTTGCAAATTGCATGGTAAAGACATTTTCTATTTTAAAATTCGCATCTTATTCCACCATGAGCAAAGACCAAATAAAAAGACCACAGTCGATCTATCATCTATATATGGTTTGATTATCATTTAAATTTTCAATATGATAATACAAGAAACTGCATCTTAAGCATCTCATAATAATTTAACAATATGAATGATCACTTCATTTCATTAAGTCAGCACGCAACATTGTGTTGTACTGTACATGTCCATATTTTTGCTAATTAGAGTATTAAAGTATTAATTAAATGATTAAATTTATTTTTTTCTATTAGCTTAAGCTTTTGAGATAAATGGTAACTTAACATGGTATCAGTGCCAAAAGTCTTGAGTTTGAACATTAACTCTGCTATTTACCCTCATTTCAATTAAATATTCTATGCGTTGAGTCTTATCTATTAAAAGATAAGTGGTAACTTAACATGGTATCAAAGTCAAAAGTTTTAAGTTTAAATCTTAACTCCGTTATTTACCCAATTTCAATTAAATATTCTACGTGTTGGGTCTCATCTATAAAAATAGTATATAATTTAAACCACACATGAGGGAGAGTGTTAAAGTATTGATTAAGTGATTAAATTTATCATTTCGCATTAGTTTAAGATTTTGAAATAAATAGTAATTTAACATGGATATAGTTTTTTATTTACTTCAATTCTATGCAAAATAGAAATTCTTCGTTTTCATTAATTTTTTTTTTCTCCTTTAGTATCGTAATTAGTACTACACCAATACGGACCATTCATGATGTTAGGTTTTTGCATGTTAACAAAATACCTGGGTTCTAAATTTAAGGCAGTCTTCTAATTAGTTCAATGAATTTGTTTAATTTTGATTTGTTGTTTTTTGTTTTTACAGGCTAGGGTAAAAGTTGTTGTTTCTTTCAGGATCGGATGAAGTTTTGCCATGAACTATGTACGGCGATGTTCTGTTCAAAATCCTCGCAGCCTCACCTCCAAACTAGACAGGTATGGTTTTTGAATCTTATTTTATTCTTCTATTCACATTGGTCGATAATGAAGTTTTTGTACCACATTATGTTGAATTATCTTAGGTGGATCAATTTGTTAAGAATATGTCATAGCACTGAATGTTTGACAAATCAAGATCAAAACTTTGTACAAATCAAGATCGTTGATCTAAAACAGAAAAAAGTTCTTCCATACAATTTTCATTATTCTATCAATGTATCTCCGCACAAAACGATCAACTTCCATTAATTATAACGACGTATTATTCATATATATAATTCTAGCTACTGTTTTATAGATTAGTCATCGTCCAAGTCCATTATTGGCAAGCCTCATTTTCCTTTCCTTTTTTTTGGTCATTTTCCTAAAACGAAAGAATATATACGTGCCAAAGGGGGAAGAAGAAAACCAAAAAGGAATCTTTGACTAGCCTTGAGAATCTGAGATGATCATGAATGCATATGTAAGGGTATCTATTTAATTTAAACATTATGAAATAATTACATGTAATTGATGGGTTCCGGCAGAATTCACTGGGCCAGTACTGTAAGGAGTACTGACCCAGGCCCACGCAGTTAGGTTTTTTGGCCCATTCTGGTGGTTGTACTCAGGCAATCATTCGTCGCATTAACAAGATCTGTATGAAATATTCAATCGATGGACACCTAAGAGACTTTCTCATCTCTCCGTTCTTTCTCCTCTGTCCTTTTCTCCCTGATTTTTTTTCCTGTGCAAGCCGCCATGGGAGGGAAGCACTGTGCTTCCCTCCCCACCACCCATCTCCTTTTTCATCTCTTCTCCTTCCATCCCAACATATGACTACCCTTACTTCTCACTTTCCATCATCTATCTCTTCAACCTTCTACCTTCTTTCCCGTTTTTCAAGCCTTTGGAGTTAAGGCATAGCTCCATTTACCCACCTATCTTACTTGCTTTTTATTGGTTTTTGTGTCTTTACAACGGCTGTTCATGCTATTTTCTTCCGCCTTCTACCGAGTTTTTTGTAATTTTTGGCAAGGGGTTTTGTTTCAATTTTTCGGATCTAGATCTACACTCCTCCGCCAACTATTACAAGACACGCACCTCACCACCGGGTTCTCCGGCGTCCCCGGCTTCCACCGATGATCTCCAGTTCTTCCACCGCCGCCTGCTTCCCGGCGCGTGGCTTGCATGCTCCAGAGCGTTCCTCGTTCTGGCTGGCGCGTGGCCACCCCATTTGATCCCACCGCTTCCCACCACTTTAGCCACCGGTGGTTCCGGGCGAAACCGGTGTTTCCTATTGCTGAGAGGCCTCCTCTCGGCGGCGCGTGTTCCTCACGCGCCGTCACAGACGGCTCCCACTGCTCCTCCTCCTACCGGACGGCTGCTGTTACTTTTTATGTGTTTATTTCTTTGTTGTTTTTTTGGGCTTATTTGTTGTATCCCTCTCCCCCAGTTTACTCCTGTTTTTGTATTTGGGTCCTTGTGAGCATCTTTACTGCTACCTGAGTGCCATCGATATTGCCACGGTAAACTTTTCCAAATCCACCCTTACCTAGAATACTCTCAAAGTTGTTTGTTATTTTTTGCAGTTCAGAATATGTAAATTGTTGTTGTATTGACTCCAATGATGGATTTTGAATATTGGATTCAGTCTCTACCATTGTAACTGCAAAGATCATCACGAGCATGATAATTAAGCTCATATCATATCTAAGGAGATTTTTTTTCTTTGTTAATTAATGTCAATATGAATATACTTAAAAAATTTCAACTTTAGTCTTACCTTGTTGTTTTCTCCTCCTTCTAAGTCCAAACAAGATAGCAGCAACAATCAATGAGAGGATCAACAATCCACCAACTGACGCTACTATTAATGGAACAAGGGTACTGTTCTTCTTCGTTTTGCATGAACCAGATCCACATAGATTTGGATTGTCATCCACACTAGCGATGATAAAAAAAAAAAAAAAAAAAAAAAAAAAGGCATGCAATTGAAAGTCAAAATAATTTTTTGTTGTATCATTAGTAGATATTATAACCCATATATGCTTTAGGTTTTTTTTGCAGACAGTAGACAAATTTTTCATTTTATGAAACTTGGAGTTAAGAAAATTTTTGCAGAAAGTTGATAAATTGTAAGGTGCATGTTTATGGTCTTTGACAAAAATCATACCTTAGTGATAACGAACCATTGTTTGATCTTGCAATTAGTTGAGTTGGAACTGAACCGGACAGCTGGTTTCGTTCTAAGTTTCTGCATGCAAAGGTAGAATGCACATTTTTTTCCATTTCTTTAACAATGACATTTGTAGTATGAGTCTTAAAATAAAAAATAACTTACAAGACCCTCAAGTATTGTAATTGAGACAGAAAATCAGGCACTGATCCAGTTAAGTTATTGTTAGATAGATCCCTAAAATGAGCGAATCACTTATATTTAATATTAATTGGGGATAGAAAATGTGTACTTTGGCAATCATCATCATGTTTGTAAATGATCTAAATAATCAAGTAAATTGTGGATACTTACAAATATTGCAACATTACGATGTTTGATATGTCGGCAGATATCCGTCCAATTAGTCCGCTTGAGGACAAGTTCCTGAGTAATTTAAGTTTAACAATAACTTAAATTAAGAGTCAAACTAAGATAAGTTGGAAATTAAGTCATAAAGGTTATACGTAGGCATAGACTTACAAGGATGTGATTCTAGGAGAAGTATTAGCATCAAAGCTACAATTTAGACCATACCACGAGTATCCTTCAGGGGCACACGGATCTCCTTGCCAAATTCTCTTTATTCCATACGTCGACTTGATTTTTGCGATGGCATCAACTAAAATTTCATAAATATCGATCCCAATGATCGCAGTCAGTCAAATATATGCGAACTTGGACATATAGTGAAAATTAAGCGTATATATGTGTGTGTGGAACAACGTACCATCTCCTTGGTCTGTTTCTGATTGCAAGAGATATTTTACTGAGTGTATCTCAATCGCGTTGATGAGGGGTGGAAGTGTTGAAGTTTCAGTTTTGAAGATTGAAAATTGATATGTCTCTGATCCAGTTATGGCCGATTGACTATACAGAGTGTTTGTAGATAAGTAATCGGGAACAAGGGGTCCGTACCAGTACTTCCCATTGAGGGTAAGGTTGAATGATCTGGACTGGTTGGCTTCGAGCTTTACAACTTCAGCAAAGTACATGTAGACATAATATTCGGTAGTGGCCGCATCTAAGGTCCAATAGATCGCCAAGGGAGCGCTACCATTTGAATGTGTGACGGCAGTACTCATGACAACAGATGGTGGTTGGTAATCATTTTGCCTTTGGGAGAAACAATATGTCCACGAAAAGTAATTATAGGGCGCCCAATAGCGATCATGAACATCGTATGGATACCTAAATATTCCGTATAATTAAGCTGAGATCTACTAAAATAATTTACTTCACAACCAGTTCTGAAAATAAATATTTATTGCTTTTAGTAATGCAAATGACTCACCTGTATCCTTCATTTGAACCAACATCTACCTGCCAAAAGAGTGCCAATGATCCAGATTCAGTGACATAGGTGGTATTTAACAATGGCCTTAACTCTATTGATGATATAAATGGTGTCCCGAGGCCCGTGTTTACGAGACAGAGATGTAAATAGTTTCGAGACGGGACATGTATGAGCTCCTTGATGATAACAATCGATGAATTATCCACTCTGACTGTCTCCCAGATATTTGCTCCAAGTTACACATCGAATTCTGGTAAATTACCTTTTCCATCATAATTCCCAGGCAAGAATCCTGCTCGGATCAAATATTTAGTGCCTCCTGTGACGTTGATTCTGTAACAGTTGCGGTTTCCTTGGGGAAAGCTTCTGAGCTTCCATACGTATCGTTGAAAGCTAGCTTTCAAATCAGGTGATACGCTCGTACTTGTACCTGTGTCTATGAAGGCCGCATCTGAAAGGTAAATTATGCCTGTTGAAACCTCCGTGAAGCTAGAATTCGCTGGTAACCCACAAGATATGCTTATGAAGCCTGCAGGGACATGCAGATAATTATGAGACAGAATAATCCCTTAGCTATATATATATTCGCTAAACCAAAAACAAACTAATCATATTCAAAGATTTAGATGATGATAATACCTGATTGGTCCTGGGCATGAACCACAAGTAGAAGAGCCAAACCAGCGAGCAATTCAAAGATGAAATGTTTCAACGCCGTCGCCATCTAAGCTTCCTTTTTTCTATTGGAACAAAGCTGCGGACATGTTTTCCGCCATGGTATGCTTTAATTTATACTGCAAAAGTATAGGACCGTTTGTAAACAGAACATTTTATCAACGCAATCAAAATATTATTATATATTATTATTATGTTTTTTCTTGAGCAAGTCAATTGTCATCGTTAGTAGAAGGATTATCTTGCGACACGGCAGCTCATCAAATTGTAGTGATCGTAGCAAAAAAGTTTATTTTTATTTTTCTTTAGGGTTAATTACTTATGCTCCGTTTATTTCGGTGTAAAATAGTTTCTGAAAAATGATTTCGGCATTTTTCCGGTGTTTGGTAGGGGTGAAAATAATAGTCAACCGGAAAATGATTTTCGTTTGATCAAAAATACTTAGTAAATTTCGAAAAATGATTTACGCTTTTTAAAAGCGTAAATCATTTATCATAGATGGTAGACGCAGTCGACCCTTTTTTAAATGACGCAATCGACCTTTACGTTCAAGCAGTCAACTATCGCCGGATTCCGACAACCCAGATTCTGACACCAGTCAATGCCGGAATCTAAAAAATGATGTTAGAATCCGGTGACGTCCGGCTACCGTAAAATGATTTCGACGGAAAATATTTTTCTGAAAAATGATTTTTCTAAAAATATTTTACGACGGAAACCATTTAACAATATTTCGAAACAAACGGAGCATTAATCTCCACAACTATCACTCGTTTACCCATTTTCCTTTGAACTACCAGCTGTCACATATTCAACCTCTTCATCTACCAATTATTACAAAAAAAACCCATTAGTTAGCCCAAATAGTTAAAGTGGCTATATATATATATATATATATATATATATATATATATATATATATATATATGAATAATGATTAAATGCCACCCAAATATACAACTTTTCACCACCTTGCCTATGTGGCAAGGTGGTCCCCCACTATTTTTTGAGTTTTTTTATTTTTTAAAAATAAATTAAGGTGGGGAACCACCTTGCCACATAGATAATGTGGTGAAAAGTTATATATTTAGGTGGTAGTAAATCATTACTCATATATATATATATATATATATATATATATATATATATATCACTTGCGCCACACTTAATTACTCATTTAGTGTTTTTCTTCCTAAAATGCCCAAAAACTCAAAGGGGGAGGAGGGATGCTTCGGCCACACTATTATCTATTATAGGAGTAAAGCGTAAGTTCAGCCACCCCAATTTTTCATTTTGAGGGTGCCCAAACCACTACCATAGTCTATGTGGCTGGTTTAGCCAGTCCCTTTTTATATTTTGATGTGGCAAAACAATCTTTTTTAGAAAAAAAATAAAATAAAAATTAGTATTTAACTTTTTATTATTTTAAGGGTATTTTGGAGAGAAAAACACAAAATAAGTCAGGTAACGTGCACCTAAGAAGTTTTCCATCTATTTTCACACCATATGCTAATGAAGCCACCTTTTTTGGTAAGAGACTGGTAGTTTGAAAGAATGAGGTGTTACTTTTTGAAATTTGGTAGTTTAAGTGTAAAAGTAGTGGTAGTTTGGAAGACTATAGTGTATTTTTGGTATGGTGTAAGTGCCTTACTCCTCGGAGCAACCTCCATTGACTTGCATAAAAAACATGGACAACCAAGAAAAATATGAACTGGCAAACCTCAAGTATAAAAAAGTCTAACAAGCTCACTAGGAAAAAAAAAAAAAATTCCAACAATTAAGTACAAACATTATATATATCAACTGCTTGCTGATTCCTTCATAGCGATCAAATGCCTCTCCATATATATATATATAGGTGCGAGAGAGCATTCAAAGGTGATTTAAAAATTTATAATAACCAAACACCTATACAGTGCAAAAGGAATAATGTTCAATTTAATTATTAAAAGATTTTGGGCTTCGTTAATTGATTTGATAGTAAATTTGACTTGCAATATTAAGCATTATTTATGCGCCACTAAAAGTCTAAAATATTATTCAGGCTTGAAAGTGTACTTAATTAATGGTTATCATTCAATTAGGACATCTTAGCATGTTTGATCTGGGCTTCAATGCGTTGCCTAACGCCCTCACAACCTAAATGCGTTGCATGCACTACAGCGCTGTTCCTAAGCCACAGGAATATTGTCGGTTTTGAGACCATTTGTGAAGACTTAAAGATATCGTATAATTGCATTTATGCGATACTACAAAAGAATTAGACCCAATTGAAGCTCTCTAATAAATTTAAGAAACATACACACACATATATATAATTTTAGGAAAGAGATGAGAACAATGAAAGAGAAATAGAGAATTAAAATCAAGGTTCCGGTAGTATTTGTCTACTTTTCGTCTCTTATGTTTTTGTAATTCTTAATTGTCTCAGTACGTCCCTACAAACCTAATGGTAGATCACGTACCTTGAGGTTTGATCTTGAACACCAAAGAGTTGGAAAAAAAAAAAAAACACATATATATGGCTACTATGGCCTAAATTGGAACTTCGGTTGCTATGACCGCGGAACTTAGACTTCGGCGACTCTGGACGGCATCGGCTACCATGGCTAGATTTGGGCCAACTATTTGGGCAAACAGGTCTCTTTGGACATTTTTGTTTTCAAGAATAATGAGGTTTTGCGAATATGCAATGGCAGCAACGCAACATAGATTTATGCTTCTACGATGGCGGAAGAAATAGAAAATTTCACAGGACCATTTGGAGTCAATTCTCACATTAGACAAAAAAAATTCTTTGATACCATGTAAGAGAACACATAATTTAGGAAAAAGATGAAAATAAAGAAAGAGAAACAGAGACTTAAGGTTTCAGTATTTGTGCTTGTAACACTAGTCTCTTGAGTTCTTGTAACTCTTGTCTCAGTAATAAATGTCTGATCTGAAATCGAACGTCCATATGCACAATCTAAATAAATCCACAGGCACGAGATATAAACCAAATGGATGCTTGACTAGTTTTTATTTTCGGTTTTCATTAAAGTTTTTCCATCCAAGTATTTGCTTAATTAGAACAAAGGGAATGCAAAGAGGAATAGTTCTGCATCAATAATGTTGCTTATGGGAATTTTTATTTTATTTTATTTGAATTACCTTGTTCTTAAGGGTTTACAACACTATGTCTTTTAACTACAAAACCAAAATAATAATAATAATAATAATAATTGATTACTCTTTTACAAATTGAAGATGGCTTTCTTAGACATCGCACGATCAGGTCATCCTTCCTGGTACTGTTCTCGTAGAAGCACACTTAACTGCGGAGTTTTGATATATAGGCTAATGACCATTACAACTTGAAAACGCGTTGTGTTAAGAAATGTGTACATATACATATAAACATATTCTCATTTCTATACCTAGGCGATGTGGGATGTTACATTTCATAAATCAAAGAAAAATGCTAGGGGTACAAAGACATTTACAAAGAAAAGCTTACAGGCAATCCTAGCAAGGTAGTGATGTGGCACTGCCATGTTAGGAAGCCACATCACTGGAGCAATAAAAAACTTTTGATGCTTTGAATCCCATGAAATCTAGCATTGCAAACTGAGACGTGTTTTCCTGACACCAAATCGGCTGCATTTCATAACCATCTTGTAAAAAGATCAAACAAACCCCCGGCAACAAAGAAACCAAGTTTTGAATCCCATGACTTATGAACAACTCTCCTTTTTTTGCATCTATCTCCGATTACGAACGAAGAAGACTCCGATTTCTCCATTTTGTCAAAACCAAGAAGATGAATCAGGTCTGATTTTAACCTTTTCTCTCCAGTTTCATTTTCCTGCACTCTCTCCATTTTGGTTGAAGATCCATAATCACACAACCATTGTTTCTTTGGATCAATCATGCCTGCTATGGTAGGATCGATCCTAGCTAGCGCAGTAGGATCGATCCCTATTCCCCTCAGGATCAATCTGACACAACCAAGATTGATCACAGAACCCTTAAAATCGATTTTGACTTCCCTAAAAGCCTAATTTGGGGTTTTAGAAGTGTGTTTTAGGTTTCTAAGTGTCTTTACGGTCTATAATTAGTGTTTGGCAAATATTGGAGTTTAAATTTGTAGAATAGAAAGTTAGATCTTTCAGTATGCCGTGGATTTGATCTAAGAATTCGAGGTAAGTAAACTGATTATAGAAGTAGATGAAAATATTTTTGCATGAGATTGTAAATAAAAACTAGACTCTTCTTAAAACATGAAACATATGATTTTCTAACATGATGTGATCCCTAGCTAATCATATTTCATTTGGATAATTTATGATTTGAAAGCTGAATGTTGTTTTATGATGAGAAATGATGAAAATTTTAAGAGGTATGGAAATGAGATTTACGACTACCCTGATTAGAGAGTCAGTACGGTATGGGATTTATGGTTACCCAATCAAAGTGATGGTATGAGTATGAGATTTACGATTACCCAATCAAGGTGCCAATATGAGTTACGATTACTCTAAGAAGGCAGTCGGTATGCGTTACGGATTACTTGCTGACGGGTTTTTTTTTTATATGATTATGCCTAACTTGTAATGGGGTGTTTGTATGTGTTATGGTGGCTGGATGACCATAAGTCTTCAATACGGGCTATGGTTACCTTGTAATGGGGTGCCAGTATAACGACCTAGCCAGTATGTTTATGATGCCTCGTGGCGGGGGTACTAGCATGTTACAGATTACCTATATAAGAATCTGGTATGTTATTCTAACCTTCAATATACGAATGTGCATGTATAGGTATGTTACGTTGCATTGTGTACATGTATGTTACAGTATTTCATGTGCCGATATGTTATAATACTTCGGGTGCTGGTATGTTTGGTACTTCATGTGCTAATATGTTACGGTGCCTTGAGTACTAGCATGTTATGGATAACCTGTAATAGGGTTCCGATATGGTAAGATAACTTCTACCGTATGAGGGTTAATATATGGGTATGATGATGTTATAGAATGAAAATATGATGCGGTGAGATGTGGTTATGGTTGAGATATAAATATAATTTGCAAAAACGTTCTGATTTATATTTAAATGTTTTTATGCCTAAAAGTGAAATTATCATAACTCATGCCCTCTTTTATAAAATTTATTAAGTTTGCTTGATAAAATGTTATCACACACGAGACACAAGCATGGGTTGAATGGTACACGTCTCTTTGCTTTAGTTGAAGAAAATTTTGTTTCATTCATCCTTTGATTCTCATGCCTATTTTGTGTACTTTGAGCATTTATTATATTGAAAATTCACTTTCTAACACATGAGCTACTGATGCATTTTTCTGATGTGCATACATTTTTATGGTCATATTTTCAAAGGAGAAAGGTTGGTCTTAAAACTTGTTTTAATTTTTAATTTTTCCTTTTTCCTCATGATTGGGTTTCAGTTTTGGCCTATCTTGGTTGAATCTTCATGTTGTCTTTGGATTGAGGTTGAGGATTTCTTTCCATCTTGTATTTATGCAAATTTTCATTCTTTCCCTGCATGCACTTGTTGTGGTCTGCTTTTCACATGCACAATACCTATTCAATCAATTGACTCACTGAGTCTTAGGTTGGTTTTTTATGCTATGTAAATGTGGCCTGGTAACACTACAATTACATAAATGTTGATGCAGGTATAAAAGAGGATGAAGATGATCTATATGTATGCCTAGGGTATTATAAATAAGGTTTTCTTGTGCTTTAGTTTGTTGTAAATATCCTGAAAATGTTTGTCTTTTGGAGTGTATCTATAGCTAGACATGTTCTAAGTATTTTTGATGTATAAATACTTATGTGTTGTCTATGGCACTTTTGACTAGTGTTGTTTTATCATGTAAAGTACAATGTAAGAATCTATATAATATTGAAGCCATAATTTCAGTTCTGGTGTGTTATATGAGGGTTATCTTATATATATATATATATATATTATATTCTGTTGTGAGATATATAAACTTTGATGATACTGACATTGAGATAGTATGTAGTGCTTACTGGAGATTGAAGATTTTCACTTTGGTCTTTCATTAAGTAAATGCGGGATGCTACAATTTCTTTAAGAATGAAGGGCCAAGTCGCCACAATAACTTTTACATACCTATTAGCATCTCATAACATGAGCACATCATATTAGAGATCATAAAAACGCAGCTGAAACAGCAAAGTAATAATATTCCTTAACACACAAAGCTAATATAAAACATCTTTGTTTTTAACGCTTTTACATTTGTATCATTACATAACTAAAACTAATGGCTATATAAAAGTGTCACAAGCGACCTGATGTCATATACACCATGAACGTGCATAAACATAACAAAAATTATGTATAAACCCCAAAAGATAGACTAACTAATAGTTTGACTCAATAAAAAACATCTGGCATCCCATGACCTCAGTCATAGTAGCCCATGTAGGAGGCTACCAGATTTTCATCTACACCCTCGACACCTGCAACAACAACATCTATGCAATTGTGGGGATTACAATATTCGTATAGGTTGATGAATGAGTCCACATTTCTCAATAAATATAGAAATTACTGACTTTTCACAATGAGCAGACTTGTTCGTTTTCAATCTGAATTTACAAGAACAGCTACGTACATTGGTTTAACATTACTTTTAAATACATCTTGTAGCTCATAAAGTAAACACTATATATATGAAAACATTTAAACACATTATTTTAGTTGTGCGTATATGTGCACTTTGCAAACCCAGGCTTGGAAATATACACTTACAAACACATCTAATTCATACCATATTTATAGATTATAACCCAACTACACGCATATACATTGTGTCTTTTGTTTTTTTCAAGTAGAAATTTTGTTGAATAGAAAATGTACATAGAGGGTGTACATAGTGATAGTATCCTACAAAAAGTTGTAATCGTAACTCAAAAAGAGCAATAAACCTGAACATTGAAGACGATAGAGTTAGTTTAGAAGTATTCATCTAAGCGTACAGTGATTTTGTTTTATTTCAGTCTCAACTAGATCTATGTGATTCTCAAACTAGTCTTCATTATAAAAGATTCTAAAGTTTGGATCCTTTAATCCAACTATTTTTTATTGTAAAAGTCCTAATTTACAAATTAAGAGGTACTTGTCCTACAAGATTATGACTTCTTGATAAGTTTTTAGCTGGAAATGATTTTGTACTTTGTTAAACCTATCAATTGATCATACAAATTAAAACATCATGAGTTAAAACACTAGAAATTTCAACAACAACAACAACAATAGCAAAGACACAAAAAGAGATAGATAAAGATAAAAGAAAAGAATTTACCAAATACCAACGAGATGGTGGATACGCAGTGATTAAGGTTTAAGAGTGAGAGTGAGAGTGAGAGTGAGAGTGAGAGTGAGAGGAAATTGAATGAAAGATGAGAGAACAGCTGCGATTAGGGTATACTGAAAATGAGAGAAGTAAGGGAGAACCATAAAGATTATTAGGGCAAAGGGATAAAACGATGTCGTGTAGGAAAATTATGCCGACGTTTTTAAATAAACACCAACAAAATTTTGTTGTTTAAGTGAACTAATATTTATCGATGTTATTATAAAATGCCGATAATTATTCGACATATCCTTCCATAATTATCGGCTTTTTGTTCTAATGTCGATACTGAATTTTCATTTATAGGCATATGTAAATTAATACTAATAAATTATTGGCATGTAAATTACACACCGATAATAAAAAATTTCTCGACATTAACTCTAAACACCGAGAACAGAAATGCCTTAAGCACTTGTTTTTTAGTAGTGTTTTAAGCAACAACATTTTAATCGTTGCTAAAGACCTAAATTGTTGTAGTTTCAAATACCAGTTATATATGTTGATGTTCAAAATCATAGATAGAATCTTTAGGTGTTTCGATCTTTGTCTTTTTTCTTTATTCAATTTTCTAAAAGAGAGATCAACAATGATGATAAATTTAGTACATATTACAAACAAATATTCCAATAAACCATCATGGATGATTTATTGAAGTACAATATGCATTCACAAAAAGTTATACAAAGAACAAAAAGGTTCAAGATCCGAAATGCATATTTCAATTTTGGATAACGTTTTATCGCGCTAAAGGATTGAGTTCAGTAGTCAAATTCATGTTGATAATTTCAATTGAATCTGTTGATTCACCCTCATGGCCCTCTTTCGTGCGAGTTACTTTAGTTGCTAAACACTCCTTTAGTTCAACCACTGCCTCACTCATTGTTGGCCTTTTAGCAGAAGTAGGAGAAACACAAGCCATTGCTATTTCAACAGCCTTCCAAGCAGAGTTGATGTTGAAATTCTCACGCAACCTTGGATCAACAATGTTTTTTATATCCCCTTCAGCAAGCATGAAACTCACCCATTGACTTATGTGAGTCCTTTCTGGGGATCTTTCTATTGCTGGCCGACCTGTGATCATCTCCAAAAGAACGACTCCAAAGCTATAAACATCACTTTTCTCAGTTAACCAATTTGATATGTAGTACCTGCAAGTCAAAGCATATTATTTTTCCATATATGTGGCAAAGTTGTTGATGAAGAAGTTTGTTACTCCCTTGATTTCAAATATCTAGTACATTTTGTCTTTATTGGCAAAGAAAATGAATGTTGAAAATGATCGTAAATAAGCAAGATAATAATAGAATTACTCACTCGGGGTCCAGGTACCCAGGGGTTCCAGCAACAACAGTTGACACATGAGTGCCACCATCGGTGGGGAAAATTTTGGATAGCCCAAAGTCAGCAAGTTTGGCATGAAAATTTTCATTTAACAAGATGTTTGTGCACTTCACATCTCTATGAATTATAGGTGGCTTGCAACCATGGTGCAGATACTCCAATCCTACAAATTCATAACCACATCATTTGTTGAAAGGATTAAAAAAAAAATGATGTATAAAGAAAGAATTATGCAAATCAACTCATTGTTAACCTTGTGCTGCATCTGTCGCTATTCGGAGTCTATCTTCCCAACTCAAGATGTTTGCCTTCTCACCTACATCCGTTAATAAAATGCTTAAACCTTAATGTATTTTTGTATTCAAATTAAATTAATGTTGATCATGTAGTACTAATCAATGTAAGAAAATTTTTCTAATTCTAAAATTAATTATAAAATTTTCTTCTCTAAGGAGGATAAGATTTAATAAACTGAAATCTGAATTACTTTTTGCTTAATATTTCAATTATGCCCAAACCTGAAAGATGTTCTTCTAGGTCTCCGTTGGCCATGTACTCATAAATGAGCCCCATGTTAGTTCCTTCATAGCAATACCCAACAAGAGTAGTTAAATTTCTATGATGAACCCTCATAAGAAGTTTAACCTGCAATTACAAATTATAACCTTAATTTTAGAATACATGCGCGTCGGACAATATATGTATATCAATATATGTATGAGCTTTTATGAGTTACAGTTACGTGCCTCTGATTGAAATTGTTGAAACCCTTGAATTGATGATGGAGAAAGCATCTTCACTGCTACTTGAGTGTCATCTATGTTGCCACGATAAACTGTTCCAAATCCACCCTTACCAAGAATCCTCTCAAAGTTGTTCGTAATTTTTAGGAGTTCAGAATATGTAAACTGTCGTTGTATTGACTCCAATGATGGATTTTGATTAATGCTGGATTCAGTATCTACCATCGTAACTGGAAAGATCATCAAGAGCTTAATTACCTCATATCTAAGGAGAATTTTTTCTTTATTCATGTCAATATCAATCGTATAATTAAGATTTCCACCTTTATTCTCACCTTGTGGTTTTCTCCTTCTAAGTCCTAAGAAGATAGCAGCAACAATTAATGAGAGGATCAACAATCCAGCAACTGATGCTACTATTGGAATAACAACATTACTGGTGTTCTTCTTTTTGCACGAACCAGATCCACATAGATTTGGATTGTCACCCACACTAAAAATGATAGTGTTGATCATGGGGTTAAACAAAGGCATGCAATTAACCGTCAAAATAATTTTTGGATGTACCATTAGTAGATATTGTAACCCATTTATGCTTTAGGTTTTTTTGCAGACAATCGATAAATTTTTCATTTTATAAAATTTGAAAATTTATAATAGTAAGGTGCATGTTTATGGTCTTTGACAAAAATCATACCGTAGTGATAATGAACCATTGTTTGATCTTTCAATTAGTTGAGCTGGAACTGAACCGGACAGCTGGTTTCTTTCTAAGTTTCTGCATGCAAAGGTAGAATATGAACATTTTTTTTTTTCCATTTCTTTAACCATGAAATTTATAGCTAGTATCAGTCCTAAAATAAAAGGTAACTTACAAAACCCTCAAATATTGTAATTGAGACAGAAAATCAGGCACTGATCCAGTTAGGTTATTGTTAGATAGATCCCTGAAATGAGCGAATCACTTATATTAATTTAATATTAATTGGGGATAGAAAATGTGTACTTTGGCAATCATCATGATGTTTGTAAATGATGTAATCAAGTAAATTGTGGATACTTACAAATATTGCAACATTACGAGGTTTGATATGTCGGCAGATATCTGTCCAGTTAGTCCACTTGAGGACAAGTTCCTGAGTAATTTAAGTTTAAAAATAACTTAAATTAAGAGTCAAGCTAAGATAAGTTTGAAATTAAGTCATAAAGGTTATACGAAGGGATAGACTTACAAGAATGTGATTCTAGGAGGAGTATTAGCATCAAAGCTACAATTTAGACCATCCCACGAGTATCCTTTAGGGGCACACGGATCTCCTTGCCAAATTCTCTTTATTCCATACGTTGACTTGATTTTTGCGATGGCATCAACTAAAATTTCATAACATGCATCCCAGTCAGTCAAATATATGCGAACTAGGATATGCAGTGAAAAGCATATTTATTTGGAAAAATGTACGTACCATCTCCTTGGTCTGTTTCTGATTGCAAGAAATATTTCACTGAGTATATCTCAATCGCATTCATGATGGGTGGAAGTGTTGAAGTTTCAGTTTTGAAGATTGAAAAATAATACGTTGCTGCTCCACTGAGGGCCGATGGGCTATACAGAGAGGTTGTAGATAAGTAATTAGGAGCAAGGGGTCCATACCAGTACTTCCCGTTGAGGGTAATGTTGAATGATCTAGACTGGTTGGCTTCGAGCTTTACGATTTCAGCAAAGTGAATATAGATATAATATTCGGTAGTCTTAGCATCTGAGTCCCAGTTGAACTCTAAGGGAGCGCTACCATTTATAGGTGTGACGGCAGTACTCATGACAACAGATGGTGGTCGGTAATCATTGTGAGATTGGGAGTCAATGGGAAGCGAGGTACTTAAATCTGTCGCTTTAAAGTAGCTGTTGTCAGTGGGCATCCAAACCCGATCATAAACATCGTATCCATACCTAATTAAATAAACATTCCGTATAAGGCAGGAGCAAATTGAGTTTATGTTCTACAGCTAGACTTGATATCATATAAAATAATGACTCACCTGTATGCTATCCCGCTTGTTGATCCAACATCCAGGCGCAAAAAAAGTGCCAATGATCCAGATTCTGTGACATAGGTGGTATTTTTCAATGGCCTTAACTCTATTGCTGATATAAATGGTGTTCCAAGGCCCGTGTTTACGAGACAGACGTGTATGTAATTTAGAGACGGGACATGTATGAGCTCCTTGATGACACTAATCGATGAATTCACCACTTTGACCGTCTCCCACGTATCTGCTCCAAGATACAGATCGAATTGTGGTAAATTACCTTGTCCATCATAATTCCCATGCAAGAAGGTTCCACGGATCAAATACTTAGTGCCTCTTGTGACGTTTATGCTGTAACAGTTGCGGTTTCCTTGAGGAAAGCTTTTAAGATTCCATACCTGTTGTTGATGACTAGCTTTGATATCAGGTGATATGCCCTTACTTGTACCTGAGTCTATGAAGGCCGCATCTGAAATGTAATTTAGGCCTGTTGTAGCGTCCGTGAAGGTAGAATTCGCTGCTAACCCACAAGCTATGCTTATGAAGCCTGCAGGGACAGACAAGACAGAGTAATCCCTTAGCTATTATTCAGTCAGCTAGCCAAAACCAAACTGATCATATTCAAAGATTCAGATGATAATAAGTACCTGATTGATCCTGGGCATGAACCGCAAGTAGAAGAGCCAAACCAGCGAGCAATGCAAAGATGAAATGTTTGAACCCCATCACCATCTAAGCTTCCTCTTCTTTACTGGAACATGTTTTCCGCCATGGTATATGCTTTATACTGCAAAACTAGAGCTCCCTTTTATCAAGGCGCGCAGTCAATTGTCCTCGTTTGTGTTTGTTTTTTTTGTTTTGCAAAATTGCAAGTCAATAGTCTTCGTTACTAGAAGGATTATCTTGCCAGCTGACAGCTTGTCAAACTGTATAATTCGTTCGTTCCTATCATGTTCAGTGATTGGAGATCGTGCCTAGAAAGTTATTATTATTTCTTTCTTTCTTTTTTTTTTCTTTTTTTTTTTTTGTAACTTGAAGTCAACGAGGAAAAGGGAAGACGCGTATATAGCCATATAGGTTACCCTGATTCTCTGAAGTCATACTTTTAGCTAGCATGAAAAGGATCGAAGACCCGTACACACCAATTGGCGTGTGTGAAAGCGTTGGTTTAATTTCTTCAGGAACAAATGAAATTCCATTAATACTGCGTGCTTAAACAATGATGAAGTTCAGCTTGGTCAAACACCAGCGAAACGAAGTTTTGAAATATTTAAGAATATTTTTCATTAAATTATGTCAAAATTTTTAAAATACTCCTGTATTTACAAGATCAAGGGTTAATATATTAATACCATCCACCACTGCTTGGCCACCCCAACCGAACAATCAAGGGTGATCGCATGACCCCTAATGCCTTCAAGGGTGGTCTCAGCCACCCCTGGCATGCAATTTTCTAGCTGTGACGACAAGATAGGTGCTAACGGACGGTCACCGCCCGACCCATCTCACTTCCAACCACTACGCAGCCTCGCCAACAATTGGCCATCGTTCGGCCCGACCTAACACCAGCATCCATATTCAACGGTCCTTTGCCATCTACGGCCACCGTACCTCATTGTCTCCAATGGCCTTTTATCGTTTCCAACCACCATTTGTCGTTGTCCCTAGAAACCCTCCACCATCTAGGGTTACCGTCTGATGCCGTCTCCGACCACCATCCACCCCAACCCACTAGTCAACCCAACATACTGCCAATCACCATCAAGCTTAGGTCATAGCCGCCCACCCCTACGGTGGCTAGAAGTGGGATGGTACAGACGATGGCTAGAGATGGAGTATGTTTGCTAGTTAAGAAATTTGGTCATTTATGTACGTGAAATGAATCATTCAATTTTAGCTTTTCGTATTTTTTATAATACTCATTCTTATTCCCATGTAATCATGATCATTCCAATATACTTAACCTAAAATTGTATGGGCTTTGATTTTTGTTTTTAACTCTATATTCTTTCACAATTTAAGTTTGTTATGGCCGGAATATAAGACTGGAATTTTTTGATGGTTAACACTCTGGTTGGGATCATAATCACACGTACAGTCTACGCATTAATTATGGGGGTTTGAGTTCTTATTGTTTATGGGATTTGTGAGGCTATTATTATTTCGTGGTTGTGCTAAGAAAAGAAGACCTAACGAAAGTCGTTGATAATAATTTGCCAATTGCATAGTGGAGTCAACTTATACGTTAGAATTTGCATTTTTATTGGCCAGGAAATATTAAAGAAAGATCAATGTTTTGACTATCATTTTAAGTAGAATTTAATATTAATGCAAGGAATTACATCTTAATTATTAACAGCTCACAATAATAATATAATGATTACCTCATTCCATTAATTAAGTCCGATAACACAATTATGTGCTGCACAATGGGATATTTGTACGCAATCTTGCTGGAGGTAGTTTTTTTTATTTACTTTTGATCTATTCAGAACAGAAATTACTCGTTTTTTTCTTCTTCTTCTTCTTCTTCTTCTTCTTCTTCTTCTTTAGCATCCTAAGTAGTACACCAATAGACCATGCATTCAGGATGCATATATGTTAACAAAATATATATCTGCCTAGCTTGTTAATTTAAGGCATAGTCTTATTGCTTCAATTGATTTGGTTAGTTTGATTGATTGATTGTTGTTGGTCTCTATTTTTCTGGGTATATAAGAGGTGTTCATTCTTTGAAGATGGCGAACCGTACGTACTTAAAGAATGATATTGGCCACATGACGTATAAGTTGACTCCACCATGCAATTTGCATTAAAAAAACCTTTATAAAAGTAACACAAGAATAGCACCTCCTCCGGTTCGATCAAATTTTGGCAATATACGGCGACTTTAATTCCAGTGGGAAGCAGTATAAAGTCAACCTCAAGTTATACACAACATGTTCTTTGAAAATGATATTCAGAAAAACGTTATTCGTAATTCTATATATAGTTTTAGAAATTAATCATCGCCCAATTAATTAAGTCCATTGCAAGCATCAATTTTCTAAAATAAAAAGTCTTCGCCCAATTGGCAAGCATCATTTTGTTTTCTTTTTTTAGGCTCCGATGGTAGGTGGAAACAAAAACCCCCAAAAAAAAAAAAGGATTCTTTGACTACATATAAATCCAGGTTATGCGCCTAATTTCCTGACAAGTCCCTTTCTATTGCTTCAAATCGTTTTTTAATTTTATTTACCACTACCCTTATGATCATTACACGCAAAAATTTAATTTTATATATATCTATATATACATTCTCCTTAAATAAAGAATATGAAAATATTAAATTAATTTTAAAAGATAATATTAAAAAGCATAAGCAAAAATATTCCTTTATACTTATAGAACTTGTCCAAGTAGCTGTTAAATCCTTAACAAGATAAGGATTAAATAATATATAGCGTCTTATATATTATATATGTTTAAGAGATGGTAGACATTTAAATTTTAGAGATTCGTTATTAGGATTACATCATGCATGGAAGCATATGAAAAGGAAAATGAGTAAAAAAAAAAAAAAAAAAACCACTAATTATGGACCGTAACGCCTAGCTTTTACAAAAAGCGTAAGTGAAATTTTTTTGAATTTCCATGTGACATTACGATCTCATCAGAGTTAAATATTGGCAACAGAATATTTAAATATAATACAGATTTGGAAAATAACATTTTAGAGCTTCTACTGAAATACCTCAAAATAGATATATTAACCAAGTCAGTATAATTATACAAAGTAGTAATAGTCATGCCTCACAGGGCATAAATAGTCTTACAAGCCGAAATATCTAAGGTTTAATGACTAAATAACTGCAGAATTATAAATATTGTCTTTAAACTAAGTTAATGAACTACAACATGGTAGTTCCCAAAAAGGAAGCGGTCTAGCCTCAATATCAGTAAAATGATCCACCTAAGAGTTTGGATAGTCCTGATATTCTTCTTCTTCATAACCTGATTTAGCACATAATATAGAGAGAAAACAACAACACAAAATACTAAAGTGAGTCCGCTGTTTCCCATAATATAATGAATGCTGATTCGTTTAATAAATGCAACATAATGCAATGGCTTTATAATTACATGTATATGCAAAATATAATCTATGGTCGCGAATTATAGACATAAATTGAATATAAACATAATCATAAAACAATGACAGTTTCAAGTGCAGAGTTTTAGGTATTTCCCTCTTTTCACTCCTCTATTGGCCTTGACACGGTTAGCGTTTTATTTAAAACCTTGACTTCCTCACTTTAATTTTTAATTATATTATTTGGGAGCCTTGGCTTCTGGAAACCTTGGTACACTAGTTTTGTATTTATTATCCTCTTTTCAGGTACTTCCTCATTTATTGAAAACCTTGGAACTCAAGTGAATCTTTACGTACCCACTGTGGATCTTGATCCAACAGCTTGTTATTAGACAGATTATTAAAATAATAAAATATGCAGAATCACATGCACAAACAAATAAATAAAGCAGTAGACATAATATTATAGGAAAAGTCAACCAGTTTCGTCCTCAGTAAATATAGAGATACTTACTAGTTTCTTCTCCAAAGGTTATCCACAAAAGCTGCATAATTATATTCAAACATTAATATACTAACAAATAAAACTAAGCGAATTTACCTACTCTTTTGTTTTGGGATTATTTCTTATTTCAACAATTACTCCTATAAGTTTAATCTTATTGTTATGTTTTGTGCTTATGGGTAACATAATCCCCTTTTATGGCATATCAATAATTAATATTTCGTCCTTTTAATTAAATTATTAAATGTCATTAGCTTAAAATATTTGGACAGTGAAATGACACAACTTTAAATATAATTAAAATAACTCTTTTCGTAAATATATATATAAACCATTAGTTCAAACTAATTTACATACCTATATTTTTAAATAACTCACACACTCACACATACATACATGTCCCTTATAGAGAAGCACACACCAAAAACACATATCCTTAACACACACTTATACACTTATTTTATAAATACATTGCACACTCTTCAATTTCAAATACAAACTCACTCCTCCCTTCCCTCTCTCTTTTTTTTTTTTTACAAAGCACACTTACACTTCACCACATATCTTGCACTCTTTTCCACAATACAAAAACATGTTAGCCATGCATACACACATATATTCATAATATAAGTTAGCAAACATGCATTTATATAGTACATATCCGTTACTTCATCAAATGAGGAATAAATCACAGCAAAATGACCACTTATTCTCTTAGAAGTTTAAGGAAAAGATACTCACTGAGGCTGTTCTAAAGTGACTTAAATGAGGATGAGAGTTGCTGTCCCCAAACCAAAAAATTCCACAATGGAAACTCTAATTTTGGATGTGAAACAGAGACAGTTTTTGCTCCAAATTCCTACTGGTTTTGTGACGGATTGAAGGTAATTTGAGGCTTAAATCTAGCTTACTAGGTGTTAGAAAGTAAGGTGGAGAAGGAAATTTTCGTGCTCAGAGTTTCTGCACTAAAAGTAAAGAGGGACAGCAGGTTTATGTGAGGGAGTTGCTGAAATTTTCGTTCTTCTTTCATGAAAACCAATCACCCATGCATCCTTATATAGCAATCTTGGATGGTTGAGATCAAGCCAGCAAGAAAACGCTTCAATGGTCAGATTTAAGCCAAATAATACCCCAAATTCGTAGCCCAAATCCCATAACCTATTCCACATCTTTAGGCATTGATTGCTTGATATCTATGAAAATCTAGTTGGTTTGAAACCAAATTAGGCTAACTAGACTAATTTGAAGGGGGTATGATCGTTTGGTCCTAAGAACATGGTGTTGGTTTAAGAATCAAATGTTGAAAATCGCTCATTGCTGTTTACACGTAAACTGCTCCGCACTGGATAATTAAGTCACTCGATCGACTATTCAGTCGCTCGATCGACTTCGACCCAAAATCGCTCAATCGACCATAAAGTCGCTCGATCGATCCTATTTACCCGCAAATATTAAGTCGCTCGATCGATCTAATACCCGATCGATCGACGGTAGAATCGCTCGATCGACTTTGGTTAGTAATTTCTTTACTAATCCAATTTCTCTACTTATATATATAAATACAATTCTATTTAAACTGACAATAATAATTATTAGACCTTATACTTATGCATACATGTGCACACATTTTTTTATTTATTTATGCATTATCTTCCTAAGCGTAGTGTTTTCTCGGGTATTACATGGACGGTTTTTTCTAGACAATTTCTAAAACCGTCTAGAATTAAACTTTTACAAACGGTTTTTAAACAAATCATCTGAAAATATCTATTTCCGGACAATTTGAAACAAACCGTCTAGAAATTTCTATTTTCGAGCAATTTGTTTCTAATCGTCTAGAAAATTCTTTCTAAAAACGTTCTAGGTCGTGATCCAGAAAATTATTTGCTCACTACTCTCTCTCTCTCTCTCTGACTCGGCGCCTAGCCCCCTGTTCCCTCACCTTCTCCGACCGGCGCTATCTCTCTCCCTGTCCCCCCCTCTCTCTCTCTCTTTGATTCGACTAGCGCTCTATCTCACTGATCAGTCCGGCTCTCTCTCTCTCTCTCTTTCTCTCTCTCTCTCTCAAATCGATCCCGGCGACGCCCCAACTACACCTTCTCACATTCCTCACCTTCTCCAGCAATGCCTCAACACCCAAATGCCTCTCAGCCCCAAAGTCCGATGCCGGCCGACACCCAGTTGACAGTAAAGGTTTTTTTTTTTGTTTTTTTTTTGCAAATTTTTTTTTTCCATTTTTATATTTATGTTGATGATGATTTTATTTTTTAGTTGGATGTTCTTTTGTTTTGAAAAGATTTTGGTGGACTTTACTCTAGTTTAGGGTTTGGTTGGATTGTTTTTTGTTGGCGTTTTAGTTCAATGGCTATGATTTTGATGAATTAGGTTGGGATTTAGGGTTTGTGAGCCTGTCGGCTACTTGCCATTTTGAATTTAGTTTAGTACAGTGAGAATGGAGGTGAACAGTGTTGATTTTTATTGGAAATTAGGGCTTGATCATGTTGAGAGTTGGATTTTGCGTAGTTTATTGGAAGGTTTTGTGGCTTGGTGAATTTTGTCAATTGTACAGAAATTAGACCTTGATTGAATTGACTATTACTGTTTTTGCTGGATTTTGTTTAAATGATTGATTTTGGTAGCCTCTTGTATTAAGTCATATGCAGCTGAAATATTGAGAGTGAATTTTGTTGATTTGTTTTGGAATCAGAGTTTGATTGAATTGATTATTGGTGCTTTGGCTTGTATTAAGTCATATGCAGCTAAAATGTTGAGAGTGAATTTTGTTGACTTGTTTTGGAATCAGGGTTTGATTGAATTGATTATTGGTGCTTTGGTTGCAATTTTTTCTTATTTTTATTTATTTATTTTTATATATGTTATTGTGGGGTTGACATGTTCAACGATCACTTTGTCTTTTAACTATGACCCAAATAAGCTTCTGTCTTATTTATTCTATTGTTCTTGTATTTAGCTCTTTCTCAATATTAATCATGCATTCCGTAATTTGAGGTAAAACATACTATAGTTCTTGTATGGCCATGACTTGGACCACTTGTATCATATGTTCTTTTGGTACCTGAAGACATGTCAGACACTAGTTGGTGAGCCATTAGATTTGTTTTTGTTTTTGATAATAGACCTATTTATACATAACAAGCAGTGGCAAGCCATAGTCATGCTAGCATTGTGATCAATGGGTATGATGTTTGTATTGAAGAAACTCTTATTATTTTGAATACGCTTGTTTGTAAACATCATTCTTGTTTTCTATAGCAGTTTTTCCAAATGTAAAATAATGTTCTTGTTCATTTTCAAGGAATTAAACTCTGAATCTGATGCTTAACCAAACCTAGCTATACATCTCAAGGGTGAGGGCCTTTTGCACACTCCTAAAATTTTAGTGCTTTCATGTTTTGTTGTATTTCATATCTTTGTTTCAGCAAAAGCCATTGACTCTTATGCTCATGCAAATGGACAAGTTGTAGAGGATTGCAAGAAGAAGTAGCTCAAATGTTATAGGTAGCAGCTACATCTATTTTTGGTTGACCAAAACATTGTTCACTGACTTCCTTGGACCTGCCATTTTTGGGGCCAAAATCTACTTACTATGTATTATATTCAACCTTTTAGTCTAGCTGTTGTCCTTGCCAGATCGATTATAAGTTTCAAATTTTTTGGATTTTAATTATGTATTTGTATTTGAATTCTATATACGCATTTGAATTTTATAATATGTAAGTTAGTAGACTGTTGTTGTGAAGAATTTAAATTTGGATTTGCAACTGGATTTGGTTTGGATTTTGATTTTTGCAAGTTAAAATAAATAAATTTTGTATTAAGGATTTTTGGGCGCCAATGAGGTTAATATATATATATATATACATTTTTTTGGACGGTTTGGGCCCAAACCGTCTGAAAAATTCAGGACAAAAAAATACAGTCATCTGGATGGTTTGGGCCCAAACAATCCATAACCAGTTACGGACGGTTTGAGCCCAAACCGTCTATAACTAATTCCGAACGGTTTGAAAAAACCATCCAGAATTGGCTCTGGACGGTTTGTGCCAAACTATCTGGAATTGTGGACGGTTTGGCCCAAACTGTCCAAAACCCGGATTAACGACACATTTTTCTGGATGGTTTGAAACGGTCAAAAAAAAAATCGTATGAACTTTTTCTCATACAATTTTTTGAAATTTGAAATTCCAAATTTTTCTGTAGAGTGAATACATCACTGAAAAATTAATGACGATTATACAATTGACCGCACACAGATAATTCACTAAATGAACTTGAAAAATGACATAAAGTGAGCACTGCCAACTATGTCACCCATAAATTAATTAACTTGAGGTACGTACTACCATTATTACCGTACATTATCATAGTACACATCTAGCAGAATTGTACGAGTGATCTGACCTTACCTCTATTTTATCCTTGTGTCCTTTTTCTCTATAT
Source organism: Alnus glutinosa (assembly GCF_958979055.1). NCBI lineage: Eukaryota > Viridiplantae > Streptophyta > Magnoliopsida > Fagales > Betulaceae > Alnus > Alnus glutinosa. Next base: position 11,104,609 of record NC_084888.1, on the reverse strand, counting down.
ATATATTCCTTGTTTTTTTCCTTGTAAAATTATCAAGATAAATAAAATGCCATAGCTTCTATAATACTTGATCCTTTGTAATTTTCACTCATCTCCCAATTTACAAGAATTACATTAATAAACATAACTACAACTACGAGGCATCGTGCTGTGATCGTGAAATTTTGTGAATAGCTTTACTCAATTTCATGAATACCTTTTACCTACTCTCTAATTGGTACTATTGCAATTTACTTAGTACGTAAATCACCAACAAAACTCTTGCTCATGGAATGAGCCCAATTTGCATTGGTAATGAAATTCAAACATATAATTGTTTGGAGAAAACATTATGAGAAGTTGTTGGTTGCAACAAAATTATGGTTAAAAATGTTAGGTTTTAGATATTGGCTTATTTCGGTTCCCAAAATGTGGGTTGTAAACTTTTTAACATCTTAAATGTTTTGGCGTAAAAAGTTAGGCTTCGATGTGAAGTATTGAACTACTGTTAGATACCATCTTGACAACAATAACAAGATGCGTAAAAAAAGACTTCAAAAGCTTACCCGAGAAAATCATTAATAGGATCGTCATATAGACATCTTGAAGTTGCTTGAAAAAGGGGACTCCTAAGAGCACCGTCAGAAGGACCATATGGGTTTGATTTAGGAATTTTGGGTTTGATTTCCCAGGTGGTTCTTAGGTATTTGGGTTTTTTTCTTCAACGTTGCTTCGATTTTTCAGAAACATTGAAGGTAATATTGTTTTTTTTTTCTTCTTTAATCATGTTGCAGAAAAAGTCCGAAAGTGAAACTTCAAGATGAAGATCGAAGAAGAAGAAAACGAAGATCCCTATAAACCCTAAAATTGGAAAGTTTGCTTGTTTTTTTATATTTTTCTTTGAAAAAAAAATTGTACACTTGACGTCGTCTGAACAATAAACAACATATAACTAGCTTTGCATGTCACAAATAAGCTAAGTCGTTTCTCAAACAACGTAAGGAAAATTGCGTCTTTTGTTTTTTTAGGAAAACAATTGTAGTCCTTTATAGAAAAAGATTATTTCACAAACCTTTTACACAACTTTCACAAAACTAAGACACATTGGTGGAACCCATGCATGGTAGGACCTATATGCATGGATCCCACTAATGTATCTTGGTTGTGTAAAATGGGTTGTATTACAAGAATCACCTCTATTGTTTATATAGGGAGAAAAGGAAGAGATATTTTTTTCCTAGACTGAAGGGCCACGATCTTTAGCAAATGATGTGTACTAAAGGACGCCTTCAACTTGCCGTCTTTTCCTAGGATGACATCATTTTGACGCGATTTCTTGTAGTGTAACGTGGACTAGAAAATTAACAATAAAATAGAATGTTGGTAGCTAGGATAATTCAACGAATCTAGGCCTCCTTAATTTAAAGTAGTTTGAGGAACCTTAAGCCTTCCATCAACAAACTAAATGTTTGATAACTTAACTCGATAATTTTATTAACTTTTTTGGTGTCTTTAAAAAAATTCTTACAATAAAAAAAAATCCCAACTAATGATAAACCAAATTTTAAACTAAAACTAATCTTGCTCCTAATTGATAAATTCTACTTCAAACATAAATTCTAATTTCCTTTTAATTCTATCCAAAACAATTTTGCTATACTTAAGAAATGATACAAATTCATCCCAACCCATCTGGACTTCACATGATCCAACATAAATTGTTACGTGGAAAGCATCTGCCATATTCTTACTGCCCACTAAAGTAATTTGGGTTGGAAAATGTATTAAAGGACTTTTCAGAAAATCAAGTAAGCATTAATGACAAATCTAAATGCATGCATTCTAAATTTTGATTAGGATTTTCTCTTGTGAGCAATTTCATGATTGAGATTATCTAATGGTAAATATATTGTCACTAATTAAATATGATGTATTTGTTAAGTAATGTTATACATTACTCTATTTTTTTTTTTTCATTCTCTTAAAGTTGATGTGGCGTGGTCTCCATAGCATTTGGCGCATAAAAATTAATTTTTTTGTTATGAAGACCACGCCACATAATCTTCGAGAGAAATGGGATACTAGGGTGATGTATGGAATTATTTATTTTTGTTAGTATAACCAAATAAATAAATAGCTTGTAATTTGACTAATCAACTAATTCACCAAAAAAAAAAAAAAAGTGTGCAATTCATAGTACAAATTGACGTATATTATGTATTATACATAATATTTATGGAATATGGATTGTTCTGTACTTTCATACGCAACATGCCCTCTGGTAACCCATTTGAGCAATACAAGCCCTCGATGGGTTTGATTTGATTGGACTGTTCGAACTATTCGGGTCCATTTAAGTTGTGATTTAAAAAAATACGATTTAAAAATAATGTGATTTTTAAAGATACAATTAAGTTTTTAGCAAAATTGAAGTTTGACATTTAAAATTGTAATTTAGCCTTTAAAATTATGCGTTAAAAAAATAAAAATAAAAATACTTGCCTGCAATTTGAAAATGCAATTTTTTTGCATTTTCAATCACAATTATTTTAGAACGCAATCTCAAACAATTCATGCTCTACAGATTGATTTAAAATCACGTTGTTTGTCTACAAAATCACATTACCAAATACACCCTCAGTTGGGCCGCATGAATTTCGTATTAACATCCAATGTCATGCTCATTTGTTACAACTTTTTACAAATCTACAAGCATCATATCCAAAGCAGAATTCTAGACAGCAACAAAAAATAAAATAAAAATCAGAAATCTAGACATGCAGTAAATTGTACGTGCATGCAATACTATCCTAGGACAAAATAAAAAATATTAACAATAAAACAGAAATTACATATTCCTTTTGAGAAAACGATTACAATTTAAAGATGATGTGATCACCAATATTGAATGAGATTTATATAGCCAAATATTGTGCACGCGGGAGGGAAGCGCGCGTATCCAAATGAGCATCTCATGAAGAAAATTGTGCGTGCCTGAATTGCATATCGATCGAGTTTATTTTCTGAAGTTTTATTATTATGGTAAATAAATTTCAATTCAAGTGTTTTCTTCATGGACAAAATACATTCAGAAAGAACAATATTAGTGTTCATTTTTAGTTATTGACAATGTCTTTCTCCAATTAAAAGGAAGAAAAAAAAAATGAAAATAATAAATATAAATAATAACAAAAATCCATGAAGAACAAGCACTATATAAAGGAGCAGCTAAGTCCTTCCTATAATCCTTCCATGCATCACGGTTCACAAACAGATTAAACCCCTGCTTTTTTATTCACAAGGATTAGCTTTGCTCTCTTTTAAAAAATTTATTAAGAAAGCAAAAGTTAGCAAAAGTCAATATTTTTTCTTTTTTCTCTTCTTTGCATGTAGGCTTATTCTTTGTTACTGAATTTTGAAACATAGTCAAATTCTTTTTAGAGTACACAGTCAATGGACATAAAAAAATGAGTCTGCTATGGAAGGTGACTCAAGCAACGGAATGAATAAACATATGGTTCCCGTTCGTGTAAGTAAAGCTCTTGGCTCTTGCAAGTCATGTTATTGCAGGCTATAAGATAAAAATTCATATATTTTAAATTAATTATATTATCTGAATTTCTTGTGGAATAATATAGATCGAGGTGCCAGGAAATTTCATTATATGTAATTCTGAACAATATAATGGCAATAAGGGGTCGTTTTGTAAAACTTTTTTTTATGGTTTTATTTGCTTTTACATTCTGATATGAAATAAAGATGAAAGTAAATAACACTGTAATCTCTCTCTCCCCCCACTTTTTGCTTTTTTCTTTCCATTTTGCAGCACGTTCCTAAAACCAATGAACAAACACCCTCAGCAGAGGAAGTGTATCCGATTATCAAAGGCTGCTAGAAAGGTCTTGTGTTATTTTCCCCCCTTATTCAGCTGTACTTTCATATTTTAAGGTTCTCAAAGTTTTAGGGCGGCTGATAAGTTTTTTTTATGAGGTATTTTAAAAAAGTGAAAGTTTTTTTCAATGAGGTATGTAAAGGTGAAACTTTTTTTTTTTTTTTTTTTAAGGTGTTTTGTATTGAAAGGTATATAAAGTGACAGGAATTACGAACCCAAGCAGATATCTGATGTTAAACATGTTTGGTACTTTAATTTCAGACTTGAATTATGATCTAGAAGAGAAAAAGGTGAAAGGAGATGGCAATTGCCAGGTAAGTCAACTTCCAAGAATGCTTGGGTATATATAGGCCATAGGCTTCAGGTTCCTCCATATATATAAGTCAATTTAAAAATGCTGACTACAACAATTGCGGCGCCATTTTTTCAGCTAAGGTCAAAATAGTTCGAAACATTTCCATACAGGCTATGGATGTGAAAATTTCATGAAAAATCCACCCCGGATTGTCTGTGCATATGCTTTTTCAACAAATCCGGCTTTGAGCCTTTGAATTGAGTCATTTTCTCTGAATAGAGAAATAGAGGCTCTGATATCAAAATTCCTTGGCAATAATAAGAAGGAAGAGTAGGGTTTGCCCTATTCCACCCCGTACCAGCCACTGGACTGACGTGGAAATTGAACTCTTAGAATTACATAGCCGAGGGACATTTATTTTTATTTTTCTAATCAGGTATTTACTTATGTTTGTGTCAATCACAAATCCTAGGTTATAATATATAGTAAGTGGTCCTCAATATGATTAACTCAAATGATATCTTATCAGTTGTATACTTGTCCAGTTTCGTTCTTTATCAGATCAACTTAATGGGGATCCCAAGCACCATAAGCTTATAAGAAAACAGGTTGTCGAACAGGTTGGCTGGTATCCCTGGAAGAGTAGTTTTATAAATGAATTTGAGTTCTCCTGATCATCTCCTTATGCCATTCAAAGTGCATGCATGTGATTCTTTTAATTTTTTACTTTTTTGTTTTGTTTCTTTGTGATGATATTGTCACCGGCTCAAGTCTCAAACAGAACTTTACAAGAATTATGCTCCTATGTCTTATGATGAGTATTTGAAGAAAATGAGCAAGTATTGATGATCTCTCTTTTCAAGTTTTTTTATTTCCTAATTAAATAAATGCTTTGCTAAGAAATATTTCGTGCTTATATTCTTTTACGTGGATAAAATAGAACTGGAGAATGGGGTGATCACGTGACATTGCAGGCCGCAGCAGATCGGGTATGAAGAACTTGATCTCTCAATCCTTTCTTTTTCTTCTCCTTTCGATTTCTTCTGTCTTGTTCCTATATATGCCGATTTTGATAAGTGGTGATCATTAACCTTCTATTATTTCATAACCTCAAAGATGTTTAATAGTTTCAATTCCCTTTTTTAAGGGTCCAACATATATAGGAGTTTCTTGATTTCCGATTTTAACAGTATTTGAGGAAACGTAATATGATTTACACAATTGATAACACGTTTCAAATGGGAGTTTGATCTGGAATTCAAAACTGCAAAAGCTACATAGTTATGAAATCGAAACAATTTTATGAAGAACAATTAATTTTTGTTTTCTGAAAACCAAAATTGACCTATCTAGTTGTAAATAAATGGGTCAATTATTTGATTATTGACCTCTAAATACTTTTCTTCACCAATCACTATCACGTACATGATTCCTATGAAATGTTTGCGAAAAATACACATAATCCCCTCTGGGTATATCACCCCTCTTTAGCACGTAGACTACCAAGGGACTTCTTCCAAACACCACATCATTATAAGCTACACCATCAATCTGTTATTATCTGGCATTAAAGTGGGCTGAAAATTTTAGCACGTGATGCACACACAAATTCTTTTACTAGAATTAATTACTAAAATTACAACTAAAAATAATTTTAAAAATTAGGAGAAACTTTCACTTAACCCCTTTGAGTTTTCATCGTTTTTAAGGTCTCCACCCTCCTACTCCAAAGTTCAAAAATCTCAATTTAGTGTATCCAACTTTCAATTTTTTAAAATCTCACCCATCTCGTTAAGGTTTAGGGTTAAATTAGAATGTCAGGGTGAAATAACCCTTATACCTTTGTAAACTTTATGAAATTACAAAATTACCCTTAAATTATAATTAATTTTTTTTTTGTAAAGGAGAAAAAAAAATAAATAAATAAAGGGGTATTTTGGTGACTTTCACGTCCTCCGTTAGGATTTAACAAAAATCCTAAATTGAGAGTTTTTAAAATTTAGAGGGGAGATTGAAAAGGCTATGAAAATTCATGGGGGTTAAATGAAATTTTCCCAAAAAAATTAATAAAAAAAAATAAAAAAAATAAAAACAACAAAAAGGGTGGCTGAACCACCCTTACAGACTGTACGAGTGGCCGAGCCACCCCCTCGACTAGTTGGCGGTCATCTAACCACACCCAAATGTTGTAAAGGTGTTTTTGTGACACTCCCAAATTATTTAACTAATGAATAACTTGAAAGGTTGTTTTCAGATTTATTTAATGGGTAAATATTCTAAAGAGTTTCCAGAACTCCTCAATAATCAGATAACTATGACACATATATATAGGTTTATATTTTTTTGACAACCACAATGAAAGCTAAATCATGAGTAACAATAACCAAAGAAACATAACCAAAATGTCCTTCAAAATGCAGATATAGTCTAAGACCATTAAGCAGCACAATTGAAACCTCAAGAGCCCTGGATGAAAACCCTAGACCAACAATACATAAATGCCAACCAAAGCCTATCAATCTCCTCATGATGCTATCGCAGATAGGCGGTACCCTCCATGCTACCAAACAAGAATTGAGCTACATCATCAATAGTTGCCCTCGGTGCAGGATTCCTTGCACCATCTCCAAAACTAGGCACCTCTATAAAACAATAATGTTTTAAATGTTTTATAGTTGGAAACACACATAAAATGGTAAGTCCATGACTTAGTGTGTAAACATGGTAATATTATGAACCCTCCTTTAACGCAAGTCGAAAGTAAAACATCACACGAAGTAGTTCATAAGTTTGGAAGTATATAAGGCCAAAAATCATGTTGGTGCATTACATAATTATACATATGAAAATATAAACAAGAGTTATAATTATGTCCGATATGGCTTATCTATGCCTTTAAACCTTCATAGTAGGGTTTGCACGTTCTTTAGGACCTCATGTACAATTCTAGTGCCCCAAATTGCATGTAGCAAAGCCATCCTCTAATTGCTCGACCGGGACCAAGCCCGGGTGATCCACCCAACTTGTGATTTGAGCAAGGGTGACCCAACCCGTATATGGTTGTACTGGTGACAATAGCCTTCAGATCTAGAGTAGAAACTCACACATGCCACTTTGGCCACAAGGTTAAGTTTATATAACTGGTATGACATGCCACACATTCATTTCATAAAGGTTCTTAATAATTTTCAATAGGAGTCAAGACACACCATTAGAGATCTATATTTATTACATGCTTGTAATCAAGAAGTAACATTCACAAAGTCATTCATTTGTCAAAAGCCATATGATCATTATTATAAAATTTGAGCTCATAACTTGCATCTAAAATATTCATGACAATATAAAAATGAACAATTTCTTCATTGAAAATCTCAATTTAAAATTCCACGTGAGAATTTATTCACCTAGTTCATAGAAGCGTTCCACAAATTCTCTTTCAAAGGACTTGATTCCTCTGTTTGCGAAATATCTTACCACTAGTTGGTTACCTAAGAGATAGCCCTAATCCTAGTACTTAGCTCTTATATATCTACAATTTGACTAGTACCGATACATCAGTACCTGAGTGTCGCTCGATCAATGTATGCTGATATGTCAATACTCGAGCACCGCTCAATCAATCAGCAAGCACAATCAAAACAATGCTCGACCATAGATCGACCAGTACTGAATAGTCTTAGATCGATACATTGTTCATAGTCACCTACCTTCAAAAATAAAATTTTTACCACTTAGAGTTCCTCTTGAGCCTCTAAGACTCAAAAAAGCTTTTTCACTTCTAACACTATTTTAAGCTTAAAGTAGTGTCTTTTTAAAAACTAAGCATAAAGTTTTCAACTTTCCATTTTTATCATTTCTCTTTCACCAAAAGCTCAAAATAGAATCGCCTCTATGGTTTCCTTATTTCTTCCTAAAAAACAAAAAAGAAAAAAAGCTACAAATAGCAGTCTAAATCTACAAATCATAGAGTCCAAGGCTTGACTTTAGTCTCACCATATTTATTTAACATATAACCCACCATAAAGTTAGGGTTTTAAAACAAAACAAATTTAAACATTTTCATCTCTATATCCATTTCAACACAAACACACACATACTAGAATGTTATGAGTCAATCCAACGAAATACCAGTGCCTTAGAAACGAAAATATGAGTTAAGGTTGAGAAATTACCTTTTGGTGCCTTGTGATTCCAAAAAACAAAAAACCAAGAAAAGAATTCTCTTTTCTTCGTTCCTCCCTTCTCCCATCAATTTCTCTCTCTCTCTCTCTCTCTCTCTCTCTCTCCTACACATTTTCCAACACATTCATGGAGGCTTTAGCAAACCAAATGGTCGCTAGGGTTTCATAATGAACCTTAAATAGGCCATCAACCGCGTCTACAAACTTATGGTCTTATCTAAATCACATGCAGATTACCACTGATAGATAGGTGTTAGAGCCGATTGATAACTATGGTTTCACTTTTTATCTAATGTGGGTTCACACTTCACCGATCGATTAGTTACTTTTTCCTGATTGATTGATTACTTTTCTCTGCAGCAAACATAGTACTTTCACTTAATTAAGTGTCTGATCAATGAGGTTTTGTTGACTTAGACCAACTCATCAGGAGCTTCCCACTAATATATCGGTCCGAGAAAATCTACTTTAGTTTTTTCTAGATCAATTTTTCCTTATTTCTGCATCATTATGTGTTGTTTATTTATTCTTTAAATCCTCATTTAATTCTTATAACCTTATTTTAGAACGGGATATTACAGTTTCAGCCACCCCTTTGACCATTTTGAGGGATAGTTCAGCCATTCCCTAACCATTTTGGGAGTGGATAAACCACCCCCTCGTGGATAAGGAGTAGTTCGGCCACCCCTTAATTTTTTTTTTGCTGTTATTATCTTTTAATAATTTTTAATGAAAAGTTGGGTAGTTCAAATAAAAAATAAAAACCCATATGCATCACATGTGACATTTTTCCATCTATTTTAACAGAAAATACTATTATTAGATGTAACTTATAACAATGTGGTAATTGTATAGGTTCAAGTGTCATTTTGTAAGGTTTAGTGATCTAAGTGTCAAAGGGGTAGTAGTTTTAGGAGATTAAATGTATTTTCCATAGATTTTTTTTCTTTAAGAGTTCGTGCGACTTATGCTACACTGTTGTTTAGTTTTTTTCTTTTTTCTTTTTTCATTAATTGATTTGTAGTAGGCCATTTTAATCTTCTTCTTTTTTATTCATGTGTAAAACGTTTTTATACTTGATAATTGATGCACGCTCACCATATGATTGTAGTTTGGCAGCAAGATATTGTTAATAACTTCGTCTAAGGATATATGTTACATTGAGATTCTCCCCCGCATTCCAAATTCTGAAAAAGGTAAATCTTTTAGAAGTGTTCATTTAAATTTTGAAACTTGAAGTGTAACTATAATATATCTATAACAAAATCATAATAGTTTTGGTTATTGAATATGTGAAACAACAAAAATGGAAAATTCCCATAAACTTGTATATAGATATATGTAGTGGTAGAGTTAGGATTGATTAGGAGGGATAACATTAATAGAAAGAGCCGAGATAAAATTGGTTATCAAAAATATTAAATAATATAAGTAACAAAATAAATGAAAAAGTAAAGATTATTTAATTTTCATTTAAAACATATAAATGCAACTTGTACTTTTGTATTTATGTTAATTGATTTAGATATCTTCAACATTTTTTTCATATGTTGAAACGCATATATATTCATCAACACGTGAACTTTAAATAAAATTCTAAACATAAAAATTAACAAAAATATAGTTTGATTACTTTTGAGTAAAGTGAGAAAATAAATCCATGTAAAAGTTAAACAACATATGTGAAAATTTTCGAAAAGTTCAATGTATTCCTTAATTTTATTAAAAAATTATTAAAATATTGGTCTTTCTATTTTTATCATAGTTTTCATTCCCATTACTAAAATCCCCCTACGAGAATTTTTACTTTTTATTTTTAACAAAACCTGTTGTTTTACTGTAGAGATAATTTTAAAAAAAAAATAGAAATAAGAAATCAAATAGAAGAAAGTTAGATACATTTTTGGCGACATCATCCAAAGGACTATACCATTTTTTTTTTTGTTTTTTTTTGTTTTTTTGTTTTTTTTTTTACTTTATAAACAAATACCCAAATACTAAATATTTTATGTGTGTATTTCTAGAAGAAGGCCACTACATAAAAAAATAAAAAATAAATAAAAAAAAGTCTATTTTTATATGTGTGTTTTGGAGAGGGGAAACTACATGAAAAAACAAAATGAAAAGTAGTTGAACCAAGTGGGAGAGACATTATTATGAATTGGGATAAGGATGTGTGTGTGTGTGTGTGTTTTAGAAATGAGGGAACTAAATAAAGGAGAGGTAATTAATCAAATTGGAAGAGACATTATTTTGAATTAAAGGGGCAAGTGTAATGCCCCGACTTAAATAATATGTTAATAAGTGCAAAATACTCGCATATTCCATGTGGCGCTACTACAATCTTTGATGCACGCATCAAAATTTCATATATCCCTTCTTCTTGTGTTTGGAACCACAAACTCATTTTCACAACCAAACATTATAGAAGAGCACTAACTAAATAGAAATTTTTATTTATATACATAAAGTGAGTTGTTGCACACTCTCAGGCAAAAGTATCGTTCAATTAATACATCCAAAAAATGCAATATGTAGCAATCTTACAACTAACAACGTTGATATCCACAAAACAACATTTCACCGATCTAACCACGTCAAGTTCCTACGGATAATAGTCTAAATGCTGATAAGACTCTCATTCCTCCATTGTGACCATATCTATAAAATTAACAATTTTATAGGTGGAAAACGGTGATTCCATAGCTCAATAAGTAGGATAATCCTTTTAAAACCAGATTTTTGTACCATTAACACAATCTTTGAGAGACTTTTCTTTCAAAATTCAAATACATCTATTATGAGAGTTAAAATCATAATGTAGCAGTAGTTAAATCAAAACATGCCAAAGTATAAAACGGGTGCATAATCAAATGTACATTATAGAAATACTATCATATATACATAAGATACATTTAAGTGTTTAACCCCACTTACAGGAATATGGGTAAGCGCTCTCCACTTAACGTTGAGTCATGTTGTAATTAAGTGTTTAACCCCCAATCACAAGATCACATGTCAAGTGTTTAAACCCCCCTTCACAAACTAGGTCATAGTGTAAATGTTTCATCCCAACTCACCGGATCTTATGTTGAGCATTTAACCCCCACTCAAACACTAGGTCATGGTGTAAGTATTTTACCTACACATGATCATATGTCTATCATTTAATCCCAACTAACACACTCAGTCATAGTGTAAGTTTTTTATTTATCCCCACTCACAAGATCATACACCAAGCATTGGACCCCCTCTCATGCATTGGGTCATACGTAAACATTTTCCATAGTTTAGATTAACACAAGTTATTTCAAATTATTTTTTATAAACTTCTATTTCTTTAAATAGTGTAAAGCTCAATATAATGTACAATTCTTAAATAACATAGTCAAATCAGAGGGCTTAGTGTCATGAACAAAGCATGCATATCAGTTTGTAAAATATTTGAATGTAGTCTTGGTCCAGATATTTGTACTTACAACTTTTATTTGCTCCTACTTTATAATTGTTGGGTTTCGTACCATTTTCCTCTGCACACACATTTCACTTATCAGTTAAATTATAACTCTTCTTTAAACCCTAAAATCTTTATTGAACTCTTAAAAATATTTAAACTACATATCTTACCCATAAAAATACTATTTTTAAAACACTGCCCAAGCTCGATTGATTAAGCTTCAACCGAATCATATTGAAAGTTTCTACCTAAAATCTCGGTCAATCGAACATCAATCGAGGCTCTCGGGAAGTTTTTTTGTCACCGCACAGCACTCAGTTGACCAAGGGGGTTCTAATAGCTTTTTCCATTTCAAAAACACGACCAAAATCGAAATTTTTCCCATTTTTCACTCTAATAGTATTTAAAAATCATATAATATTCATACCCTATGAAAACCACCAATTAAAAAAAAAATACAAACTCCAAACTTCTGAATCTTAAACTAAACCCTAGTTTCTACAAACATCTCCATTTTTCAATATCTTTTATTCTAACTAAATTTGGGTAGCACAACTGCACATTAATGCATCATTTCAAATTGCCATGCAAACTCGGACTTATACTTTTTATCATAACCTCACCTAAAATCATCATTTTATAAACTTCTATAATCCTTCTACCAAAACACAATACTTATGTTATTTCCACAATATTGTTGGTATTACTTAGTATAACTACACATATATCTATACTTGACATTACAACAACAATAATAAAATTACTAGTTATGGATAGAGCAAGACTTTTATACATCCCAAGATTTGCTCCGCGAGCACTTCCTTCCTCTGCACGTTAGCTCCTCACTTCCACACTCAAATTGCAAAGCTTTGATACCTCACAATCCTCTATCTATTGTTTCCTTACGTTTAAAATATAAAGAAACCATATGGAATTCTTTTCTCAATGTTTTGAGCCTTTAATTAGGCTACAAAGTCAATTTCATTGTAGCTCAATCCACCAAGCTTATGGCTCGGTCTATCGAGCCAATAACTTTAGCCATGAGTCAAGTGACATGTGGCTCGTTCGATCGAGCCTACTTTTGGGTCCACATCAAGAATCTCATTAAATGTGAGTTAATTTAAGTTTCAGGTGAGTTAGATTGGTCAAATCAATCGTTTCTGGCAGATCTCGGTCAATCCAACAGCTTCTTGGTCAATCGAACACCTTCTTTTCTTCCAAATTTTTTGAGTTTACCATGTGTCTTCTTCCTCATTTTATCAAGTTGATCATTTTGTCTATCGAGCTATGTGTAGTAACCTTTCGTGTTTTCAACTCCTTTTCTTTTCGTTTCGTTTCATCCTATCACTCCAAGGTCCTTATGTTCTCCATATTATCATGATCTTGGTATGTATTTTTAGGAATTTCTTTATTTTCTTAATATTTAAAGTTTGCATTTTAAATTCCTAAGCATTATAGCAAGGCCTTGACCAAAAAAATGGAGCACGGGGGACTAGTGTTCTTTTAGGAGTTAAGGTGAGCAATTCCCTCTGGCTTCGCCATTGGATATATGTGTATTATATATATATACAGAGAGAGAGAGAGAGAGAGAGAGAGAGAGAGAGAGAGAGAGAGAAAGAGAGAGAGAGAGACGCACAATTCTCAATACAAGATGAGTTTTGTTATTGAATATGCGCATTTTGGTACGTAGGTGCTAGATATGTACATATATACATGAAACACCTCAGCTTGTTGCAACTACTTTCTTTTATGAAAATCTCCCATAGTATTTGTCAAGGCCTTTCATGCAATATGGTGACATAGGATTCGATCATTGTCTTTGAAACTGTTAGAGAATCTTTACCTAACTTCGTAGAAATTTTTGTTGGCCACTCTGATGCAATCATGTCTGCCCCATTTGGTATAACCAAAGTAGAGAGTTATGAGACCCAAATAGTGACACTTGACCAAAACCTTTTGAAATGGAGTGTTATAGACTCTCTCAAGAAAAAGGTCTTGCTAAAAAATTAAATAAAGGTAAGAGTAGAGTTTCTTTCTCTTTATCCCCCCTCCCTTTCTGGATAAAATGAGTAAAAAATAGATGTATTGAATAAGATGTTTACTCCCTTTTATCAAGCCTATTAAATTCTTTAATTATTGGGCGAGTCATCTTATCTTCCTTTAGTGCAAGAGGTTTGGATAGAAAATGTACATGACTCTTCTATGTACCAATTGTGCTCCAAGATTAAAACATTGAAGACGAAGTTAAAAGAATTAGATTTTTTCTGAGTTCTTGGGTATTCAAAAGAGGGTCTTACAGGCTAAAGATAGGATGGTGTCTCCCAAAAGGAAAATCAAAGAAAACCCATCAGACCCTCACCTCTACCAAGAGGGGGCATTGGCAGTTAAAGAATATGCGGAGACTTCTATTAGGCCGAGAAGAGTATACTCAAGAAAAATCCAAGGTTTAATGGCTTAACCTAGCTAATCATGAAAATATAAACCAGACTTCAAACAACACCTAGAAGGGGGGTTGAATAGGTGTATAACAATATAATGCAGAATTAAAAATTTATTCAACCACAAACAAACAATCACCAAAATATGAAAAGCAAAACAGCAATTGATACAAATACTTGGTGACTAAGTGAAAAATCTTTTGAATTCAAAGAGAAAAAACATTCCGGGATAGCCAACTTAAGAAATCAATCCAATAATGAAGAATCCGTGAATTACAAGATGTTAATACTCACAAAACCTTTACAGTCGTCACACTCTTGAATTACAACAAGTGATCCACTTGTATGATTCTTTCCCAGAACATCTGGAGAGTTCTTCCTGATCTCCTTAACCGGAACTCCGATTGGCTTCAATTGTTCAAGGTTGATAGTTAAACAATAACCAAAACTCTAAGAGAGATTTAACATTAATAGTCTAGGTGTAAAACCCTCTCTTCGAATACTGAATTTTAGAGTAGAATCCTTATTAAATTCGTGCCTGAAAGTCCCTTTAAATAGACCTCTAAAGAAAAACCAGTTCGAGTTAAAATAGGATTTCAAAAAAATTCACCCAGATTTTCGATCCTATATGACGGGGTGATTTTGGCATAGTAAATGTCCGAATTAGAGATATCTATTTTAAAGATATTGTTTCATTTTGTGTTAGCTTTCCAACTCCACTAATTTCACTGCAATCCAATACTTGAACCGAAAGTTATGGTTAAAATACGAAGACGTGCTCAATCTGGAATTGACAAATCCAATTTTAATCCACTTAATGAAATTCCAATTTGCTCATTTTCTTGATTGATTAGGCTTAACCACATCTTCTATGTCTTCCAATTTGAGTTGTATTCAGTCTTGGATTAAATTCTTCACCGACTTAACCAGTATACTAAAACTTACAACCACATAAGTTTTGACACCAAATTTACCAATACTAAAAACCTAACAAATTAGAATTCAAATTGTTTTTCTTTGGAGTGATTAGAAGTCACCAAATGAAAAACAAAGTTTTTTTTTTTCTCGTTATGGAAGATTGAAATTGTTGTTTAAAAGACCAAACTTACAATAAATAAGACAAACAAGAACACAAGAATTTACGCGGTTCCCTCAATCTGAGGTACGTCCACGGAAAAAGGCGATCAAGAATAAATTCACTATCAAAATGGAATACAAAATAGTGAAGAGAAAAATATTTAGAACCCAAAGCCCAATACACTCAGATCTCACTTTGATACAAAATAGTTTAGACAAAGAAGAAACTGATGTTAAGAGCTATAGGCTATGGGATCCAGTTTCAAAGAAGAAAATTGTTAGCAGAGATATGTTGTTTGATGAGGTCTATATACTAGGAAAATGTGAGGATCAAGCCCAATTGACAGCTAGAAAGGGAAAGAATTCCTAAAGGTGAGTTTGACAATCAAAGTTAATCCATGGATAAATGCGAGGATGAACATTTTTCAATACGCACACTACACCAACAAGAGCCTTATTCTTTAGCAAAATGTAGAGAAAAATGCAATCGAAAAGTGTCAAAGAGGTATCGATTTGTGGATATGGTTTCTTTTGCATTAGTAATTGGTAGTGGAATTCCATCATTTGTTCAGAATGGTATACCAAAAGAGGTGGAGTCACTACAGAGATATAAAACTTGGGAACTAGTAGAATTTTTGAAGGGAAAGAATGTTACAGGGTGCAAATGGGCTACAGGAAGACAATCAACTAAGAAATTTTTTATTGCTAATAAGACTGGTAGAGAAGTGCAGTGTTATGTCTAAACTAGGTTCTATGCTCAATACAAATCTCAAGATGTCTCCACCAAGCACATAAAGGCAATCACAATCCACAATTACCATTAAAGTTTCGAGCATTTCTTGAAATTGAGCATAGAACCTAGTTTAGACTAGTGGCATTCAGATGGGATTTTGGTAGAAAATTATGGTTATTGTGTTGTCTATGATTCTAACACCTTTCTTGAAGCAAAGTTAGCTTCATTTATTTAGGTTAGAAGGTGGAATTAGAGTCTTGCTAGGACCTTATTTAAATTCAAAGTTAGCTTCCGAGTGTAAAATTTTGAGATGTAGATAAAGCCATTTGGGTAACTTCAAAGAATTTAAGGTATAGTAGGATTATTGCTTGGGAAGACATTAGGAGCAGGAAATCTAAAGTTGAGTTGTGGAGATTGGTATGGTATTCCTTATCTATTCCTAAAAAAGATTTCATTCTTTGGCTTGTTTTTCGTAAAGGCCTTTTAACTTGAGCGAAATTGTTGGGTTGGGGTTATGGTGGGGATGTCTCTTGTTCATTTTGATGTGGCTGTGCTGAGATCGTTGAACATTTTTTCTTTGGCTATGGCTCTAGTCCTCGGTTGTGGAAAGCTCTAATTCTTGATCCTTATGTTGATTGTGCTAATATTATGACCTTTGGTCTTAGAAATTGGGGGAGTAACAGCTTAATTAGGGCTAATCTTTGCAAGTTGAGCTTGAGTGCGCGCAGCTATGTATCACCTTTGGTTGCTGAGGAATGTGATAAGACATGGCAAGGCTCTTAAAATTGAAGAACAGATTATGCATGTTGTGATTTGGGATATTAGAGCATCTCCAACAGAGCTTTTATGTAGCTCATAATACTTATATTTGGCTATTATAAGCCCCTTTACCTCTCCAACAAACCTTTCAAAATAAAGGGTTATTATCCAATTTGCTACAATAAACTTTAACATATGAATTTTTCCTCATCTTGTTTCTCTTTCCTTTCTCTCTCTCTCTCTCTCTCTCCCTCCCTAGCTCTCACCCTTCTATCTCTCCTTCCCTCCCTTCCCCCGCCCATCTCACAACTGACTATATGTGATCTATCCAAGTTGGAAAGAGAAAGAGAGAGAAAGAGAAAAAGAAGAAGAAAAAGAAAGAGACACTACAAGAAATTCGCTCATTAGCGTCGACCCTTAGTGGACGCTAAAAGTCAAAAAGTCGACGCTAATACTCATTAGCGTCGACTTTTGGATGCTAATAAGTCGACGTTGAAAGACCGACCTGATGCTCATCTGCCGATCATCAGTGTCGACATAAGGGTCGACGTTGATGATCGTTTATTAGCGTCGACAAATGTCGACACTAATGGTATTTTTAGTCGACGCTAAAACTTATACCACATTTATCAGAAGTCAACGCTGATAATAGACTATTAGCGTCAACAACTATGTCGACGCTAATAGTCTATCATCAGCGTCGACCACTGTGGACACTAATAACCTAAAAAAAATATTTCTAATACCCCATTTGCGTCGACAAAGTCGACACTAATAACCTAAATTTTTTTTAAAAAAAAAAAAAATTAAATTGCTTATTAGGGTCGACTCAGTCGACACTAATAACATAAAAAAATTAAAAAAAAAAAATTAAATATCCCATTAGTGTCGACTAATGCTCTATAAAATAAAATAAAAAAAAATATATTTTTTTAAGAGGCTATTAGCATCGACATGGTCGACGCTAATACTCTAAAAAAAAATTTAAAAATATATATATATATATTAAGAGGCCATTAGCGTTGAAATAGTAGGCATAAACTAATATAGCCAAATACTTTAACAAATAGTAGGCACTCATCTTTCTAACATAGCATTACTTCATAAACATGGAAAACAACAAAATGATCCGTCATAAAAATAAAGACGATCAACTTGGAAATGAATAAGAAATGCCAAAGGAACTTGTACATATGGAGGTAGCTTAATGAGATAGACAAGAAACAGGGCATTGGCTACTAAGCTTCTTCGAACTTGCAGTTTATGACATTCAAATCCTCTATCTGCCCCAGGGACATGATCATGCAGATTTTGTGATGGAATTAAATGATAGGATCATACTTACTTTGTAATGGAGGTCACATCTCGAACCCAATAACAAATTGTAGAGTTATTTGGACAAAATTAAATTTATATATTTTTTCCTTTCCAATTGGCTAGGCAGGTTCAAACTTTATTTATTAAAACCTAAGAAGTCCTAGGAGGAAAGGACAGAAGATGTGGTATAAGAACAAAATTATTAAATTCATCTAGAAGTTAAATAAAGCATTTATAATGATTCTGAAAGTCACTAACTTGATTGACATAATGAATAAACTTGTCCAATTGCGGGAACCATGTATGTGCATATTGGTACTTGAAATCTATTCCCATGGTCCACATGATATGATTTGTGCAAGTAATGTTAGCCTGAAGAGACAAAACTAAGAAGTATTTCAGTAAGTTGTAACAAACTTGGACTCTCTCTTGCACAAAAATAGTGGCAAAAATTCGAGAAAAATAGACGGAAAACTAGCAAATGGACCTATTTCAAATTCGAGAAAAACTAAAGAATTGAATGTTGGAAAAAAAAAAAGTTAGGGATCTAAGATCTTTTAGGATTTTCGTGCAAACCCAGGGGCTTATTATACATCTACCCAAAACAAAAAAATCTGTTTTCCATCCACGAAGTTAACAGTTTCCGTTAGTTTGTCATGTTATACTTAATAGGAAATCGACACGTGACCACCACAAGCCTAGGGTGAGGATCAATCAGATTAATCTTATTATTATTGATCAAACTAATGCACAAGGATAAATTTTTTTTTTTTTTTTTGTAAGAAAAGGTAAATGTATAATAAGTCCCTAGGTTTGCGCGAAAATCCTAAAAGACCCCTCACTTTTTTTTTTTTTTTCCAACATTCAATCCTTTAGTTTTTCGTGAATTTGAAATAGGTCCCTCCGCTAGTTTTTCATCCATTTTTCTCCCCTCCGTTAGTGCCACATCAGCATTTTCCTCACATTATCTTAAAATATTATTTTTTTATGATATTATCTTATTTTTAATTAAAATTTATTATTATTATTATTATTATTATTATATATTAAAAAAAAAAAAAAAAGAAGGAAAGATGGCGGTTGGCGGCAGCGACCCCCTTAGGGAGGGGGGTGGCCAACGAGCCATACCCAGGGCTTGGGGGTGGTCGCGCGGCCACCCTCCAAGGGCCAGGGGTAGCCACACAGCCACCCCCGGCCACTAGGGGTGGTCTTTGGGCCACCCAAAGGGCTTTGGGATGGCTTTCAGGCCACTCCTATACCCGCGGCCACCCCAATGGGCAGGGGGTAGCAGCGGGGCCACTAGGGGTGGCCTTTGGGTCACCCTTATACTCATTTGGGGGTGGCTTACATGCCACCCCCAACCCCATCTTTACTTTTTTTTAAAAAAATAATAATAATAAAAAAAAAAATATTAATAATTGAATTTTAATTAAAAAAAATATAATATAATAAAAAATATATATTTTAAGATGAGGTGGTGAAAATGCTGACGTGGCACTAATGGAGGGGAGAAAAATGGACGGAAAACTAGCGGAGGGACCTATTTCAAATTCGAGAAAAACTAAAGAATTGAATGTTGGATAAAAAAATAAATAAATAAAAATTAGGGATCTTTTAGGATTTTCGCGCAAACCCATGGACTTATTATACATCTACCAAAAAAAAAAAAAATACTAATAACATTAAAGTCATTAATTTCTTGTCGAGTATTTTTTTTTTTTTTGCCACCCCTTCCTTATTTTTAATTTTTTTTTTTTTTTTTTTTTGTATATATGTATATATATTTCTTATTTTTCTCATTTTTATGTTTTTTTATAAGACATATGATCACGTGGAAGGTTTTGATTGGTTTGACATGAAGTTCCGTTTATTATACAAAATAAAACCTAGCTATAAAAAAAATAAAGTCGTTAAAACCCAAAGATTGAAATGGCATTTTACCCAAAAATTTAAAAAATAGAAAAACTTTACTAATAATATAAAAGAACTATTTTTTTCTATAGGTTTCAATTTTTTTTTTTTTTTCAAAAAAAAAGATTAATAGGTTTATATGATTTTTTTTTTTTTTTTTTGTTATACAGGATTATTAGTGTCGACCTAAAGTGGACGCTGATAAGATGTTATCAGCGTCGACACCCAGGAGTGGACACTAATAATCTATTATTAGCGTCGACTTTTAAGTCGACTCTGATACTTTTCAATTTAATAAATTTATACATGGTCATTAGTGTCGACTTTTAGGTCGACGCTAATGCTTTTCAATTTTTTCAAAAAAATAAATAAATAATTTTTTAAACTTAATCATTAGCGTCGACCTATAGTGGATGCCGATAACCTATTATCAGCGTCCACTTTTTGGTTGACGCTAATGCTTTACAATTTTTTCAAAAAAAATTAATTTTTTATATAGGATCATTAGCGTCGACCCCAGAGTCGACGCTAATGATCTATTATCAGCATCAACACATTTAAGTCGACACTGATAATAGGTTATCAGCGTCTACATTTAGTGTCGACGCTGATAGTTATTTATTAGAGTCGATGAAAGTGGACGCTAATATTGAAATGTTGTTGCTATTTGTCAACCCGCGCGAGGTAAAATTTCCCGCCAGGTTATTAGCAACGACACATTAGCGTCGACACCAAAGTTGACGCTAATAGTGCATTTTTTTGAATAATTAGCATCGACTAAGGGATCAACGCTAATAGTGTTAATAGTTGACACTAATAGTCAATTATCAGTGTCAACTGCCAAAGTTGACGCTAATAGTTGACTATTAGCGTCGACTTTTAGTGGACGCTGATAATGTCGCCCCTAATGGGAGAATTTCTTGTAGTGAGAGATACCGAAGAGAGAGAAAGAAAAGAAAATAATAATAAAAAAAAAGATTAAAAAATAATATTTGAAGAAAATAGAGAGTAGAATAAAAGAAATTGTTGGAACGTGTATAGAAAAATAAGTAGCTAAAATAAAAATTTGTAATTTTTCAGTAGCTATTTTGACTCCTCTTGCCGGAGATGCTCTTAAGCATAAAATCAGTAGGAAAGGGAGGTTCAGTAAGTTTGATTCTAATTTTGCTCATTGTGAAAACTGGAGGATTGGGTTTGATATTCTGCATTAATTAAGAATAGACTTGGTTTTTTTGTCTGTTATGGTGCATGTTGATAGATTTTGGTTTAGTCTGCTGTTATTGGATGGTTCCAGATTTGGTTTGTAATTGCTTAGGTGTTTGGTGGTTGCTGGGTTTCTAGCTGTATTGCTAGAGTGTGTATGTATTCTTTGTTGAATCAATGAAAGAACTCATTCATCCAAAAAAAAAAAAGTAGAATTGATCCTTTGCATGGACGGCCCATTACACAAGATAACAGTTAGCTTTATCAATCATGTGGTCTTTGTCCTAATATTTTTAGCTGTATATTTGCTCCTTGCTTTTTTGTCTTTTTCTTTTCTTGCTTGTAGTGGCTGGGGTCCTCCTTGAGTGGTTTGTTCTTGCCTGGAGTATGTCCTAGAGTTTTCGTATTTCAATGAGGTTTTAATTAATTCATTCAATTCTTACTTTAAAAAATGTGTTATGAAATTTTGAAAGAATGATATAACGTTAAAATAGTTTAGTGTAAGCACTAAAATTGATTTTATTTTGGAAGTTGCATACTTGATACAACATCAATGGCATTCTAAGAACAATCCATATCGATAGTTTGGCATTTCTGAATTAAAGTAGTACATAACAGTTAGAAACCAATTTTTTGTTTGGAGGTGTCGTTGAGAATATGTTATAAAGAATATTTGTATTTAGTTCTGTCCTATACCAAATTTAGTGCATAATTATTTGATTTCATATGAATTTGTTTTCTTTATTTATGATGATTAGTTGGATTTAATTTATCATGTTAATAGAAAAGGATGTTTAAATATGAAAAAATAAAATTAATGTATTGCAAAAAAGAATACTTTCGGCCACAAACAATAATATTCCAAGTTAATAAATATAAAAAAACAAAAATATTAATATATTGGAAATTTTTCTAAAAAAATAATTTTGGGCATGAATTATATCAGGAGCAAACCGGTTTGGTGGCTAATATATAATAATATATTATCAGCAATGAAAAGATAATCTAAGATACACGTTCCTACTTTTGTTCAAAGAGATCCAACATAATATTTATGGTATCACAATAATCCACTTCTTATATTCTCTTCAATTATTATTTTCCAATGCAATGTTAAAGAACGTAATATTTTCAAGAAATGGAAGTACGACCCTAGAGCTGTAATAATAGAAAATTCGATTATTTTTTATGCCCTTTCTTTCTTTGCCTGGATTAAATTTAGGGTTAAATACTCCTCTGGTCCCTGAGTTTTGAAAACTTTATTTTTTAGTCCCCAAATTTTAATTTGCATCACAGATGATATATCAATTTTGAAAAATGACCAAATTAGTACATCGGTTAACTTCTCCGTCCAAAAACTAACGGCTCGCCACGTGTCAACTTGAGAGGTTGACACATGGCACTATATAAAAAAAATTGAAAACTAAAAATTAAAAATCTTTAAAAATTAATTAAAAATAATAATAAAATTAAATAAAATTGAAAAGATTAAAAAAAAATTGAAAAAATAAAAAAACAAGGGGGTGGCTGAGCCACCCACCTTGGCCACCATGAGGGTGGTCGACCACCCCCATTTTGGCCAAAGGGGTGGCCGTTGACCGGTCTGGGATGGTCGAACCACCCCCATGGGGTGGTTTGGCCACCCTTTGACAAAAAAATAAATAAATAAATAAAGATCGGTTTTTGGCCCTTGGGGGTGGTTCGGCCACCCCCAAGAGCCAAACCCCTCCAAAATTTATTTTTTCCGTTTTGCCCTTTGGGGTGGCCGAACCACCCCCGTGGCCCCTGGGGTTGGTTTGGCCACCCCCAATGGCCAAACCCTCCAAAATTTACTTTTCCCGTTTTGCCCTTGGGGTGGTCGAACCACCCCCATAGGCCACGGGGGTGGTTCGGCCACCCCCAGACCGGCCGATATGGGGTGGCCGAACCACCCCCGTGGCCCTTGGGGGTGGTTAGGCCACCCCCAATGGCCAAACCCTCCAAAATTTACTTTTTCCGTTTTGCCCTTAGGGGGGCCGAACCACCCTCATAGGCCACGGGAGTGGTTCGGCTACCCCCAGACCGGCCGATCTGGGGGTGGCCGAACCACCCCCGTGGCCCTTGGGGGTGGTTCGGCCACTCCCAAGGGCAAAACCTATCTTGCCTTTTTTTTTTTTTTTTTTTCTTTCTTTCTTTCTGTCTTGGGGATAGTTCGGCCACCCCAGACCAGCCAGCCACCCCCTTGGCCAAAATGGGGGTGGCCGGCCACCCCCATGGTGGCTAAGGGGGTGGCTCTTTTTTCTAAAAAAATTTATTTTATTTATTTTAATTTTTTAATTAATTTTTAAAGATTTTTAATTTTTTATATACTGCCATGTGTCAACCTCTGAAGTTGACACGTGGCAGACCGTTAGTTTTTGGATGGAGAAGTTAATCGAGGTACTAACTTGGTCATTTCCCAAAATTGATATATCATTTGTGATGCAAATTAAAACTCAAAGACTAAACAATAAAGTTTCCAAAACTCAAAGACTAAAAAAGTGCTTAACCCTTAAATTTATGTATTTGCAGGTAAGATATATATATATATTAGTGTGTATATATATATATATAAATAATGAATTGTGGATTTTGCAGTTCTTTTGTTGAGCTTTTGGGCAGACATCCATTATAATCCAATTTATCCAAAATCAGGTAAACAACTAAACATCTGTACATTTGTAAGATAAATCACAGTACATTGCATTGGGAGCCTAGGGGTTACATTACCCATCTTAGGATCCATTATCGTGCTACGTACCAGTTCAATTATTTTCAGCACATATGCCAAATACTAAAAGCTTGTTTGAGATTGTGTTAAGTTTAAAAAGTATTTTTATGACATAAAAAGTTGTGCCAAACTAAAAGTTTGATTGTTAAAAAATAAAATCAAAAAATATTTCTTTGACCTTTTCGATATAAAAAATGTCGAAACACACTTTTGGCAAAAGTTTAAAAATGAGGTTTTTTTTTTTTTTTTTTTTTTGGCATTTTCAATAGACAATTTCTATTTATAAACGTACAGTCCCAAACAAACTCTAAATTTAATCATATACTGAACTTTTGTCTCTTGATTATTATATCTTTATATTAGCTGGATATTGCAGTTAGAATTACCTTTGTTAAATTGCAATAATAATATTTTTTTTCTTCTTTCTAATGTTGTTTCACATGTAGATTTGACTGTATCCGAAAAAGGGAAAGACAAGAAAGGTGGGACTAAATGAAGCTAGAAGTAGATAATAATTGTAGTCATAACTATAAGAACATTATGGGATATGAAGTTATATATATAAAGAAATTGCAAAAGAAAATATGAGGTTTTATGTGTATACAAACCTCTCTATTCAAGTAGTTATTTTAACGTCTATGATATTTTGTTGGCAAACTCTATTTTGAAAACTCGGTGTATTATTAGTTGTTGTCATAAACATTGATTAGATGTATTTTTCAAAAGGGGCTCATATCATTAAATGGTTAGTGTATTTAAACTTGATAATCAGTAGACTCACACATATATCTGTAAAATTATGATAATTTTAAAAATATTGTTGAAGAGGAAAATGATAAAAACCCGTACGCGTGTTCTAATTTTGTGCTTGAGGCTGAAGGAAACCATAGTCTTTTGAAAATGGCTGACTTATAATAGTCAATTTTGTAGAAAATTTGATGTGCTACTTGTGAACCTTTTGAGAACAATATTTAAATATAAATATTAACTATGTAATAACAATGTTAATATTTATATAAGTTGAAGTTTATTTAGAAATTATGGTATATTGCATTTGAGATCATGATTTTGAAATTTAAAAAGAAAAAGAAAGAAAAATTGTGAACATGATATTTCTGCTGTGAGAGTTCTGACGTTGTTATATATAGTAGCATCACGTAAAAATCTAAATATTTTCTACTTACAATTGTTTATAATTCCGTGCATTAGAGTTTTTGTTGGAAGAATAATACAATGTTTTATTTCCAAATGAAAGAAATAATTATTCTTCTCGTTTATAGTAAGAATCGCTATTTCTCAATTTAAAGAATAGTATTTTGATGAAATAGTTATTTTGAAAAAAAAATAATAATTAATTAGATATTCGTAAGAATAATTATTCTATTCAAAAAGTCTAAACATGGACCCCAACAAAATCTAAACATTGTACAAACAAGTAACGGCAAAATTATGATCCTTTGAGAACAATATGGACAATTGTAACAATCGCCTCAAGAACACTATTCCCTATCGAAATGGTTTATTACGTTAACAACCTTAAATGTCGCCGCTGCAATTAGTTAGCTAAAGTTGATCGAGCCAAACAACGACGGCTACTTTGTAAAAGCCCTCGCATCTCACACTCAAAGCTCACACACACAACTGCCGCATACATAGATGGCGATGCCACAGGCGGGGCCTGGGCAGTCAGGGTTGGAGGGGGGCCCAGTGGCTCCGCCAGCGTCTCCGGGCACGGACATGACGGGGATGTGCTTCAGGGACCAGCTGTGGCTCAACACCTACCCTCTTGACCGCAACCTCGTCTTCGATTACTTCGCCCTTCCACCGTTCTACGATTGGACCTGCAACAACGAGCAGCTTCGCATGCGCTCCATTCACCCCCTCGATCTCTCCCACCTCTCGTAAGCCCCACGGGTTGAATCTTTTCTTCTTTTTCTTACGGTTTGTGCTTCTTCTGTAACTCTAGTTTTGTTGATGACAAAATTGGGTAATGGACTTTGAAAATGATTGTTAACATGCTAATTGCCAGTAAGCTCGATCTAATAAAGAATGTTTTGCTCCGTCTCAATCTACTTTTTGACATGGGTAATCAAAACTTCGGTTGTTTCTTTCAATTGTTATTAAACCTGAACTGGTCTGGGCGGCCAGACCGTGAACAGAGTGACCTAGCCTCTACACTGTTCCCGGTCTTCAATTAGATCTGTTAAGCATATGAACTGGTCAAATCCGATGAGTTTTTCATATACTTCCCGAAATTAACTCTCTCTATTGCTATTTGCATTGAGTTTCTTGATATGAGCCTGATATTTCTTTTCATGAAGCTAAACCCAATGTTTGATCATCAAATCTTGTATTTACATTATAGAAGCAGTGTTATGTCAAATGTCCAAATAAACATATCATGCATAAACAGAGCTCAACAATTAAATATTATATCAAGTATGTCATTATATATTTAAATGATTTTATCGGAATAAGTGATATAAGTTGTTTTGTGTGTGTGTGTTTTTCTTTCTTTTCGTGTTTTTTACTTATCAAAACATAAGTTGTTTTGTGTTTTTTAAATTTTTTCTTATTTTTATAAATAGCATTATTTTAATTAAATTTTAAATGGAAATGGGATTCGATCCGTGACCCTCTGGTTGAATCAGTGATCTGGTGACCCAAGACCTACACAAGGTCAAAGCCCTGTCCAGGTTTAATAACTATGGTTTCAGAGTTACTTTTGGATGCAAGATGATAGCAATTTTCACTTCTAGTTACCTAGTTTTAAGGCACTGTTAAAGATTGTGATTCATGTGGCCGACCCCGGATGTTTAAATTATGCCATTGTTAAAGATTGTGCTTGTTTTTGTTGAATAGGAAAATGACAGCCACAGAATACATGCTACATGAAGTATGGAGCCCCATCTTTTTGTTATCCGCAAGCAAAAGAGGGATGGTCCTGAGAAAGTTACACCAATGCTGATTATTATATTCTGGATGGTTCAATTTACCAAACACCACGGCTTTGCAATGTTTTTGCTTCTCGAATTGTAAGTTCTTATGTTTTCCCTTTCCTCATTATAATATTCTTGAAAAGTGCACACAATATGAACATTTCAGCACTTACTGGAATGAAATTTGCATTACTAAAGCCAAATGTATTCATGAAAACCTGTGTTTCCTAAAGCCAAATGTATTCATGCTTATGCTAAATTATTGCCATATGGAAGCTGTAGTTAGCTATTATTCTTTTTGTTTAGTTTTAATGATTTCCTTGTTTTGTTTTCTTCTTCCTCTTGATGTCTTTCTTGTATACTTCCTATGTACTTGATTGCGCTTTGCGCTTTTTAATGATATTTGTCTTACTTATCAAAAAAAAAAATAAGTTAGCTATTATTCTTTTAAGAGTAGAAGTTGGCATTGTAAATATCAGTGCAGATTCCAGAGAGTGATATGGCAAAATTGGATGTCTACATTCTACTCATAACAATAGAAAGGCTACTTTGAAATGATATTTCATTGTTATCGTTAATATTTGAATTTTGGAGGGCCAACTCTTAGTTCATCTTGTTTATGTACTTCTGTCGCAGGGACAGGCTCTCTATTATATATCAAAGGCTTTTACTACTGCTGCCTCAAAATTGGAGAAGATTGGATATGGTAGCTGCTTGCTTCTAATTTTGCTCCTTTTCATTATGCTTCATGTGCCCCAAAATGGTGCCTTTCCTCTTTTATTGGTCCCAAAGTGATTCTCCATTTATTTTCATCGTGCTATATTTATACATGTAAATATAAATAAATAAATAAATATAAATGTAAATATTTATACATGTTTTAAAAGGCGGGCTGGGTATTAGAGATTTAGTGTTGTTCAACCGGGCTCTGTTAGGCAAATGGTTGTGGCATATGGGATTGAGAGGGAAGCTTGGTGGAGAATTGCGGTGGATTTCAAGTTTGGCAGTTTATGGAGAGGTTGGTGCTTCTTAGAGCCTATAGGTGCCTTTGGGGTGGGGATGTGGAAGAACATCAAGAAATGGTGGGAGATTTTTTTAGGCCTTTCTAGATTTGAGGTGGGGGATGGGGGGCTAGAACCAAATTTTGGCATTATATGTGGTGTGGGGATAAAGAAGCTTTTCCTGTTTTATTTGGAATTGTTCAAGCGAAGGATGCTTTTGTTGCGGATAATTTGGAACTCTTGGGTGGTTCTAATCAGTGAAGCGTGAGCTTTTTTAGAGAAGCGCATGACTGAGAAGTGGATGTCTTTGCTCTTTTTTTTTTTTTTTTTTTTTTTTTTTTTTTTTCAGGTTTTGCACTCCAAAAAATGCTAGTTCAAGGTCGAGTCTTTCTTTAGCTCTCTGGCTTACTCTGTGGGGAGTTACTTTCCTTGGAAAAGTGTGTGGCAGACTCAGGCTCCTACGCTGGCGGCTTTTTTTGCGTGGTCAGGGGCTCTAGGTAAGATCCTTACAATGGATAATCTCAAGAAGAGGCATGTTATTTTGGTAGATAGATGTTGCATGTGCAAACGTAACAGAGAATCGGTGGATCATCTTCTTCTTCATTGCGTTGTGGCTTATGCTCTTTGGAGTCTCTTCACGCGTTTTGGTTTGTCTTGGGTTATGCCTAGGAGAGTCATTGACTTCTTTGCTTCTTGGTGGACGTCTGGGAGGACGAGGAATGCTGCGATTTGGAAGATGGTGCCGACATGTCTTCTTTGGTGTGTTTGGAAGGAAATGAATAATAAGTGTTTCGAGGATTTGGAGAGGTCCTTAAAGGATATTTTAGCTTCTTTTTTTCATATTTTGTATCTTTGGACTGTGGCCTTTGTGTACCCTTTGTCGCTTAGTTTTATCGATTTTCTTGTTCGTTTTTCGCTTTCTAGTTAGGTGCTTTTTCTTGTATACTTTTGGTGAACTTAGGGGCGCCTTATTCTTTTAATAAGACAAGTTTATTACTTATCAAAAAAAATATTTATACATGTAATAAATACATAAAAAATTTAAGAGACCAATAATTGAATTTTGCACTTTTTGATACCACCCCTTTCTTATAGTGTTTTCTTAAATAATAAAGTAGAAGGACAATATTGGAAAAGCAATATGAAAAGTATGAGGTGCCAATGCATTTATTATTTATCCTTAGTGCCTTCTTCAGAAAAGAAACTCATCTTGTGATAGCATTTAATTGAAAACAGAGCATTCATTCATTTCCTTCCAAAGACACCACACTTTGTAGTTTTGAGGATTGTGAGAGGAATTTGAAGGAGATTTTAAGTCTTTATTTTTCAACACTTTGTATTTTTAGACAACTGCTTTTGTTTCTCCGTTGGAGATTGATTATTATGATTTTCTTATTCTTTTTGCCTCTTTTAATTAAGTGGCTTCTCTTTTATACTTTCTATTTTCGTGGAGGCACCTTATGCTTTTAACGATATCTCGATTACTTATCGGGAAAAAAAAAAGAAAAAAAGAAAGTGCATTCAACAAAATGGTTGTGTTAGCCATATGGAAGGGTGTAGCTCTAGAACTTTAGTAGATAGGTGTATTAGTACGCCTTTGGGTTTATTATATTATTAATTAAGAGCATGGTTTATTTGAATTTAATTGCTTTTAACTCTTAGAATAGTGATTTCGAATATTCCATCTGGGATGTGATCAATTTAAATCTAAACTATGAGTAATCTCATTATTGTGATAATTTAGATGAAAATTGCTTGTTTTGTTTGCTAGACATGGTTACTTGATCTAATGCCCATATTGTTTTCTCAATTTAGTTTCTGTATGCGTGTCAGTGTGTCACCACATAAGTTTGGATTACATTAATTTTAGGTGTATTGTCACCTATGTAACAAGGAATGCTACCAAGTTCTAGCTCAAATGGCACGTCCTTCCGCCATAAAAATAAGGGCACCTCCTTTCAAGTTTAATAATTGAGATTTCTTCTAAGAGCATGAGAATCTTGGTTTTGTTCTCCTCTATAGATGGTAATGAACGAAACTCAACAAGGCCTTACAACTTATGGCCATTGTGTTGTTTTGGGATAGCTCGGTTGCTCTTACCCCCATGTGGTGGCACACATTTTATTGTTATATTTGCCAGTGTAGTTGTTGGTATTTGACTGCACATGATGAAAACATGTCCAACACGCTCTTATCTTTTTCCTAATTGGTGCAAACATCTGACAACTTTGTTGATTCATTTCTTATGGACCTTGTTCTTGTCTTATGTATCATACAGTCATGCCGTTAAAGTTCTCATTTTTATCACATTGCTCTGAGAGTAAACAGCCTTGGTTAGATTTTGCGATCTTGCTTAAGCTTGTGTGGCTGGCTTGGTGGTATTATGATATTGATGATAACAGATGGTAGGTCTTGGTCATTCTGAACCTAAAGACAGTTTGTCACCATCCGTGTCTCTGGTGCACACACATGTATATGAGCATTTATGCATTTGCCATTTTGATTGTGACCTTTTCCCCTTTTTTATATGTCATTGTAACTTGTTATATGTTTTGTTGTCATTTCTGATGCAGCTGATGCTGAAAATGAGAGTGCAGCCTCGGAATCAAAGGTTACTAAAGAGAATTAATTTCATGGAAGTTAAGCGAGTAGATCATATTCTTGCATCCTTGCAACGCAAGGTAACTTCTCTATATCTCTAGAAATTTTCTCTTACTCCATTGAAGAATTTTTTTTTTTTTTTTTACCATCTTTATGGGCCATTGCATTAGAAGATAATTCATTAGACAGCTTGGGTACTAGTGGCAATATGTTGAATCTATGCTTGAACTCAATTCAATTGAATAGCCTTTGCATTAGTATATATGCTAGTTCATATGCACACCTTAGTTTTTCCACCAATTTGAGTTACTGGCAAATGTAACCCCTCAAGGCATTTATGTATTTCTTATATCTTATTCTGGTAAGATCATTGTTCTTTTTATGTTTTTAACATTGGCTAATTTGTTGTCTATGGAAGCTCAAAGTAGATGCAAGACCATGATTATCAGTTTCTTATTCTTGCATAGATGAATTACTGTCTTAGCCAAAGAAAAATGTTTTTACTGTCAATATAATTGGTTTAGTTGGTTCTCAGTTTGGTTGCAGGCCACAGATTTTTTATGGATTGTAAATTTGAATTCTCGTCAAACACTTAATACTAAGTTTTTTCTTCCTTCGACTCTCTGTTTGGCAGTTACCACCAGCTCCCCCTCCGCCACCATTTCCGGAAGGGTATGTTCCCCCTCCCACTGCAGATGCAGAGAAAGGACCCGAAGGCCAGCAAGCAGTAGGAGAACCACAACCTCCTGTAGTTGATCGCGTTATTGATCAAGGTCCGGCTAAAAGAATGAATGTTTGAAGAACATTTGGTTGCCCGATTTATTAGCTTCCAATAGTATATTGAAGTGAAGGCTGCCCACAAGACAAAATTTTCTGGCAGCTAAGTCCTGACTTGAATGTCAAACTAACTACATTTTGTTTGTTTCTATGTCTGTTAGACCTTAATATTTGAAGCTCAGTCCATGATCCTTTGTAAAATGTGTAAATCATTCTAGTCAGGTATCTTGTTTCACAGCACTAAGATGAACAAAATTAACATATTAATTTTCCTTTGAGAAATGCTACATGTAATTTATAGTGCTTACTGTCTGATGTGACAATATTGATATATTCATACATATTAACCTGTCTAAAATTTTATTATAATTTTCACTGCCATATCAATGATACTCCACTTGAGAGCAAGTAGCTGGAAATATATATAGCATTTCCCTTTTCCCTTACGGTGTTATTTCTCCGGTTGATGACCTTGTGTAATACATTTAAACGGCTAATTAAATAGAAGCAACGGAATAGAGGAGAATACCCAATTTTGTAAAAGCTTTGTTCTCTCTCCTATCTGTGATATTTTTTCTTTGTAAGCCTACATGGGAGGGAAGCCCCCCTCCCTGTAACACCCCTCTTCTCCCCACTTTCTCCTCTTTGTGTCCAAACAACCAACCAACCAAAAACCTAGAGAGTTTTCTCTCGAACCAACCAATCAACAAGCTTTCTGCTCCGGCTAGAGGTTTCTCTAGCTTCAGAAAATCTATCCACCAAGTACATCACCGGTGACAGCTTTTCTCTTGTTGGATCGGTTTCCCCCTCCTCCCGCTCTAAGCAATAGTTCCTCCGGTATCTTGAAGTTTTTATATCTGATTTTTTCTAACTCAAATCTACTAATTCTAGGAAGTCTTTCCATCCAAACCTCAACTCTAACAAGTTTTATGGTCTTCTAGCTTCGATCCACAGGCAACGGTTTTATCATCGGACCTTTCTTTGCCGGAGCATGCTCCTCAAGCGCCAACAATGGGTCACGTTGATGCTGCTTTTGCTGCTCTCCACCAATCTCCTCCGCTTTTGCTGATCTCCGATGGTGGTTTGGCTGCCATCGATGGTGTATTTTGGGCTTCTTTGATTTTTATTTTTGTGTTTGTTTATGGGCTTTTCTGTTGTAACTTCTTTTTGTTTTCTCCTGTTTTGATGTTTGGATCTTTAGGACTCAATATACATCAACATATCACTTTCATTGGTGATCCCGGTTTTGTGGCATCTGTGCCTCAAACCATTGAGCTTGCATCTCTAGAAGTATTGTCCCCGCGTATTTTTGT
Organism: Alnus glutinosa; assembly: GCF_958979055.1. Taxonomy (NCBI): domain Eukaryota; kingdom Viridiplantae; phylum Streptophyta; class Magnoliopsida; order Fagales; family Betulaceae; genus Alnus; species Alnus glutinosa. The sequence continues at coordinate 11,071,984 of NC_084888.1, read as the reverse complement.
TCTTACTTTTAATTTTGGGTTGCCTAACCCTTGTGTATTTTATTTCATGTTGTAATTTTGTTCATATATCTAAAATAAACAAAAAGAAAAAATAATTTAAAAAAAGAAAAAAGAAAAAATAAAGCAACGGGATAGACAACATGCAGACCGTTAGTTCGGTGCGACTCTGAGCATGGTCCTATGTGTGTGGGCAGCTGAGAAGCTCGTGCAGGATTTCCTGCCTGATTTAGCATGTCCATTCTCGACCACAAAAATTATATCTTATTAAACTCGTTACCCTAGACAATGGACACGTTTCAATTGAGGCTTCTATTGTTTGTTTGTTTGGTTTTTTCTTTTTTCTTTTGTTTTTTTTTTTTTTTGGGGGGGGGGTTAATTAACTATATTACCCGTACTAGTTTACCATTCTTTTTGTATTGCCTTCCAATGTTTCAAATTTTACAATTTTCCCTTCAATTTATCATTGGGATTACAAGGTCCCTTCTGCAACAAAAAATAATAAAAAAAATACTCCTTATTAGATAAAAATAATGGTAAATGTATTATAAATCTCTAATCAACTGTGAGATTTGAAACCACTCTCTCACTTTTTAAAAATCAATTTTCGATGCATGAATTTTTCGCAAATTCAAAATAAGTCTTTCTGTGAGATTTCCGTCAAATTTACTATAGATTATTAGTGTCAAATTAGCTTTTTTGCCAAATCACTTTAAAATAATAGTTTTTTTTTTTTTTTTTTTTTTTTTCATTTTATTAAGAAATATAAAAAAGAAGTCACGCACACCGCTAGCCATCCCCCGGCAATGGGGGTTCCCACTTTGGGTAGCTTGCGAGAATCAACTAGCCAAGGCAAGGGACGCCAAGATCATCGATGGACTTTTTTGTAAGATACCGGTAGTTTGAGATAATCAAGTGCTACTTTTTAAAATTTGGTAGTTTAAGTATAAAAGTAATAGTTTAGAGGACTAAAATATATTTTGGGGTAGGGTGCAACTTCCTCCTCACAGTAGCCTCCGTTGACAACTAGGAGAAGTATGAACTGGCAAACCTCAAGAGCAAGTAACAGTGAACATGCTCATAAGAGTGGGAAAAAAAAAAATAGAAAGTCCAACAATTAATATATATATATACTGCTTGCTGATTTTTTTATAGCGAGTACTTAATTAAAGTTCATAATCAGATGCCGCTCCATAGGTGCGAGAGAGCATTCAAAGGTGATTTAAAAATTTGTAATGAAAAATGATCACGTACAGTGCAAAAGGAATATTAATGTTCAATTTATTAATTAAGATTTTGGACTTCGTTAATTGATTTGATAGTAAATTTGACTTGTAAAAGTAAGCATTATTTATGTTTATTCCACTCAAATTAATATTAATCAGGCATGAATGCATGAAAGTGTAATTGTTATGACTGATATGATCAACAACATCTTAGCACGTTTGATCTGGGCGTCACTGCGTTGCACCACTGTACGTGTTCCTAAGCCATAGGCTTGTCGGCTTTGAGACCATTTGTGAAGACTTAATTAAAATATCATAGTATCGTATTTATGCGATACTCCAAAACGAATTAGACACAATTGAAGCTCCATCTCTGATAAATGCCTGATGTGAAACTGAGCGTACGTACATCGATCTGCACAATCTAAATAAATCGACAGGCACAAAGATATCAACCAATTAAATGGATGCTTAATTGACTAGCTTTTGATTTCAGTATTCAGCAAAGTTTTTCCAGTTAATTAGTATTTGCTTAGAACATATGGAATGGAAAGAGGAACAGTTCTGCATCCATAATGCTGCTTATGCGAATTTTTTATTTTTATTTTTTTAATTTTTTTAATTTTTATATTTGAATTACGTTGTTCCTCAGGGTTTATCACACCATGTCTTTTAACCAAAAAACCAAAATAATAAAGCATTTGTTCACTATTTTACTGATATTGAAGATGGCTGGCCAAAATCAAACAAATTAAAAAATCTTAAGGCTAGGGTACAAAGACATTTACAAAGAAAAGCTTACATACACATCTAGAAGTGACATAACCAAAACAATAAAAAAAAATAAATAAATAAATAAGAGTATAACTTTTATTGGGTATTGGCAAAAACCTCTTGTTTTTTTCCTCCAATGAGAGGTTGACACATCAGTATTAAACAAGAAAAGCAAGTGTTAGCAAAACAATGTATCTAACCCTTCTTTTACTCTTATAGTTTTGAAGAAAAAAAAAAACCATCTCTGCCACCGCCCACCCAAACGCTACCGCCACTACCCCAAGCTTGATAGGATTGCCAGTTCCATCGCTCCTTCACTCATAAGTTCAACCTCTCTCTCTCTCTCCGGCAGCATCTTCTAGCTTAAGTAGTTTGTTTTTCCACAAGCAATTTTTGCCTTTTTCTCTCATTGTTCATTTCAGTTTCTGTGAAATATGAGTTTAAAGTGTTTTTTTTTTTTTTTTTTTTTTTTTTTTTTTTTTTTAAAACCACGTCCAGCAATGGAGCACTAGGAAGGTTTTCTCTTTTTCTGATCGCTCTTTGTTTGGTTGCTCGGTAAATAAGAGTAAGATAATATCAAATCTCATATTCTCTCCAGGTTTCTAGTAACTTAAAACTTTTTAGTGATTAACCTCAATTCGGAATTGTAAGAAGCTAGTTCATTGATTTTCCTTATTTACTGTTGATTTTAATTTGTGTGAAATATATCCCTCTTTTCTGTTGGTTTCGTTGAAATTGCCAAGCAAGGTGTCGCTAAAGTTTATTTATTGATTACTCTCTGTTTGGTAACTCAAAAAATTGTAGGAAAATAATATCAAAACTCAGAATCCATCTAGAAAAGTCAACAACAGCTGTCGGAAACAATTAAAACCACAGAAAACAGATTTCGTTGCATACATGCAAACGTTGCCACAATCACCACAAAAAGGTCATCGCGTGGGAACTCAAAACTCACCTACTTCACCAACTTCAACCTACGAAGGGCAAACGAAAAGCACCCATGCCACAAATAGTGTTGGTGAGCACTGGTTTCGGTTGCAACAATGATGGGAATCACTATAGATGCCACCAGGGACAAAAAATAAATAAATAAATAAATAAATAAATAAAATAAAAAAATTAAACACCACAAATCTGCCAAAACTCGCCAAAATCCACCACAACAACTGCCGGCAACCACTAAAACCACCTTTAATGGCCAGACGTCGCTGGCAACCATTGAAGTGGTTGTTGATCTAAAAATCAGAGTTGATCTAAAAATCAGAGATGATCTAGAGGTGGCCGTCGATCTAGAAATTGGCTGAAACCATAGAGATCGAGACCCACACCATGAGAGAGAGAGAGAGAGGAGTTGAACTTAACAGTGGCAAAGCAGCGGAACCGGTGGTGGTGGCGGCATCTGAGGTGGGTGGTGGCTAGGATTTTTTTTTCCCTGTTTTTTTTTATTTTATTTTAAAGACTAAAATAGTGAAAAAAGGGGGTTAGATTAAGTGTTTTGCCGACACTTGCTTTTCTTATTCCAAATTGATGTGTCAATCTTTTATTGCGGGCATAAAACCCTGATTTTCTGCCGTGACCAACAGAAGAGGCTCTCAAAAAATAATAATACGTTGACACAGTACTTGAGTCCCATGAAATCTGGTGTTGCAGACTTGATACTAGCTAGTTTGCCTGACACCAAAGTGACTGCATTTCTAAACCATCTTGAAAAGAAAAATGAAACAAACGCCCGAGAACAAAGAAAGGAAATTAATTTTGAATCGCATAACTTATGAACAATTCCATTTTTCGCATCTCTCTAACGAAGAAGACGTTGATTATATTTCTCCATTTTGGCAAAACCAAGAAGAAGAATCAAGTCTGATTTTGGCCTTCTCTGGTCCCCAGTTTCATTCTCCCACTCTCTCTCCATTTTGGCTAATAACCACACAATTATTGTCTCTTTGGAGCTAACCCCAGCAGCAACAATACGACATGCACGACTTTCTTCCCTTGCTGTTCAAAATGTTGAAGCTCCAAAATCAGATATGGTTTGGCTGTTCTTTCTCAAGTTTCGTTCTCTCCCTCTCTCTCTCTCAAAAATTCGCTCTCACCACCACCACTAGACAGAACGTTGGAGGTGAGCACCTCTTAGTTTGTTTTCCCCCTTTGAGTGGCCTCTTCACTCTAAAGGACATCTTGCATTTGGTTCGAACTGTAGGAGTGGGACTTTCTGATCTTATATCCATTTCTTTTTCATGTATCTTTTTTGATTCCTTATACTTCCTAATGAGGGATGAGAAAAAAATATTAGGTCTTTAGATTTATTTAGGTTTTAATAATTAGTTAATTAAGCTGCTAGTAGTGAATCTTATATTTTAGGAGTTAATGTTATTTTGTAATCCAATAATAAGCTATAACCCAAAGTCGGTCAAATTAGGGTGAGGATTTCTGTTAATTAGTGAGTCTATTTAAATGTTCTTTCGAGCTACAGTTGGACAATATGATTGATGAATAAGCATATGCATGTTTTCTTTTCAGGTGTGACTCATATTCTCTTATGTGATGAGACTCCGGTTCAACCTATTTTCTTCATTATTTTTGTGTGACTTTGAATTAGTGTGAGATTTATCTTTATTTTCTTTGTTCTTGATATGTACTGTGTCAACTTTGGTATCATTATTATTGTGGTTATTATTCTATTTTAGAAATTTCTTCTTCTTCTTCTTCTTCCTTTCTTTTTTTTTTAATGTAGAAATTATGTTGAATAGAAAATGTACAGTGTACACAGTATCCTTCAAAAAACATTGTAATCGTAACTCAAAAAGAACAATAAATCTGAAAATGGAAGACAGTAGAGTCATTCTAATGGTTCGTTTGGGTATTGAATTTTGAGAATTAGAATTGAATTTTAATTCTATTTACAAATATCGAAGTAAAAAATTGTGTTTGGATGTTGAATTTTGAAATTGAAAAATATTATATTTTAATGGTAAAAATGATTGGAAGTTTAAAAAGTTGTGTATAATGATTGGTATTTTGAAAAGTTGTGTAAAATAATAATTTAAATAATAATAATTTATTATATATTGATTATTTAATTAAAAAATAAATAAATAATTTTTTTTTTAAAAAAATAAAAATAAAATAAAATAAAATGATGCAGGGGTGGCTGCCGGTTGGCAACCACCCCCAGTGGCCGGGGGAGGCCGCGCAGCCACCCCCAGTGGTCGGGGGAGGCCGCGCGGCCACCCCCAAGGGTCAGGGGTGACCGCGCGGCCACCCCCAAGGGTCGGGGGTGGCCGCGTGGCCACCCCTTGTTTTTTTAATTAATTTCTTTGAAATTTTTTTTTATTTAAATTTGTATTATTTTATTATTTATATGTGAGACCCACGCGCTTTTTAGGAGACAGCTTGTCCTGCGCGTGGGTCCCAGCCATTACTCAAAATGTCAGCTTAGAATTCAAATGGAATTCGGGTCAAACTCGGGTATTCGGACGGGTGGGCGGGTTTTAGAAAAAACCCGAGTGGAATAATTATTCCACTCGGTTGCCAAACACACCATTATGTATTCATCTAAGCATACAATGATCTTGTTTTACTTAAATCTTAACTATAATACATATTGCATATCCTCTTACTATAATACATATTTTAAGAGGGATATGCAATATGTAGTTTGTGAGAGAAAAGTGAAATTATCATTTCTTTCTTTGCCTTTTCTATTATTTTTTTCAAAAAGACGGATCATTGGATCAACAATGATTATAAATTTAGTAAATATTACAAACAAATAGTCCATTAGAACCATCATGGATGATTCATTGAAGTACAATACGCATTGACAAAAAGTTATATATACAAAGAAAAAAAATGTTCAAGATCCAAAATACAGATTTCAAAATTAGACAACGATTTAACGTGCTAAAGGACTGAGTTGAATAGTAAGATTCATGTTCATAATCTCATTTGAATCCTGTGATTCATGGCCCTTCTTTGTGCGAGCTAATTCAGTTGCTAAACACTCATTTAGTTCCGCCACGACCTCCCTCATTGTTGGCCTTTCAGCACAAGTAGGAGACACACAAGCCATTGCTAATTCAACAAATTTCCAAGCAGAGTTTATGTTGAAATTTCCACGCAACTTTGGATCAACAATATTAATTATATCCCCTTTCTCAAGCAAGAAATTCACCCATTGACTTACGTGAGTCCTTTCTTGGGATTTTTCTATTGCTGGTCGACTTGTGATTATCTCTAAAAGAACAACTCCAAAGCTATAAACATCACTTTTCTCAGTTAACCAATTTGATATGTAGTACCTGCAAGTCAAAGCATATTATTTTTTCATATTTGTGGCAAAGTTGTTGATGACGAAGTATGTTACTCCATTGATTTCAAAGATCAAGTTCATTTCGTCTTTATTGGCAAAGAAAATGAATATTGAAAATGATCATAAGCAAGCAAAATAATAATAGAAATGCTCACTCGGGGTCCAGATACCCAGGGGTTCCAGCAACACGGGTCGACACATGAGTGCCGCCATCGGTGGGGAAAAATTTGGACAGCCCAAAATCAGCTAGTTTGGCATGAAAATTTTCATTTAACAAGATGTTTGTGCACTTCACATCCCTGTGAATTATAGGCGGCTTGCAACCATGGTGCATATACTCCAATCCTACAAATTCATAACCACATCATTTGTAGAAAGGATTAAAAAAAAAAAAAGAATGATGTAATCATGCAAATCAACTCATTGCTAACCTTGTGCTGCATCAGTCGCTATTCGGAGTCTATCTTCCCAACTCAAGATTTTTGCCTTCTCACCTACATCCGTTAATAAAATGCGTAAACCTTGATCTGTTTTTTTTATTCAAATTAAATTAATGTTGATCATGTAGAATTGATCAATGTAAGAAAAATTTTCTAATTCTAAAATTAATTATAAAAAATTTCTTCTCTAAGGAGCTAAGGATAAGATCTAATAAATTGAAATCTGAATTACTTTTTGCTTAATATTTCAATTACGCCCAAACCTGAAAGATGTTGTTCTAAGTCTCCATTGGCCATGTACTCATAAATGAGCCCCATGTAAGTTCCTTCATAGCAATACCCAACAAGAGTAGTTATGTTTCTATGATGAACCCTCATAAGAAGTTTAACCTGCAATTATAAATGATCACCTTAATTTTAATAAATACGCGTGTTTTATATATATATATATATATATATATATATATATATATATATATATATATATATATATATATATATATATATGAGCTTTTATGAGTTACAGTTACGTGCCTCTGATTGAAATTGCTGAAACCCTTGAATTGATGAGTGAGAGAGCATCTTTACTGCTACCTGAATGCCATCGATATTGCCACGGTAAACTTTTCCAAATCCACCCTTACCTAGAATACTTTCAAAGTTGTTTGTAATTTTTTGGAGTTCAGAATATGTAAATTGTCGTTGTATTGATTCCAATGATGGATTTTGAATATTGGATTCAGTCTCTACCATTGTAACTGCAAAGATGATCATCATGAGCGTGATAATTAAGCTCATATCTAAGGAGATTTTTTTCTTTGTTAATTAATGTCAATATGAATATACTAAAAATTTTCACCTTTAATTTAGTCTTAATTACCTTGTTGTTTTCTCCTCCTTTTAAGTCCAAACAAGATAGCAGCAACAATCATAGAGAGGATCAACAATCCCCCAAGTGATGCAACTATTGGAACAACGGTACTGTTCTTCTTCGTTTTGCACGAACCAGATCCACATAGATTTGGATTGTCACCCACACTAGCGATGATAAAAATAAAAAAATAAAAAAAAGGCATGCAATTGAAAGTCAAAATAATTTTTTGTTGTATCATTAGTAGATATTATAACCCATATATGCTTTAGGTTTTTTTGCAGACAGTAGACAAATTTTTCATTTTATGAAACTTGGAGTTAAGAAATTTTTTGCAGAAAGTTGATAAATAGTAAGGTGCATGTTTATGGTCTTTGACAAAAATCATACCTTAGTGATAACGAACCATTGTTTGATCTTGCAATTAGTTGAGTTGGAACTGAACCAGACAGCTGGTTTCGTTCTAAGTTTCTGCATGCAAATGTAGAATGAACATTTTTTTTTCCATTTCTTTAACAATGACATTTGTAGTATGAGTCTTAAAATAAAAAGTAACTTACAAAACCCTCAAGTATTGTAATTGAGACAGAAAATCAGGCACCGATCCAGTTAAGTTATTGTTAGATAGATCCTTGAAATGAGCGAATCACTTATATTTAATATTAATTGGGGATAGAAAATGTGTACTTTGGCAATTAATCATCATCATGTTTGTAAATGATCTAAATAATCAAGTAAATTGTGGATACTTACAAATATTGCAACATTACGAGGTTTGATATGCCGGCAGATATCTGTCCAATTAGTCCACTGGAGGACAAGTTCCTGAGTAATTTAAGTTTAACAATAACTTAAATTAAGAGTCAAGCTAAGATAAGTTGGAAATTAAGTCATAAAGGTTATACGTAGGCATAGACTTACAAGGATGTGATTCTAGGAGAAGTATTAGCATCAAAGCTACAATTTAGACCATCCCACGAGTATCCTTCAGGGGCACACGGATCTCCTTGCCAAATTCTCTTTATTCCATACGTCGACTTGATTTTTGCGATGGCATCAACTAAAATTTCATAAGTATCGATCCCAATGATCGCAGTCAGTCAAATATATGCGAACTTGGACATATAGTGAAAATTAAGCATATATATGTGTGTGTGGAACAACGTACCATCTCCTTGGTCTGTTTCTGATTGCAAGAGATATTTCACTGAGTGTATCTCAATCGCATTGATGAGGGGTGGAAGTGTTGAAGTTTCAGTTTTGAAGATTGAAAATTCATATCTCTTTGATCCAGTTATGGCCGATGGGCTATACAGAGTGGTTGTAGATAAGTAATCGGGAACAAGGGGTCCATACCAGTACTTCCCATTGAGGGTAAGGTTGAATGATCTGGACTGGTTGGCTTCGAGCTTTACAACTTCAGCAAAGTGCAGGTAGACATAATATTCGGTAGTTGCAGCATCTGAGGTCCAATAGAACGCCAAGGGAGCGCTACCATTTGAAGGTGTGACGGCAGTACTCATGACAACAGATGGTGGTTGGTAATCACTGTGCCTTTGGGAGTAAACGGTAAGATTGGTGCTTAAAGTTGTCCACAAAAAGTAGTTATAGGACGCCCAATAGCGATCATGAACATCGTATGGATACCTAAATATTCTGTATAATTAAGCTGAGATCTACTAAAATAATTTACATCACAACCAATACTGAAAATAATTTATTGTTTTTAGTAATGCAAATGACTCACCTGTATCCTTCATTTGAACCAACATCTACCCGCCAAAAGAGTGCCAATGATCCAGATTCAGTGACATAGGTGGTATTTAACAATGGCCTTAACTCTATTGATGATATAAATGGTGTCCCAAGGCCCGTGTTTACGAGACAGAGATGTAAATAGTTTCGAGACGGGACATGTATGAGCTCCTTGACGATAGAAATCGATGAATTATCCACTCTGACTGTCTCCCAGATATTTGGTCCAAGATACAAATCGAATTCTGGTAAATTACCTTTTCCATCATAATTCCCATGCAAGAATTCTGCTCGGATCAAATATTTAGTGCCTCTTGTGACGTTTATGCTGTAACAGTTGCGGTTTCCTTGAGGAAAGCTTCGGAGATTCCATACGTATCGTTGAAAGCTAGCTTTCAAATCAGGTGATATGCTCGTACTTGTGCCTGTGTCTATGAAGACCGCATCTGAAGTGTAAATTATGCCTGTTAAAACCTGCGTGAAGCTAGAATTCGCTGGTAACCCACAAGATATGCTAATGAAGCCTGCAGGGACATCCAGATAATTATAAGACAGAATAATCCTTAGCTATATATATATTCGCTAAACCAAAACCAAACTAATCAAATTCAAAGATTTAGATGATGATAATACCTGATTGGTCCTGGCCATGAACCACCAGTAGAAGAGCCAAACCAGCGAGCAATTCGAAGATGAAATGTTTGAACCCCGTCGCCATCTAAGCTTCCTTTTCTCTATTGGAACAAAGTTGCGGACATGTTTTCCGCCATGGTATGCTTTAATTTATACTGTAAAAGTATAGTACCGTTTGTAAACAGAACATTTTACCAACGCAATCAAAATATTATTATATATTATTAATTTTTTTTCTTTTTTCTTGAGCAAGTCAATTGTCCTCGTTAGTAGAAGGCTTATCTTGCCACCTGGCAGCTCATCAAATTGTAGTGATCGTACCAAAAACTTTTATTTTTATTTTTCTTTAGGATCAATTACTTAATCCCCACAACGTAACTATCATGCACTCTTTTAAACATTTTCCTTTGAACTATCAACTGTCACATTCATCCTCTCCCATCTACCAATTAATTATTAGCAAAAAAACACCATTAGTTAGCCCAAATAGTTAAAGTGGATATACCAAAAAAAAAATTGATCACTTGTGCCACACTTAATTAGTCATTTAGTGTTTTCCTTCCTAAAATTCCCTAGGAAACAAAAATGGGAGGAGGGATGCTTCCGTCACACTCTTATCTATTATATACAGGAGCAAAGGGTATGTTCAGCCACCCCAACTTTTCATTTTGAGGGTGCCCAAACCACCATTACCATTTACCACAGTTTGAACTAAGGTGGTTTAGCTAGTCCCTTTTTACATTTTGATGTGACAAAACAATTCTTTTTAGGAAAACATAAACTAAAAATTAGTATTCAATTTTTTATTATTTTAAGGGTATTTTAGAGAAAAAAAAAACACAAAATAAGTCAGGTGACGCGCACGTACCTAACAAGTTTTCCATTTATTTTCACACCATATGGTAATAAAGCCAACTTTTTTTTGTAAGAGACTAGTAGTTTGAAAAACAATCAAGTGTTACTTTTTGAAATTGGGTAGTTTAAGTGTAAAAGTAGCGGTAGTTTGGAAGACTAATTAATTAAAGATTAAAGTGTATTTTTGGTAGAAGAATACTAGAGCTCATTATAGTATCTTTCTGGGAATCCTTTTATGTTGATATGACTATAAAAACAGAAAAGAGAAATCAGGCTATAGTTTTTTTTTATATATATATATTTTTTATTAAAAACAGAGTGCCATATTGGCATAGAATAACCCCAAAATAACACTAGAATAAGCTATAACATTTTTCATTTTGTATATGGTGTAAGTACCTTACTCCTCATAGCAACCTCCATTGACTTGCATAAAAAACATGGACATCCAACAGACGTATGAACTGGCAAACCTCAAGTACAAGTAAAAGTCTAACAAGCTCATAAAGAAAAAAGAAAAAGAAAAAGTCCAACAAGTAACAACATTATATATATCAAATGCTTACTGATTCCTTCATAGCGATCGAATAGTACTTAAAGTTCATAATCAAATGCCTATCCATATATATAAAGGTGGGAGAGAGCATTCAAAGGTGATTTAACAATTTATAATGACCAAACACTTACAATGCAAAAGGAATAATGTTCAATTTAATTATTAAAAGATGTTGGGCTTCGTTAATTGATTTGATAGTAAATTTGACTTGCAAAATTAAGCATTATTTATGCGCCACTAGAAGTCTAAACTATTAATATATCTGGCGTGAAAGTGTACTTAATTGTTATCACTCAATAACGACATCTTAGCCCGTTTGATCTGGGCTTCAATGCGTTGCCCAACGCCCTCACGACCTAATTAAATGCGTTGCATGCGCGCACTACAGCGCTGTTCCTAAGCCACAGGAATATTGTAGGTTTTGAGACCATTTGTGAAGACTTAAGATATCGTATAATTCCATTTATGCGGTACACCAAATGAATTAGACACAATTGAAGCTCTCTAATAAATGTAAGAACACATATATAATTATTTTAGGAAAGAGTTGAGAACAAAGAAAGAGACAGAGAATTAAAAGGTTTCGGCATTTGTCTACTTTTTGTTTCTTAAGTTCTTGTAACTCTTGTCTCAGTACACCGCCACAAACCTAACGGTAGATCATGTACGTTCAGGCTTGATCTTAAACATCAAAGGATTGGAAAATAAAATAAAAAAAAAATAAAAATGGCTACTATGACCTAAATTGCAACGTCGGCTGCTATGACCGGAATTTAGACTCCTACAACTCTGGCTGGTATCGGCTACTATGGCCAGAACGTGAACATCGGCTACTTTTTTGACCAATCTCAGCTATTATGGCCGGATTTGGGCCAATTCTCTTTGGACATTTCTGTTTTCAAGAATAATGAGGTTTTGCAAAAATGCAATATTGGCAGGGATGCAACACTAATTTATGTTTCTGCGATGGCAGAAGAAATAGAAAATTCCACAGGACCATTTGGAATCAATTCTCGCGTTAGCCCAAAAAAATCTCTGATATGTATCATGTTAGAACACATAATTTAGGAAAATGATGAAAACAAAGAAAGAGAAACAGATAATTAAGGTTTCAGTATTTGTGCTTGTAATTCTAGTCTTTTGAGTTCTTGTAACTCTTTTCTCAATAATAAATGCCTTATTTGAAACTGAACGTCCATATGCATAATCTAAATAAATCCACAGGCACAAGATATAAACCAAATGGATGCTCGACTAGTTTTTATTTTCAGTTTTCATTAAAGTTTTTCCATCCAAGTATTTGCTTAGAACAAAGGGAATGCAAAGTGGAACATTTCTGCATCAATAATTGTACTTATGGGAATTTTTATTTTATTTGAATTACGTTGTTCTTCAGGGTTTACCACACCATGTCTTTTAACTACAAAACCAAAATAACAACAATAATAATAATAATAATAAAATTGATTACTCTTTTACAGATTGAAGATGGCTTTCTTAGACATCCTAGGAGGCACCCTTACCGGTACTATTTTCGTAGAAGCATACTTAACTACGGAGTTTTGATAGGTTCACGGCCATCATGGCTTGAAAACGCGTTGTTTCGAAAATGGTGTAAATTAATATACATATAAGCAGATTCTCATTTCCATACCCAAGCGATTTGGGATGTCACATTTCATAAATCAAAGAAAATTGCTAGGGGTACAAAGACATTTAAAAAGAAAAGCTTACATGCAATCCTGGCGAGGCAATGATGTGGCACTGCTATGTTAGGAAGTCACATCACTGAAGCAATAAAAAAAAATATTGATATGTTGAATCCCATGAAATCTAGCATTGTAGACTGGAGACGTGTTTTCCTGACACCAAATTGAATGCATTTCAGAACCACCTTGTAAAAAGATCAAACAAACACCCGACAACAAAGAAACCAAGTTTTGAATCCCATGACTTATGAACAACTCTCCATTTTTTGGACACTCTCCGATTTTGAACGAAGAAGACTCCGATTTCTCCATTTTGGCAAAACCAAGAAGACGAATTAGGTCTAATTTTGACCTCTTCTCTCCAATTTCATTCTTCTACTCTCTTTCCATTTTGATTGAAGATCCATAGTCACACAACCATTTTTCTTTGGATTAATCATGACTGCTATGGCAGGATCGATCCTAGCGTAGTAGGATCGATCCCTATGCCCCTCAGGATCAATCTAAGACAGCCAAGATTGATCTCATAAACCTTAGGATCGATTCTGAGTTCCCCGAAAGCCTAATTTGGGGTTTTAGAAGTGTGTTTTAGGTTTCTAAGTGTCTTTAGGGTCTATAATTAGTGTTTGGCAAATATTAGAATTTGAATTTCTGGAATAGGAAGTTTGATTTTTCAGTTTGTCGTGGTTTGGATCTAAGCATTCGAGATAAGTAAACTGATCATAGAAGTAGATGAAAATATTTTTGCATGAGATTGTAAATGAAAACTAGACTTTTCTTAAAGCATATTGTTAGTATTTTGGCCTCATTCTGTGTTTGGACAAAATCACTTATGTGTAAAGATGCTGTAAACAGGGATTCCACTTGTTAGAGCATTTTCAGAAGACTCTGCACTGCGAAAAAGATAGAAGATTTCAGATTCCCTGTCAGCTGTCCAGACGACGTGTCATCCCGTCCGGATGCTCATCTGTCCACTGCTTAATCCGTCCGGATGACGTGACATCCCGTCTGGCTTCACAGACCAACATCATCTGTCCGGACGACGTATTTTTTCCGACCGGACCCTACACTGTATCGAGAAGCTTCTGCTCCAGCTTGCCTCCGTCTAGACATCTTAGCAGCCCGTCCGGATGTCCATCAGTGATCGATCAGCTTCAGATTCTTTCCAAGTTCAGAATAAGGGAAGATTGATACACCGTCCGGATGATGTGGGTTCCCGTCCGGACGCGAGTCTTCTTGAGGCAAGAATCGCAATTCAAATATCACCGTCAGGACGTCAGTCAGCCTTGGTCCGGACGCGCGTGCATCTAAGATGAAAATTGCCGATTCGACTTCAACTGTCCGGACGTCTGCCTCTCATGGTCCGGACACGCGCATAGCAGATATGGAAATTGCGTGTTGAAGTTCAGCCGTCCAGGCGTTCATCCCCCTTGGTCCGGACGCGCAAAAGCCTTAGATGGAAGTTACTTGCAGCGGACATGTGACCGTCCAGACGTCAGTGTCTCACCGTCCAAACGCGGCTCTTAAACAGGAAAGATTTTCAGCAAAATTTTCGAAAAATCCTGTTGCACTGTTGTCTGTCCGGACGGCCCAGGTTCACCGTTCGGACAGCGTTCGTACATATTACTGCAGTCGCCCATTCTGCACCTCAACCTATTGAATTCCACAAGAGCTCAGAGAAGTTCAAGATCTCTCTGAAGCTGTTACAAGTGTGCTGCACTACATCTGAAGTCTATCTTAGGGGTTGGCCCTAAGGTAAAGGATTCCATTGAAGACCCCTTCAGGTAGGAGACCTGGTTGGGAAGCGTTCGTGTTGGATTACACGTCAGAGAACAAGGTACGACCACTGCATCGGGTTAATGTGAGTGTTGCTATCTTGTATATAGCTTTATCTTCTGAATAGTGGAATTCCTGGGTTTGGCTGCCCTGGAGTGGTTTTTCTCTTGATTGAGTTTCCACTTCGTCAACAAAAATCTGTGTCTTTTATTTTTCGATGTGCTTAATTTTTGTTGACACTTGTGTACACACTTTATTTTTAGAAGTCAATTTCAATTTTCAATTGGTATCAGAGCAGGCACACTCCGTTGTAAGGATTTATTTCCTGAGTGTGATCCTCATCTCTTTGTGACTTCTATTTTTTTAATTACACCTTTTATCATGGATTTCTCTCAGTTATCTGAAGAAAATCATGATATTGAGCTCTCTAAAGTTTTTGCAAAATTTGATAAACTTATTTCTCCAAAAGAGCTCAAAAAGGTGAAGCAAAAAGGTGAAGCAAGAAAAAGAGTCTTTGATTGTTCAGTTGTCTAAATCACATGCTTTGATTGACTCTTTGAAATATGAGAATACTATGCTATTTGACATTATTGATAAACTTGAGAATAAATTAAAAGAATATGAAGATCTCTTGAAAAAATTCTCTGGTGATAATTTGAAGAGCATGCTTTGTATTCATTCAGATATTCCTAACAAGCCTGGTTTAATTGTTGATGATTTGAGTGCTTCTACTTCACATGCTTCTGATTCTGAATTTGATTCCACTATTATTAAGCCTGTGATAGTAGACACTGCTTGTTTGGATAATTCTTGCTTGAATAATTGTGTGATGCCCAAGCCCAAGGAATCAGGAACACAAGGTAAGTTTGTTCCTACTTGTCATAATTGTAGGAAAATTGGTCATATTAGGCCAAATATTTATTTGTTGAAATCCCACAGGCTTTGGATTAAGCAGGATGCTATGAAGAAAAGTGAAGTGGATGATTCTTCCTCATCAAAATATGTCCATCCTCATGGGAGACATATAAAAGGCAAAGGAAATGTTGTTTGTAAGAATGCTAATCATAATTTTACAGAGACTACAAAGAAGCATTCAAACAAAAGAAGTTTGCCTACCTGTCATCACTGCGGCATCACCAGTCACATCCGACCCAAATGTCCACAGCTCCAGTCTCAGAAGTCAAAGGTTCAAAGAGAGCTTCCAGCAAGAGCTACTTCGGGCATTCTACCTTCGACAGCACATCATGCTTGATAAGCGTTGAATGTTACACATTCAAGCCCCTTAACTTATATATGTTAATTCCTTAGCATTGTTATTTGTTTGATTTTGTGTTGTTTTATTGTTTTCAGGTTTTAAATAAAGATGCAATTAATTTCATTGATTTTGGGCTTAAAGCACACTTTGAGAAGACTTGGAAGATATGTTTAAGCTTAACCAATCATAATAGAATACTTATATGATGTGGTTAAGTTTAATCAAATCAAGTGAAGGATTAAATCGGAATTTCTCTACTAAGAGTCAAAATCGGATTGGATTCAAATTTGGATTCTGCATATGTCTCAGTATTTGGATCATAACTTTTGCGTCAGATATCGGATTGCAATGAAATTGGTGGTGTTGGAAAGCTAATAAAATATTCAACAAATATGTCAGAAATAGCTTTTCTGTAATTCGAACGTTTACTATGCTAAAATTGCCTCGCAATAAAAGACCGTAATTCTAGCCGAATTTGGAATCCTTTTCCTACTTGGATTAAAGTTTCAATCTCCTACTTGGACAAGAAGACTCAAGAGACGATTTTTCTGGAATTCCAAGGTCTTCTAGGACTTGTGTGCTCCCTATAAATAGACCCCTAAGCTTCAAGAGAATGTGTGCTTGGTGCTTAGGCTTGTGCTTAGATTTAGACAGAAAATTCTTCTTAGAAGCCTGACAAGTTGAAGAGGAGAAGAACATGGCAGGAGGCCATTCCAGCACTACGATGAGCGGTTAAATTCCTAATAGGGTGTTGATGTAGCCCTTTCCAAGTAACGATGGTTTAATTGTATTTTAAATTTGGGATTTTCTATATGCATGATGGTTGTATAACTGTGAGAATTAATCTTAATTTTATATTCAATCATTATGAATTTCTTATCTTATCTTAGAAAGTCTTTTATATCGATTGAACTCAATCCTTCATATTTTCTGTGATTATGTGAATGATTGTTATACAACGGTTTTAATTGATATATGATCAAGAGGATTAGATAGTCCATGCCTAGGAAAGACGGATTGTACTACACCCTAGTTTAGTGTAATTTAGGTAGACAGTCCGTGCCAACCGAAGATGGGTTATACTATTCCATTGATTGTGTGTATATCCTATTAAAGACGTAGATAGTCCATGCCTAGGGAAGACGGGTCGTACCGCATCTTAGTGGTTAGGTGGACGGTCCGTGCCAACCGAAGATGGATTATACTTATTCTTTAGAGGTAATTTCTTGACTACTCGAGTGAGACGAGCCCTATATCATGCATAGTATGAATTTCCCTTGTTAATTTATGATTGACCATTGTTATGCGGTGAGTTGTGAAATCAATCCCCTATTCTTTATATCATCCCTACTATCTTTACTTTTATGTCTTTTACTTTTATGTATTTCTTTTTATAAAACAAAAACCAAATCAAACATCTTTTTAATTAAGTTATATTTAATCTCGATAAGCTTGATAATAATACCTACGCAGTCCTTGAGGTTCGACACCCTCAACATAGCCCTATCCTATAAGGATTCGTATTATTGCGAGTGGTAATTTTATTATTGATATATTTTGGTAAACAAAAGACCACATCAATTTTTGGCGCCGTTGCCGAGGACTGCTTAACGGTAGCGTTATTATGTTTTAAAGATTGAATTTAACTTGATTCTTTTTTTGTTTTTATTTTATTTTATTTTTATTTTGGTTTCTTTATTATTATTATTATTATTATTTTAATTTTTTTTTTTGCTTTCAATTTTGTTTTTATTTTCTTTTGTTATTTTGTTTTTTTTTTTTTCTCAATTTAGTTCATGTGGGGAGGCATTCCAACACCCCATGAACCATGTTCATATTGCTATAGTCCTTATCATCATGTTAAAGATTGTCCTACTGCGTGACAATTTTCTAACTATTCTTATGAGCATATGAACACACAGTTCTCTAGACCGAGGAATGAGCCTTACTGTGATTCCTATGACCCGGCATGGAGTAACCAGTCTGATATCTCATGGCAAGCTCAAGCTCCTGAAAGTTATGCTCCACAATTTCATGAACTGTACCATCAGACATATCTGCAGTTCAATGATCAAGCGGCCTATTCACCATCTAACTTCCATCCTCCCCACCAGCATTAGCAATCATCTCCATATTGTGCTAACTTTGAGGATAACTGGCAACCTTCTTCTCAGGCCACACCACCGCCTCGGTTTAATTCGGATTTGCAAGATCAGCTGTTGAAATTTATGAATGATATAGCGACCTCTGTCAGTCAGACATGGAACTCTCGCTTTGAATCCATTGCTAAGATAGATGCTGACGAAGAGAAGCCATCTCCCATTGACTGGTCTCCACAACAACAATACCATGTCGAACCACCATCTACTCAGTCAGGTTCTGACTTTCAAATTCAGATGTTGAAACTTATGGGTGAGATCAATCAGGATTTGAAATCTCAGGGTCAAGCCATTGCCAAGTTAGAAGCTCAGAGGGAACAGATGACAAAGCAAATAGAAGAAAAAGAGCTTCAAAGACAGTCGGTGGTCAATCTTGATGGGCACTACGTGGTGGATGAGAATACTTATCATGAGCAAGCCATCACCACAATGAATAATGGAGAAGTGGTCGACACTCACGGGGAAGAGAGGAAGGAGGAGCAAATTGAGGCCCCACAAGCTCTACATCGGGCAAAAGGCGAGGAAGTGAGCACTGAGGCTCATATATCATCCATTCTTATTCTCGATACGCCATATGAACCCCGAGCCCATATTGCTTGTGATGTACCAAGAGGTCAAGAGAGTAGTTTGTTAGGGATATTAGAAGAGCAAAAAGAGACCATCGAGGTAGAAAACTTCCCTGCGTATTCTCCTAATTCTATTACAGTTCATGATTCCCTTATGGATGAGAAATTCTTTGAGAATACTCAGAGGGATCTACCTCGATATGCGGGCATTCGAAATTACCTTTCTGTAGGTAAAATTTATTTTCTCTGGTCCAAGAGAAGAAAAGATTGGTGCTTCAAATTTAAACTTAAAGGTAAGGGAGCACTGAGCACATCAAGGATGTGGATTCCGTTGGCTTGATGGATACCACATATTTTGACTAAATGAGTCAGCTTCATTGGTTCGAGCAGAGGCCCTGTACGCTCGAGTCCTCTGTCAAGTCAGGGTGCATGATCTCCGTCCAGGTTTATCTTCTCCATTGTTGCTTCATTCTTAGTTTATATTTTTACAATAATGTGTTGCACTTCACTAGTATTTGGTTGGAGTATCACTCTCTTTTTCAGGACATGTGTTTTTATAATCAAGTTTGGGGGTATGATATGCCCCGCATCTGCTCATTCAGGTATTCCTATCCTCTTATTGTTATGTTTAGTTTTATACACACATTGGGGACAATGTGTGATTCAAGTTTGAGGGTATGGAAGAACGAAACACTGTCCAATATTTTGCTATGTTATTCTTGAGCATGCTGTTGATTTTGAATTCTGATTCGTATTTCATTGGTGAGCTTAACATGATGAACACATGATCACTTGACTAAGGAATTAAGAAGTTTTGTTATTTTCTTTGGCAGCATGAGATATTACTTGTTTCAATTTGATTTTCACAAGCACATTAGCACGTAGTTTGTGGGGTATGAAATTTGAAATCAGTTATGTCTGTTATCAATATCTTGGATGCAGCTAGGTAACTTATTGGAGGAATAACCTTGGCATAAAAAAAAAATTAAATAAATAAAAAAAAAAGAAAGAAAGAAAGAAATAAAGAAATAAAGAAATAAAAGAATAATAATATTGATTACTTTGAGCTTTTAACTGAGTAACCGGATCTCTTGCCTCATTAAGCATTGAGTATTCGCGTCAAAAGGTGGAAGTTTACCTTGATTGATAAATGGCTAAGTTTAGCTTCGTAGCCTTTTCGACTCGAGTTAATAAGTCTTTAGGGTGTTTTACACCTAATGCCCTAAAACTATCTGGTTTGGGAGTCATTGACCTAACACTTGTTACATGGGTCAATTAGAAAGCTTAAGGGAGCTAAGCATTGCACAGCCTGCATATATAAAAATAATAATAAATATATATGCCTTGGTTGTTTTATCTAATGGGGAGTCCAGTGAATTTTGAGTATTGAACCATTCATGATTGAGATTAGTTTTTGAAAACCCATGACTATGTGTTAAGTTCACTTTACACTAGTTGAATCTTGTGATATCTCATAATGCCATGTTAGTAGCTTAATTTTTAATTCCCTGAAATTGTGAAGATTGAGTTTATTTTGTTAAGCTTGCTAATGAATGAGAACCATTATTTTTATGATGCTGCATTCTTGGGGATAACATGGTAGGAACAATGTTTGTGGGTATCATTCCTAGCAAACCCTCACGAGACTTCACTCGTCCACTAGGGAGTCCTAGAGGTTTAAAAGGCTTGTTGCATACGCTAAATGCAATCGTACATCCCACGAAAGAAGGATTTATTCTGTTGTTTTTCAGTTTTATTTCTTGTTTTGTATTGCTAAGGGACTAGCAATATGTAAGTTTGGGGGTGTGATAAGCGTTGAATGTTACACATTCACCCCTTAACTTATATATGTTAATTCCTTAACATTGTTATTTGTTTGATTTTGTGTTGTTTTATTGTTTTCAGGTTTTAAATAAAGATACAATTAATTTCATTGATTTTGGGTTTAAAGCACACTTTGAGAAGACTTGGAAGATATGTTTAAGCTTAACCAATCATAATAGAATACTTATATGATGTGGTTAAGTTTAATCAAATCAAGTGAAGGATTAAATCGGAATTTCTCTACTAAGAGTCAAAATCGGATTGGATTCAAATTTGGATTCTGCATATGTCTCAGTATTTGGATCATAACGTTTGCGTCAGATATCGGATTTCAATGAGATTGGTGGCGTTGGAAAGCTAATAAAATATTCAACAAATATATCAGAAATAGATTTTCTCTAATTCGAACGTTTACTATTATAAAATTGCCTCGCAATAAAATACCGCAAATCTAGCCGAATTTGGAATCCTTTTCCTACTTGGATTAAAGTTTCAATCTCCTACTTGGACAAGAAGACTCAAGAGATGATTTTTCTGGAATTCCAAGGTCTTCTAGGACTTGTGTGCTCCCTATAAATAGACCCCTAAGCTTCAAGAGAATGTGTGCTTGGTGCTTAGGCTTGTGCTTAGATTTAGACAGAAAATTCTTCTTAGAAGCCTGACAAGTTGAAGAGGAGAAGAACATGGCAGGAGGCCATCCCAGCACTACGATGAGCGGTTAAATTCCTAATAGGGTGTTGATGTAGCCCTTTCCAAGTAACGATGGTTTAATTGTATTTTAAATTTGGGATTTTCTATATGCATGATGGTTGTATAACTGTGAGAATTGATCTTAATTTTATATTCAATCATTATGAATTTCTTATCTTGTCTTAGAAAGTCTTTTATATCGATTGAACTCAATCCTTCATATTTTCTGTGATTATGTGAATGATTGTTATACAACGGTTTTAATTGATATATGATCAAGAGGATTAGATAGTCCATGCCTAGGAAAGACGGATTGTACTACACCCTAGTTTAGTGTAATTTAGGTAGACAGTCCGTGCCAACCGAAGATGGGTTATACTATTCCATTGATTGTGTGTATATCCTATTAAAGACGTAGATAGTCCATGCCTAGGGAAGACGGGTCGTACCGCATCTTAGTGGTTAGGTGGACGGTCCGTGCCAACCGAAGATGGATTATACTTATTCTTTAGAGGTAATTTCTTGACTACTCGAGTGAGACGAGCCCTATATCATGCATAGTATGAATTTCCCTTGTTAATTTATGATTGACCATTGTTATGCGGTGAGTTATGAAATCAATCCCCTATTCTTTATCTCATCCCTACTATCTTTACTTTTATGTCTTTTACTTTTATATATTTCTTTTTATAAAACAAAAACCAAATCAAACATCTTTTTAATTAAGTTATATTTAATCTTGATAAGCTTGATAATAATACCTACGCAGTCCTTGAAGTTCGACACCCTCAACATAGCCCTATCCTATAAGGATTCGTACTATTGCGAGTGGTAATTTTATTATTGATATATTTTGGTAAACAAAAGACCACATCAATGCTCCACGGCATCAGCAACAGTTTGTTCCCGCCAACCAAAGTGGTAAATCAAAGAAGAACAAAATCAAGGCGCTACAAGAGAAAGAAGGCCACTAGCAACCATGGCTATGAAGGGTTGCTGAGCTTGATGCAGGGTATGCTAGGGAATATGGCCAACATGGACAAGACCTGCAAGTCACCGCCTTGAGTCAAGCAGGTATGGGTCAGGAAGGATGAGACCATTCACCCCATGAAGGGGAATGAATGCACCTAGCAGGAGAAGGTGTTCATGCCTAGGATTTGGTTCCTAATCCTAAGGCATCAGGTTTAATTGTTTGCACTTTTACTTGTTATATTCGTGTGCTTACTTTGCAAACTAGGAACCAGTTTGTTGTGCCCCCTATTCTTTTGAGAGAGCATTGCAGGTACTTGTTGGGGAATACAGAAAAAGCAGGTCGAGCGACTGTTTTTCTGTATTGGCATCATCAGGTTTGATCTTGCCTTGCATATGATGTCATTTCCATATTGCATTTTTTTTTTAATAAATAATTATTTGGGGAGAATTTGCAGGATATTTTTTTTCTCTTGGCATATCAGATATTGCATGTATTTTCTCCTGATATCTCAATTCTTTGGGTATTAATTTACTTTGTTTAGATATATTTGAGAGTTTCTGACTATAATTTGCCAAGTGTTTTCCTGTATATGCAAAAGTAGGATAGCTTCTTTTCTCATGCGATGAAAAATGTGCACTATCCACGACTCCCCTAAAGGTACATCTTTCCTTCTCTGACTTTGTGTTTCTAGAAATTCTGGATAAGAGAAGAGGTTTTTGATAAGATGGCCAAATTGATCACATATTAGTTGAACCTAGAACCTAAACACTCCGGCATTCCCTCTAGATCGCAACATCATAAGAATCAAGCAATAAATCATATTAATTCTGTGCTTTAATTATTCACTACTTATGTGCTGAATTTGCTATATGCCTTGCCCTCTACGTGCAAGTAAAAAATTTACTTTGTCCTTCATGGTATAAGTAAAACAATTAGGTGCTGCATCTCAGGAGGAGTGTATCAGATGAGGGTGGCTAGGCCCTAGTAAGTTATAAGGTTTGACTTTTGGCTAATCTGTCACAGATTTTCTCTTGTCTAGAAAATCTGGTTGCTCTTTGTCATTTATGTGATAGTCATACCTTGTGGGTTAAGTCTTCACACACACACGCATTGCATGAGTTGAGTTGTCTATTTGAATTTTCTATGTCCAGGAAAATATTTTTGCTAATTAAAATCTCAACTCTCTTTTATATTTCTGCTTAGTTTTGAGATGCTCTCTGATTGTGTTATCAGTGGATTATACATACGTGTTCTGAAACTGACTTGAGAAAAATTAAAATTCTGTAAATTTTTCTTCAGTCTTCTGTTTTTCAGTGTGAAGCATCCGGACGAACCTATTCTTATGTCCGGACGAGCGCAGTCTTGTCATACGTTGTTCTAGCCGTAGCCGTCCGGATGGTTAAGTGACTTGTCCGGACAGGTTCTCAACAAGTTTAAGACTTGCGTTCCTTTTTCTGCCATATACACATCTTTGCATTTTTATGTCATGTTGTGTGTTTTTCTCGTGGATTTCTCCCGAGATTTTGGTATTTTTTGCTCGTCTCTTTTCATCCCATGATCTTCATTGTGTCTTCCGTTATTCTTTTAAGTCTTTGTGCTTTTAGAATATTGGAATATTTGTTGGGATATTTCCTTGAGATAGTGTGCATGAAAATCCTTCTCTGTCTGTGTGTTGGGCTGGTCTTGATATATTTATGCCTTATGAGTAACTGCATTGCTTATATTTCTCTTTGGCAGCCATTTGACAGCCGTCTTAAATACCACATTATTTTTGGAACTAATAGGATCTAATGGTATTTTTGGAAGTATTTCTGGTTGGTTTTGATTCAGGAATATGACATCCAGCGGTTCCCAGCACAATGTTTTCCTTTGGAAAACTGACTATTAATGAAGTTGGATGTTCAAATTCCAAAGGTCTCAGGATTAAGATGAGCTTTTCCCCCTAGCTCATGTAGAGCCTTCCGTAGCATTCCCTTAGATCTGCATCAGTTTGAGGTTCAGTGGTGACTCTCCTCAGTTATCTTGCAGACCAGTTGCTTAGAGGATGTCAATCTGTGGATAACCAATTTCAGGCTTTGCAAAATCAAGAGATTGAAGGATTTTCAGTTCGTGGTTCCCAGCTTCCTGAGCTAGAAGCCGAAGTAGTACAAATCCAGCTTTTACGGATTTCTCTCCGTTACTTGATTTCAGTGGATCAGCAGGATTTGGTACTTGGAGGATTTACGCTCCTCTCTTTTGAGCCACTTGCAGACTTTTCTCTATTTTCCTATTGTCTTGGATTTTAGAATGTTTTTTTTCTGTGGATATTATTACTCTGATTACCATTGTCCTTCTGAGACATTTAGGGGGAGTAATTTTTATTACAGTTGGCTTTTTATTACTCTGGTTTACCCTTTGTCCCTTTGTGACAAAAAGGGGGAGTAATTTTTATTTTTGGACCGGGAATGTATTTCCAAACCGGTCAAGTGATTTTTGTCCCAGAATGGCCAAAGGGGGAGTTTGTTAGTATTTTGGCCTCATTTTGTGTTTGGACAAAATCACTTATGTGTAAAGATGCTGTAAACAGAGATTCCACTTGTCAGAGCATTTTCAGAAGACTCTGGACTACGAAGAAGATAGAAGATTTCAGATTCCCTGTCAGCCGTCCGGACGACGTGTCATCCCGTCCGGACGCCCATCTGTCCACTGCTTAATCCGTTCGGACTACGTGACATCCCGTCCGGACGCCAGACAGACCAGCATCATCTGTCTGGATGACGTATTTTTTCCAACCGGACCCTACACTGTATCGAGAAGCTTTTGTTCTAGCTTGCCTCCGTCCGGACATCTCAGCAGCCCGTCCGGACGTCCATCAGTGATCGATCAGCTTCAGATTCTTTCCAAGTTCAAAATAAGGGAAGATTGATACACCGTCCAGACGATGTGGGTTCTCGTCCGGACGCGAGTCTCCTTAAGGCAAGAATCACAATTCAAATATCACCATCCGGAAGTCAGTCAGCCTTGGTCCGGATGTGCGTGCATCTAAGATGGAAATTGCCGATTCGACTTCAACCATCTGGACGTCTGCCTCTCATGGTCCGGATGCGCGCGTAGCAGATGTGGAAATTGCGTGTTGAAGTTCAGCTGTCAGGACGTTCATCCCCCTTGGTCCGGACGCGCGAAAGCCTTATATGGAAGTTACTTGCAGCGGACATGCGACCGTCCAAACTTCAGTGTCTCACCATCCGGACGCGGCTCTTAAACAGGAAAGATTTTCAGCGAAATTTTCAGAAAATCCTATTGCACTGTTGTCCATCCGGACGGCCCAGGTTCACCGTCCGGATGGCGTCCGTATATATTACTGCAGTCGCCCATTCTGCACCTCGAATTCCACAAGAGCTCAGAGAAGTTCAAGATCCCTCTGAAGCCGTTACAAGTGTGCTGTGTTACATCTGAAGTCTATCTTAGGGGCTGGCTCTAAGGTAAAGGATTTCATTGAAGACCCCTTCAGGTAGGAGACCTGGTTGGGAAGCGTTCGTGTTGGGTTACACGTCAGAGAACAAGGTACAACCACTGCATCGGGTTAATGTGAGTGTTACTATCTTATATCTAGCTTTGTTTTCTGAATAGTAGAATTCCTGAGTTTGGTTGTCCCGGAGTGGTTTTTCTCTTGATTGAGTTTCCACTTCGTCAACAAAAATCTGTGTGTCTTTTATTTTCCACTGTGTTTAATTTTTGTTGACACTTGTGCACACTTTATTTTTAGAAGTCAATTTCAATTTTCACATATGATTTTCTGACATGACATGATCCGTAATCATATTTCATTTGCATAATTTATGTTTCAAAAGCTAAAAGTTGTTTTATTTACCAAGCATGTTTTAATGATGAGAAATGATCAAAATTTTAAGAGGTATGGAAATGAGATTTACAACCACCCTGATTAGAGAGTCAGTACAGTATGAGATTTACAGTTACCCAATCAAGGTGACGGTATGAGTATGAGATTTACAGTTATCCAATCACGGTGCCAATATGAGTTACGATTACTCTAAGGGAGTCGGTATGCGTTACGGATTACTCATTGGCGGGTTTTCTAATATGATTATGGCTACCTTGTAATGGGATGTTTGTATGTATTATGATGGCTGGATGAGCATGAGTCTTCGATACGGGCTATAGTTACCTTGTAATCGGGTGCCGGTATAACGACATAGTCGGTATGTTTATGATGCCTCATGGCGGGGGTACAAGTATGTTACGAATTACCTATATACGAATACGGTATGTTATGCTAACCTCCGCTATACGAATGTGTGTGTATAGATATGTTACGTTGCATTGTGTACATGGATATTATAGTATTTCGTGTGCCGATATGTTATAATACTTCATGTGCTGGTATGTTCGGTACTTCATGTGCTGATATGTTATGGTGCCTTGAGTACCAGCATGTTTCGGATAACCTATAATAGGGTTCTGATATGATAAGACAACTTCTATCGTATGAGGGTTAATATATCGGTATGATGATGTTATAGAATGAAAATATAATGTGATGAGATGTGGTAATGGTTGAGATATAAATATAATTTCTACGATCTATCAGGTTTGGAAGTTGGCCAACAAAGTAGTTCCATTTAGGAACTTATAATTGAGATAGGAATATATTGAGTTGCACCAAAAAAAAAATTTCGTCAATTCAAATACCTAAAAAATGTTTTATAAGATTAAATAGTGTCTGTTGAGCACCTCGTGGCAATGTCATAATAGATCCGAACACTTGCCCCATATCAACTTCTGTATAAAGGCAACTGGCACAAATCTATAATTTATATTTAACTGTTTTTACACCTACAAGTGAAATTATCATAACTCATGTCCTCTTTTATAAAATTGTCACTTGCATTCACAATCAAACATTTTGTGAAAACCTTCTAAGAGGCATAGTATCATGAAATGTCATTTTGAATCTTTTATAAGAGCTTATTTCATGGCTTATTACTATGTGATGTTTACTTACTAAGTCGTGCAATTATGCAATTATTAATCTTTCCACAATGTTTTAGTTTGTGCTAAATCTTAGGGAAAGTGTATAGGATGAGGATGACTAGGTCTTAGTACAATAATGTTTAACTTTTGACTTGATACGCATGTCAACCTTTCTCATTATGTTTTATAAGTTTTTGCTTGCTATCCTTTCTCCTAAACAAATAAGGTCTTAAGTTTGCTTGATAAAATGTTATCACAGACAAGACACAAGCATGAGTTGAGTGGTACACGTCTCTTTGCTTTGGTTGAAGGAAATTTTCTTCATTCATCCTTTGATTCTCATGTTTATTTTGCACACTTTAAGCATTTATTGTATTGAAAATTCATTTTCTAACACATGAGCTATTGATGCATTTTTCTTATGTGCATACATTTTTATGGTCATGTTTTCAGGGTAGAAAGGTTGGTCTTAAAACTTGTTTTAATTTTTAATTTTTCCTTTTTCCTCATGATTGGGTTTGAGTTTTGGTCTATCTTGGTTGGATCTTCATGTTGTCTTTGGATTGAGGTTGATGATTTCTTTCCATCTTGTAGTGCAAATTTTCATTCTTTCCCATGCACTTGTTGCGGTCTACTTTTCACATGCACAATACCTATTCAACCCATAGACTCAATGAATCTTGGGTTGTTTTTTTATGCTACGTAAATGTGGTAACAACACAATTACATAAATGTTGATATGGGTATAAAAGTGGGTGAAGATGATCCATATGCTTGTCTATTGTCTAGGGTATTATGGATAAGGTCTTGTGCTTTAGTTTGTTGTAAATATCCTGAAAATGTCTATCTTTTGGAGTGTACCTATATTTAGACACGTTCTAAATACTTTTGATGTGTAGCTACTTATGTGTTGTGTATGCACTTTTGACTAGTGTTTTTTTATCATGTAAAGTACAATGTAAGAATATGTATAATATTGAAGTCATAATTTCAGCTCTAGTGTGTTCTATGAGGGTTATCTTCTAAATATATATATATATATATATATATATATATATTATATTCCGCTGTGAGATATATTAACTCTGATCATACTGAGGTTGAGATAGTAATGCTTATTGGAGATTTGAGATTATCACTTTTGTCTTTCACTAAGTAAAGGCGGTGAGCTACACTCTTTAAGAATGAACGGCTAAGTTGCCACAATTACTTGTGCATATCTATTAGCATCTCATAACATGAGCACATCACATTAGAAATCATATAAACGCAACCAAAAACATAAAACTAATAATATTGCATAACACACAAAGCTGACATAAAACGTCTCTGTTTTTAACGCTTTTACATTGTATCATTACATAACTAAAACCAATGGCTATACAAAAGTGTCACAAGCGACCCGATGTCATATACACCATGAATGTGCATGCATAAACATAACAAAAATAATGTACAAACCCCAAAAGATAGATTAACTAATAGTCCGACTCAAAAAAAAATAAAAAAAAATAAAATTTAGCATCCCATGACCTTAGTCATAGTAGCCCAAATATGAGGCTACCAGATTTTCATCTACACCCTCGACACCTATAACAACATCATCTATGCGATTATAAGGATTACAATATATATAGAGGCGGATGAATGAGTCCACATTTATTAATAAATATAGAAATCATTGACTTTTCACAATGAGCAAACTTGTTCACTTTCAATATGAATTTAAAATAACAACTACCACTGGTTTAATATTACTTTTAGGATTAAACACCTTTTTGGTATTTGTAGTTTCGAAACTTTAGTTTTTGGTATCTCAGTTTCAATTCGCATCACAGATGATATCTGGATATTGGGAAAATATGGACTTGGTACCTCCGTTAATTTTTCCGTCCAAAAACTAACGGTATGCCACATGTCAACTCCTAAGAGTAGACACGTGTCATAATGTAAAAAAATAAAAAAATAAAAACAGAAAATAAAAACTTGAAAAATTAATAAAAAAAAAAAATTGCAAAATTAGAAATAATAAAACATTTTTTTTTAAAAAAAAAAAAAAGAAAAAAAAAAAAGAAAAGAAAAAAAGAAGAAGAAGCCACCCCCAAAGACCAAAACCCCTCAATATATTTTTCTTTTTTTTATATTTTTTGCTCTTTGGCCCTTGGAGGTGATAAGTGCCAAAACTTAATATATATTTTTCTTTTTTTGCTTTTTGGCCATTGGGTGTGGTCGAATAACTCCCCTGGGCCATGAGGGTGGTTCGGCTACCCCCAAGGGCCAAAACTCCTTAATACATATTTTTTTTATTTGCTTTTTGGCCCTTGGGGGTGCCCGAACCACCCTTGTGGCTCTTGGGGGTAGTTCGGCAACCCTCAAGGAACAAAAACCATTTTTTTTTTTTTTTTTTTTTTTTTTTTTTTTGGTATTTGGCCCTTGAGCCACCCCCAAGGGCCATGGGGGTGGCTCTTGGCCAAAATGGGGGTGGCCGGCTACCCCCATGGTGTCCAAGGGTCTTTTTTTTTTTTTTTTTTTTTTTTTTACATTATGACATGTGTCTACCCTTAGGGGTTAACACATGCCAAACCGTTAGTTTTTAGACGGAAAAACTAACGGGGGTACCATTTCAGTATTTTCCCAAAACTCAGGTACCATCTGCAATGCGAATTAAAACCGAGCTACCAAAAAATAAAGTTTTCAAATCACAGGTATCTAAAAGGTCTTTAACCCTTACTTTTAAATACATCTCGTAGCTCATAAGGTAAACACTATAAATATGAAAACATTTAAACATATTATCTTAGCTGTGCATATATGTGCACATTGCAAACTCACACTTGGATATATACACTGACAAAACATCTAATTCATACCATATTTATACATTATAACCTAGCTACATGCATATACATTGTCTTTTGTTTTTTTCAAGTAGAAATTTTTGTTGAATAGAAAATGTACATAGGGGGTTTACACAATATCCTACAAAAGGTTGTAATCTTAACTCAAAAAAGAGCAATAAACTTGAACATAGAAGACGATAAAGTCAATCTACAGTATTCATCTAAGCATACAGTGATTTTGTTTTATTTTAGTCTCAACTAGATCTATGTGATTCTCAAACTAGTCTTCATTATAAAAGATCCTAAAGTTTGGATCCTTCAATCCAACTATTTTTTTATTGAAAAAAATCCTAATTTACAAATTAAGGGGTACTTGTCCAACAAGATTATAACTTCTTGATAAGTTTTTAGCTGGAAATGATTTTGTACTTTGTTAAGCCTATCAATTGAGCAAAGAAATTAGAACATCATGAGTCAAAAGTCAAGAAATTTCAACAACAACAGCAAAGACACAGAAAGAGAGAGATAAAGATAAAAGAAAAGAATTTACCAAATATCAACGCGAGAGAGAGAGTGAGAGAGAGAGAGAGAGAGAGAGAGAGATGTGCACACACGATGATTAAGGTTTAAGAGTGAGAGTGAGAGGAAGTTGAATGAGAGAAGAGAGAAGACCTGCGATTAGGGTAGACTGAAAATGAGAGAAGTGAGGGAGAACCTTCAAGATTATTAGGGCAAAAGGATAAAACGATGTTGTGTAGGAAAATTATGCCAACGTTTTTAAATAAACATCAACAAAATTTTGTCATTTAAGTGAACTAATTATTAAGGTTATTATAAAACGTCAATAACTATTCGACGTATCCTTTCATAATTATCGGCTTTTTATTCTAATGTCAATACTGAATTTTCATTTATTGGCATATGTAAACTAATGCTAATAAATTATTGGCATATAAATGTTGCCGCTAATGAATATGATTTATTATTTTTTTTCTATTTTTTATTGTGTAGGATCAATAGCGGGCGACCCTAATTGTCGCGGCTATTGACCAATCATTAGCGGTCGCCGCTATTGATCCAGCATTAGCGGCGACTTTAGAAGTTGCCGCTAATGAATATGATTTTTTTTTTCCCCTGTAGGGTCATTAGCAGCGACAAGTGGTCGCCGCTAAAGATCTAATGTATACTTGCGGCAACTTTTTAGCGGCGATAGGAAGGTCGCCGCTAAAGATCATTCATTAGCGGCGACCTCTAAATGTCGCCGCTAATGAGGTGTCTTTAGCGGCGGCTTTGGTGTCGCCGTTAAAAAGTTAGCCGCTAATGTGCAAATTTTTTGTAGTGTGTGTACGTTATCGATCTACTTTTTGTTTAGTTATTTTAGTCTAAAGTTGCAAATAGTTAATTTGTTGGGAGTGCTGTAACCATACTTAAATCACACCATTTGACTAGAAGGACCTGAAAAATAAAAAAAAATAAAAAATAAAATAAAAGAAAATGAAGGAAAAAGAAAAAGAAAAGGAGAGAGAGAGAGAGAGAGAGAGAGAGAGAGAAAACGATACCAATTTGCTCTTTTTTAGTAGTGAGGAGGTGCTATTCTTTTGTTACTTTTATAAAGGTTTTTTTATGCAATTTGGTTAAATCTTATTTAATTCGATCTAGTTAAGAAATTTGGTCATTTATGTACGTGAAATGAATCATTCAATTCTAGCTTCTTGTATTTTTTTTTATAGTACTCATTCTTATTCCCATGTAATCATGATTATTCCACTATACATACGAAACCTAAAATTTTTGTATGGCCTTTGATTTTTTTTTTTTTTCTTACTCTATATTCTTTCACAATTTAAGTTTGTTATGGGTCGGAATATAAGACGTACTGGAATTTTTTGATGGTTAACATGCAAAGGTTGGGATCATAATCACACGTACGTACAGTCTACGCGCTAATTATGGGGGTTTGAGTTCTTATTGCTTATGGGATTTGTGAGGCTATTAGCCTATTACTATTTCGTGGTTGTGCTAATAAAAGAAGACCTGACTTATAAAAATAAAAAATAAAAGAAGACCTAACGAAAGTCGTTGATAATAATTTGTAAATTGCATGGTGGAGTCAACTTAAGTTGAATTTAATTAATCTTTTTTGATAAGTGAAAAAAAAAAAAAGATTAATAAACAACTACCATAATATAATAATTACTTCATTCCCATTAATTAGTCCGATGACAATTATGTGCTGCACCTGCACGATGGGATATTAGCATTCTTTGACGATGGCAAACCGTACGTACGTACTTAAAGAATGATATTGGTCCCTTCTTGAAAAAAAAGAAAAAAAAAAAAGAAACCTTTATAAAAGTAACACAAGAATAGCACCTCTTCCGGCTCGATCAAAAATTTGGGCAATATACGGCGACTTTAATTCCAGTGGGAAGCAGGATAAAGTCAACCTCAAGTTATACACAACGCGTTCTTTGAAAATGATATTCAGAAAAACGTTATTCGTAATTCCATTGCAAGCATCAATTTTCTAGAATAAAAAGTCTTCGCCCAATTGGCAAGCATCATTTTGTTTTCTTTTTTAAGTCTCCGATGGTAGGTGGAAACAAAAACCCAAAAAAAAAAAAAAAAGATTCTTTGACTACATATAAATCCAGCTTATGCGCCTAATTTCCTGACAATTAAGTCCCTTTCTATTGCTTCAAATCGTTTTTTACTTTTATTTACCACTACCCTTTTGATCATTGCATGCAAAAATTTAATTTTATATATATATATAATGAAATAATTAAATGTAATATATTTTATGATTTTGATTTTACATCATGGAAGCATGTGAAAAAGAAAACGACTAAAAAAAAAAAAAGGAAACAAAGGATCACGAATACATCAATGGAAAAATTAATGGCCTATGTTTATAGAGTTGACCGCACACCGGCAATTCATTCAATGAACTTGTAAAATGACAAAAAGTGAGAGGAAGAGACCGGCTATAACTCTCTTAAATTAATTAATTTGTAATTAACTGGAGGTGCTACCATTATTACCACATTATCAGAATACATCTGGCAGAATTGTACAAGTGATTTGAGCTTAATTAATTACCTCTATTTTATCAGTGTGTCCTTTATATATATATATATATATATATATGTATGTATATTCCTTTCTCTTCTTTTTTTTTTTTTTTTTGTTCCTTTTTCAATTATCAACTTTCATTAATAATGCCACAGCTCCTATAATACATGATCCTTTGTAATTTGCCCTCATATCCAAATTACAAGAATTACATTAATAAACATATATATGCAACTACGAGGCCCCGCACTGTGACCTTGAAATTCCGTGAATAGCTTTACCCAATTTTGTGAATACCTTTACCCACTCTCTTGGCCGGTACTATGGCCATCCAATATGTAAAACAACTTTCTTTTATATATAATGGAAAACATGTAAATTCTGGACTTAGTAACTAGTAAGTGAATCACCAACGAAACTTAGCCCATGGAGTAAGCTGAATTTGCATTGGTAATAAGATTCAAACATATAATTGTGTGGACAAAACATTGTGAGAAGTTGTTGGTAGCGCCATAATTATTGTTAAAAATGATAGGTTTTAGACATTAGCTCATTTCGGTGACCAGTGACCATATTAGGGTTGTAAACTTTTTAACACCCAAGTGTTTTGGTGTAAAAAGTTAGGCTTCGATGTGAAGTTTTGAACTACCGTCAAATACCATCTTAACAAGATGCGTGATAAAAATCATCAGCAAGATCTTCATATAAACATCTTGAAGCTGTTGGAAAAGGGGGACTCCCAAGAGCATCGTCAGAAAGACCGTATGGGTTTGATTTCTCAGGTGATTCTTAGGTATTTGGGTTTTTTTCTTCTACGTTGCTTTGATTTTTCAGAAACATATATTGAAGGTAATAATTTTTTTTTTCTTTAATCATGTTGCAGAAAATCTCCGGAAGTGAAACCACACCGAGAAAAGCAAAAAGAGGCTCCGATATATTGATTTCTTGCTTTGAACCTCATGAAGTAGATCAAAGAAGAAGAAGAATACGAAGATCCCTATAAACTCCAAAATTAGAAGGTTTGCTTGTTGTTTGGTTGATGAGAAAATATTAGCAACCAATATTTTATAAAAATAAAATAAAAAATTGTAAACTCCACATCGTTTAAACAGTAAACAATGTACAACTCTTTTTGCATGTCAAGGACGTAGTGTTTAACATCTCTTATAATTAAACGTCACAAATAAAATAAGCTTAGTCGTTTCTCAAACAACGTTAGGAAAATTGTCTTCTTTTTTTTTTTTCTTTTTTTTTTGGGATAACAGTTGTAGTCGTTTAGGGAGAAACGGACATGATATTTTTTCCAAATTGAAGGCCACGATATGTAGCAAATGACGTGTACTAAAGGACGCCTTCAACTTGCCGTCTTTTTTTCCTTGGGATGACGTCATTTTGACGTGATTTCTTGTAGTGCATGTGACATGAGGATAGAAAATTAACAATAAAATTGAATTTTAGTGAGATAATTCGATGAATTCTAAGCCTCTTTAATTTAGAGTAGTTTGAGAAACCCTTTAACCGTAAACGTTTGATAACTTAACTCCTTGATGATTTTATGAACTTTATGGTGTCTTTAAAAAAATACTTACAATAAAAAGTAAATAAATAAATAAAAATACCCAGCTAATGATAAAACCGAATTTTAAACTAAAACTAATCTTGCTCCTAATTGCTAAATTCTACTTCAAACATAAATTATAATTTCCTTTTAATTCTA
Source organism: Alnus glutinosa (assembly GCF_958979055.1). Lineage (NCBI taxonomy): Eukaryota > Viridiplantae > Streptophyta > Magnoliopsida > Fagales > Betulaceae > Alnus > Alnus glutinosa. The sequence goes on along the minus strand of NC_084888.1, from coordinate 11,037,010 downwards.
TCCAAAAAAAAAAAATCTATTTTTAAGAAATGATACAAATATATTCCCTGCCCATCTGAACTTAATTAACATGATCCAACATAATTTGTTACAGGGAAAGCTTCTGCCATATTCTTACTGCCAACTAAAGTAATTTTGGTTGGAAAAATGTAATAAAAGACTTCACAGAAAATCAAGTAAGCATTAATGACAAATCTAAATGCATGCATTCTAAATTTGGAATAGGATTTTTTATCCTATAAGCATTTCATGATTAAGATTAAAATTTTCAAATCTAATGGTAAATATATTGTCACGCATTAAATATAATGTATTTGTTAAATAATGTTATACATCACATCATTTTTTTTTAATTACTGCTTTAAACTTTATGTGGCGTGGTTTCTATAGCATTTAGCGCATGGCAATTAGTTTTTTTGTTGGGAGGACTACGCTACATAAGCTTTGGAAGAAATGAGATACGAGGGTGAGGTATAGAATTATTTGTTTTTGTTAATGCAGACAAATAAAATAAAATAGCTTGTAATTTGGCTAAACAACTAATAAAAAAAAAAAAAAAATTTGTGTGCAATTCATGGTACAAATTGACGTATATTATGTATTATACATAATATTTATGGAGTATGGATTGTTCTGTACTTCCATAGGCAACGTGCCCTCTTGTAACTCATTTGAGCAATACAAGTCCTCGGTTTGATTTGATTGGACTCTCCATTTAAGTTTGTGATTTTAAAAGTGCGATTTAAAAATATAAATTTTAAAATGTATGATTTGAAAACGTGATTTTTAAAGACGTAATTAAGTATTTGGCAAGATCGAAGTTTGGCCTTTAAAATCGTAGTTTAGTCTTTAAAATTGTGTGTTTTTTTTTTAAAAAAAAAAATTAAAATAAAAACATATTTGCCTGCGATTAAATTCTTTTAAAATGCAATCCCAAATGATTCATCCGCTACAAAAAACAAAAAAAAAAAAAAAAAAAAAAAAAAAAAAAAAAAAAATCTGGACAATTTGAAACCGTCCAGAAATTGCAAAAAACTGTTTGGAAAAAAGTCCAGACGATTTTTTCTGGACGGTTTTAAACCGTCCAGGACAATATGTCGCTAAATAGGGTTCTGGACGGTTTTTTTAAAACCGTCCGTAATAAATTACAGACGGTTTGGGCTGAAACAGTCCGTAACTAGTTATGGACAGTTTGAGCCCAAATCGTCAGGAATTTTTTGTGGACAGTTTGGGCCCAAACCGCCCATAATTTTCCAGACAGTTTGGGCCTAAACCGTCTGGAATTACTTTGGACAAAAAATAAAATTTTTTGGATGGTTTGGGCCCAAACTGTCTAGAAAAATGCTTCTTTTTTTTTAATATAAATTTAATTAATAAAAAATTCCTTAATACAAAACCTGCAACATCATCCATATCCAAATCCATTTACAAATCCAAATCCAATATCCAAAACCAAAATCCAAATCCAAATCCAAATGGTACCAACAACAATTTGTGCAAATCCAAATTCAAATTTTCACAACAACAGTCTACGTACTAGCTTACATGTTACAAATTAAATTCAACTACAAGGACAACAGAATTCAAGTCCAAATACATAATTAAAACCCAAAAAATTTGATACCTAAAATCTGGCAAGGACAACAACTAGACATCACATTCTTGGTTGTTTTCCATTGATGGTTGTTTCCCCGTTATAATTATGGCTACCACACGTTTGAAACTTGCCAGCTCTTCATGTTGCGCTGCATATTTGGTGTTTTGCTCTTCGCACAAATTCCTCAAATGTTCCATCTCAGCAGCCATCTCTATTTCCCTGAAAGTAGGCACACTAGATATTGATCCTTGTTTGAAGGAATAAGATGTGGATTTATCGGGAGTCGGCCCTAGCCCCACCCCGCATACACAGCCGGAATGTTTCCGTCCTAGCACTTGTAGTGATCTTCTGGAATTTAGTTTAAAATCACATTTTTTTCTCTACAAAATCGCAATGTCAAATACACATGTTAGTTGGGCCACATCAATTTCTTATTAAGATTCAATGTTGTGCTTATTTGTTACAACTTTTTTTACAAATCTACAAGCATCCAAATCAGAATTCTAGATAGCCAAAAAAAAAAAAAAAAATCAAAATTCTTTTTTTCTTTTAAACAAATAGCATGTGCTATCATATATTACTAAATAAAGCCGCAGGGCAAGGACAAAAACAAGAGGTACAAGACCCTTACACCCTAAGCCAGATAAATCTGACTTGAACAGCAACCAAAGCAATATATAACCATTACATGAACAGCACTGAGCCACTCCTTACATTTAAGCACAATTAACAAATAAAAGAGAGCAGATCTAGCACCTAAGCCAACAAATAGTCCAGTAACATTTAAGCATCACAGAGACGAACTGTGAAAAAATAAGAAAAAACAACAAAAACAATCCAAAACAAGAGCCAAAAACGAGACCAGCGTCAGAAAGCACCGTCTCTGGCATCAGCGTGTGTAGAACACGCATCGCCACAGGTGACCTCCAAAGAAAGAAATCCGCCAGAAGACCCCGGAACCACCGAAGAACCACCAGACGCATCCTGGAAGACAAAGTGTGACCCACACGTGTTGATCCAGGAGTGACCTCCCTGGTGCGTGTTGGCCACGCGCCAAGCGTGAAGAACCGACACGGCCATGGTTGGAGGCTGTTGGATTGGAAGAAACCGGCGACCTTTGTGGAGAGGTACGTGTCTTGGAAAAACAAGCTGAAGTGAGCAGATTTGACTCCAAAGAAAGAAACCAAAACAAAGAAAAACTAGGTCAGAAACTCTGTCGGAGACACACTAAAACATCGCTCCCCAACCCAAATCTCGTGAAGTCTTCCGCCAGGCAACGTCAACCACCACCGGATCTAACTCGGGAGAACAAAAACTCTACAGCCCTAGAGGCTGGAAGGCACCAAATTTCCACTGGATCTAGCCAAGGAGAAACAAAAAACCTCCCCTATCCTAAAAGGGCGAGGAGGGAAACACTACCGGGAGAAGGAGGTGTGAAACATTCTCCCCCCTACCCCCCGCGAACACCCAGCCGCTAGTTTCTTTTTTTTCTCTCTCTAGGGCCAGCTCCTCACTTCTATTTCGGTCTGTCTAAAAAAAATTCAGAATTCTAGACTTGCAGTAAATTGTGCACGCAATACTATCCTGTGACAAAATAAAAAATATTAACAATAAAACAGAAACTATATATTCCTTTTGAGAAAATGATTACAATTTAAAGACGATGTGATCACCATTGAATGAGAATTATGTAGCCAAAGATTAATTGTGCACGCGTGAGGGAAGCGTATCCAATTAATGAGAATCTTATGAAGAAGATTGTGCGTGCCTGATCAATTGCATATATATCGAGTTTAATTATTTTCTTTAAGTGTAATTATTATGGAAAATAAATTTCTGTTCAAGTGTTTTCTTCATGGACAAAATACATTCAGAAAGAACAATATTAGTGGTCATTTTGAGTTACTGACGATGTCTTTCTCCAATTAAAAGGAAGAAAAAAAAACAATGAAAATAATAAATAAATAAATAAAAATAAAAAAATAAAAAAAATAAAAATCCATGAAGAACAAGCACTATATAAAGGAGCAGCTAAGTCCTTCAATTCCTATAATCCTTCCGTGCATTATGTTTCACAAACAGATTAAACCCCTGCTTTTATTCACAAGGTTTAGCTTTGCTCTCTTTTAAAAAATTTATTAATTAAGAAAGCAGAAGTTAGTATTTTCTCTTTTTTCTTTTCTTTGCATGTAGGCTTATTCTTTAATTTGTTACCTTATTTTGAAAATAGTCAAATTCTTTTTAGAGTACACAGTCAATGGACATAAAAAATGAGTCTGCTATGGAAGGTGACTCAAGCAAAGGAATGACTGAGCATATGGTTCCCGTTCGTGTAAGTAAAGCTCTTGCAAGTCATGTTTTTTTTTTATTGCAGGCTATAAGATAAAAATTTATATATTTTAAATTAATTATATTATCTGAATTTCTTGTGGAATATATATATAGAGGTGCTAGAAAATTTCATTATATGTAATTCTGAACAATATAATGGCAATAAGGGGTCGTTTTGTAATACTTTTCTTTATGGTTTCGTTTGCTTTTTCGTTATGATGTGAAATAAAGATGAGAGTAAACAGCACTGTAATCTCTCTCTCCCCGCTTTTTGCTTTTTCCTTTTCATTTTGCAGCACGTTCCTAAAACCAATGAACAAACACCCTCAGCTGAGGAAGTGATATCCGATTATCAAAGGCTGCTAGAAAGGTGTTGTGTTATTTTTCCCCCTTATTCAGCTGTACATTCATATTGTCTGATAACTTTTTTTTTTATGAGGTAATTTAAAAAAAAAAAAAAAAAAAAAAAAAAAAAATTGATATGACCTAAAGGTAAAAAATGTTTTTTTTTAGGTGGTTTGTATTGAAAAGTTGTTTATTAATGTTTTCACTTAAAAAAAAAAAATAGAGAGAGAGAGAGAGAGAGAGAGGAAATAGAGTGCAAATTAACACACCCATAGATTTCTGCTTGGGTACGTAATTCCTGTCAGTATAATGAGGTTGAAATGTTGTATATCTGATGTTAAACATGTTTGGTATTTTTCAGACTGGAATTATATGATCTAGAAGAGAAAAAGGTTAAAGGAGATGGCAATTGTCAGGTAAGTATCAACTTCCAAGAATGCTTGGGTATATATGGGCCATAGGCTTCATGTTCCTCCATATATATAAGTCAATTTAAAAATGCCGACTACAGCAATTGCGGCGCCATTTTTTCAGCTAAGGTCAAAATAGTTCGAAACATTCCCATACAGGCTATGGGTGTGAAAATTTCATGAAAAATCCACCCCGGATTGTTTGTGCATATGCTTTTTCAACAAATCCGGTTTTGTGCCTTTGAATTGAGTCATTTTCTCTGAATAGAGAAATAGAGACTCTGATGATATCAAAAATCACTGGCAATAATAAGAAGGAAGAGCAGGGTTTGCCCCATTCCACGCTCATATCACTGGACTGATCGACGTGGTAATTGAACTCCTAAAATTACATAGCCGGGACATTAATGAAGGCATTTACTTCTTTCTTTTCTAATCAGCTGGCATTTACTTATGTTTGTGTCAATCTATGAATGCCACAAATCGTAGGTTATAATAGGTCCTCAATATGATTGACTCAAATGATATCTTATCAGTTGTATACTTGTCCAGTTTCGTTCTTTATCAGATCAACTCAATGGGGATCCCAAGCACCATAAGCTTATAAGAAAACAGGTTGTCGAACAGGTTGGGCTGGTATCCCAGGAAGAGTGGTTTCATAAATTCAATTGAGTTCTTCTGATCATTTCCTTACGACATTCAAAGTGCATGCATGTGATTCATTTAATTTTTTACTTTTTTGTTTTGTTTCTTTGTGATGATATTGTCACCAGCTCAAGTCTCAACCAGAACTTTACAAGAATTATGTTCCTATGTCTTATGATGAGTATTTGAAGAAAATGAGCAAGTATTGATATTCTCTCTTTTCAAGTTTTTTTATTTCCTAACTAAATAAATGCTTTGCTAAGAAATATTTCGTGCTTATATTCTTTTACGTGGATAAAATAGCACTGGAGAATGGGGTGATCACGTGACATTGCAGGCCGCAGCAGATCGGGTATGAAGAACTTGATCTCTCAATCCTTTCTTTTTTTTCTCCTCTTGATTTCTGCTGTCTTGTACCTATATATGCCGATTTTGATCAGTAGTGATCATTAACCTTCTATTATTTCATAACCTCAAAGATGTTTAATATATAGTTTTTTTTGTTTAGGTTCCAACGTATATAGGAGTTTCTTGATTTCCGATTTTAACAGTGTTTGAGGAAACGTAATATGATTTACACAATTGATAACACGTTTCAAAATGGGAGTTTGATCTGGAATTTAAAACTGCAAAAGCTACATAGTTATGAAATCGAAACAATTTTATGAAGAACAATTTTTTGTTTTCTGATCCATGAAACCAAAATTAACCTATCTAATTTTAAATAAATGGGTCAATTATTTGATTATTGACCTCTAAATATTTTTCTTCATCAATCAAACAATCACTATCACATGATTCGTATGGAATGTTTACCAAAAATACACTTAATCCTCTCAAAATATCACCTCTTTAGCATGCATGTACACTACCAAACTCTAAACAGTGATAGTGGACATCTTCCGATCCAAATACCACGGGCTTGTTTGGTAAGTAATTGTGAATTGGAATATTTATTTGAATAGTAGTAAGAAATGATTGATGTGATAGAAAATTTGAGAATGTTTTATAGAAAAGTGAAAAAGTTTTGTTTTGTAGTGGGTTTTTTTGGTTGAATAATAATAAAAAATTATTGATGTGATGTAAAAAGTGTAAAAAAGTAAGAATATTTTTGATTTGATATTTTTGGGAGAAGTAAAATGAAAATGAAAATTTTGTGGATGATTTACCAAACAAGCTCCACATCATTATAAGCTACACCATCTATTATTATCTGGCATTAAAATGGGATGGAAAATGTAACAGGTGATGCACATACAAATTCTTTTACTATAATTACTCAAATTATCACTAAAAATAATTTAAAATTTTAAGGAAAACTTTCAATTAAACCCCTTGATCAGTTTTTATCGTTTTTACAATTTCTCTCTCTCTCTCTCTCTCTCTCTCTCTCTCTCTCTCTCTCTCTCTCTCTCTCTCTCTCTCTCCGCCCCCCCCCCCCCCCCTCCCCCCTTTCCCCCACTCCAAAGTTCAAAGACTCTCAATTATTTAGTGTATTCAACTTTTAATTTTTTACAATCTCACCCCTAGAAGGTCAAATAGTGAAATGACCTTCATACCTTTATAAACTTTTTAAAATTATAAAATTACCCTTAAATTCTAATTAATTTTTTTTTTTATAAAAGAGAAAAAAAAAATACAGGGGTATTTTGGTAATTTTTATCTCATCGTTAGAATTTAACCGAAAATCTTAAGTGAGATTTCAAAAAATTAAAATTTGGATACATTAAATTGAGAGTTTTTAAATTTTGGAGGGGAGATTGCAGATTAAAGTAATAAAAATTAAGGGGGGTTAAGTGAAATTTTTCCAAAAAAATTAAATGAAAAATAAATAAATAAAAGGGTGGCTAAACCCCTCGCAGACTGTAGGCCACCCCCTTGACTAGTTGGGGGTCGTCGAACCACCCCCCAATGTTGTAGGGGTGGTTTTGTGACACTCCCAAATTATTTAACTAATGGATAACTTGAAAGGTTATTTTCAAATTTATTTAATAGGTAAATATTCGGAAGAGTTACCAGAACTCCTCAATAAACAGAAAACTATGAAGCGGAGAGGTTTATATTTTTTGACAACCACAATGAAAGCTAAATCATGAGTAACAATAACCAAAGCAACATAACCAAAATGTCCTTCAAAATGCAAATATAGTCTAAGACCATGAAGCAACACAAATGAATTCTCAAGAGCCCTGGATGAAAACCCTAAACCAACAATACATAAACAAAAATGCATAAATACCAATCAAAGCCTATCAATCTCCTCATGATACTCTTGCAGATAGGCGGCACCATCCATGCTACCAAACAAGAAACAAGCTAGATCATCAATAGTCGCCCCAGCACAGGATTCCTTGTACCATCTCCAAAACTAGGCACCTCTATGAAACAAGAATGTTTTAAATGTTTTATAGTTGGAAATACACACAAAATAGTAAGTTCCCGACTTAGTGAGTAAATATGGTAATATTATGAACCCTCCTTTAACGCAAGTCAAAAGTAAAACATCACACAAAGTAGTTCATAAGTTTGGAAATAAGGCCGAAAATCATACCGGTGCATTACATAATTATACATATGTAAATATAAACAAGAGTCATAATTATGTCATATATGGCTTATCTATGCCCTTAACCCTTCACGGTAGGGTTTGCATGTCCTTTAAGACCTCATGTATAATTCTAGTGCCCCAAATTGCATGTAGCAAGCCATCCCCTTATTGCCTACCGGGTCCAACCCAGGGTGATCAACCCAACTTGTGATTTGGGCATGGGTGACTCAACCCGTATATGGTTGTACTGGCCACTATAACCTTTGGATCTAGGGTAGAAACTCACACATATATCACTTTGGCTACAAGGTTCAGTTTATAACTAGTTTATAACTGGTATATAACTGGTATGACATGCCACACGCTCATTTCATAAAAGTTCTTAATTATTTTCAATAGTGGTCATGACACACCATTAATTACATGCTTGTAATAAAGAAGTAACATTCACAAAGTCATTCATTTGTCAAAAGCCATATTATCATGATTATAAAATTTGAGCTCATATCATTGCATCAAAAATGTTTACGACATTATAAAAATGCACAATTTCTTGCCTGAAAATCTCTATTTAATGGTCCATGTGAGGATTTATTCACCTAGTTCGTAGAAGTGTTCCACAAATTCTCCTTCAAAGGCCTTGATTCCTCTAGTTACCTAAGAGATAGCCCTAATCCTAGTACTTAGCTCTCATATATCTGCATTTTGACCAGTACCAATAGATTGGTACCTGAGTGCCACTTGATCAGTGTTTGCCGATATGTCAATACTCAAGCACCACTCAATCAAATCAGCAAGCACAATCAGAACAATGCTCGACCATAGATCGACCGATACTGAATAGTCTTAGATCGGTTCATTGTACGTTCATCGTCACCTACCTTCAAAAATAAAATTTTTACCACTTCGAGTTCCTCTCGAGCCACTAGGACTCAAAAAAGGCTTATCCTTTTTCACTTCTAACACTATTTTAAGCTTAAAGTCAATGCCGTTTTAAAAACTAAGCATGAAGTTTTCAACTTTCCATTTTTATAATTTCTCTTTCACCAAAAGCTCAAAATAGAATCACCCTCCATTGTTCCACTATTTCTTTCTCAAAAATAAAAATAAAAATCTACAAATAACAATCTAAATTTATAAATCATAGAGTCCAAGACTTGACTTTAGTCTCACCTAATTCGTTTAAAACATAACCCACCATAAAGTTAGGGTTTTTAAACAATAATATCTAAACATTTTCGTTTCTATATCCATTTCAACACAAACACACACACAAACTAGCATGTTATGAGTCAACCCAAGGAAATATCAGTGCCTTAGAAATGAAAATATAAGTTAAGGTTGAGAAATTACCTCTTTGTGCCTTGTGATTCCAAAAAAACAAAAAACCAAGAAAATAAATCTCTTTTCTTCATTCTTCTCTTCTCCCATCAATTTCTCTCTCTCTCTCTCTCTCTCTCTCTCTCCCCTACACGTTTATGGAGGCTTAGCTTTAACTAACCAAATGCTCATTAGGGCTTCATAATGAGCCTTAAATAGGTCCTCAATCACGTCTGCAAATTTTTGGGCTTATCTAAATCGCATGCAGACTGCCACTAAAAGTTACTTTTCCCGATGGATTGATTACTTTTCTTTGCAAAAAAAAAAATTGTACTCTCACTAATAGAACAATCCGAGAAATTTTCCTTAAGTTTTTTCAAGATCAATTTTTCTTTATTTCCGCATCATTATGTGTTCTTTATTTATCCTCTAAATCCTCATTTAAGTCTTATAACCTGAGTTTAGAACGGGGTATTATAGTTTCAGCCACCCTTTTGACCATTTTCAGGGATGGTTCAACCACTCCCTGACCATTGTGGGAGTGCGTAAACTACCACCTCGTGGTTCAAGGGTAGTTCGGCCACCCCTCAATTTGTTTTGGTCGTTGTTATCTTTTAATAATTTTTATAGGTAATTTGGGTTGTTCAAATAAAAAATAAAAAACATATATGCATCACAAGTGACATTTTCCCATCTTTTTAACGGCAAATACTGTGTAACTTGTAACAATGTAGTAGTTGTATAGGTTTAAGTGTCATTTTGTAAAGTTTATTGATCTAAGTGTCAAAGGGGTAGTAGTTTTAGGAGATTTAAGTGTATTTTCCATAGAAATTTTTTTTCTTTATAATTTTACAATGAAATTTTATACTTTTTTTTTTTTTAAAGAGTTCGTGCAACTTATGCTACACACTGTTCTTTAGTGTTTTTTTTTTTTTTTTCTTTTTGAATTAATTGATTTGTAGTTGGACATTTTAATCTTTTTTTTAATTCATGTGTAAAAGGTTTTTATACTTTATAATTGATGCACGCTCACCATATGATTGTAGTTTGGCAGCAAGATATTGTTAATAACTTCGTTTAAGGATACATGTTACATTGAGATTCTCCCCTACATTCAAAATTCTGAAAAAGGTAAATCTTTTAGAATTGTTCATTTAAATTTTGAAACTTGAAGTGTAGGTATAATATATCTATAACAAGATCATAATAGTTTTGGTTGTTGAATGTATATTTGAAACAGCAAAAACAAAAAATTCCTAGAAACCTGTATATAAATATATGTAATGGTATAGTTAGGATTTTGATCAGGAGGGATAACATTAATAGAAAGAGCCGATCGAAATAAACTTGATTACCAAAAATATTAAATAATATAAGTAACAAAATAAATGAAAAAGTAAAGATTATTTAATTATCATTTAAAACATATAAATGCAACTTGTAATTTCGTATTTATGTTAATTGATTTAAGGATCTTTAACATTTTTTCATATGTTGAAACATATATATATTCATCAACACACGAACTTTAAATAAATTTCCAAACATAAAAATTAAGAAAGATATAGTTTGATTACTTATGAGTTAAGTGAGAAAATAAAGTACAAAAATTTCCTGCAAACCAATTTGTAGAAAATTTCCTACAACCCACATATAAAAATGACATGTGTCCTTTAAACATGTGACAAGCACATGTTTTTTTATTAATGCTATTAAAAAAGCATGTAAGAAGCACATGCTATTTAAATAACATGTGATTTTCACATGCCAATGGACACATGTCAATCTTATATATGAGTTGTATGAAATTTCCTACAAATCGATTTGCAAGAAATTTCTGTCCGAAAATAAATCCATGTAAAAGTTAAACAACATATGTGAAAATTTTCAAAAAGTTCAAAGTTTTCCTTAATTTTATTAAAAAATTATTACAATATATTGTCTTTCTATTTTTATCATATTTTTCATTCCCAATTACTAAAATCCCAATATGAGAATTTTTTTTTTTTTTTAACAAAACCTATTGTTGTACTGTAGATATAATTTTTTTAAAAAAAATATAAATAAGAAATCAAATAGAAGAAAGTTACACCACTTTGATTTTTTTTTTTTTTTTTTTTACTTTATCAACATATACCCAAATACTATATGTGTGTGTGTGTGTGTGTGTGTTTGTGTTTTAGAAATAAGGGAACTAAATAAAGGAGAAGTAATTAATCAAATTGGAAGAGACATTATTTTGAATTAAAGGGGCAAGTGTAACACCCCGACTTTAATAATATGTTAATAAGCGCGAAATACTCGCATATTCCACGTTGTGCTACTACAACAACTTTGATGCACACATCAGAAATTCATGTATCCCTTCTTCTTTTTGAAACCACAAACTCACTTTTACAACCAAACATTATAGAAAAGCACTAACTAAAGAGACATTTTTATTTATATACATAAAGTGAGTTGCAAAAGCATAGTTCAGTACATCCAAAAAAAAAATGCAACATGTAGCAATGTTACAACTAACGAGGTTGATATCCACAAAAGTACAAAACAACCTTTCACCAAGCTAACCACGTCAAGTTCCTACGGATAATAGTCCAAATGCTGATAAGACTCACATTCCTCCGTTGCAACCATATCTATAAAATAATAATTTTACAGTTGGAAAACGGTGAGTGAATGGCTCAATAAGTAAGATAATCCACCATATTACTATGTGACATGGGACATTTTTATTAAAAAAAACCTCTCTCTTTTATTTCCTTTTAAAACCGGATTTTGTACCATTAAAACAATCTTTGAGAGACTTTTCTTTCAAAATTCAAATGCATCTATTATGAGAGTTAAAATCACAATGTATATCGATAGCTCAGATTAGCATATTTGATAGCAAATCATAATACAGTAGTAGTTAAATCAAAACATGCCAGAGTATGAAACAAATGCATAATCACATATACATTATAGAAATACTATCATGTACACATAAAATACATTTAAGTGTTTAACCCCAATTATAGGAACATGGGTAAGCGTTCCCCAGTTAACATTAAGTCATGTTGTAAGTGTTTAACCCCCAATCACAGGATCATATGTCGAGTGTTTAAACCCCCTCCCCTCACAGTCTAGGTCATAGTGTAAGTGTTTCACCCCCAACTCACTGAATCTTATGTTGAGCTTTAACTCCCACTCAAACACTAGGTCATGATATAAGTGTTTTACCTGCAAAAGATCATATGTCTACCGTTTAATCCCAACTAACACACTGGGTCATAGTGTAATTCTATCCCCACTCATAGGATCATATATCGGGCATTAAACCCCCGCTCACGCACTAGGTCATACGTAAACATTTTCCATAGTTTAAATTAACACAAGTTATTTCAAATTATTTTTCATATACTTCTCTTTCTTTAAATAGAGTAAAGCTCAATATAATATACAATTCATAAATAACATGTTCAAATCAGAGGGCTTAGTGTCATGAATAAAGCATGCATATCATTTTGTAAAATATTTGAATGGAGTATTGGTCAAGATATTTGTACTTACAACTTTTGTTTGCTCCTACTTTATAATTGTTGGGTTTCGTACCATTTTTCACTGCACACACATTTCACATATTAGTTAGATTCTAACTCTTTGTTAAACCCTACAATCTTCATTGAACCCTTAAAAATCTTTAAACTACAAATCTTACCCGTAAAAACCCTATTTTTAAAAGACTGCCCAAGCTCGATTGATTAAGCTTTGACCAAGTCATACTAAAATTTTCTACTTGACATCTCAGTCAATCGAACATAAATCGAGGTTCTATAGAATTTTTTGCCCCGAGCTCGGTCGATCGAGCACAACACTCAGTCGACTGAGGGGGTTCTAATAGCTTTTTCCATTTCAAAAACACTATCAAACTCAAACTTTTTCCCATTTTTCACTCTAACTAGTATTTAAAAATCATATAATATTTATACCCTATGAAAACCACTGATTAAAAAAAATCACAAACTCCAAACTTCTGAATCTTAAACTAAACCCTAGTTTCTACAAAAGCCTCTATTTTTCAATATCTTTTATTCTAACTAAATCTGGGTAGCACAACGGCACATTTATACATCTTTTCAAATTTCCATGCAAACTCGGGCTTATACTTTTTATCATAACCTCACATAAAATCATCGTTTTATAAACTTCCATAATACTTATATCATCAAACAAACACTTATGTTGTTATTTCCACAATATTGTCGGAATTACTTAGTATAACTATGCATATATCTATATTTGACATTACAATGACAATCAAATTACTAGTTATGGATTGAGCGAGAGTTTTATACATCCAGAGATTCGTTCCGCGAGCATTTCCCTCCTCTGCACATTAGCACCTCACTTCCACACTCAAATTGCAAAGCTAGGATACCTCACAATCTTCTATATATTGTTTCCTTACATTTAAAATATAAAGAAACCAAATGGAATTCTTTCCTCAACGTTTTGAGCCTTTAAATAGGCTGCAAAGTCGATTTCACTATAGCTCAGTCCACCGAGCTTATGGCTCTGTCTATCGAGCCAATTATTTTAGCCATGAGTCAAGTGAAACGTGGCTCAATCGATCGAGACTACTTCTGGGTTGATCAAGACATTAAGAATCTCATTAAATGTGAGTTAATTTAAGTTTTAGGCGGTCAGATTGGTCAAATCAATCGTTTTTGGCAGATCTCGATCGATCCAACAACTTCTTAGTCAATCGAAACCTTCCTTTCCAAATTTTATGAGTTTACCCTGTGTCTTTTTCCTTAGTCGATCGAGTTGATCACTCTGCCTATCGAGCTGTGTAGTAAGTCCTAATTTCATGTTTTCAACTCCTATTTTTCGTTCTATTTTGTCCTATCGCTCCAATGTCCTTTTGTTCTCCCTATTATCATAACCTTGGTATGTACTTTTAGGAATTTATTTATTTTCTTAATGTTTAAATTTTCATTTTAAATTCCTAAGTGTTATAGCAAAGCCTTGACCAAAAAAATGGGGCACGAAGGACTAGTGTTCTTTTAGGAGTTAAGGTGGGCAATTCCCTCTGGCTTCGCCATTGGATATATATGTATTATATATATAGACACACACATGAAAAAATTTAAGAGGCTCCTACGTGTGTGTGTGTGTGTGTGTGTGTGTGTGTGTGTATGATCAACAATGCACCAAAATATAAATGCGAAGTGTTAAGAAGATAGATATTTTGGTGACAAAGTGAAAACTCTTTGCAACAAAGAAAAAAACCACTCCGTGGCAGCCAAACCTAGGAAATCGACTAACAAAAGAAATAGCTAGTTACAAAGCAATCGTACTCACATATCCCTTATACAGTAGTTGTACCTTGAACTCTAACACATAACTATACGTGAGCGCCTCCCAACCAAACCACTTGTCTGAAGGGTTCTTCAATGGACTCATTTAACTTAGGGCCCCTCCCTAAGCTAGACTTCAGTTGATCAAATCACACACACGAAACAACTCTAAGAGAGCTAGTAAATTTAATAATTTCTACGTAAATACCATCTCTTATCACACTGAAGTTTATATGATACTCCTTACAAAAACACTGCCTAGAGGTCTTATTATATAGGCTTCTAAAATCCTAAATCGACATTGACACGAATTTTCCTAGGCGGCTTCTGGACTTGGACAGTGGGCATCTGAATGTCAAGCAGCAACCGACTTCAAAATACACGTTTTCTTCAAAAGTCTTCAGTGAGCACGTCTGGATGGCATCACCCTAGCGTCCGAACGGTTGCATGCTGTCTTCACCGTTCGCAGCCTTCAGTTTGCTGTTCGGACACTGCATCAAACATGAGCTCTCGGGTCTAGGTGTTTGCTGGGTTATTCGGTGGGCTGTCCGGACACTCATTCGAACATGTGCTCTCTATGATTGATGTCTACTGAGGTGTTCGGACACTTCTTCGAACACTGATGGGTGTCCGGACGCTTCCTCTAGGCCATTCGAATGGTCTCAATGGGAACCGCCTGTAAGCGCGTCAGAATCTTCATTGACTTCTGGAAATTGCCTTCTTGGTGATTTGTGACATAGAACTTGTCAAATTAGGCTCTTTCCTTTTCTGAGAAAATATCTATATTAACTTTGAAAAATTCTCTGAATTACGGCATTCCTGTTTCAACAGTACCCTGATATAGTAGTGATTTTTGTCAACGGAATGTAGCCAATAAACAAACAACACACACAATTCTCAATACAAGATGAGTTTTGTTATTGAATGTGCACATTTTTGTACATAGGTGCTAGATATGTACATATATACACGAAACACCTCAGTTTGTTGTAACTACTTTCTTTTATGGAAATTTCTCATACTATTTGTTAAGGCATTTCATGCAATATGGTGATTAGGTTTCGATCCTTACCTTTGAAACTGTTAGAGAATCATTACCTAACTTCGTAGAAACCTTTGTTGGCCACTCTGATGCAATTATGTCCGCCCCATTTGGTATAACCAAAGCAGAGAGTTATGAGACTCAAACAGTGACACTTGACCAAAACCCTCTGAAATGGTGTGTTATAGACTCTCTCAAGAAAAAGGTTATAAAAAATTAAATAAAGGTAAGAGTAGAGTTTCTTTCTCCTTATCTCCCCTCCCTCTCCAGATAAAATGAGTAAAAAATAGATGTATTAAATAAGAGGTATGCTTCCTTTTATCAAGCCTGTTATATTCTTAATTATTGGGCGAGTCCTCTTAACTTCATTTAATACAAGAGGTTTTGATATAAAATGTCCATGACTCTTCAATGTAACAATTGTGCTCCAAGATCAAAAGATTGAAGAGGAAGATAAAAGAATTGGATTTTTCTGAGTTCTTGGGTATTCTAAACAGGGTCTTAGGAAAATCAAAGAAAATCCATCAGACCCTCGCCTCTACCAAGAGGAGGCATTGGCAATTAAAAAATATTGGGACTTCTATAAGGCTGAGGGAGTTTACTAAAGAAAAATCCAAGGTTCAATGGCTTAACCTAGCAAATCAGAATTCAAATTGTTTTTCTTTAAAGTGATTTGAAGTCACCAAGGGGGGAAAAATGTTGTATTTTTCTCGTTATGGATATTGTTATGTAAAAGACAAAACTAACAGTAAAGAAGACAAACAATCACAAACAAGAACACAAGAATTTACGCAGTTCCTTCAATCTGAGGTACGTCCATAGAAAAAGGCGAGCACGAATAAATTCACTATCAAAGATGAAATACAAAATAGTGAAGAGAAAAACACTTAGAACTCAAAGCCCCAATACACTCAAATCTCACTTTTATACAAAATAGTTTAGACAAAAAAGAAACTGATGTTAAGAGCTATAGGCTATGGATCCAGTTTCAAAGAAGAAAATTGTTAGCAGATATATGTTGTTTGATGAGGTCTAGATACTAGGAAAATGTGAGGATCAAGATCAATTGACAGCTAAGAAGGGAAAGAATTCCAAAAGGTGGAGTTTGACAATCAAAGTTAAGCCATGGATAAATGTGATGATGAACATTTTTCAATACGCTCACTACACCCACAAGAGCCTTATTCTTTAGCAAAATGTAGAGAAAAACACGATCAAAAAGCACCAAAGAGGTATGGATTTGTGGATATGGTTTCTTTTGCATTAGTAACTAGTAGTAGAAATCCATTGTCTGTTCAGAATGGTATACAGAAAGAGGTGGAGTCACTACAGAGAAGTAAAACATGGGAACTAGTAGAATTTTCTAAGGGAAAGAATGTTATAGGGTGCAAATGGGTCTACAGGAAGACAGAGTCAGCTAAGAAAATTTTTGTTGCTAATAAAACTGGTAGAGAAGTGCAGTGTTATATCTAAACTAGGTTCTATGCTCAATACGAATCTCAACAAGATATCTTCACCAAGCACATAAGGGCAATCACAATTCACAAGTACCACTTAAGCTCAAGCATTTCTTACAGTTAAGCATAGAACCTAGTTTAGACTAGTTGCATCCGAATGGGATTTTGGTAGAAAATTATGGTTACCGTGTTCTCTATGATTCTAACACCTTTCTTGAAGCAAATCTAACTTCATTTATGCAGGTTAGAAGGTGGAATTAGAGTCCTGCTAGGTCAAAGGACCTTATTTAAATTCAAAGTCAGTTGCCGAGTGTCAAAATTTTGAGATGTAGATAAAGCCATTTGGGTAACTTCAAAAAATTTGAGGTATAGTAGCATTACTGCTTGGGAAGACATTAAGAACAGGAAATTTAAAGTTGAGTGGTGGAGATTGGTATGGTATTGCTTAGCTATTCCTAAAACAAGCTTTCATTATTTGGCTTGTTTTTCGTAAAAGCCTTTTAACTTGAATGAAATTGTTTTTTTCTTTGGCTATGGCTTTAGTACTCGACTGTGGAAGGCTCTTATGAGGAAAGCTCTTATTCTTGATCCTTCTGTTGATTGTGCTAATATTATGACCTTTGGTCTTAGAAATTGGAGGAGTAACAGCTTAAGGCTTAATCTTTGCAAGTTGAGCTTGAGTGCAGTTGTATATCACCTTTGGTTGCTGAGGAATGCGATAAGACGTGGCAAGGCTCTTAGAATTGAAGAACATATCATGCATGTTGTGATTTGGGATCTTAGAGCATCTCCAGCAAAGCTTTTATATAACTCATAATAGCTATATTTGACTATTATAAGCCTTTTACCTCTCGAGCAGACCTTTTAAAATAAAGGGTTATTATCCAATTTGCTATAGTAAACTTTCAAATATGAATTTTCCCTCATCTTGTTTCTCTCTCTCTCTCTCTCTCTCTCTCTCTCTCTCTCTCTCTCTCTCTTGCTTTTCTCTCTCTCTCCTTCCCTCCTTCCCCCCGCCCATCTCACAACTGACCATATGCGATCTATCCAAGTTGGTGAGAGAGAGAGAGAGAGAGAGAGAGAGAAGAAAAAGAAGAAGAAAGAGAGATATCGAAGAGAGAGAAAGAAAATAAAATAATAATAAAAAGATTAAAAAATAATATTTGAAAAAAATAGAAGATAGAAGAAAAGAAACTGTTGGAGCGTGTATAGCAAAATGAGTAGCTAAAATAAAAATTTGTAATTTTTTAGTAGCTATTTTGACTCCTTTTGCTGGAAATGATCTTAAGAGTAGAATCAGTTTGAGAGGGAGGTTCAATAAGTTTGATTCTAATTTTTCTCTTTGTGAAAACTGGAGGATTGGGTTTGATATTCTGCATTAATAGCACACTCAGTTTTTTTTGTCTATTATAGTGTCTATTGATAGATTTTGGTTTAGTCTGCTGTTATTGGATGGTTCCAGATTTGGTTTGTAAGTGCTTTGGTGTTTGTTAGTTGCTGGGTTTCTAGCTGTATTGCTAGAGTGTGTATGTATTCTTTGTTGTGATCAATGAAAGAACTCATTCATCAAAAAAAAAAAAAAACTAGTATTGTTCCTTTGCATGGACGGCCCATTACTCAAGATAACAGTTAGCTTTATCAATCATGTGGTCTTTGTCCTAATGTTTTTTTATTATTATTTTTTTTTCTTGCTTGTAGTGGGTAGGGTCCTCCTTGAATAGTTTGTTCTTGCCTGAGGTATGTCCTAGAGTTTTTGTATTTCAATGAGGTTTTAATTAATTTATTCAATTCTCAATCTAAAAAATGTGTTATGAAATTTTAAAAGAATTGATGTAACATTAAAATAGTTTAGTATAAGCACTAAAATTGATTTCATTTTGGAAGCAATTGCATACTTGATACAACATCCATGGCATTCTAAGAACAACCTATATCGACAGTTTGGCATTTCTGAATTAAAGTAGTACATATCAGTTAGAAACCAATTTTTTGTTTGGAGGTGTCGTTGAGAATATGTTATAAAGAATATTTGTATTTAATTGGTATACCAAATTTAGAACATAATTATTTGATTTCATATGAATTTGTTTTATTTATTTATGATGATGCGTTGGATTTAATATTTCATGTTACGTGTGTGTGTATATATATATATAGAATAAAAAAAATATTAATAATGTATTGCAAAGAAGAATACTTTCAGCCACAAACGATAATATACCAAGTTATTAAATATAAAAAAACAAAATATTAATATATTGGAAATTTTTCTAAAAGAATAATTTTGGACATGAATTATATTAGTGGCTCATAATATATTGTCAAGAACAAACTGGTTTCGTGGCTAATAATAATATATTATCAGCAATGAAATTAAAGATAATCTAAGATACACGTACGTGCCTACTTTTGTTCAAAGAGATCCAATATAATATTTATGGTATCACAATATCCACTTCTTATATTCTCATCAATTATTTTTTTCCAATGCAATGTTAAAGAACGTAATATTTTCAAGAAATTGAAGTATGACTTGGCCTAGAGATGTAATAAAAGAAAAATCGATTATTTTTTATACCCTTTCTTTCTTTGCCTGGCTTAAATTTATGTCTTTGGTAATATATATACATATAACTAATGAATTGTGGATTTTGCAGTTCTTTTATTGAACTTTTGGGCAGACATCCATTACAATCCAATTTATCCAAAATCAGGTAAACGTCTGTATATTTGTAAGTTACATCACAGGATGTTGCCCTGGGAGCCATTACCCAGCCTAGGATCCATTATCTTGCTACACTTAAATTACTTACAGCACATAAGCCAAATACTAAAAGCCTGTTTGATATTGCGTTAAGAAGTTGAAAAAGTGTTTTTAGTATATAAAAAGTTATGCCAAACTAAAAGATTGTTTCTTTAAAAAAAAAAAAAAATACTTCTTTGACTTTTTTGTTCTAAAAAATGTCAAAACACACTTTTGGGAAAAGTTTAAAAATGAGGTTTTTTTTTTTTTTTTTTTTTTTGCTTTTTCAATAGACAATCTCTATTTCCAAACGTACAATCCCAAACAAACTCTAAATTTAATCATATACTGAACTTTTGTCTCTTGATTATTATATCTTTATATTAGTTGGATATTGCAATTAGAATTACCTTTGTTAAATTGCAATAATAATATTTTTTTTCTTCTTTCTAATGTTGTTTCACATGTAGATTTGACTGTATCCGAAAAAGGGAAAGACAAGAAAGGTGGGACTAAATGAAGCTAGAAGTATATAATAATTATAGTCATAACTATAAGAACATTATCAAAACCAACCATATCAAGCTCGACTTCCATTCAATCCAAACACGCTGAAGACAAACAACAAAGTGATGAGAGTCAGACTCAACATCAAACATCAAATAATCATCTTTCTAATCCAATAATCTATTGTAATCTTAAACCTAGTTTAACTCAATCATGTAATCTGTAAAGTTTAAAGAGTACATAATACAAATAAATTAAGTCTCAAACCATGTACAAGTGTGTGAGACATCATTCGAAAAATAATCTGTGATAGTAACAATTTTTTTCCTCAACTCTTTCATACCATATATAGTTAGTTATATTGTGAGCACTACGAGTAACACTCCAAGTTAATTATTATAGTTAATTAATTTTAGAGGCGTTACATTATCAAAGCGGAATTTTCAGGTATCATTTCTAAAACTCTAGCCTCTATTTATTAAGCTAGTTAGAGTTTTAAATACGATATTATAATGACCAAATAGATTATACTTTATTATACAGTATGTTTATAGTGTAGTTGTAATGCCTAGATGGTAATATGAGCTACAATTAGATATTACTATAATGCCCATATAAATTTATATGTGGCTACTCTACAATTGCTATAATGTTGTTCAGATGCTAGTATAGGATTGTAGAGTACGTACGTAAGTATGTTTATACCGTAAAGATGCTGCCCAAATTATTATAACTATGTAAGTTGTTATGTATTATTGGGTAGGTTTATTAAAAGAAGTTTTTAAAGTTTGTTCCAGTAAAAATGGTTCTACATGCGATTCGTTTACGCACGTAAACACGTCTTTATGTTGCCAAAATATTTTAAGATGAAAACAAAGCATAAAAATAGTATTTTTAGAATATCTTAGTTTTGGTCTTAGATTTAAAAGTTAAACACTTTTTATGATTTTAATCGGTACGTTTTGTTGTATATATATTATTATACCATGACTAATGACCCGTTAACGTGGAAAGTGGCCGAAGATCGAGGTTTCGAGACAGTTAATTTGCAAGATTATTGCTACTATCTTAGGTACCATGGCCGACCGAGCTAGTCACATAAAATTTAGGGTTTCTCAGTAGATGTCTTGGTCGACCGAGCTCTAGCAGAAAGTTTTATAGGGTTTCAATGACCTTCGGTAGATTCTCAATTGATCCCCGACTGAAAGAGATCAATCAGAACAAATTGAAATAATGTTTCTTGAGGTATTTGAGGACCCTAGGATTTGAATAAGGCGTAGGGTTTCGAAATAGATATTTGAGTCTAACAGTTAGATGTGGAATAAATACGGAGAAAGTATGGATTAAGGATTCAGTTTGAGAGT
This sequence comes from Alnus glutinosa, assembly GCF_958979055.1. Taxonomy (NCBI): domain Eukaryota; kingdom Viridiplantae; phylum Streptophyta; class Magnoliopsida; order Fagales; family Betulaceae; genus Alnus; species Alnus glutinosa. The sequence goes on along the minus strand of NC_084888.1, from coordinate 11,015,359 downwards.
TTAAGCATATATAAGTTATAAGTATAAAATTACTCACCCTGCATTATTTTACAAAAGCACAATATATATGATTTTATTGAACCTTGTAATTTTATAATGAATATGAATATATTTTGACATGTTTTACATGTGTTTTAAAGGAAAATGTGGTTTTCGTAGAAAATGTTTCATCTAAAAAATAGGTTGAATTTTGGAAGGAAAATAAGTTTTGCCAAAATTAAAGTTGTGATATTGCATGCGAAATGAATGATAATTTATGTGTAAATAATGCATGTGAAAGCCCAATGGTTACGAGGGGAAGTATAAGCCTAACACCCTGATGTTACACATGTTACGAACAAGGAAAGAAAGTTACCAAACAACCCAACAATTAAGTGAGGTTATACACTTAGTATCTCAAAGCTATAAGTGAGATAAATTGTACCAACCTAGTGGTTAGATAGGGAAATATACTTAGCAAACTTCATTGGTCAAGTGGAAGTGAAAATATGAGGTTTTATATATATACGAATCTCTCTATTCAAGTGGTCATTTTAATAGGTATGACATTTTGTTGGCAAACTCTATTTTGAAAACTCGGTGTACTGGTAGTTGTATTCATAAACTTGATTAGATGTATTTTTCAAAAGGGGCTCATATTATTAAATGAGCAATATACTTAAACCTGATAATCAGTAGACTCACACATATATCTGTAAAATTATGATAATTTTAAAAATATTGCTGAAGAGGAAAATGATGAAAACCCGTACGCGTGTTCTAATTTTGTGCTTGAGGCTGAAGGAAACCATAGTCTTTTGAAAAGGGCCGACTTATAATAGTCAATTTTATAGAAAATTTGATGCGCCGCTTGTGCACCTTTTGAGAACCATATTTAGATATGAATATTAATTATTTAATAACAATTTTAATATTTATATAAGTTGAAGTTTATTTAGAAATTATGGTATATTGCATTTCAGATGAGTTTGAAATGTAAAAAGGATAATATTTTCGCTGCGAGAGTTCTGACACTACAAAAAAATCAAGATTTCTTCAAACCATTCAAAAATGACAAAAAACCATCTAGAACAAAGTCCAGACGGCTTATTCTGGACGATTTAAAACCGTCCAAAAATATGGGTCGGGAATTCGGGTTATGGACGGTTTGGGCCAAACCAGCTAGACGATTTGGCCTGGACCGTCCAAAATTAATAACTTTTTTTTTTTATCCATGCAATTTCTGTCACAATTTTTTTCTTTTCCTTTTCTTTTATATATATATATATGTATATATATATCATTAATTATAAAATTATACGTGTATATATATATCATTAATTATAAAATGATACGGGAATTTTCGTCCCGAAGGTCCACGAGATCGCACTTCCTCATCCTTGACACCGCCAATAGACACCATTGCCAACCATCAACAGGCCACCCAGCCCCATCACAGCCACACCGGGCCCACCCACGGCAATCCCGCTGCCCCTCTCCTTGCCCCACCCAAACCGGAAACCGAGACCCACCACCCACAAACCCACGACTCCAAAGGCAGCAGATTTTCCCAAAAGCTCTAGTTTTTCTCAATCCTCGCTACCAAACATGGCTACTTGCATCTCCAACACGTACGAAGCAGCTCGCAACCAACAAGTTGAACACAACAAAAAGAAATTTGAGATCTTTCTTACCAGTGTTTCATGTCGTCACTTTCTTGCCCTTGTTTTTTAATTTTCTTTTGATGCCTTTGGAGTCGTGGGGAATCACATACAAAGAGCAATCGAGTCAGAGGCTTCGACCCGATCATCGGCGCGAAGGGAGCCCACGACGACGAAGCCGATGAAGAAGAAGCCTTTCCACCGTTGACTTCTGGGCGATGTTATCTATGTCTAGGATTGTTTTGAGGAGAGTGACATGGATAGCAATTTGTGGCCAGATCTAGAAATTTTTTCCAGACAGTTTGATTAAAACCGTCCAAACATAAAAAATAATAATAATAATAAAAAAAAAAATTAGACGGTTTCATTGAAACCATTTGTAAACTTCCAGACAGCTTGACCAAACCGTCGTAATTTATTTTTTATAGACGGTTTTAAAAACCATCTAGAAAAAAATTGCCAATAATCAAGGTTTTTTTTTTTTTTTGAGTGATGTTGTTATATGTAGTAGTATCACGCTAAAAATTTAAATATTTTTTACTTACAATTGTTTATAAGTCAGCGCGTTGGAGTTTTTGTTGGAAGAATGATGCAATGTTTTTTTATTCCCAAATGAAACAAATAGTTATTCTTCTCGTTTATAATAGGAATCGCTATTTCTCAATATGAAGAATATGTATTCTTGTGGAATATCTATTTTAAAAAATGAAAAAATCAATTAATTAGATATTCCTGAGAATAATTATTCTATTCAAAAAGTCTAAACATGGACCCCCAACAAAATCTAAATTTTGTACAAACAACTAACGGCGAAATTACGATCCTTTGAGAACTATATGGACAATTTTAACAATCGCCGCAAGAACACTATTCCCTAACGAAATAGTTTATTACGTTAACAACCTTAAATGTCGCCGCTGCAATTAGTTAGCTAAAGTTGATCGAGCCAAACAACGACGGCTGCTTTGTAAAAGCCTTCGCATCACACTCGAAGCTCACACACACAACTGCCGCATACATAGATGGCGACGCCACAGGCGGGGCCTGGGCCGCCAGGGTTGGAGGGGGGCCCAGTGGCTCCGCCAGCGCCTCCGGGCACGGACATGACGGGGATGTGCTTCAGGGACCAGCTATGGCTCAACACCTACCCTCTTGACCGCAACCTCGTCTTCGATTACTTCGCCCTCTCACCGTTCTACGACTGGACCTGCAACAACGAGCAGCTTCGCATGCGCTCCATTCACCCCCTCGATCTCTCCCACCTCTCGTAAGCCCCGCGGGTTGAATCTTTTCTTCTTTTTCTTACGGTTTGTGCTTCTGTAACTATAGTTTTGTTGATGACAATGATTTTGTTGGGTTTTCCCAAACTTGGTAATGGACTTTGAAAATGATTGTTAACATGCTAATTGCCAGTAAGCTCGATCTAATAAAGAATGTTTTGCTCCATCTCAATCTACTTTTTTACACGGGTAATCAAAACTTCGGTTGTTTCTTTTAACTGTTATTAAACCTGAACTGGTCTGGGCGGCCAGACCGTGAACTGAGTGACCTAGCCTCTACACTGTTCCCGGTCTTCAATTAGATCTGTTAAGCGTATGAACTGGTCAAATCTGATGAGTTTTTCATATACTTCCCTAAACGAACTTTCTCTATTGCTATTTGCATTGAGTTTCTTGATATGAGCCTGATATTTCTTTTCATGAAGCTAAACCCAATGTTTGATCATCAAATCTTGTAGTTACATTATAGAAGCAGTGTTATGTCAAATGTCCAAATAAACATATCATGCATAAACAGAGCTCAACAATTAAATATTATGTCAAGTATGTCATTATATATTTAAATGATTTTATTGGAAATAAGTGATATAAGTTGTTTTGTGTGTGTGCGCGCGTTTTTTTTTTGTTTTTTTTGGTGTTTTTTACTTATCAAAACATCAGTTGTTTTGTGTTTTATTAATTTTTTCTTATTTTTATAAATAGCATTATTTTAATTAAATTTTAAATGGCAATGGGATTCGAACTGTGACCCTCTGGTTGAATCAGTGATCTGGTGACCCAAGAACTACACAAGGTCAAAGCCCTGTCCAGGTTTAATAACTATGGTTTCAGAGTTACTTTTGGATGCAAGATGATAGCAATTTTCACTTCTAGTTACCTAGTTTTAAGGCACTGTTAAAGATTGTGATTCATGTGGCCGACCCTGGAGGTTTAAATTATGCCATTGTTAAAGATTGTGCTTGTTTTTGTTGAATAGGAAAATGACAGGCACAGAATACATGCTACATGAAGTTATGGAGCCCCATCTTTTTGTTATCCGCAAGCAAAAGAGGGATGGTCCTGAGAAAGTTACACCAATGCTGACTTATTATATTCTGGATGGTTCAATTTACCAAACACCACAGCTTTGCAATGTTTTTGCTGCTCGAATTGTAAGTTCTTATGTTTCCCCTTTCCTCATTATAATATTCTTGAAAAGTGCACACAATATGAACATTTCAGCACTTAATGGAATGAAATTTGCATTACTAAAGCCTAATGTATTCATGAAAACCTGTTTTTCCTAAAGCCAAATGTATTCATGGAAACCTGTGTTTCCTAAAACCAAATGTATTCATGCTTATGCTAAATTATTGCGATATGGAAGCTGTAGTTAGCTATTATTCTTTTAAGAGTAGAAGTTGGCATTGTAAATATCAGTGCAGATTCCAGAGAGTGATATGGCAAAATTAGATGTCTACATTCTACTTATAAAATAGAAAGTCTACTTTGAAATGATATTTCATTGTTATCGTTAATATTTGAATTTTGGAGGGTCAACTCTTAGTTCATCTTGTTTATGTACTTCTGTTGCAGGGACGGGCTCTCTATTTTATATCAAAGGCTTTTACAACTGCTGCCTCAAAGCTGGAGAAGATTGGATATGGTATTTGCTTGCTTCTGATTTTGCTCCTTTTCATTATGCTCCATTTGCCCCAAAATGGTGCCTTTCCTCTTTTATTGGTGCCAAAGTGATTCTCCATTTATTTTCATCGTGCTATATTTATACATGTAAATATAAATAAATAAATAAATGTAAATGTATATATTTATACATGTTTCAAAAGGCGGGATGGGTATTAGAAATTTGGTGTTGTTCAACCAGGCTCTGTTAGGCAATTGGTTGTAGCGTTATGGGATTGAGAGGGAACCTTGGTGGAGAATTGCAGTGGATTCCAAGTTTGGCAGTTTATAGAGAGGATGGTGCTCCTTAGAGCCTGTAGGTGCCTTTGGGGTGGGGTTGTGGAAGAACATTAGGAAAGGGTGGGAGATTTTCATAGGCCTTTTTAGATTTGAGGTGGGGGATGGGGCTAGGACCAAATTTTGACATGATATGTGGTATGGGTATATAGTTCTTAAAGAAGCTTTTCCTGTTTTATTTGGAATTGCTCGAGCGAAGGATACTTCTATTGCGGATAATTTGGAGCTCTTGGGTGGTTCTAATCAGTGGAGCGTGAGCTTTTCTAGAGAAGCTCATGACCGGAAAATAGATGTCTTTGCTTCTTTTTTCCAGGTTGAACTTAGTCATTGTTCAAAGTTGGACAGGGGCGTGGAACCTAAGAGCGTAGCACCAGCCCAGCCTAGTTCACAAGCCCTTTCTAGCTCGGACCGGCCGTGGCTGAGGATGAACGTGGGCTAGTCTTCAAGCTCGAACCGGTTGCCGGTGAGGAGGGACGTGGGTCAGTCCAGCGATTTAGAGGCGACATCGTCTTCCGTTGTTCCTCCGGTTGTGCTGCGATCGTCGTTGCTCTCAGGTAATTCACTTTTAGTGGGTGGATCGGTGGGTCCTACGGATTCTTCGGATCTGATGGATTTGATGTCTGTTGTGGCTATCGGCTAGTCGATGGTAGTCATGTTGCTGGCGAGGGTCCTACCGGTGTAGAACCAGGCGGTGAGCAAGAGCAGGGTCGACGGTCTTGTAGATCTTTTTCAAGTGCCGACAGAAATGCTGCGTGCGGTGGCTGAAGGTAGGGATCGGATGTCTAGGCCTTTTGGTCCATGTTCAGGAAGTGTCGGTGGAGGATCATTTGCTTGGCAAAGGAACTTTTTAGGGGAGCTAGTAGTCTCTGGGTTGAATGGGTGGGGGATGCCGTTGAATCCCCTTCACGATTATCTATTTCTGTAGGCAAAGGATGGTGTGGGGAACTCCAACAGCCAGCCAACTGGGTGCTCAGATTTGGTTGTGTTTCAAGAGAGTGATCAGACTATTGCAGTGGCAGAAAGTGGGAAGGTTCTCTGGGAAGTGGATGTGATGAAAAGAGAAGCTAGGTTGGGAACGGTGTCTCCTCTTAATACCTATTCTAATTCAGAGGGGGATCTCTCAGGTTACTCTGATTGGGTCATTCAGCGTGCGAATGCGATTTATCCCATTTTAGGGATATCGTTTGAGGGTCATAAGCTACAATTGTTGGCTTTCTTGTCTTTATTGAAGAGGAACGTCGTATTGAAGAGGAGGGAGCTCTGTCATGTGGGGGTAAGAAGGGAAAAATGGAGGTAAAGAATTTGGAGTGCTCCATTAACTACGAAGCTAGAGGCTCATGCTCAAGCCGTGGGAAAAGGAAGACGAGGGGTCATCCAATTGTGTTATGAAGCCAAGAATTCTGTCTTGGAATGTGAGGGGGCTGAATAAGAGGAACAAATGCCTTAGGATTAGTAACTTGCTCAGAGATAGGAAGGCAGATATTATTTGCTTCCAAGAAACAAAGGTTCATGATATTTCGAGTAGCTTTGTGCGCAATCTTTGGGGCTGCAATCATGTGTATTGGTGCTGGCTAGACTCCAGTGGGGCCTCAGGGGGCATATTGATCATGTAGGATAAAAGGGTGGTGGAGAAAGTTAATGTTTGTTTGGGGGTTTTCACTCTCGCAGTTTCCTTTAGGAATGTAGTGGATCGATTCGTCTGGGCTTTTGCAGGTGTTTACGGTCCGAATTCTGATATTGATAGGAGTATGCTCTGGGATGAGTTGGCTGGGATCCTTAGTTGGTGGAGCTTGCCGTGGTGTATAGTAGGCGATTTCAATGTGCTTGTTTCCCTAGTGAAAGGTCTGGTGAGGGTTGTAGGTTTGCTATGAGAGTTTTCTTTGATTTTATCTCTGAGCAGGGTCTCATGGACTTTCCTCTCGTTGGTGGTGCTTTTACCTGGTCATGCACTTTTGATCCCCCTGTTTGGTCTAGGATTGATCGTTTTCTAGTCTCCCCAGATTGGGAAGCTCGGTTTCCTATGTCGTCTCAAAAGAGGCTTCACCATCTTTATTCAGACCATTTTATTCTTCTTGATTGTTGTGACATCTCTAGGGGGAGCAGGCCTTTCAAATTTGAGAACATGTGGCTTAAAGCGGAAGGCTTTGTGGGGAAGGTGAAACAATGGTGGGATTCTTACTCGTTTCAAGGTACTCCTAGTTTTGCCTTAGCTTGTAAACTAAAGGCCCTGAAAAAGGATTTGAAGATTTGGAATGAAGAGGTTTTTGGTAAGGTAGAGAGGAACAAGAGGAAGTTGTTTGAAGAACTTCAGGCTTTTGATTCTATTGAAGGAAGTAGGGCTTTAGTTGAGGAGGAAGCTTCAGAAGAAAACAGAGATAGTCAGAGAGATAGAGAGGTGCTCTCTTTTGAAGGAGGTGAGTTGGCGGCAAAAATCAAGGGTCTTGTGGTTAAAAGAAGGGGACAAGTGTACTAAATTCTTCCACTCCATAGCAAATTCAAACAGAAGGTACAACTCTATTGACTCTTTATTGATTGGGGATACTCTTTCGTCTAATAAGATAGAAATTGGCGAACACGTGGTTGAGTTCTATCAAAAGCTCCTTCATGAGCCGAGTAGGTGGAGGCCTACGGTGGATGGTATTTCCTTTGATTCTATTTCAGATTCTGATGCTAGCTGCCTGGAGAGAGCGTTCGAAGAGGAGGAGGTCAAGAAGGTAGTGTCAGCTATGAATGGTGATGAGGCATCGGGTCCTGATGGCTTTTCTATGGCTTTCTTCCAAGCGTGCTGGGATGTCGTGAGAGTGGACCTTATGAAGGCTTTTTATGAATTTCATTCCAGAGGTTTGTTTGAGAAGAGCCTGAATGCTTCGTTTATTTCTCTTATTCCGAAGGTTCTAGGGGCTAACTCCATCAAAGATTTTCAGCCTATTAGTCTAGTGGGAGGCATCTACAAGATTATTGCTAAAGTTCTAGCAAACAAATTGAAGTCAGTCTTGGAGAAGGTCATATCCAAATCTCAGAGCGCCTTCATCAAAGGGAGGCAGATTCTTGATCCGATACTTATTGCTAATGAATGCATTAATAGCAGGCTTAGATCGGGGGTGCCAGGCGTCATTTGTAAAATGGACTTGGAGAAAGCATACGATCATGTTAACTGGGATTTTCTTTTGTATATGTTGAGGAGGTGTGGCTTTGGGGAAAAGTGGTGTACGTGGATAGCTCATTGTATGTCATCTATGCGGTTTTCGGTGTTAATCAATGGCTCCCCTTATGGTTTTTTCAGTAGCTCCCGAGGTCTGAGACAAGGGGATCCTTTGTCACCCTTTTTGTTTGAATTTGTGATGGAAGCCTTGAGCCTCATGATCTCAGCTGTAGTTAGTGGGGGTTTGTTGGAAGGTTTTAAAGTAGGTGACTCAGATTTTTTGCATCTTCTGTTTGCAGATGATACTCTAATTTTTTGTAATGCTCATTCTTCTCAGTTGCGTAATTTGCGGAGTCTCTTCCTCCTATTTGGTGAGGTGGTCAAAGGTCTATTCCCCAATTTCAGTAGGGGGGTTGGGTATTCGGAATTTGTTGATGTTCAACCATGCTTTGTTAGGTAAATGGTTGTGGTGGTATGGAATAGAGAGAGAAGCTTGGTGGAGAGTTGCAGTGGATTCCAAGTATGGTAGTTTGTGGGGTGAGTAGTGCTCCCGCGAGCCTGTAGGTGTCTATGGGGTGGGGCTATGGAAGAATATCAGGAAAAGGTGGAGGAATTTTCTCTGGTTTTTCTAGATTGGAGGTGGGGGATGGGGTTAGGACAAAATTTTGGCATGATCTATGATGCGGGGATATGGTGTTGAAGGAAGCCTTTCCTGTTCTTTTTGGTATTGCTCAGATGAAGGATGCTTCCATCTCAGATGATATGGAGGTTTTGGGCGGCTCTATTCAATAGAACGTGGGCTTTGTTAGAGAGGCGCATGATTGGGAAGTGGGTGTCTTTGCCTCCTTCTTTCATGTGTTACATTTAGCCATGGTGAGTGGAGATCGTGCAGATAGGCTTTGGTGGGTCCCTTCCAAGAAATGTGTGTTCAAGGTTAAGTCATATTTCAGATCTTTGGCTAGCTGTGAGGGTAGTCGTTTCCCTTGGAAGAGTGTGTGGCGGACTCAGGCTCCTTCGAGAGCGACTTTCTTTGCGTGGTCGGCAACCCTAGGGAAGATTCTTACAATGGATAATCTCAGGAAGCGAAAGATCATCATTGTGGATAGATGCTACTTGTGTAAAAGAGACGGGGAATCTATGGACTACCTTCTTCTTCACTGTGATGTGGCTTCTACTTTGTGGAATCATGTCTGTTCTCGGTTTGGTATGTCTTGGGTTATGCCTAGAAGAGTTGTCGATTTATTTGCATGTTGGCGGAAGGCGAGTAGGTCAAGGAGTGCTACAGTTTGGAAGATGGTGCCTATTTGCATTCTTTGGTGTGTTTGGAAGGAGAGAAATCTTAGGTGTTTCGAAGACTTAGAGAATTCCATGGAGGATTTTTAGCCACGTTTTTTCATATGTTGTATCTTTGGACGAAGGCCTTTTTGTCACCCATGTCTATTAGTTATTCTAATTTTCTTGTTTGTTTTTCTATGCCTTCTTAGGCGTTTTCTTGTGTATATTTTTAGTGTACTTATAGGGGCGCCTTATGCTTTTTATAAAATTTCATTTACTTCTCAAAAAAAAAAAAAAAAAAAAAAAAAAGGTAGTGAAAATAGCCTGTGGTGGGTATCCTCCAAAAAAGACTTATTCAAGGTCGGGTCTTTCTTTAGCCCTTTGGCTTGCTCTGTGGGGAGTCACTTTCCTTGGAAGAGTGTGTGGCAAACTCAGGCTCCTACGCAAACGGCTTTTTTTGCGTGCTTGGCGGCTCTAGGTAAGATCCTTACAATGAATAATCTCAGGAAGAGGCATGTTATTTTGGTGGATAGATGTTGCATGTGCAAGCGTAATGGAGAATCGGTGAATCATCTTCTTCTTCATTGCGATGTGGCTTATGCTCTATGGAGTGCTCTCTTTACACGTTTTGGTTTGTCTTGGGTTATACCTAGGAGAGTTAGTGACTTGTTTGCTTGTTGGTAAGCGTCTGGGAGGCCGAAGAGTGCTGCGATTTGGAAGATGGTGCCGACATGTCTTCTTTGATGTGTTTGAAAGGAAATGAATAATAGGTGTTTCAAGGACTTGAAGAGGTCTTTGGATGATATTTTAGCTTCTTTTCTTCATACTTTATATCTTTGGACGATGGCCTTTGTGTACCCTTTGTCGCTTAGTTTTAGCGATTTTCTTGTTCGTTTTTTGCTATCTAGTTAGGTGCTTTTCTTGTATACTTCCAATTTTTGTGGGAGCGCCTTATACTTTTAATGATATCTCGATTACTTAAAAAAAAAAAAAAAAGAGCATTCAAAAAAATGGTTGTGTTAGCCATATGGAAGGGTGTAGCTCTAGAGCTTTAGTAGATAGGTGTATCGGTACACCTTTGGGTTTATTATATTATTAATTAAGAGCATGGTTTATTTGAATTTAATTGCTTTTAACTCTTAGAATTGTGATTTTGAATATTCCATCTGGGATGTGATCAATTTAAATCTAAACTATGAGTAATCTCATTATTGTGATAATTTAGGTGGAAATTGCTTGTTTTGTTTGCTAGACATGGTTGCTTGATCTAATGCCCATATTTTTTTCTCAATTTAGTTTCTGTATGCGTGTCAGTGTGTCACCACATAAGTTTGGATTACATTAGTTTTAGGTGTATTATCACCTATGTAACAAGGAATGCTACCAAGTTCTATCTCAAATGGCACCTCCTTCCGCCGTAAGAATAAGGGCACCTCCTTTCAAGATTCGTAATTGAGATTTCTTTTAAAGAGCATGAGAATCTTGGTTTTGTTCTCCTCTATGGATGGTAATGAACGAAACTCAACAAGGCCTTACAACTTATGGCCATTGTGTTGTTTAGGGATAGCTCGGTTGGTCTCACCCCCATGTGGTGGCACACATTTAATTGTTATATTTGTCACTGTAATTGTTGGTATTTGACTGCACATGATGAAAAACATGTCCAACACGCTCTTATCTTTTTCCTAATTGGTGCAAACATCTGACAATTTTGTTGATTCATTTCTTGTTGACCTTTTTATTGTCTTATCTATCACACAGTCATGCCGTAAAAGTTCTCATTTTTATCACATTGCTCTGAGAGTAAACAGCTTTGGTTAGATTTTGCGATCTTGCTTAAGCATGTGTGGCTGGCTTGGTGGTATTATGATATTGATGATAACAGTTAGGTCTTGGTCATTCTGAACCTGAGACAGTTTGTCACCATCTGTGTGTCTGTGGTGCACACACATGTATATGAGCATTTATGCATTTGCCATTTTGATTGTGACCTTTTCTCCTTTTTTATATGTCATTGTAACGTGTTATATGTTTTGTTGTCATTTCTGATGCAGCTGATGCTGAAAATGAGAGTGCAGCCTCGGAATCAAAGGTTACTAAAGAGACAATTAATTTCAAGGAAGTTAAGCGAGTAGATCATATTCTTGCATCCTTGCAACGCAAGGTAACTTCTCTATATCTCTAGAAATTTTCTCTTACTCCATTGAAGATTTTTTTTTTTTTTACCATCTTTATGGGCCATTGCATTAGAAGAGAATTCATTAGATAGCTTGGGTACTTGTGGCAATATGTTGAATCTATGCTTGAACTCAATTCAATTGAATAGCCTTTGCATTAGTATATATGCTAGTTCATATGCACACCTTAGTTTCTCCTCCAATTTGAGTTACTGGCAAATGTAACCCCTCAAGGCATTTATGTATTTCTTATATCTTATTCTGGTAAGATCATTGTTCTTTTTATGTTTTTTACACTGGCTAATTTGTTGTCTATGGAAGCTCAAAGTAGATGCAAGACCATGATTATCAGTTTCTTATTCTTGCATAGATGAATTACTGTCCTAGCCAAAGAAAAATGTTTTTACTGTCAATATAATTGGTTGAGTTGGTTCTCAGTTTGGTTGCAGGCCACAGATTTTTTATAGTTTGTAAATTTGAATTCTCGTCAAACACTTAATACTAAGTTTTTTCTTCCTTCTACTCTCTGTTTGGCAGTTACCACCAGCTCCCCCTCCGCCACCATTTCCGGAAGGCTATGTTCCCCCTCCCACTGCAGATGCAGAGAAAGGACCCGAAGGCCAGCAAGCAGGAGGAGAACCACAACCTCCTGTAGTTGATCCCGTTATTGATCAAGGTCCGGCTAAAAGAATGAAAGTTTGAAGAACATTTGGTTGCCCGATTTATTAGCATCCAATAGTATATTGAAGTGGAGGCTGCCCACAAGACAAAATTTTCGGGCAGCTAAGTCCTGACTTGAATGTCAAACTAACTACATTTTGTTTGTTTCTATGTCTCTTAGAAATTAATATTTGAAGCTCAGTCCATGGTCCTTTGTAAAATGTGTAAATCATTCTAGCCAGGTATCTTGTTTCACAGCACTAAGATGAACAAAATTAACATATTAATTTTCCTTTGAGAAATGCTACATGTACTTTAAAGTGTTTACTGTCTGATGTAACAGTATTGATATATTCATACAGAATAACCCGTCCAAAATTTTATGGTAATTTTCAAAGCAATATCAATGATATTCCACTTGAGAGCAAGTAGTTGGAAATATATATCGCATTTTCCTTTTCCCTTGTGGTGGTATTTCTCTGGTTGATGACCTTGTGCACTGCATTAAAACGGCTAATCAATTTTGTAAAAGCTATGTTCTCTCTCCTCTCTGTGATATTTGTTCTCTGTAAGTCGACATAAAAGCTTCACCCCCCCTCCCCCCCTCCCCCCTCTCTCTCTCTCTCTCTTTCTCTCTCTCTCTCCCTCCCTGTTACACCCCTCTTCCTCCCACTTTCTCCTCTTTCTGTCCAAACAACCAACCAACCTAAAACATTGAGAGTTTTCTCTCGAACCAACCAACCAGCAAGCTTTCTGCTTTGACTAGAAGTTTCTCTAGCTTCGGAGATTCTATCCACCAGGTACATCACCAGTGACGGCTCCTCTCTTGTCGGATCGGTTTTCCGCTCCTCTTCCCGTTTTAAGTCATGGCTCTTCCGGTATCTTGAAGTTTTTAGATTTGAGTTTTTCCAACTCAGACCTACTAACTTCAGGAGGCCTTTCTATCTAAACCTCCACTCCATCAGGTTCCATGGTCCTCCAACTTCAATCCACCGGCAGCAGCTTCATCATCGGACCTTCCTTCGCCGGAGCGTGCTCCTCACGCGCCAACGTTGGGTCACGTTGATGCTGCTTTTGCCGCTCTCCACCGACCTCCTCCGCTTTTGCTGGTCTCCAACGGTAGTTTGGCCTCCATCTATGATGTATTTTGGGTTTATTTTTTGCTTCTGTCTTTTATTTTTGTGTTTATTTTTTGGCTTTTTTGTTACAACTTCTCTTTGTTTTCTCTTGTTTTGGTACTTGGGTCCTTAGAACTCTACATCACATATCACCTTCATTGGTGATCTCGATTTTGTGGCATCCGTGTCTCAAAGTAATGAGCCCGCATCTCGAAAAACATTGCCCCGCATACTTTCGTTCTTAATTTTAATTTTGAATTGCTCAACCCTTGTTGTATATTTTGTTTCTTGTTATAATTTTATTCATGTATCTATAAAAAAGAATTAGAAGCAACGGCATAGACAACATGCGAACGGTTAGTTCGGTGCGACTCAGCATGGTCCTCTGTGTGTGGGTAGCTGACCATTTTTGCAGCGCTCGAGCAGGATTACCTACCTGATTTAGCATGTCCATTCTCAACCACAAAAGTTTTATCTTACTAAACTCATTACCTTGGACAATGGACACGACTCAATTGGGCCTTTTTCTTCCTTTTTATATATATATATATATATATATATATATATATATATATATATATATATATATATATATATATATTAATCTTAAAATATTGGGTTAATTAACTATATTACCCGTTCTAGTTTACCATTCTTTTTGTATTGCCTTCCAATGTTTCAAATTTTACATTGTTCCCTTCAATTTTCCCTTTAATGTTCCCTTCTGCAACAAAAAATAATAAAAAATACTCTTTTTTAGATAAAAATAATGGTAAATGTATTATAAATCTCTAAGTCAACGCGATTTGAAATCACTCTTCCACTTTTTAAAAATCAATTTTTGATACATGAGTTTTTTGCAAATTTGAAATAAGTCATTCCGTGAGTTTTCCTTCAAGTTTACTGTAAACTGTTAGTACCACATAAGCTTTTTTGCCGAATCACCTTAAAATAATATATATATATTTTTTTTCATTTTATTAAAAAATATAACTAAAAAAAAAATCTAAAAAATAAGGCACGCACACTGCTGGCCACCCCCCAGAAATGGGGGTTCCCCCTTTGGGTGGCCTGCGAGCATCAACTGGCCGAGGCAAAGGGCGCCAAGATCATCAATGGGTTGTTTCTCAAGATGGACATGCCCGGAGACGGGTTGTCTCCGTACATGCTGCATTTCATTGGGTACAACGGAAAAACAGAGTTTTCTCCATGGCTTACGTTTGATGCAAGGTTTATTGGCTATTCACAAAGGTCTGCATCGCAGCTTCATTGTCAGGTGTGGAAGTCTCCAATTGTCCAAAGAAGATTCTAGCTGTCCAAAGGAGGACCACCTGGCAGTAGTCTTGCATTTCAGGCGTCAGTTCAGGAGCATTAGAGCATTCCTAGTAGCATCACCAAATTTTACTCACCAAAATAACTAAAAATCACTTTTTTCTATTCTGGTGAGCCACTTTATTAAAATTCTCCCAGCCTCACCATTTTAACTAGTCAATATTCACTATTCTATTTAAATAATAATTTTTTCATATTTATTTATTTTTTCTCTATATAATCTTTTTACAAAAAATCATTCATATTCATGAAATAAGGACATTATCGTGTGAGAGATGGGAGATGAAAGAAGAAAATGAGAAAAAAAAAAAAAAGGAAAAAAGTGTGCTAATCATGTGAGAGAGAAAGGTGAAACAAAATTTGGTGAGTGGATTGTTGAGTGAAAATGCTTCATCTAATTTGGTTAGTAATTTCAGTTATCAAATTTTTTTGGTTAAAATGGTGATGCTGCTGGGAGTGATTTTTCAGGATTTTCATCAAATTGGCTCACCAAAATAGCTAAAAAACTATTTTGGTGAGACTACTAGGAATGCTCTTACCTGCGTCAGTTCAAAGTAGATGCAAATTATGAAGTGGTGGAGCTATCCCACGTTATGTTTCCACTTTCTTTTAAGTATTCTGTTTCTTTTACTTTCTAGAAGGCATGATGGGTCATGGCATATCATGGATCAGGGGCATATATGTAATGGGCTTTCATCATGTAAATGTTATTTCCTATTTCTTAGCTTAGTGGTCCATGATGGACTTAGTGGTAGTTACTTGCAGTTACTTAGCTTGTATTTAAGTCTTACGTTGTTGGAATGAAAGGCTATCTATGAATTCAGTATAAGATAAACACTGAGAGTGTATGGGAGGAACCTGGATCCTTGAACTTCCAGAAACTTAAGTAAGAATTATCTACTTATTATCCAAGCTCATAACAAGTGGTATCAAAGTCAAGTTCCTAAAATATGGCGGAAGGTACCAGATTTACTCAGCTTTCTGAGCAAGTAACATTGTTGAAGGGAGACACAACAGGATTGAAAGACAGATCAGGCGTGGCAGGAAAGAGACAGCTGCAATTCGAGAAATCCAACACCAACAGCAGCAAGAGACAACAGAGATACAAGAAAGCCAGCACCGCACTCAGCAACTGATCGAGGCATTGACGTAGCAGATAGGCCAATTGCTAGAGGAAGGTGAGCACAACATCAGGACAAAAAAAATTAAAATAAAAAACCAAGACAATTATTTTTTGTTTTTAAATTTTTTTTAATTCTTTTTCTAAAAACTGAAAGAAAAAATATATATATATATATATTATTTAAAAAAAAAACAAATAACAAAATAACAAAATATATATATTTTAATTGATTTTTTTTTTTTAAAAAAAAAAAGGTTTAATTTTTACGTTTTTAGTTTTTTTTTTCAAATTTACAAGGGTATTTTTGTCTTTATGAAAAAAATTTAAAACCATTTTTGTCTTTTTGTTGGCCTTGAAGGGGACATCAACATTGTTTTAATAGTTTATGGGGATGGATATTAACACAATTAGTAGTTTGGGGAGAAACATTGACAATGAAGTGGTAGTTTTAAATGGGTATATGTACTTTTGCCATAACATAAATATAGTAACAGGAACTCAAAAAACAGCAGCATCAGCGGAGGGAGTGGTGGGGGGATGATGCTTGGAGAACACTAACGGGCACAATTAGAACCACACTCCAGCACGTGGGGGCCACGACGAGGCGCAAGAGAGACGCAAGGAGCCATGAAGCACAACGGAGGTTGAGAGTAGAGGTCGAAGGAGGTGGTGCGACATAATAAAGGGGGGGGGGGGGGGGGGGGGGGAGTGGCTGATGCTGCTATTTTTTGAGAAAGAGGAGGCAAAAAATAGAAAAGGCGCAATGAAGGAGTACATAGATAACAAGCCTAGAAATCGAGAAAGAACCATCATATCACAAAATACCCAGTTCTCTCTCATACTAACTTTTTTCTTCATCTCTTTCAGTCGGCTCAAGGAGGAGGGAAGAACCTCATCTCCTCTTCCTCTTTCCTTCATGTATTTTTTATTTTTGTTTATGTTGCAATTTGGGTAGAGGTTTCTCTAGCCCTCCTCACCTATTATGAGGATTTATCTTAATTTCGTGCTGTGCGACTTATCCTGACCGAAACTGCTACCTTGGTGTCTTGGCTTCTTCACCAAGCCGGTGGCTTTCTACTCCACGCTGGTAGTCTTCTCCCCCGCGTCGGTGGTCGGTTTTATCCAAGTTCTTAAGTCTGGTTTTTTAAAAACTAGGTCTACGTTCCTTTGATGGTCCATGTCTCACATGCGCCTCTCCATCGCACTCACTGGCATTCCAGCTCCCTGACGCCACCGGCCGTGTCTTCTTCCGCCTTCCACTCGTCGGAGCGTGGCTCCCACAAGCCGATGCCGAGACTCTTGCAGTCCACTCCGCCAAACGCAAAAAGGGGCACATGGAAAGGACAACAAATGGGGGAAGGAAGGAGGCAGGAAAATGATCAATCTGTAACAGTCTAGTTGATCTGTTATTGAAAACTAGGAGAGAATTGAGAATAGAAAATGAGAATTGAGGATCAAAAGAGAGAAAATAATGGAAGAACAATGCTTTACTGAGAAATGGCAATTCAAGGAGCCAATAAACTCTAAATTCCAACTTAGCCTTAGAGCTTCACCTCAAAGCTCTTTTAAATGAATATATGATTCAGGAAGAATCCATCTGGAAGCATAAATCTAGAGAACTTTGGCTGACCTGTAAGGATCTAAACACTAAGTTTTTTCACACTAGCACCCTCATTCGGTGAAGGAGAAATGCTATTGATCTTCTAAATTCCTCTACTGGTGGATGGATTACTGATTGGAGATCTATTGGTGACTGTTTTATTTCTAATTTCAAGAATTTGTTTGCCTTTACAAATCCTGCCTCTAGTAATGAGTTATTAGACCTTTTTCATTGCTCTGTCTCTGCCGAAGACAATCTTATGTTATGTGTTATTACAACTGAAGCAGAAATCCATACAGCACTAGCCAGCCTAGGTGCCTCAAAAGCCCTTGGACCTGATGAGTTTACAGTTCTGTTCTACATGAAATATTGGGATAGTATTAAATTGACTGTTCTCCAAGCTATTTGGAATTTTTTTCAGGAATAACCACCTGCTCAAGGAACAAAACCACACTTTCATAGCTCTAATCCCAAAGAAGTTGGGTGTCTCCTCTGTGCATCACTACTGCCCCATCAACCTCTGCAATATTATTTACAAGATCATCTCCAAACTGCTTGCTAATAGGCTAAAGCCCCTACTCAACAATATAATATCTCCATTTCAGACAGCCTTTATACCCAACTGCCATATTCAGGACAATTCTATATTGGCCCATGCATGAGATGCTCCACACTTTTAAATCTAAGCGAGGTAGGGGAGGCCTAATTGCTGCTAACATTGATATAGAGAAAGCTTTTGACAAAATGGAATGGTCATTTCTGTTAAAAATTCTTACAAAACTTGGTTTTCTTCCAAAGTGGATCCATTGGATCAGACTCTGCATTTCCACCTCCTCATTTTCAGTGCTTCTAAATGGCAGCGCTTTCGGGTTATTTTCCCAATCTTGGGGTCTTCGTCAAGGTGATCCACTATCCCCTTTTCTCTTTATTATTTGCACTGAAGTTATCTCCCATCTGTTTCACCAATGCCTTCGTGGTTTCAAAATCGCCAGATCATGTTCTCTCTTAAACCATCTTTTATTTGCTGATGATCTAGTCATTTTCACTACTGCAACCTCTAGTGAAGCTATTATTATTAAGGATTGTCTTCGAAATATAGCTCTTGGTCTGGACAAACTGTTAATGCTACCAAATCAAATATTCTATTTAGCAAAAATATAGCTACTTCCACCATCTCAGCTATCAGGAACCTTCTCCCCTTCCAGCTTACTCCAACTACTGCAAAACACCTTGACCTTCATATCCTATATGGCAAATCAAGAACAATAGCTTTCTCAGACATCTTAGACAAGGTTAATGGAAAAATTGAAGGTTGGAGATCAAAAACTTTGTCTCAGGCAGGTAAATCAACGCTGATTAAATCAGTGGTCTCTGCTCTACCATCCTATGCCATGAGTTCTTTTTCTGTTTCCGGATGCTCTTTATACAAAGCTAGACAGGGCTTTTAAAAAAATTTGGTGGGGTTTCCCAAAGGACAAAACCCGCAACTTATCACTCAAATCTTGGAAATCCATGTGTTTGCCAAAAGATCAAGGTGGTCTTGGTTTTAGACTTATGAAGGATGTGAACTTGTCTCTGATGTCCAAACTAGGATGGAAACTGCTCTCCAATCAAAACAGCTTATGGGTCTCTCTATTCCAGCAAAAGTATATCAGGTATGGTAATCTCTTATCCTCTTCTCTTAGAGCTGGATCTCGGATTTGGAATGGCATCAAGGCAACAATACCCATCATCTCTGCTGGAGCTTGTTTTATTCCTCATAATAACTCAAGCCTTCCTATATGGTCCTCACCATGGATTCCTACTGTCTCATCCTTCACACCTATACCTAGATTGCCTTCCATCCCCTCCAACCACTCCCTGGCCATTTCTAATCTAATTCACTCTTCTACCATGTCCTAAAGGCAAAATGTCTTGCATTTCTTGTTCGATCCCACCACCATCTCTGAAATTTTAAAAATTATCTGATTCCCTTCTCTGGACCCCTTCTACCACCGGTGTTTTCTCCACCAAATCTGCCCATCACCTCATTAGCTCATTCTCCCCTTCCACACCTTCACCTCTCTCAAAATCTTGTTGGAAAGCACTTTGGAAGCTCTAGCTGAACCATCACTTAAAACTTTTTCTTTGAAAAATGGTATGGAATATTATTCTTACCAAATTTCAAATTTCTCAATCCATCCCTTCTTCCCTATCAGACAACAGTTGCTTCCTTTGCTCTTATCCCACAGACCCTCTTCCCCAACTCTTTTTCACTTGCCCCATTGCACGTGTGGTTTGGTGCCAATCTTTTTAACCTTTGGATACTATTGCATTAAATGTTACTAACATGACAGATTGGATCCTTATCATTCTCCATTTACATCATATGCTTGGCGTCCCTCCAGCAGAGACTCATAAGTTCCAAATTTTTGCTGTTGTTGCATGTGACTACCTCTGGTTTACTAAAAATAAAGCTCATCATGATGGCACTATCCCGAATGCTCTTAGCATATTAACTACAATCAACAAGACTTCTCTGGAGCACTATTTTGCGTGGACAACCAAATATGATAAAACTCCTAAAGTTTGGAAGAGTCTATCTCCTCTTTATTTCAAGATAAACTATGATACTGCAATCATAGCCACTTTTTATGCTCAAGCTGCAATTTGTAGAAACTCATCTGGTTCTATAATCAAATGTATCTCCCTGATCAGCTCACCCTGCTCTCCTCTTTATGGTGAGGCTATTGCTGCTTCATTGGCAACTTCGTTAGGGTTATCTTCTTTTATTTTAGAAAGTGATTCTCTCAATGTCATTTTGGCGATTCAGCATTCAGCAACTACTACAGATTAGCGAATTGCTTCCACCATCTCCAATATTTTCTCTATCCTCCCACCAGTAACTAATTGGAAAGCTAGTCATGTTAACCAAAGTGCAAATTTATGTGTCCATCATGTCACTAATTGGACCGCAACTAGAATTTATTCTGGCTGCATTCCCATCATTTTCTTTTTATCCACATATTTTCCTCCATGTATTGAAAAAGGCACCCCTTCCAAATTCTTTGTTCCATAAGTTAGTTTTTCTTTTCTTTTCTTTTCATTCTTTCTATAATTTACTTAAAAAAATAAAAAATAAAAAACCTCCTCCAGATTCAATCCTGTTACATCGAACTGAATACCCTTTCTCACGTCCTTCTTCCCTTTTATACAAGTTCCTCTCAAGTTTCCACTTAACAGAACTGAAAGCCACTAACAAAAATTCAAATTAAACGACTACGTATTAAAACTACTTACAAGTTACAACCCAACGTAA
Organism: Alnus glutinosa; assembly: GCF_958979055.1. NCBI lineage: Eukaryota > Viridiplantae > Streptophyta > Magnoliopsida > Fagales > Betulaceae > Alnus > Alnus glutinosa. The sequence goes on along the minus strand of NC_084888.1, from coordinate 10,994,755 downwards.
CATTTATTCCATCTAAACTAGACACGCGTCCAGCTTAATTAAACTGCCAGGTAGCTTATATCCCTTCCACGTGTCAGCAGTGGACGAGCTCAATGTTAAGCTCGTTTTCCAATCCCTCCTCTAAAACACCCATCGGAGGGGATGAAAAACCTCACAAAAAGGCGTAAAAGCTTTTCTAGAGAGTAGTCTAAAGATAGCGACGGTTAGGTTACAGCTATTTTGTTAGTTAGTTAGTGAAGTTGTACAATTTTTTTTATTTATTTTTTTTTTTTTGGCCTTTTGACTTTTTTTTTATTGGTAGTGACTAAGCCAGTGAAGTTGTACACAATTTTTGTTTTTAGGCCCGATTGTAGTAGATGAATCTAGAAACGGGACATGTGCCCCTTGTGACATTGGTCTTCCCACCCTGACTTTGGCCATGGAGATTTTTGACCCTAGAATGGGAGATGTACAAATATATATATATTTTTTTTTTGGCCTTTTAACTTTTTTATGGGTAGTGACTTCCCCTCACCGACATAGATAGTTATAATAATAGTTTTGTCAAAGTAACTTAAGAAAAGACAGTATTTTATAAAGAGATGAGTTGGTTGTCATTTTCTTACGCATTTTATATATATATATATATATATATATATATATATATTTTGTTGTCCGATTGCCAGCCGTGAAGGGATGAAGATATTTTGGGGGGAGGGGGGCTAATGGGGTATATCCACCCATGGCCTTGGTCATTTAATTATATTTGCATACTACTTATTATAGGTCCTTGTAAACTGTGCAAACCTGCAATGACTTGTTGCGAGACAAGAAATGGACAATCTTACAGCCTACATGAAAATGACACTACATCTGCATGTAGCTAAAGAATCTATCTTTTTTAGGGAGAGTAAACGTATTCTCTTTAAATAAAAAAAAAAAAATTGAAAAACTATGGTTTTTATTTTTTTTATTCTTTATTCTTTATTCCTTTATTTTTAATTTTTTTTAAAAAAAATAATTTTTTGTTTTGTTTTTATATAATTTTAAGAAATTTTATAATTTTATAAAGGATAATTTTGTCATTCGGAAGAATATTAACATCTTTTTGTAGTTTAGAGAGCACATTGCCACAATTAGTAATTTAAAAGAGACATCGATAATTGAGTAATAATTTAAAGGAAATATAAACGATGAAATTATTGTAAGCAAATTTTTGTATTTTTTTTTTTTTTGAAAAATAAACTACGGCGTAAATAAAAAATTGAACGAAAGTTGTATTTATAGTTGAACGACAATCATTTCTATTTTTTTGAAGTCGGTTCTTGCCATCTCTAGCTCAGACAGAAACACACAAGCTAGGACCATGTACTTCCCAGGCTTCGCTTTATCAATGAGAGGATAAATTTCTATTTCTATTTCCTATTTTGTCTAAATCAGCTTTGCTGTAATATGGACAACCCCATAAACAAAATGATTCCTATGGGACGTATAGAAGGACGTCAAAGCGCAAGAGCCATTCAAAACGTCGAAAGTTGGTTCCATCAACTTCATAGAAAGGCAAATTAATTAAGGCCCCGGCCACTAGTAATTAGAGGAATTATGATATTTAATTAAGCAAAATGCTCTTTAGTAAACTATTATACGACGATCATATGATTGAGATAATGTGACAGATAAAATTAACTAATTATCATTTTTATTTTTTTATTTTTTTTTTATTCCCAAGGAATGACTCAATTGACTGGAGATCACGCCTCATGAAGCGGGTGTCAATAATTCTAATTTTTCCTTCCTCTCTTATGTGGACATGTCAAAAAATAATTATCAATTTTTTACACGTCATGTCTAATCTAAAAGCTGATAGGTAATTCTAAGTACTGAACGTTATTATATCCTCATCTCAAGGGAGAGAGCCATTCAAGAGCTTGGGGGGCTTGGCCCCCAAGGCTTTCTCAAAAAAAAAATTAAAAATTTTCTCCTAATATTTTTATTTTTTTTAATTTGGCCCCCAAGTCCTAAGGCTTTCCCAAAAAAAATCTAAAAAAATCCAAAAAGAAAATTAAAAAAAATTTAAAATTTACCCCTAATTAAAATTTAAAATGTACCCCTAATTTTTTTTTAAAAAAATTGTCTCCCAATTTTATTTTATTTTTCAATTTGACCCCTCAAGTTATAGATGCCGGCTTCACCCCTGCTCATCCCATTGGATTGATGTAGCATCTATCTTTGATTTTTTTTTTTTTTTTTTTTTTTTTTTAATTAAGGCTTATTCAAAGGCTATTGGACACTGTCATATCAACCCAATAGAACGAGAATAAGATGAAAGTTGAGTATGTAACATAAATCAAAGCTGATTTTTAGTGCCATACCATCTCAATTATATAATTATCATATAGAAATATGATACGTTTACAATTTCTATACAACTTTAACAATTTTTTTTTTTCAAACTAATTATTATATCTCTTTTCTTATATGTGAGTCATACGTATCTAATGGTTGATTTTTTTTTTTTATTTTTAAAAAAAAAAATAAAAAAATTTATTAGAGTTGCAGGTACATAAGTTGTATAATAGTTAAAAACGTATCATATCTCTATCCATTATCATATAACAATATTCTAAATAATATTTCTCTTTAATCAATAGCATTGGGAGAATTTGGCTTGCGAACAAAGAACAATTAGACATCTCCTTTTTGTTTTTTGTTTTTTATTTTGTTTCTTAGCACAATAGCAATCCTCTTGAACATGAAAAAGTATGGATTACTTGATAATACGCCACAACAATGTAGTCAAATGGATAGAATACCTTTACTAGTCGATAAAAAGTCATCTTATCAGTTATCACCTAAGGTACGATTTTCAAACTTGTTTCCATTAGTGGATCCAATTTTCCTGTTGAAACTTTTCAATTTTTAATATATTATTACACTTCTTCCTCAAACCTATGACATAGTCAATCCTTATCTCCAGTCTTGGCCTCCCCGAAATCCAGAAAAAAGTTGGGTTTTGAATTTTCACTTCTATTTTATTATGAAAAATGTTAAATTTACAACACCAACACAACAACCCTTCACATGAGGGTAGACCCCACACACTGGGGCCCACACTCATGTGAGGGGTTGTTGTGTGGTTGTTGTAATGGTGTTGTATATGAATCAAATCCCTTTTATTATATATATATATATATATATATATATATATATATAGAAATGATCCCTACATTCATTTCTCACAACAGCCCCACAACAAGCTGATGTGGCTGGTAATATTTTATTATTTTTTTACAAAAAGAAAAGAAAAGAAAACAAATCAAAAAAATATTAAAATATTACCAGCTACTTCAACTTGTTGTGAGGCTGTTGTGAGAAATGAGTGTAGGGATCATTTCTCATATATATATATATATATATATATATATATATATATATATATATATATCTACTACGCGTTAGATATTTAGAGTATATTGAGAGTTCAAGAATCTAAGTTGCAGTTGAAAACTATCACAGTTAAAGACTATGACCTAACTACAATTAAAAACTATCACGTGGCACTCATAGTTGAAGACTGTAACATATAGCTACAATTGAAATCTATCACATAGTCATAGTATGAAATTATTACCAAATAAATAAAATTAAAATGAAAATTTTGTAGGTTTATAGGCTGAACCACATATTCTTTGTGTCTATTTTATATTTCGCATAATATTATCTTTTAAAGATCTCATTTTTAAATCAATCTTTAAATTTATAAACTTACATTTGGGTCTTACAAATTTAATATTAAAATTAAAACTTAGATTATATAAAAATAGGTGTAATTTCTCTTTATCAAAACTCACAGAATCCCATAAGATGGATCCTATGCTTAGGTTGTGACGTGTACACAAACTATTGGCAGAAAAATTTGGAAGTCAGTCGTACTAGAAAGTACATTGGACGACTCCTCTTTCTGGCTAATACGAGATCTCATCCTACCTTATGATCTCATGGTCTGCTAAAACACGTGTTAAAATTTCCACACGTGTCTCGCTTTTATAGTGCATGAGCTGTGGCTGTGCTCACAGTAAGAAACGTGGCACGCTCATAGCCATTGCAGACCGCCAGATCAGAGAGTCCTTGACCGACAGCATGGCGTGGCAGTACTAGAAAGAGCAGTGGAAATATCGATTAGAAAACAACCTAATAAAACAACACGCAGGGTACCAAAATTGAGTAGATGCCACGTCAGGTGGACCCCACACAACCAAATGCGATTGTGACGTCCAACTCTTGCTGACTCACTCATGACGAAGAGATTGGGCGTGTGGGTCCCATGGAAATGATAATTATCAATGAAACAAAAAGATTAGGCGACTAATCACATACTAAGATGGAAACTCCGTGTCTCTCACAGTCACGCACACTCTCTCTCTCTGTCTGTCCATTGGCAACTTGCATGGAAGTCCCTTCTGTTTCCAACTTTGTCTCTCTATTCCTTTTACTTTGTTATAAAATAATATTTTTATCATATATTATCTGATATATATATATATGTATGCGGAACAATAAAATAAAAAAGAAAGGAAATTAAACTTACAGATTTTCAGTGAAGGACTCAGGACATTCAAATTCTCAGGGAAGGACTCTCCGGCCAATTATAAATACCAACCATTTGGCAATCCCACAATGCCACCACAACCCAAACTCTTTATCAAATCTCTTAGATTTCCTGCTTTTTTACCTTGTTTTCTTCAGATTCTGTGCTTTCGTTTTGAATCAGGATGACTATCCTCATTGAGCAGCCTGAGTTTGGTAAATTTTTTTCGACTCCCCCCCTTTTTTATTTTCCCTAAATTTTTGTTTGTAATCCAATTTTTTTTTTTTTTTTTTCTAAATTTTCTTCTTTTAATAGTTTTAATTTTCAATTTTTTTTTTGTTCATTAATCTTTGATATGATACACACCATGGTACGATTTTTTTTTTAAAAAAAATAATAATAATTTATTTGTGATAATTTTTTAATATTTGTAGTTTGATGTACTATAAATCAAAGGAAATATGATGATTATAAAATATCCCTTTAATATGCATACTTTTTCGGTCTTGAAATTTTTGGTTAAATCACAGGCGTTGAAGCAGATCAGGAAAAGACGATCCCTGTTGATGAGAAAGAATTGGTGTTGGATGGTGGATTTGTTGTGCCAGAGATCAACTCATTCGGCCAAACCTTTAGGTCTGCTCCTTTTGCGTAATTTTATTAATTGTTTAAAACCCAACAAAATCTTAAAAATGAAATAATTGCAATATTAATTCGAGCCTCTTGATCTATCTGGATAAAACTGAAGCAAAATAAGCCAAGAGATCTAATTTAAGCACTGAATATGATCAAGATCTGCGGTGGATAGGCTCTGATCTGCAAACATCACGTTTATGAGCAAAACATGCTACAAGAGCTCCGATCCTTGGTTGCTCGGCTAAGCCCAAAAGTGCTTGGATATTTAATTTTAATTAACCCTCCAAATGATAGCTTAATTATTCATCAACAAAGAGACCAGCTAATACCACCGACTAATTATTGGATAATAATTGGATAATAATTGGATGGCGGTGGGGGTGGCATCAAATATAAAGAAAAGAAAGTTCGATTCTCTTTCAACCCTTGGCTATTGTTACCCTAGAAATGGGCCCAACAGGCTACAGTGAGGCCTATTTAAGTTTTTTATTTTTTATTATTATTTTCCTTAATATTTATTTATTTTTTATTTTATGAGATTGAGTCTTTAATATTTACTCTAGAAATGCAAAACAGGGCTTATGATGCTGAAAGTGAGAGACAGCAAGGCGTGGAAAACTTCTACCGGATCAATCACATTAACCAGACTTATGGCTTTGTAAGCAAATGGAATAATAATTTATCTATTCATCCCAAAAAAAAAAAAAAAAAAATTATTTATCTATATTAATTTTACTTATTTGAGTCGTAACGACATATATTTTATATTAATAATTAAATGCAGGTGAAGAAAATGAGAGAAGATTATGGGAAATTGGATAGGATGGAGATGAGCATATGGGAATGTTGTGAGCTTCTGAATGAAGTTGTCGACGAGAGCGATCCGGACTTGGACGAGCCCCAAATCGAGCATTTGTTACAAACGGCTGAAGCCATTAGAAAGGACTACCCTAATGAGGATTGGCTGCACCTCACTGGCCTTATCCATGGTACCTTTTTTTTTTTTTTTTTTTTTTTTTTTTTTTAAATTTTTCCTAAGTAATTTGTTTGAACTTTATCCATGCTATATTAGAGTAATGCTATATACAAAGACTTGTATATCAATGTCAACTCTGTCAAATTTTTTTAAAAAAAAAAAAAATTCTAAGTGGGGGTATTTTTGTAAATTCAGATAAAATAATAACCCACTCATAAATCTTTGCAATTATTTGTTTTTTTCTTAAAAAAATAGAGGACTATTTTGAGAATTTTGACATCCCACCGTTAGGATTTAACGAAAAATTATAACGGATGGGTGAAATTGAAAACAATTGAAATATGGATATACTAAATTTAGAGTTTTTAAAACCTGACCAACGCATAAATTATTTCAATTGATTTTTTTTTTCCTACAAAAATAATGAATGTTTTGAAAATTTTGACACCCCCTGGAAAAATCTTAATGGATTGGTGAAATCAAAAAAAAAAAATTGAAAGATTGATACACTAAATTGTAAATTTTTTAAGTTTAGAAGGTAAATCCAAATGAGATAGAAGTTCTGAGAATTAAGTAAAGTTTCTTCAAAATTTAAGGCTTGATTTTTACTGCTATGTTATTTCGGTTGTATGATAATTATATAGTAAGATACTAAATACAATATTATTTAAAATGATCCGATTCTTGGAGGAGCTCTTAAGCTAATTTTGTGACGATAATTTGCTTTAGATCTTGGAAAGGTGCTTCTTCTTCCTAGCTTCGGTGGGCTTCCTCAATGGGCTGTTGTCGGTGAGTATTGCGTTTCACTGTAGTATATTAAATATTACATAATTTTGCCGAATTTCAATTCATTGAATCATGAACCCATAAACAGGTGACACGTACCCAGTTGGGTGTGCTTTCGACGAGTCAATTGTCCATCACAAGGTAATTTCAATTCGTTCCACTTTTATCTAATAATTAATTTTGGCCAATCAAATCGAAGGCTAATTAATATTGAACTCTTGACCACAGTATTTCAAGGAAAATGCTGACTCTAACAACCCTGCTTACAACACAAAGTATGGAGTTTACTCTGAGGGATGCGGACTTAACAATGTAATGATGTCTTGGGGACACGACGACTACATGTATTTGGTACATATTTCGAAGCCTAAACAAAAATAATTTAAATTCCACAATATATAATTATATATATATATATATACATGAATTAATTAATTGCATGTTTTTCAGGTGGCAAAGGAGAATAAAACCACTCTACCTTCAGCAGGTCTTTTCATCATCAGATACCACTCATTCTACGGTAAATACAAATATATATATATATATATATATATATATAGAATTGATATAAATTAAATCAGTTAATTCTCTGATTTAATTAAATTAATTGGTATTAATGCAGCATTACATAGAGCAGGGGCATATAAGCAGTTAATGAATGAGGAGGATGTTGAGAATCTGAAATGGCTTGAAATTTTCAAGTAAGATAACATGCTTAATTGGATTATTTATTTATTTATTTATTGTTTAACTTGGAATTTTTATTTATTTATTTATTATATATGTAGCAAGTATGACCTTTACAGCAAGAGCAAACTTCTAATTGATGTTGAAAAGGTGAAGCCATACTATGTTTCCCTCATTGAAAAGGTGAGCACCATGGTTAGAATGATGAAGCTACCTAATAATTAATTCTTCCCTTTTAATTATCACCTGCATTAACATGAACCATATGTGCTGTTGCAGTACTTCCCTGCCAAGCTAAAATGGTGAAACTCAGGGGATTTGAAGTTTGAGGAGTCAAGATATGCTTACCTATATATATATATAGCTAGCTAGTTGTTGAGAGTAAATCTTTCATCTTCTTTTTTTTCTCTCTCTCTTTCTTTTTCTTTTTCTTTTTCTTTTTCTTTTTCTTTTTTTTTTTTTGGGTATGCTAAATAATGATGTAGATGTATTTTGTTTGCAGTTTTAATTCTACTTCTTTTCACTAAGCGTTTCTGAGCATTCAAATATGAAAAATGTATGTCTATGATATGGTAGATTGTTCTGAACGTCTAAAACAGTGATGACGTAGCGGAAGACTAAATCAAAGAGCAACGTTTTTTATTCTGCAAGGAGAAGCGTCTTCGTCTTCTACTAAAAAAGATTAAAACAAGCCCGCACGCTAAAAGAAAGATAAAACTCCGTACAGTATTTAAGAAAGAAGTCTCTAATATGATAATAATCCAATTGATTGAGTTTTACATTATAAGCTAGCTTATTTATAGAAGAAAAATACTTTTAGAGAAAGTAAACCTAATCCTACTAGTAATAGTAAACCTATTCCTAGTAGCAATAGTAAACTTAGTCCTAATAGTAATGGTGAATCTAATCCTCGTAAGGAAAAGAAAAAAATAAAGCAAATTGAAGCCTAGTAAGTAAAAGGAAATAAAATCTTAATTGTACATAAGAAAATAAAATAAAATAAAATTATGGATTGACGATCAAGTCTTTTTTTTTTGTACTTCCATTATTTGAGAACATGTAAACTTTTAATCAAATGGTGCTGCTTCAATATAATTTTTGACGTTTCTTTTTACTTTTTTTCACCGAAAATATTAATAAATTTCGCCGTACATCGAGTGAGTACAATTACAGTCACAGTAACTCATTTTAGATAGCTCATACATAATGTAAAGCTGTAGAATTGAATTTGGTCAATTGCTTACAGGCTCGGATCGATAAAATCAAAAGATTTGAATAACAATAGATCATTGACTGACTTAGCTTTAATTGCTATTGGTAAATTAAAGTCAGAAGTCAGCCTAAGACTAGGAATCAGGCTTCCCATTCAAACAAGTGCCGTGTGATTCAAGGCACAGAGTAGCTATATAACTAAACCTCGATCACCATGTTAACACAGCAAATCTACAACATTAATAAGCAATGGCTGCTGCTGGTAACTCTTTGAGGTCTGCTTTGGTGATGCTCTTCATATTTGCAATCATATTATCTCCAATGGCAACGTGTGAGGCAGCTCGATTCACTCAAAGAGGTAAAAAAAAACACCCATTAATTACCATTTACCAGCTTATATGCATGGTGGCAATTAACCATGACAAGATTTTCATTTTTATTTTCTTACCGTCTTGCGTGCAGCTTCAGGACCCATTTGCCCTGCCTGTGTGTGTTGCACACCTCCCCCGCCGGGCTCTTGTTGCAGCAAGTGTTGCGCTACTCCGGGGTCTCCAAGTTAGTCTGAGAAGGGGTCTCCGTAAGCCTTATTGCATGAATAAAAGGATCGAATCTCCACACTTCCATTGAGACATCCTAATCGACCTGTTTTAGTATGTTAGAATATGGACTTCAAATCTTGGATCCACGTTATCTCTAAGCAAATGCATAATATATCTACTGTACGTCATTTTTCTTCTTCACATATATTAATAAAGATGGCTTATTATTAGAATATTAATTAAATTATTAAATTCATTTCTTTATAATTCATATTAGCGTACCAATTTTTTGTAGCTATATTCATTCCCATAGAGAATTTTGACTAAATGACACTTCCTCCCCAAATTACCATTCCTGCATCACTTACCTTTATTAGGACGTAGCGGAAGATTTGATAACAACAATTAGAAGCGTCTGCATATTCTAATCAAAAGATAAAATCGGCCCTAACTCCGCAGAGTGTTTGAGAGAAGTCTCTACTTTGATAAATAATTCAATTGATTGTTTATTATATTGCAAACTCACCTATAGATAGTAGAGAAATACTAGTAGAGAAAGTAGACCTATTTTTAGTAGTGAAAGTAAACATAATCCTAGTAAGGAGACAATTAAATCCTAATAAATCATAGTGTCATACATCAGTCTCCCATTCTTAAAAAAAAACTCATCATCGAGTTAATCTCCGACTCCTCTAGGGGGAAAATACTCAAAGGGGTCCGCAACATTGAATGTTGAGGATATAAACATGTCCTCTAAAAGATCAATGACATATGCATTGTCGTTCATCTTCTTAGTATTTTGCATGGGCCATATACTTCTTGTTTCTCACCTTTCTCGAAGTTCTTGTCGGCAGTCGCCTCTTGCGTAAATACACAATCACAAGATCTCCCTCTCGAAAAATCGTCAATCCCCGACCCTTGTCTATTGCTGTCTTATACTTGGCATAAGACTCTTCTAGATGCTGACAGACCTCTTGGGTGGACTTCACTTGTTTAGCAAGATGCTCTTGGTAACATGGGTAGAGTTGTGAGGTAACTGCAAGTTTCGGAGTCCTTCCATAAACTATCTCGAGCGATGATTTCTCAGGGGATCAATTCACCATGTTTTTATAGGTGAAGTTGGCCAAAGTTAGAGCCAGATCCCACTATTTCGGTTTGTCGCCTGCAAATCTGCAATACACCGAAGTAAGTTTCCTAGGATCCAATTCACAACCTATGTTTGTCCATCAGTCTAAGGATCACTCAGGCTACTGAAATTAAAGGCTGTATCGAACCGTCTCCACAACGTTCACCAGAAGTGCGAGACGAATTTTGTATCCTGATAAAGTGATAGACTTTGGTACTCCATGCAATCAAACTACCTCTCGAAAGAATAGATTGGCCACTTGGACAACATCTGATGTTTTCCTGGAAGCAACAAAGTGAGCCATTTTGGAAAACTTATCCACATTTACCATTATCGAATCTACTCCTCGTTGGGTTCTCGAAAGACCCAATACGAAATCCATGGACAGATCTTCCCATGGTGCTTCTGGTATAGGTAAAGGCATTTGTAGGCTTGTGTTTTAGGTTTGCCCCTTAGATACCTGAAAGATTGTACATCCCTAAAAATAATTATCCACGTCTTTCTTCAACTGTGGCCAGTAATATCAATCATCTACCAAAGTGATGGTATTGTCTCTTCCAAGGTGTCCACCTAGACCTCCACCATGTAACTCCTGAATGACTTGTTCCTGTAAGGAACTCCTTGGGATGCAAAGTTGATTCCCTCGAAATTAGTACCCCTCTTAAATATGCATCTCAGGAATCGGTTGCCCCACATTGCAACATCTCTAGACTCGTCCAAAGTCCTCATATGCCTCTTATAACTCCTTTAGGCACTCGAATCCCGTCACTTCAACCTTCATAGTGATCAGTAATGTAGCTTGACGGCTCAAAGCATTAGCTATTCGATTCAGCTTCCTCAACTTATGTTTTAAGGAAAACGTGAACCGTTGGATATAAGAAATCCATCGAGCATGCATCTGATTGAGGATTCGTTGGCTATTGATGAACTTTAAACCTTGATGGTCCATGTATAGGACAAACTCTCGCTGGATCAGATAGTATTCCCATTCCTTGAGTGCTCTTAGGACACAATGGAGTTCCAATTTGTTCTGAGAATTCTGCAACCATCACTTCCTTTCTTTTTATGGTATTGGAGGATATCTAAGTGCGAAGAATTGGCTTAATGATTTTAAAGAACTTCTGGAAGCTATTAGCTGCACGGAGGAGCAGAAGGTAACCTACACCACCTATAAACTGTCCAAGAAAGCTAAGAGGTTGTGGTAGGCAAGGAAGGTGATGCTCATAATGTAGTTGGAAATTGGACAAGCCATTTCTTGGGCCTCGTTCAAGTAATAGTTTAATGACCACTTTTTCTATAAGCTAATTGATGTGATCTTACGGATCAATTATAAAAGACCACTCGCAATAGGATGAATCCTTTATAGGATAGGGCTATTTTTTAGGGTATCGAACCTCAAGGACTGTTCTTAGATGGATGTTTATCAAATACTCAGAATTAATTCTAATCTAACTCAGAAAGATATTTGGTTGTTTTGGAAACTAAATTAAAGCATAAACAAGTAATGAAATTCAAGGAAAGAAACATAGGGGTTGAATCCACCACAAACCTCATCCCAATGATCATTCGTACTCATGTGGGATTCTCAGTATACACACGATATGATGCGCGTATGGTTGTCAATCATACAACTACATCGACAAGAAAATACTTTTGTTTTGGAGAAAATGATAAATCATCTTAGGTTAATACAGATTGATCACCTAAACACTATTTGTGATACAATCCATACTCCCTAGCATGGCCTATACAATCCCTAAACAGCAAACATATCACATAGAATCAAGAATAACCCATCCTAGGTTGCATGAATCATCTACCCAAATTATGCTAAGGTAAGATGTAGCATGATTTATGAATCCTAAGTATGACCTATCAAGCTTCTTGAATGAATGCCAATTAATACCATTGCCTAGCTATCATCCCCATAATCACAAAAAATAAAGATGTTGAATTCATTCAAGACAAAAGACTATCTTATAGACAAGATGGAATGTAATCAAGAATGAGTATTTTCATTGAAGAACACTTTACAAATAGTTTTGCAATTCCCTAAGCTAAACAATCATCGTGTATACTCTGAAAATCCCAGCAATGAATACAAATTACATCATAGAATTTGGAGAGGGTTTCATCAATTCCCTATGAATAAGAGATTAGCCACTCATAGAGGAGCTGAATTTCTCTATTGAATTAGCGAAAGACATCTCCTGGATTGTTCTGTAGCTTCTGGGCAGGTTCCACTCTGAACTCAGAACTCCCTCCCTTTCTGCCCACAAGCTATCTCCTTTTATCCTTTTACAAAATCATCTCCTATTTCAAAAACCCCGTAGCTCATTCAAAAATCCCTCTTTTCAAGGGATTCTCTCACCTCCAATCTCTCATTCTCAGTAAAATCAAGTCAACACTACTTTTGGGGGATCACAGAGCTGTTCACGCACTGACCAAGTCTTCCAAGAATCTCTCTTCCTCCAAATCCGGCGCAGATCGCATTTCAGATTCTGACTGGACCAATTTGGCTCGATCCAAGTGAGGATTTAGCTCGAGCCAAGTTATGAAGTCGCTCGAGCCAAGTTATTAAGTCGCTCGAGCCAAGTGTTGAATGTGCATTTGTTTTGAGGAAATCCATGATGTAGAGTACACATTTACCATAAGACCTGAAAACAGTAACAAACAGAAAAACACGACAAAATATTATATTACAAAATAATTAAGGTTTAACAAATACGAGTTAAAGGGCTTGAATGCATAACACTCAAGGCTTATCACACCCCCAAACTTACATTTTGCTAGTCCCTTAGCAAAACAAAAGCGGAAAATAAAATAAACAAAATTAAAAACAACTATTCTACCTCCTTTGTCGTAGGAAACATGGTTGCATTTGGCACATGCAACAAGCCTTTTAAACCCCTAGGCATCCCTAGTGGACGAGTGAAGTCTCGTGAGGGTTTAACAGAAATGTTACCCACAAACATTATGCACAAGCACGTTATCCGAAAGAATGGAGTATCACACAAATAATGGTCATCATTCATGAGCAAGTTTAAAAAGCTGAACATTATCTTCACATTTCTTAGGATTTCCAAAATCAACTTACTTACACGTGACCGGCTAAGATACCACAAGTTCAACTTCGTGTGAAGTGAACTAACACATGAGTATGAGGCTTCCAATAAACTCCAGTGTGAATGATTCAATACCTCAAAAGTTACTAGGATCTTCATCAGATAATACAACCAAGGCATAGGAAAAGTTTTCCTTTTCTTTTTTTTTTTTCTTTTTTTTTTTAAAAAAAAAAGGCTGTGCAATGTTAGCTCCCTTAAGCTCCCTAATTGACCCATGTGTCGAGTGTTAGGCCAATGACTCCCAAACCAGATGGTTTTAGGGCATTAGATGTAAAACATCTCTAAGGGTTTACTAACTCCAGTCAAAAAGGCTACGAAGCCAAACTAGCCACATCAATTATATTTTGTATTATTATTATTTTTTTTAATACCTTGCCAAGGTTGTCCATCCAACACGTCACCCAATTCCTCTCAAAACATTGAAAACACACACAACTGGTCTCACATGTCATACCTCACAAACTAAGTGTTAGTGTGCTCATGACAGATCAAATTGACACAAGTGCCACCTTATATGTCACAGGTAAGTAATAAGACTCAGATTCCTAACCATATGATCATGTGTTCAAAAGTTTAAACTCGCCAATGAAATGCAACCACCATTAAAGTTCAACAAGATTCTCAAGAATAGCATGATAATGAATTTTTTTTTTTTTTTTTTAATGAAAAACTCATAACAGAAAAACAACACATATTCCCACAAAAATGTGAATCCCACACCCCCAAACTTAAACAAAACATTGTCCCCAATGTGTAAAGAAAAAAATACCAAATCGGGAGAAAGGAAGTAGTAGGGCCACAGCATTCCTCCAAACTGAACACAAGCAATCCTGTCTGTGAATCAAACTGATAATATGGCAAAAGGAAACATTTGTTGTTAAAATAAAACATCCAGTCAAAATCCTACAACAATGTCATAAAGGGAAAATACAGCCATAAACCGAAAGATAAAATGACAAGACAACATCAAAATAATGGGGCAGGAGGTCCGGGCAGCCGTGCAAGAAGGTCTCGCAGTAATCTCTGAGTCTCCGCATTGTCCTCTCGGAACTCTCGGGCGTAGTCACTAACCTCGAATCGCAAATCATCAAGCTGCTCGCAGAGGTAATCAAATTCTGTGCGAGACATCATAACCCGCTCATCTGTATCAAAAGAGGCCGCATCCTCTGCCATATCCGCCATGCCAAAGAACCAAGCTTCATCTTCTAGCCAACCCAGTGCTGGCAGCAAATACGCCAGCGACAAGTGGAGGCATCGCGCACTCATTCCGGAGACCCGCTTCGACATAGTGGGTGCCTTTCGGGAGGATGTCGACGTCAAATCAGCACACAAGCAAATTCGGAGAAGGAGATTGGCACCACTGCTCCATCCAGCACACGACGTCATCTACCCGCGCTACGTCAAGCTTTTCTATAAGAATTTGTCATTCGATAAAGACAAGCCCGAGGTTTTATCTTCTGTGATTGACGGAGTGGAATTTGAGGTTAGCATTGAAGACATAGCTGAGGCTATTGAAATTCTGAACGAGTGTCCAACTGACTTGGTAGATCGCTCGGGCACTGTTCGTTATGGTGAGTTCCCAGAAAAAATTGGTCTTACAAAGATTATTGATGATATGTGCGAAGGCCAATACACCAATGCGGGCAACAATGATTTGCTCGTGCAGTTCTTGTCCGCATTGGTGTATCAGCCTTCGCACATATCATCAATAATCTCTGTAAGACCAATGTTTTCTGGGAACTCACCATAACGGACAGTGCCCGAGCGATCTACCAAGTCGGCTGGACACTCGTTCGGAATTCCAGTAGCCTCAGCTATGTCTTCAATGCTAACCTCAAATTCCACTCCGTCAATGACAGAAGATAAAACCTCGGGCTTGTCTTTATCGAATGACAAATTCTTATAGAAAAGCTTGACGTAGCGCGGGTAGATGACGTCGTGTGCTAGATGGAGCAGTGGTGCCAATCTCCTTCTCCGAATTTGCTTATGTGCTGATTTGACGTCAACATCCTCCCGAAAGGCACCCACTATGTCGAAGCGGGCCTCCGGAATGAGTGCGCGATGCCTCCACTTGCCGCTGAAGTATTTGCTGCGGGCACTGGGTTGGCTAGAAGATGAAGCTCGGTTCTTTGGCATGGCTGGATTTGGGTGAGGATTTTTTTTCAAACACCTAGTGTGCCAAATGAAACCGAGAAAGGGATGAGTAAAAACTGCAATGAGTTCGGTGGAAACTTTGGAAAAAGAGGAAGAAAGGGAATGGGGGAAGAAATGAGTGAGTTGGTGCAAAGAAATGGAACAAATGTAAATGGGGAAGAAGAATTACGGGGTAGGTCAGAAAGAGAGAGAGAGAAGAACTCTGCAGGTCTTCGGGTGAAAGTGATGGAAATGAGAGGGACCCGAGAGTTTTAAAGAGGTCACGTGCCTCACTGAACCAACTTCGCTCGAGCCATATATTTAATTCGCTCGAGCGAAGATCTCCTGATTATGGCTCGAGCTAAATTGGATTATAGCTCCAGCCAGATCTGCCTGATGGAATAGCTCGAGCCATGTCAGGCAGTGTAGAATTCTTTCTTCAAAAATAGGTGGGGTCAGTCAAATTGACGGACTCCACTTCCTCAATACGCTCCTTGCCCTCAATGTAGGGCTTCAACCTTTGACCATTTACCTTGAATAGGCTGCCATTCTTCGGATCTTGAATCTCAATAGCTCCATGTGGGAAGACGGATGTGACTATGAATGGACCATCCCATCTAGATCAAAGTTTTCCGGGAAAAAGGCGGAGTTTGGAATTGAACAGCCATACTTTCTGCCCCGGGACGAAAACCTTGGGCCGGATGTGGCGATCATGAAATGCTTTCGGTCTTTCCTTATACATCCGGGAGCTTTCGTATGCATCATGTCATAGTTCCTCAAGCTCATTTAACTGTAATCTCCGGTGGGATCCAGCCGATCTCATGTCAACATTAAACTTTTTTATGGCCCACCACGCCTTGTGCTCTAACTCAACAGGGAGATGACATGCTTTTCCATAAACTAGCCGATATGGCGACATGCCAATTGGCGTCTTAAACGTTGTACGGTGGGCCCATAATGCATCATTGAGTCGCAAGGACCAATTCTTGCGATCCGGCCTAACCGTCTTTTCCAAGATGTGCTTAATCTCCCTGTTTGACAATTCTACCTGGCCACTCGTCTGAGGATGGTAGGGCATGTCAACTTTGTGGGTGACAGAGTTTTATGGAGTAGGGATTGAAGATATCTATTGCAAAAATGCGTTCCTCCGTCACTGATGATCACTCGGGGCGTACCAAACCGACTAAAAATGTTCGCTTGAACGAACTTGACAACGAATTTGTGATCGTTGGTTTTGGTAGCCACAGCCTCTATCCACTTGGAAACATAATCCACTGCTACGAGAATGTACTCACATCCGAAAGAAGGTGGGAAGGGTCCCATAAAGTCTATACCCCAGACATCAAAAATTTCCACTATCAAAATGGGGTTGAGAGGCATCATGTCCCTCCTAGACATTGCTCTAAGGCGTTGACATCTATCACACGACCGACAAAACTCATAGGCGTCCTTAAACAAGGATGGCCAGAAGAATCCACTTTGTATGACCTTCGCCGTGGTCTTTTTAGCACTGAAGTGTCCTCCACAAGCCAAAGTGTGGCAAAAGGTGAGGATGCTCTGAAATTCGCTCTGGGGAACGCGACGGCGGATGATCTGATCAGCACAGTGCTTGAATAGCTCCGGATCCTCCCAAAGGTACGATCGGATTTCCTTGAAGAATTTCTCATTTTGTTGTCTGGACCAATCAGAGGGAATCTTACCTATGGCTAGGTAATTTACGATGTCGGCGTACCAAGGTGACTCTCCTTGAGTGATTCCAAATAGTTGCTCATCCGGGAAGGAATCATGAACTGGAATGGGGGATGACTCAAGCAGAATCCGTGAGAGGTGGTCAGCCACGACATTGTCGGTTCCCTTTTTGTCCCGGATTTCTAAATCAAACTCTTGTAATAAGAGTATCCATCGAATCAACCGGGGCTTGGTTTCCTTCTTGGCCAGCAAGTGGTGTAGAGCGGCATGGTCAGAATAAACAATGACCTTGGATCCTAAGAGATAGGAGTGGAATTTGTCCAAGGCAAATACAACAGCTAGCAACTCTTTTTCAGTGGTGGTGTAGTTCACTTGAACATCAAGAAGAGTTTTACTAGCGTAATAAATGGCGTGAGAGAGCTTCTCTTCACGCTGTCCTAGGACTGCACCCACAGCATAGTCAGATGCATCGCACATGATCTCGAATGGGAGAGACCAATTTGGTGATTTAATTATGGGGGCAGAGGATAAAAGGCCGCGGAGTTTCTCGAATGCCTCGAGACAGGCTTCATCAAAATTGAAAGGCGTCTCCTTGGCAAGTAGATTGCACAAGGTACGTGAGCTTTTACTGAAGTCCTTGATGAAGCGGCAATAGAAGCCGGCATGTCCGAGAAATGACCGAATTCTCTTCACTGATGTAGGTGGTGGAAGCTTGGAAATCAGCTCAACTTTGGCTCTGTCAACCTCAATACCTCTTTTGGACACAATGTGTCCCAACACAATCCCTTCTTGAACCATAAAATGGCTCTTCTGCCAGCTTAAGATCAGATTAGCCTCCTTACATCGTTGAAGAACGAGTGAAAGGTTATGGAGACATTTATCAAATGAGGGTCCAAAGACAGAGAAATTGTCCATGAACACCTCCAAAAACTTTTCCACCATGTCTGAAAAGATAGACGTCATGCACCTTTGAAAAGTCGCAGGTGCATTGCATAACCCAAAGGGCATGCATCTATAGGCAAATGTACCAAACAGACAGGTGAAAGTAGTTTTTTCTTGATCCTGGGGATCAACGGCCACTTGGTTGTACCCAGAATAACCATCTAGGAAACAGTAATAGCTTTGGCTCGCAAGTCGTTCTAGGATTTGATTGATGAATGGTAGTGGGAAATGATCCTTCCTAGTGGTGGAGTTGAGTCTCTGGTAATCAATGCACACACGCCATCCAGTGGTCGTGCGTTGCGGAATTAGATCTCCAGCCGAATTCTCAACCACAGTGATACCTGACTTCTTAGGTACCACTTGAGTGGGACTGACCCACTTGCTGTCAGAGATGGGGTATATGATACCTGGATCTAGTAACTTGACGACCTCATTCATGACTACCTCTTTCATATTAGGGTTTAATCGACGTTGCGCCTCTCTAGAAGGTTTGGTGTTGTCTTCCAAATGAATGTGGTGCATACAGATGGAAGGGTTAATCCCCTTTAAATCAGCCACACTCCACCCAATCGCTTCTCTATGCTCCTTGAGTACTTCCATCAAGTTGCTCTCTTGGTCTTCTCTTAAATCAGAAGCAATGATGACCGGGAGAGTTTCGTTCAAACCTAAAACCGCATATTTGAGTTTTTCAGGGAGTGGCTTGAGCTCTAGTCTTGGTGGGGAAATGAGGGAAGGAATGGGAGGAGTGCCTGAAGTAATAGGTAAAGGCTCCTTGGGTGTTCTCCACGGGGGAAAGTCTATGGCGGCCGCAGTATCTAGTAATGAACTAAACTCGCTGATATAATGCTCCGTGTCGAAGTCTTCACTACCGAAATGAGTTAGGCAGGCCTACAAGGGGTCTTTCATTAACTGATGGGGGAGTGTCTCTTCCACAATTTCCTTGATGATGTCCAAGAAGAAACACTCACTCATGTCTAGCGGGTGCTGGAAGGCATTAAAGATGTTCAACTTGACCTTCATGTTGCCAAACGTGATTTCCATCTCTTCGGTCCTACAATTAATGCACGCATTAGCCATGGCTAAGAAAGGACGTCCCAGGATGATGGGAATCAACTTATTCGGATTTGGGACAGGTTCTGTATCAAGAACGATAAAATCTACTGGAAAGTAGAACTTGTCCACCCTTATGATCACATCCTCAACAATACCACGTGGTTTCTTAATTGATCGATCAGCAAGCTGTAAGACAACCATCGTGGGCTTCAATTCTCCCAGTCCTAACTGCACGTACACCGAGTACGGGAGTAAATTCACACCAGCTCCTAAATCAAGGAGCGTTTTCTCCACAGCATGGTCTCCTATTATGCATGAAATGGTCGGAGCACCAGGGTCTTTAAATTTGGGAAGGATGTTGTGCTGGATTAGGGAGCTCACCTGTTCTGTGAGAAGGATTTTCTGGGGAGTGTGGCTCATTGTCCTTCGCTTCTGCGTGCACAGGTCCTTCAGAAATTTGGCATACGGGGGTATCTGCTAGATTGCATCAATGATGGGGATATTAATCTTTACTTGCTTGAACACCTCCATCATTTCTTGAAATTTGTCTCCTTGTTTTCCAGCACAAGGAGGCTCCTTGAGACGATCAGGGAATGGGGCTCTAGGCTCATATGTTGTCTCAGGAGTAGGAGTAGCTGAAAATGGGGTTTCATTGCTTACTCCTTTATCTTTGGCCATATTTAACTTCTTTGTTGGCCCATTCTGCTCATTCTTCTTCTCCTCCACCTTATTATCAATCACTTTCCCGCTCCTTAGCGGTGTAATGGCTTGGATTTGATGAGTGGGGTCGCATGACGAACTTCCACCGACCATATAATGTCCATTCGGATTAGCCACTAGCTGACTGGGGAGCTTCCCTTCTGCTCTCTTATTGAGCGAATTAGCTAGCTGCCCAACTTGGGCTTCTAGCTTTGAAATGGATTGCGAATGAGAGTTGAGCATCTGAGTGTTTGCCTTAAGATTGCTCAGAGCAGACAGCACCTTATCCTCAAAGGCAGAATTCCTTGGAGGAGGAGGAGCTGGCTGATATTGATGTTGGGGTGGTCGATAGTTGGATGCCGGATTAAAAGACTGATGAGGAGGCATTCCTTGAGGAGGTGATGAATTTCCCGGAGCTTGAGCTTGCCATGAGAAATTAGGATGGTTTCTCCAACCAAGGTTGTAGGAATTTGAATATGGGTCATTACCTGGTCTAGAGAATTCTGCATTTACTTGCTCATTATTCATCTCAGAGAATTTCCCAATGATGGGACAATCATTCGCATGGTGCGAAGGGCTAGAGCAAAAGGAGCATGGCTCATGTGGAACTTGTGGTTGAGAAATAGTCGGAGCAAAGCCAGCTGCCATGAGCTGGTCTAATTTTCTTGATAACGCATCCACCTTGGTGGTTACGTCCGAAGGATTGCCCACTTCAAAAAGACCTTTGGTCCTTCGAGTTTGGGGAGCAGGTGCTCGACGACTAGACGATGCATGGTGTAACGAATTTTCTCCTAAATTCTCAAAGAGGGTCCATGCCTCGTTTTCACTTTTCAGCATAAATGTACCTCCACATGAGGCATCAACCATTTGTCTATGTGGCTCAGTCAGGCCATCATAGAAGCATTGCACCAACTGCCATTTTGGGACAGCATGGTGTGGACACTTTCACAAAAGGTCCTTCAAACTTTCCCATGTTTCATAGAAAGGCTCTCCCTCAATTTGCGAAAACCCAGTGATGGATTTCCGAATTTGATTGGTCTTCCCAATGGGGAAATACTTCTTAAGGAACTCTTGTTGGATTTGAGCCCAAGAAGTAATGGAGTTTGGTTCCAAGGAATTTAGCCAATACTTGGCCTTATCCTTGAGGGAGAATGGGAAGAGGCGCATTTTCAAAGCATCCTCGGAAAAATTATGCATCTTAAAGGTGGTGCAGATTTCCAAAAATTCATCGAGGTGCTTATATAGGTCCTCGTTATTAAGTCCGTAAAAGGATGGGAGCATTTGAAAAATGCTGGACTTAATTTCATAGTGAGCTGCCGTGACGTTCAGCAGCTGAAGGCATGAAGGTGAAGTGTAAGTCGAGGGAACATAATGATCCCTCAACAGAGTGGTTCTTGCTACTTCTTCAGCCATAGGGTCAGTCTGCTCCCTTAGATTCGAGTCCTTTTCGGTTCTACGATGTCTAAGAGTGCGTTCTAAGTCTAGGTCGCAATTCAAAAATGGTAAAGATATAGACCGACGACCATGCATACACTACTAGTTAACAGTTACAATGTGTACAGAGGATATATACAAATGAAAAAAAACAAAAAAACAAAAAAAAAAACAAAATTCAGAAGTTACTATTTCTGCAATGCAGTAGCTCCTGTGCACCTGTCTGAGGTATAGTAGCTCGAGCCACTTTGTATTTTCGCTCAAGCTTACTACTTAGCTTGAGCCAAATTGATGTTTCGCTCAAGCTTCAGATTAGCTCGAGCCAAATTGTTTTTTAGCTCGAGCTACTTTTGCAGAACCTGAAACAGACAGAACTGAAACACAAAGTCAGATTATGCACAAAATGATCTATAAACAGAATATATACGGAATTCAAGTAGATTCAATCCCAAATACTTAATAAACAACCGTTAAACAGTCCCCGCCAACGAAGCCAAAAATTGATGTGATCTTACGGATCAATTATAAAAGACCACTCGCAATAGAATGAATCCTTTATAGGATAGGGCTATTTTTTAGGGTATCAAACCTCAAGGACTGTTATTAGATGGATGTTTATCAAATACTCAAAATTAATTCTAGTCTAACTCAGAAAAATATTTGGTTGTTTTGGAAACTAAATTAAAGCATAAACAAGTAATGAAATTCAAGGAAAGAAACATAGGGGTTGAATCCACCACAAACCTCATCCCAATGATTATTCGTACTCATGTGGGATTCTCAGTATACACACGATATGATGCGCGTATGGTTGTCAATCATACGACTACATCGACAAGAAAATACTTTTGTTTTGGAGAAAATGATAAATCATCTTAGGTTAATACGGATCAATCACCTAAACACTGTTTGTGATACGATCCATACTCCCTAGCATGGCCAATACAATCCCTAAACAGCATACATATCACCCAGAATCAAGAATAACCCATCCTAGGTTGCATGAATCATCTACCCAAATTATGCTAAGCTAAGATGTAGCATGATTTATGAATCCTAAGTATGACCTATCAAGCTTCTTGAATGAATGCCAATTAATACCATTGCCTAGCTATCATCCCCATAATCACAGAAAATAAAGATGTTGAATTCATTCAAGACAAAAGACTATCTTATAGACAAGATGTAATGTAATCAAGAATGAGTATTTTCATTGAAGAACACTTTACAAATAGTTTTGCAATTCCCTAAGCTAAACAATCATCGTGTATACTCTGAAAATCCCAGCAATGAATACAAATTACATCATAGAATTTGGAGAGGGTTTCATCAATTCCCTATGAATAAGAGATTAGCCACTCATAGAGGAGCTGAATTTCTCTATTGAATTAGCGAAAGACATCTCCTGGATTGTTCTGTAGCTTCTGGGCAGGTTCCACTCTGAACTCAGAACTCCTTCCCTTTCTGCCCACGAGCTATCTCCTTTTATCCTTTTACAAAATCATCTCCTATTTCAAAAACCCCGTAGCTCATTCAAAAATCCCTCTTTTCAAGGGATTCTCTCACCCCCAATCTCTCATTCTCAGTAAAATCGAGTCAACACTACTTTTGGGGGATCACAGAGCTGTTCTCGCACTGACCAAGTCTTCCAAGAATCTCTCTTCCTCCAAATCCGGCGCAGATCGCATTTCAAATTCTGACTGGACCAATTTGGCTCGATCCAAGTGAGGATTTAGCTCGAGCCATATTTGGTACACTTAACTCGAGCCAAGTTATGAAGTAGCTCGAGCCATATTGGGTGTACTTAGCTCGAGCCAAGTTATTAAGTAGCTCGAGCCAAGTGTTGAATGTGCATTTGTTTTGAGGAAATCCATGATGTAGAGTACACATTTACCATAAGGCCTGAAAATAGTAACAAACAGAAAAACACGACAAAATATTATATTACAAAATAACTAAGGTTTAACAAATACGAGTTAAGGGGCTTGAATGCATAACATTCAAGGATTATCACTAATCCAAAAGGCTAAGGCTTGTGAATTCATGAAACTAGTCCAAGGTGGTATGACTATAGTTGAGTATGTCACTAAGTTCTCCCGATTGGTTTGGTTTGTGATGTACCTCATCATAGATAAGGAGAAGAACACAAAGAAATTCGAGAGAGGTTTGAATCCTCTTATTTGGACTCAAATGGCTTGCTTTGCGATCAAGAGTTTCTCACAACTGGTGAACTAGGTTGTAACTAATATAATAACTCGGATGGCTACTCGTAGTATCTTCATACTAATTAACCAGTAAGCAGATCGGTTTACTACATTAAATACTATCTATCAGAGGAAAATATAGCAGAAAGCGGAATAATAATGATATGAGTCAAACTAAAATAGTTTCGATAAATTTATGCTCTATCATCAAATATAAACATAGAGCTCCCAAAGAAATATAACTACAATAGTTAACACTATCTAAGTATTCTTAGCAAGCCTGACTAGATGAGCCCTTTGCTCAGCATCTTTAGCCAAACAAAATGCCTTAATCCACAGTCTATCAAACCAATTAATCTGCAAAACACCAAATTATTTCATAGGTTGAAAAGTAACTGCATTAGTCTACAACTTAGTAAGTAAATTATTACAAAACTTGTTATGCGACGAGCCTTAAGTAACAAATCGTGTTCCTTAAACTTTGGTAATTAAGAATGTTATGGGTTTTACAAAATGCGTAAGTGTTATCTCCATTATTATGGCAGTAAGGCAGTAAGGAAAATAAGTTTGTTTTGAAATGAAGTATGCCTAATCCCAAGGACAAATAAGATGTTATTTAATGCATAAATTATGCTAATGAAATCCTTATATGTAAATATACATAGTCATAAATTACTTTCATATGGTCTATTCGAGTTTTTAACCTCTTTGCCCTGTCCCAAAGGATCTGTGATACAACACCGGAGTCCCGATGAAGCACGCATATCGTTATTAACTAATAATTCAACCGAGTTCAACCTCGTGTGGCCCATGCTATTAGCAACAATGTCTATAATGACCACTAATCAAACATGGTTGTACTGGTTATCTATAAAAATATTGGATCCAATGCCAAACATAACATAAATCTATGGACCATAGGGTCAAGCCCATATACACATGTGCCCGCCATCCGTACATGACGATCTATATTATATGTTCATTATTATAAACCATTCATCATTTGCAATTATAATCGTTTGCTTAAAATATTTAGGCTCATAACATGATTCATTTTAAGTAATCAGCATTTATAAAATATCTCATAATTCATAAAAGAAAAATATCACATTTGTATATTAAAAGAGTTTAACCATTCCGTAAGCATTTACTTACCTTAGATGCTCATCTTCATTCCCAGACATCTTAATCTTTACGTTACTGCAATCATACTCTAATATTAGACATATACCACACTAGAAATCCTAGTTTTACACGTAGAACCCTAATTAAGCGACATAAACCCTAATTATGCATTAAAAACCATAATATTTTTAGAAACCCTAGTAAACACCATTTATCACGAACGGACATCCTAATCAAATCCTAGTTTTCATATATAGTTTTAACACATTATTATTGCATAGAGCTTATTCCCTTAGTCATAACACATAACCAACCAATATTGGAAATATTTGAAGTTATTGGAATGTAGCTATATATATATATTTTTGATTTTTTTTTTTTTTTTATAAATGAGTAACTTTTCATTATCAACAAATTATCTAATTACAAAGGAACTATAGCAGAGCTAAAGCAAAAGACAACTATAGGACAACCCAACTAACGAATCCAACAAGAAGAATACATATTGAAAAACACGCTTCATAATCAAACTAAGATCCCCTCTAAATTCCAAATCTTACAAATGATAACATTTCTTTTAGTGGCCTTAAACTTACCTTTAGAGAGAATCTTAGTTCTAACCTCTCATACAATCTGTTTGAACAATTTCTTTTCAGTTTTGGGAAGATTAGCATGACAGACAGCATTACGGTTTGTCCCAAGGTTCTAAACAACAAAACCAAACATCAACCGGCAAATATAAGCTTTCAACTTAGTAAAATTCCAACTCTGTATTCACAAATCAACAATATCATCCCAAAGTACAAAACACACATTTCACCTCACCCTTATATACCTAGTTTAAAAGCTTTCTACCGATGGGCCAAGCATCCCTCATCACCAACCAAGTCACAAAGGCTTGTTTTGGGATGGAGAGAGAAAACCAATTCTACCACTCCACTTGGTTATGTTTAATATGGATTGCATTCCAAGTATCCGAGTAAGAAAACTTACCAGATTTTGAAACAGCCCATTGAGGAGTATCATGACCACCAATCGGAACCAAACACAGTTTATTTTGAATCTCAACAAGCAATATTGGACCTAGCAGGCCTCCACATCCTTTGCCCATCCTTGATGATCGTAGAAACCCGAAAATCAAGCTTGCTTTGAGCATCATAAGTCACAAGAGACCCATACTTAGCATAAAGAGCCCCATTCTAATGCTAATCATCAAACCACATGTGAATCTTAGAGCCATCTCCAACAAAGAATTTAATGAAATGCTGAGCTTCATCTCTCAATTTCAAAATTTTATGCCAACTATATGTGCAGACCTGGGGTTGCTCACCTGCCAAAAGCTTCTACCCTTCAATAAAATAACTTCCACCTAAGCTACCCAAAGAGATCCAACTTTAACAAAAAGACTCCAAATATGCCATATTAGTGCTGCATGATTCCACTCCTCAAGCTTCTTTATACCCAACCCACGTTCTTTTTTAGGTAAACAAAGCATGTTCCCCGCAACCTTGGCTCTAGCTATCCCATCATCTTTACCATTCCAAAAAAAATCTATTAAATTTTTGTTCAATAGCTCTAATAATTTTCTTTGGTAAGATGAAAATACTACTCGATATACTTGTACACTATAGAGAACATAATAAACAAGTTGCAGCCTCCCAACAAGGAAAGGTAATGAGAAAGCCAAGAGTTAATCCTCCAAATAATCTTCTCCAGTAAGACATCACAGTCAATAGCACAAAGACTAGAAGAAATTAATGGCACACCTAGGTATCTAACTGGAAGCTTACCTTGTAATACTCTAGTCCCATATTGGGAAGAAATGAATAATAAAATTAGATTTAAAAAATAATAAAATATATGTATATTAAACAAAAGAACTAAAAAAATATGGGATGGCTAGCCACCCCTAAACTGGCCTTGTTAGCTACCCCCTTGGCCAAAATGGGGCCGGCCACCCCCATATTTTTTTTAATATATATATTATTTTTAAATTTAATTTTTTTTAATTGAAAAATGACATGTTGCAAGGGTATTATAGGCATATTTCAATAAAATGTTTATTTTTTAAACTTTTTGGTAGTTTAAGGGGTCAGAATCCAAAATTTGATAGTTTAGAGACTACTTTCAAAATGGCTGTTTGTTTGAGAGGCTTAAATGTAATTTTTTTTCAAAAATTTATATCCAACCAAGAATAACTAGTGCATTTGCTTACGTGGGTGTCTCTAAAATCGACGTTCAATATGCACGAGAGAAAGACAGGGAAAGACAGTAGATTCTTTCCCCACCTCAAATATGTTGTAGTGTTACAAACATTAATATATATATATATATATATATATATATATATTTCAGTTTTATATATGGTTTATGACCCATTGGTCATTAAAACTTGGGTTAATAACAAAAAAGCCCTTCAAATTACTACCCGTTCTCCAGACGGCCCCCCGAACTACCAGTGTTTGCAGTTTGGCCCACAAACTACCAATTGCTTATTTTTTGGCCCCATCTGTCACTTTGTGCCGTCTAAGTGGATGAAAACTAAGTTACGTGCACTTTTAGCCCAAAAGCTTGAAAATACCCATCTCCTTAGACTTTGAAATTCCGCTTTCTTCCCAATCCTGCTCCTATAACGGAAACGGACCTGCGTGAGGCGGTACTCGAAGAAGTCTGCATTGGAATCGGACCCAGGCTCAGTGGATCCAGTTCTGATTCGAATAGCGGTGTTTATGGATTTGTGATTGGGGTGGTGAAGGAGAGTGAATGCTTGGGAGTGTGGGGCTTAGGTGGGGATGAGGCGAGTGGGAAAGTGCTTGAGAGTTGCAGAGACGATGATGGTATGGTCGCCATCTCTTTCTCTCGCTCTGTGTTTTCTTCTTCTGGATAAGAACTCTTATTTCTATCCTATATGTTTTTTTCTTCCTTTCATATTTTACTTTTACACAGAATGCATATCTAGTGGTTCCCACCGTTTGGGCTACTTTTGTGGCTGTCTTCCCTTCCTTGGCTTGGACTCTACTCCACTGACACGTTGAGCTATTGTGGCATTATCTCATGTTATGGCTTGTGTCTCAGTAATGCTGAGGTGTCCAAGAGTATGAGCTTCACTAACAGAAACTGCAAAAGGGATTGCCGATGCATGCACGACCACTTTTTGACATGATAGTAGTAGCATTAGCCTTTTCACGTACTCAACAGGTCTTTGTAGAAGCCCTTCTTATTCAACTACTTCTCAAAGAAGCAACTTCATGAAGGGCAACAACTGGACAACAACCATTACCCTAGCCTTTGAAACAATACTACAGCAAGCAGAGAGTTTGAAAGGAAAAAGGTCAGGAAAGACTTATCTTACAAATCATCCTTAAAAACAAAGTTGATGCTTTTACGTTTCCATAGCTTGAATCAATGTCATAATTGGCCAGCAGGGATGTTCTGGTTTCCAAAAATTAAAAATTAGAATTGCTTCCAAATGTAGTGCTATAAATCGTCAAACAAATTATCGTAATCAAACAATAGTAATCCTAGATAAGATTCAAGTTCTTAGTATGTTTACATAGATCTCTTCAAACTTTGAACTGTACCAACACCTACAAAACCTTGCCTCATCAAGCATGAAAAACTGCTAATGCTATAGTAAATTTTCTTAGATACGAGGGCCATGCATTAACCTCATGTTTTACAGATATGGGTGGAAGAAAAATTATATTAATGTGGAAGTAGAGAAGTCTGGTTGGTAGTGGATCACCTTCTCTTTCTCCCCAACCATTCAGTACCGTCCAAATTTTATAGAGAGAAATCACAGAGCCATACATATACACGTTGGAGAATACTGGATAACAAAGTTAAACAAAACAGAAGATCCCCGTCTTCCATTCAAGCTCGTTCTTTCTCATGACATAGAGGATGAACAAGAGAAGGGTGATTCTTGAAACGATCCAAACCCAAAGAAACCACACCTTTGAGGCTCTTCACATTCGCCTTAGCTCCATGAGCAATCAATAGCAAAGTAACTTGGACTTGCCCCGCCTTGGCCGCACATTCCAGTGGCGTGTTGCTCTCTCTCCACGACCCACAAACTGGACAACAACCATTACCCCAGCCCTTGAAACAAAAAATGAAAACTAAAAACACATAAAATCTGTTTGGTTAGAGAGAAAATGGGAGGGAAAAAAAGAAAGAAAAGAAACGAAGATACATGGGGTGAGGAGGAGCGGTAGGTGGTGCTGTCGGGGAGCACGACTCAGCCGGCCTCCGTAGCGAGCTCGCGGAGGACCTCATTGATGTCTGCGCAAGGAGAGAGGAGGTAGCCACCATGCTTTCTGAGGCCGTGGAAGATGTTGGTGGTGATGGCCCTCGTCTGCCTCTCCATAATTTTTATCGAATGGCATAATTGTAATTTATGTCCATTTTTTTGTCTTAGTTATTCCGTTTTTCTCAGTTATTGTTTCCAAGGACAGTTTTGGAATTTCAAAGTGTAAGGAGGTGGGTATTTTCAGGCTTTTGGGCTAAAAGAGTCACATGCCGTGCACGTGACTTAGTTTCCATCAACTTAGACGGTACAAACTGACGAAGGGGGCCAAAAAACAAGCAATTGGTAGTTTGGGGGGCCGGACTGCAAGTACGGGTAGTTCGAAGGGCCATCCGAAGAATGAGTGGTACTTTAGGGAGTTTTTTTGTATTTAACCTTTAAAACTTTCATAAGGTATTGATTCCTTTTACCGTTGATTCTTTCATAAGCCATTGATTCCTTTTTAGTTTTTACCGTTGGTTATTTGATTACATACTATCAAAAACCATTTGTCTTCAACGCATGGCCATGTGCTAACCATTTGTCTTTAATTAATACATGGATTACATGGTAATTAATGAGCTTTAAAAGAAAAGATAGCCTACCACTTCTATATAAGAAATGGATAATTGCACCACTGGTCCCTGTGGTATGTCATAATTACAAATTACTCCGTATGGTTTAAAAAATTCATGAGAGTTCCTTGTAGTAAATTATAATTATAAATCGATCCTTGGAGTCAAATTCCGTTAAAATTTTTGACAAATTCTGTTAAATGCCACGTCAGCGCCACATCAAACCAATAAAATGGCGACACGTGTACATCTCAATAAAAAATAAATATACTTATTTTAAAAAAATAAAAAATAAAAAAAATAAAAGAATAAGAAAAAAGAAAAATGGTAAGGACAAAGGGATGGCTGGCTGGCCAGGGGTGGCGCACAACAACCCCCAATGGCCTAGGGTTGGCCTGAAGGCCACCCCTGGACCTTCTAAGGGTGGCTCGATGGCCACCCCCAGCCTCTGGGGAGGCCGCGGCCACCCCAGTGGCATTGGCTGGGGGTGGCCAAGCCACCCCTTCCCTTTTTTTGTTTTTTTCTTTTTAAAAAAAATAAGTTTTTTTTTTTAATAAATTTTTTTTTTTTATTAAGATGGACACGTGTCGTCATCTTATTGGTTTGACGTGGCGCTGACGTGGAATTTAACAGAATCTGTTAAAAAATTTAACGAAATTTGACTCCAGGGATCAATTTGTAATTATAGTTTATCACAATGACCTCCCATAAACTTTTTAAACCATAGGGAGTGATTTGCAATTATGGCATACTCCAAGGACCAGTGGTACAATTATCCCTATAAAAAAATTCAGCTTTTGAAAAAAGAAGTCAACCAAAAAAGAGTACTTCTCGTATAGTTTTAGTGAGCTTTCCATTTTGCTAAAGCTTGATACCTTTTAAGTGAGTTTTTCACCTTGCTTTAGAATTGCTCTGCACTACTAAACAGAGAAGTGGTTTTATTTTGGTACGGGTTAATACCTAATT
This sequence comes from Alnus glutinosa, assembly GCF_958979055.1. Lineage (NCBI taxonomy): Eukaryota > Viridiplantae > Streptophyta > Magnoliopsida > Fagales > Betulaceae > Alnus > Alnus glutinosa. Next base: position 10,963,993 of record NC_084888.1, on the reverse strand, counting down.
GTCTCATGTGGTTTAAAAACTTTATTTTTTGCTCTCTCAGTTTTTATTTTTATCATAGGAGGTATCTGTGCTATGGGAAAAGATGGAAACGATACCTCCGTTCATTTTTCTATCCTAAACTAACGTCCCGCCGTGTCATCCTACACGTATCGGCGTACCTGTACGATACATGTCTCCATATCCATGTCATCATTGACGTGGCTACTATATATATATTTTTTATTTTTTTATTTTTATTTTAATGACTTAAAAAAAAAAAAAAAAAAATTAGGGGTGGCTGGCCTCAAGGCCAGTTTTGGGGGTGGCCGAACCACTCCCAAGGGCCAAAATGGGGGTGGCCGAAACCACCCACATTTGGCCTAGGGGTGGTTCGGCCACCCTCATGGGCCAAAACCTTTTTTTTGTCACTTTGGCCCATGGGGGTGGCTTGGCCAAACCACCCCCATGAGCCACGGCGGTGGCCGAGCCACCCCTAGTGGCAAAAGTGGGAAAAAAATAAATAAATAAAAAAAGCAAAAGAAAATAGGTTTTGGCCTTTAGGGGTGGCTCAAATGGAGGTGGTTTCGGCCACCCCCAAAACTGGCCTTGGGGTTGGCTCAACTACCCGCTAAGCCAAAATGGGGGTGACTGAGCCAACCCTAAATTTTTTATTTTTTATTTTTTTTTTTAAGTCCTTAAAATAAAAATAATATATATAGTAGCCATGTCAGCGCTGACATGGCTTTGGGGACATATGTCACATAGGTACGCCGACACGTGTAGGATAACATGGCGGGACGTTAGTTTAGGACGGAAAAATGAATGGAGGTACCATTTCCTTTTTTTCCATAGCACAGGTACCTCCTATGATAAAAATGAAAATTGATGGGCCAAAAAATAAAATTTTTAAACCACAGAGGTGTGTAAGGTATTTAACCCTTGAGGAATGCTACACATCACCCCTTTGTCCTCCTTTTGTCCCCCAAAATTGATGTAGCTCTTAAAATCACCATTGAATTTTTGATATATGACTATTGGATTTTGATCAAATGATAATTTTAAGAGCCACATCAATTTTGAGGGGACAAAAGGAAGACAAGGGGATGATGTGTAGCATTCATCTTAACCCTTTTGGTGCTCCATTTTTCATCTTCTTGGTGCTTAATTTTTCAATTAAAGAGTTGTTCATTTGACCTAATTCGTATTTGGAAATGCGGTCTTAACGAAGGTAGATACTATAATTTAATTAGTCCTAGAACGTTGCATTTCAAGAGACCCAATAGTTCCGAGTTGAATACTTCGGGGGCACGAAATCAACCTTTCACTACAAAAAATTTGATCATTAGCGGCCAACAAATTTGGCCGCTAATGATGTTATTTTGGCCGCTAATAGTCCGACGCAAAAGACTATTAGCGGCCACTTTTTTTTGTCGCCGCTAATAATTGTTTTATAGCGGCCACCAAGTTCGCCGCTAAAAGTAATTTTATCCGCCGCTAATAATTGTTAACTGAGTCTAAAATCGCCGCTAATACTAGACTATTAGCGGCGACACGTATGTGGCCGCTAATAGTTAAAATAGTCGGGTATTATTAGCGGCCACATGAGTGGCCGCTAATAGTCTAGTATTAGCGGCCACACATGTGGCCGCTAATAATACCCGACTGATTTAACTATTAGCGGCCACAAATGTGGCCGCTAATACTATTAAAAAATTGAAAAAAAAAATAAATATATATATACAAAAAAAAAAATAGATCCATTTAACTTCACTGCATTAATTAAATCTCTATATACAATTAATACTACTAAAAATGATAAATATATATATATATATATATATATATATATATATATATATAAATACAAATAAAACTAAATACAAATACATCATTAAAAAAAAAAAAAAAAAAAATGTTTAACCCCCAACGCACCCCCTCTCCTCATCTCTCCTACTAGCTCAAATCCGACAATTTTTTCAGATCCGGCCATTTTTTCAGTGCCCCTCACCAAGCAAAATATATTTCAAAAAAAAAAAAACGGAGGAGATGAAGTATAAGAAATTAAAAATGACCCATCGGGATCTCACAACTGATAAAACTCCTGGACATTTGCAAATTCAACCCCAAAGATATGAATTAACAAAATTTGCAAAAAAATAAAAAGAACATAAAAGAAATGGAAACCCAGAAAGACAAAGAAGAAGAAAGGGGAGAAGAGTAAGGTACCTTTTCCTTCTTGTTTCTCTTTAAAATTGAAGTAGATTTCAATAATTGCAATAAATAAACCAAAATCTGAAACAAAGACAAGAGAGACAGAGCTGAGATATGTCACAAAATTTGCAAAAAAAAACAAAAACAGAAAAGAAAAGAAATAGAAACCACAAAGACGAAGAAGAAGAAAATGGAGAAGAGTAAGGTACCTTTTTCTTCTTATTTCTCTTTAAAATTGTAGCAGATTTTAATAAATCAAATATCTGAAACAAAGACCAGAGAGAGAGAGAGAGGAGAGACGAGAGTTCTGAGAAATGAGAAATGAATCAAATGAAGTTGAGAGAGAGAGAGTAAAGAGAGTACAGGCTATTTAGAAAGAAACAAAAAAAACATTGAAAAAATAAAAAATTTAACTTTTGGGGGTGAGGCGCGCGCGGGACACGAAAATTTTCGTGTCCCGCGTGCACCCCTGCACGGTGCACCCCCTCCCCCCCTTCACCCAAAAGGCTCAATCATGAGCTTTTTGATTTTTTAATTCTTTTTTTTTTTTTTTTGAAATCAACACCTCATAATTTTTTTAAAGAAAAATTATTTTTCGTTTTTTTAATTTAATAAAAAACAGGTTTTTCTTTTTTATTTTTCGTTTGTTTTCTTTTTTCTAAAAAAAATTGTGTTCATAATTATAATGTATTTTTTAGGTTTTTTTTTAAAATAAATTATTTTTTGTTTTCTATTTTTTTTTTCATTTTTCTTTAATTTTTTTAATTCCTTTTTTTTTTAAATAACTTTTTTTTTTGAAAATTTGGTTTTTTATTTTTAATTTTAAGTAAATTTTGAGTTTAAAAAAAATCGTTCTTTTTCTTCTTCTTTTTTTTTTTTAATTTTAATTTTGTTAATTTGTTTTTAAAAAAGTTATTTTTATTTTTATTTTTATTCAAATTTATAGACATTTTTGTCTTATTAAAAAAAAAATCCATTTTTGCCTTATATAGTATGTTAAACTAACATATTAGATCATCCGATCAATGATGGTAGATCATCCGATCAAGATAGATCAATAGGATCGATAGATCATTCGATAGATCATGGTAGATCATCTAATCAATCATGATAGATCAATAGGATCGATAGATCATCCGATCGATCATGGTAGATCATCCAATCGATCATGATAGATCAATAGGATCGATAGATCATCCGATCGATCATGGTAGATCATCCAATCGATCATGATAGATCAATAGGATCGATAAATCATTCGATCGATCATGATAGATCATCCGATCGATCATGATAGATCATCCGATCAATCATGGTAGATCATCCCATCGATCATGATAAATCAATAGGATCGATAGATCATCCGATCAATCATAGTAGATCATCCAATCGATCATAATACTTCAATAGGATCAATCAGATGAACCATGATTGATCGGATGATCTATCGATCCTATTGATCTATCATGATCGATTTGATGATCTACCATGATTGATTGGATGATCTATCGATCCAATTGATCTATCATGATCGATCGGATGATCTATCGATCATATTGATCTATCATGATCGATTGGATGATCTACCATGATCCATAAGATAATCTATCGATCCTATTGATATATTATAATCAATTGGATAATCTACCATGATTGATCGGATGATCTATTGATCTTATTGATCTATCATGATCGATCGGATGATCTACCATGATTGATCGGATGATCTATCGATCCTATTGATCTACACGATCGATCGGATGATCTATTGATCTTATTGATCTATCATGATCGGTCGGATGATAGATCGATCGATAGGATGGATAAATCATCCGATCGATCGTGATCGATCATTAGGATTAATAGATCATTCGATCAATCGTGATTGTATCGATCAATAGTATCGATAGATCATCCCATCGAAAGTGATAGATCAATAGGATCGATAGATTATCCGATCGATCGTGATCGATCCATAGGATCGATAAATCATCCGATTGATTGTGATCGATCCATAGGATCGATAGATCATCCGATCGATCGTGATCGAACAATATGATTGATAGATCATTCGATCCATCGTGATAGTATCGATCATATCCGATCGATCGTGATAAATCAATAGGATCGATAGATTATCCGATCGATCGTGATCGATCCATAGGATCGATAAATCATCCGATTGATTGTGATCGATCCATAGGATCGATAGATCATCCGATCGATCGTGATCGAACAATATGATTGATAGATCATTCGATCCATCGTGATAGTATTGATCATATCCGATCGATCATGATAGATCAATAGGATCGATAGATTTTCCGATCGATCGTGATCGATCCATAGGATCGATAAATCATCCGATTGATTGTGATCGATCCATAGGATCGATAGATCATCCGATCGATCGTGATCGAACAATATGATTGATAGATCATTCGATCCATCGTGATAGTATCGATCATATCCGATCGATCGTGATAGATCAATAGGATCGATAGATAATCTGATCGATCGATAGGATTGTTAGACCATTCGATCAATCGTTATAGTATCGATCATATCCGATCGATCGTAATCGATCAATATGATCGTTAGATCATCCGATCGATCGTTATAGTATTGATCCTATCTGATCGATCGTGATCGATCAATAGGATCGATCCCATCGATCGTGATCGATCCATAGGATCGATAGATCATCCAATCGATCATGATAGATCCATAGGATCGATAGATCATCCAATCGATCATGATAGATCCATAGGATTGATTGATCATCCGATCGATTAATAGGATCGATAGATTATCCGATCAATCATGGTAGATCATCCGATCGATCATGATAGATCAATAAGATCAATAGATCATCCGATCAATCATGGTAAATCATCCGCTTGATCTTGATAGATCCATAAGATCGATAGATCATCCGATCAATCATGGTAAATCATCCGCTTGATCTTGATAGATCCATAAGATCGATAGATCATCCGATCGATTATGATAGATCATCCAATCGATCGTGATTTATCGATAGGACCGATAGATCATCCGATCGATCCTGATCAATAAATATGACCAATAAATCATCCGATCGATCGTGATCGATTAATATGATCGATAGATTATTCGATCGATCTTGATAGACCAATAGGATCGATAGATCATTTGATCGATCGTGATAGAGGTCGACTGATCAGACTTCACACAATGAAGGTTTGATCGATTAATAGTTCTAGAAAACAATTAAAAAAAAAAAAAAAAAAAAAAAAAAGAAACGAAAAAATAAAAAGAAAAACTAGCTTTCTATTAATCTCTTTTTTTTTTTAAAAGGAAAAAGAACGATTTTTTTTTTTTGTTGATAGAAAAACCAAAAATTAACTTTACTTTTTATTATTTTTAAAAAATTAAAGAAAAAAAAAATTAAGAATGAAAAATATATATTTAAAATAAAAACAAACAAAAAAAATGAAAATTTGAAAACATTAAAAAAAATAAAAAAAAAATAAAAGGAAAAAAGTTAGCACATATTATTTTGAAAACATAACAAAAATGGTAAATATTATTAGCGGCCACATAAGTGGCCGCTAATAATCAACTATTAGCGGCCACAAATAAAGTGGCCGCTAATAATTGATTATTAGCGGCCAAAAGAGCGGCCGCTAATAGTTTTGGAAAACAATTTTTTTTTAAAAAAAAAAAACAAACGAAAAAATAAAAAGAAAAACTTGCTTTCTATTAATCTTTTTTTTTTCTAAGAAAAAAAAAGGAAAAAGAACGATTTTTTTTTTTTTGTTGATAGAAAAACCAAAAATTAACTTTACTTTTTATTATTTTAAAAAAATTAAAGAAAAAAAAATTAAGAATGAAAAAGATATATTTAAAATAAAAACAAACAAAAAAAATGAAAATTTTGAAAACATTAAAAAAAAAAAAAAACGAAAAAAGTTAGCACATATTATTTTGAAAACATAAAAAAAGGCTAAATATTATTAGCGGCCACAAATAAAGTGGCCGCTAATAATTGATTATTAGCGGCCAAAAAAGCGGCCGCTAATAGTTTTGGAAAACAAATTTTTTTTTTTTTAAAAAAAAACAAACGAAAAAATAAAAAGAAAAACTTGCTTTCTATTAATCTTTTTTTTTTCTAAGAAAAAAAAAAAGGAAAAAGAACGATTTTTTTTTTTGTTGATAGAAAAACCAAAAATTAACTTTACTTTTTATTATTTTAAAAAAATTAAAGAAAAAAAAATTAAGAATGAAAAATATATATTTAAAATAAAAACAAACAAAAAAAATGAAAATTTTGAAAACATTAAAAAAATAAAAAAACGAAAAAAGTTAGCACATATTATTTTGAAAACATAAAAAAAGGCTAAATATTATTAGCGGCCACATAAGTGGCCGCTAATAATCAACTATTAGCGGCCGCTTTTTTGGCCGCTAATAATCAATTATTAGCGGCCACTTTATTTGTGGCGGGTGCTTTACTACGTGTGTGTGTATATATATGTGATATCCAGATTCTTTTTGGTAAGAACCCTTTATGCCTGGTTTTTTTTTAAAAAAAAAAAAATTATTTATTTATTGGTAACAACTTGAAGGTGAATAAAATGATTGCGTAAATCTCATTCAAAGGTTCGTGAGAGTTACAGCATGCCGTGCCTTCATAGTTCATACATACTGTCCACCAATTATTATGCTTAATTATACCATTTAATACGTAATTAAATACCATAATTAGCTACACCTGGCCTTCGGTATAAACAGAAAGTTTGCACCTCAAGGAATGTCGGAGGTGTCGGTATCTCAAGCTGCCGATGAAAGGGCGGATCATCGAGGGTGTTTGCCAAACTTTAATTTTTTTTATTTTTTTTATTTTTTATTTTTTTTTATTTTTATTTTTTTTTAGGTTTTTCAATCGCTAAAAGGTATCTTTAATCCCAAGTATTCTTATAAATCTTCTCAATTCAATTTTGTTTCGTAGTAGGATCTCAGCGTATGTAAATTAAGCCACGTCGAATTCTCGTATTTTGACCCTTTCACGTCATGCGTTTGCCCTATCGTTCACATTAGTTTTTTAAGAAAAAAAATAAAAAATAAAAAAACATTAATAAACGGAGCAAGTAATATTTTAAATCAATATAAACTCAATGTTTATCAATTCACAGTTTTTTTTTTTGAAAAATAAATAAAAATCGGAACTTTAGTTCCCATTTTACACCTCCTCATTAACCCATAAAATTCCTTTTTTTAAAAAAAAATGAATAACCAAATTACCATCGTGATGATGAGTACTTCATTTCTTTATTCATTTAATATTAAAACATACCGACATATTATATATAATTAAGATCGAGAAAACTAGACTTAACATCCTTGAACTTTCACATCGATTGTAATGTCCCTATAAAGGAAGAAGAAGTTGCGATTGACCTTAATTACAAACTTTAGCCCATATCAAAATTAATGCCCTGAAGTTAAAGAAAAAAAATAACAAATTGTCTCGAGGCCTGCTCCCATGAAGACCCACACCTGTGTCTCCTCCTCCCTGCCTTGAAGGAATTTTTAGTTTTTTTTTTTTTTTTTTTTATTTTATTTTTTTTATTTTATTTTGAAGTTTTTTAAATATAATACAAGAGTATGATTGTCATTTTGGATCTCGTACAGTCAATTTAAGAAAAAATTTAATGGAAAGGTTAAGTGAAATGGCCCAAATAGTCTGGGTCAATTATAATTTTTTCTTTTTCTTTTTTAGTTTAAGGAAACATTACAATGGAGGTAATAAAATTTTTTAAAAAAAGTGAAGTATAATAATTAATTCCCCTAAAATTAAGGTTTGGTTTATCCTTAGAGAGAGCTATAAGGTCCCTTTTTGCTCTTCTAAGTCAATTTGAGGTAGTAGAAGTGGTTGGCTAGTGGCAAAAACGTATTTTTGGGTACTCCTAATACTATAAATATTGTTGCTAAGCACTGATGATCACTTCCTTGCATTGACGTTCCACTGATTATCCTCCTTAGAATTAATTAGTAGCTAGCTAGCTGAACTAATTAAATTTGATAAGGAATGAAAACCAACATGCAGGATGGTGCACCAGAACTGGTTTTGGTCTGGAAAGCGTGGCTCTTCTTTGCTTTTGCCATTGCTAATATTCTTGGCAACTCAAAACTAGCTGCAGGAAAAAATCAGCATGCTGGAAGAAAACTTGCTGCTGACATTCCAGGTAAAAACGTACATATTTTCTTTGCAATCTTTCTTTGGTGCATGTCAAGTACTTATTATCGATCACATGCATGCATATATGCTTGCCTGGGGTATTAATTCATGGAGACCATTGTTTTCAGAAAAGTTTGCAGTAATCTAGAAAAATCACAATAATATGTATATATGATTCGCAGTTCATTAGAAATGTGAGGGCCGGGGGAAAACGTTTAACAACGTGAAGAAGTTCTTCAGCAACGCATCGGCATTGCTTCTTGCAGCTTTTCTTCTTCTTTCTTCTTTTTCTATTTTTTCCCCACCTTTGTTCTTCTTAGTAGCTTTAAATTACTTTGATAAAAATTGCTACACTTCTTAGACAAACTTATATACATATTCGTCTCCGGCGAGGGAAGGGGGTTCTTTTAGGCCACCCCCAGACCAGCTGGCCGAACCCACCCCTATGGCCCTTGGGAGTAGTTCGGCCAACCCGAAGAAAAAGAAAAAGAAAAAAAAAAAAAAAAAAAAAGGTTAGGGTTTGGCCCTTGGGGGTGGTTTGGCCACCCCAAGACAGACCAGTCTTGGGTGGCCAAACCCACTCCCAAGGCTCTTGAGGGTGGTTTCAGCCACCCTCATTTTGCTTCGTTGGGGTGGTCGAACCACCCCCAAGGGCCATAGGGGTGGCCGGCCACACCCATATTTTTTTTTTCTTTGATTTTTTATTTTTTTACAAAAATTTATTATTTTTTAATTGAAAAAATAACACGTGACAAGGGTACTATAAGAATATTTCGACAAATGAATTTTTTTTGACACTTTTTGGTAGTTTGGGGGCTAGAGTCCAAGGGTTGGTAGTTTGAGCGGCTACTTCCAAAACAGCTAGTAGTTTAAGGGGCTTAAATGTAATTTTTTCTAAGATCAATTATCTACCAACTTATTTATTGAGTTGTTGTACTTGTACTTACTCTTTCAATTTCTACTGCAACAAGACATAATAAGTTAACGAGCATTTTCAGCCATGAATATTGTTAAAACTAGGTTTCGCAACAAAATTGAAAATAAGTTTCTAAATGATTCTTTGATATTGTACATCAAAAGAGAAATAGCTCAGAAATTTAGTACAGATTCAGTCATAAATAATTTTCGGAGTGTAAAAGAACATTGGGTTCCATTTTGAGAGGTGATTAAATTGAAAATTAAAATATATTAACAAACAATTATTTTGTGTCTTTACTTTTGCTTATATTTGCTTAACATTGAATGAACTAAATTTTATATATTGACTTAATTTTCGATCTTAATATATTTCTTATCTATTATGTATTCTCCCTCTCTTAATATATTTCTCATTTATACTTTCACTCTAGAATTCTTGTTCAGTCCCATGTTGTTATTCATCTCACAAAGTATAAATGCTCCGTTTGTTTCGACGTAAAATGTTTTCCGTCATAAAATATTTTCGACAAAATCATTTTTCTGAAAAAATGATTCTCTTGAAAATATTTTCCGGCGTTTGGCTCGTACGAAAAAAACACAACAGCAAAAAATCACCAGCAACCATTTATGTAGGATTCCGGCCTGTTTGGTCAGAATTTGGGTTGGCCAGATTCCGGCGAATCTGGTTGTACTTCCCAAATTTGCTAGAATCAGAATTGGTCGGATTTCGGCAAATGTGGCCGGAGTTTGGCTATTTGTCGAAATTCGGCCAATAGTTTTGGCCGGAATCCGGCAACGGTATCCGAGCGTCGCCAAATTCCTGTACCCGCCAGACTCCGGCAACGGTCGCCAGCGCCGGAATCTGGTAAACATGAACCTTTCGTGGTTATCACTTTTAGGTATTTGCATCCACATTATGTGATTTTTTATTTGCGTTCGTGCGTTTATTGCGGTTATTATCCGCTATCCGCATATAAGGTAATGAGCGTTTTGGATTACTATCTAAATTTATATATAAGATTAAATAATGCGGTTATTACTATATAGAAGCTTAAATAAATTAGGATTTCACTTGTGACATAATTCATGATTATTAACCATTAAAGATCATTGTCTTGTAGAGTAATCAAAATTTGGATTACCAAAAAAAGTAAATGTAGTGATATGACTTTGAGATGATGGTAAGAAAAACCTAACATAACCTAAAGGTAAACTTATCATATCTAAAACGACGTCATTTTAGTTAATTTAATTAAATATATATAATATATAAATTATATATAAAGGGAACACGAATGCAGTTATTAATCGCATCCGTATATCTTAAAACAGTTATCCGCATATACGGATAATGGTTTTTATATCCACATATACGAATAGCAGTTAAATGCAAATAGCATATACATACTATTATAATTCTCACGCATTTTCACCCCTAATTTGAAGAAGATAAAGTATAGTTTTTCCTAAATATGAAGAAAAAGGTGCAGTAGATCAATCAAGAGACATAATTGGTTATATATATTTTGGGCTCAGCAAATTTCTAAAAAAAAAAAAAAAATGAAGAAGAGACAAGCTAAGCAAGCAGCCATCAAATAACATTGGACAAAATAATAATAATAATAATAATTCTCCAATAATGACAGTTTTAATTGATTTTTAGAATTATTATTATTATAATTATTTTAGAGTAATGCAACAATACTTTTTTTTTTTTTAATTCAGTAATGGAAAAACACTGATGTGATAAGGATCTTTCTTTGTTTAAAAATAAAAATAAAAATAAATTAAGGATTCGGCATACAGCATAGTAAACTAGTTGTAGAATAAAAATATGTTATAAATAGTATTTTTTACTAGGATTATTAAATTAAGGGAAAATTACACCGTTGGTCCCTGTGGTATTCCATAATTATTTTTTACTCCCTGTGGTTTAAAAAATTACTGGGAGATCCTTATGGTATGCAATAATTACAAATCGATCCCTGGCTTCAAATTCTGTTAAATTTTTTAACAGATTCCGTCAAATGCCACGTCAGCGACACGTGTCACCATCTTATGGCGACACGTGTCCATCTTAATAAAAAAATATAAATTTATTAAAAAATAAATAAAAATACTTTTTTTTAAAAAAAAAAAAAATCAAAAAAAAAAAAATGAACGGGTGGCCAAGCCACCCATTTGGGGGTGGCCTGGCCGCCCCCAGCCACTGGGGGTGGCCGCGCGGCCACCCCCAGGCCATTGGGGTGGCTGCGCGCCACCCCCAGATCTTCCAGGGGTGGCCCGAAGGCCACCCCCTGGGGCTGGGGGTGGCCGCGCGCCACCCCCTGCGGCCTCTGGGGGTGGCGCGCGGCCACCCCCAATGGCTGGGGGCAGCCAGGCCACCCCCAAATGGGTGGCTTGGCCACCCGTTCATTTTTATTTTTTTTTGATTTTTTTTTTTAAATAAAATAAAGTATTTTTATTTATTTTTTAATAAATTTATATTTTTTTATTAAGATGGACACGTGTCGCCATAAGATGGTGACACGTATCGCTGACGTGGCATTTGACGGAATCTGTTAAAAAATTTAACAGAATTTGACGTCAGGGATCGATTTGTAATTATTGTATACCACGAGAACCTCCCAGTAATTTTTTAAACCATAGAGAGTAAAAAATAATTATGGCATACCACATGGACCAACGGTGCAATTTTTCCTTAAATTAATATTATAAGATAATAGTAAAATAAAAATGTAATTTTTATCATTTTCGATGAGGAGATCATATTAATTCTCGATTTCCTTGTTTGTGAAAAATTCAAGGTTTCATGAGCATCGACTGTGGCAGCGATGAAGACTCGATTGACAAGGAAACCGGCATTCCTTACAAATCTGACAAGGAGCTTGTAAATACTGGAATAGTTGCGACGGTATCCCCTGATTGGTCCGGCTACATTACAGAGCAGTTCAAGAACCTGAGAAGTTTTCCGCAAGGAACAAGGAATTGTTACGCCCTAAAACCGGAGCAAGTCAAATACAATAATTATATGATCAGAGCTCAATTCCTGTACGGAAATTACGATGGCAAAAACCAGACCCCAAAATTTGACCTGCATCTTGGCCCTAATTGGTGGGCAACAGTGAGTTCATCTGATCCGGTTTATTACGAGATTATTTATACTCCCTTGACGGATTACATAGATGTGTGCCTTGTGAACACTAACAATGGGATACCCTTCATTTCAACGCTGGAACTACGACGTTTGGACAATTCCATTTATCGGACGGAGGACGGCGCACTCGCAATCATTAGCCGATACGACGTCGGCAAAGACATTAGAAGTGGATCTCGCAGGTATCCAGGCGACGTCTATGATCGCTACTGGGAGCCTTTGCTAATTGAAGGATGCATTCCAATCGCCACCAATTCGACCGTTTTCAGCACCCAAGGCAATGATAACGCATATAAATTACCGGCCGAGGTGTTGAGGACTGCCGCCGGAACGCCGAACGGTAGCATTCCCTTGGCCTTAGTCTGGTCTCCTCCAAACTCTCTTTCTAAATGTTATTTTTACTTTCACTTTGCTGAGATTGAGAAGCTCGGAGCCGGTCAGCAGAGGGAATTCACGATCAATTTGAACGGCGAGCGCAACCTGAGAGAATCTGTTAAGCTTGATTATCTAAACCCACTCACCGTGGTCCAGGATGATCCGCCAGTTAGTGGAAGCCGGCTTAATTTTTCAATCAATGCAGCTGGGATGACTAAGTTTCCTCCGATCCTAAACGCCGTTGAGATTTTTGAGTTGCAAGAGCTCCCAAATAAGCCAACGGCCATAGCTGATGGTACGCTTTCTTTTCTTCTCTTTTCTATTTTCCTTGTAAGAATTATGGTCAGTTTGTCACTTTTCATATGATTTTGTATTTCGAATTCTATCAGTTGAAGCTATCATGGAAATCAAGGAACTGTACAACGTGATTCGAAACTGGCAAGGCGATCCATGTGCCCCAAGTGATTACTCATGGGAGGGTTTGAACTGCAGTAACGACAATCATCCGAGGATCATCTCATTGTGAGTATGCTTTCAAAACATCAAAACTTGTTACACACATCTGTGAAATTTCACTCAATGAAAAAGAAAATCTTCCTTCACTGAGAGATCCCATTATTGAGTGGACCTTCATATTAACTGATATGAAAATATGTTGCATAATTCTTGACAATGGCACAACGGAAGAGACTCCTTTCATATATATGCAATGAAAGCAAAAGAATTGCATGAGAATGATCTTGTTTTTATTGCAACTTATCTTTGGAACAGTGGCAATAACTTTTCCTTCTTTCACAATTATAAGCAGAAACTTGAGCTCAAGCAAACTGGCAGGGGAGATTGCAACTTCATTCTCCAATCTCAAAGCACTGCAATCTTTGTGAGTCTTAATTTGTTATGATTGATATTTGGCATATAAGAACACTCAATTGCAGTGTAAATTGATTCCTCTCACTTCCACATTTTGTGGTTTCACTGGTTTGTATTAATATTTATACTAAATTACAGTAGTGTTTGTTACAGAGTTACAATCGATAAACACTTCCTAAGATAATGATTACCGTCTTGATAAACTATGATCATAGTTTATCTTCTATCCTTATCTATTCTATCTATTCTCTGGAGATTAGGATCACTCTGAGCTGGAGTGTTCGGCTTAGCTTCTGGTTTATCTTATGCTTCAACATGGCAGATGGGATATCTTAGACTGCTGAAGGTTTTAATGCTTGAAGAGTGTATATGTGGGATTTGATATCAGGAAATTTTTACTTAGAAAGTGTAACATTTATATGCAACTCTTCTAATGGAATATCACGCTGTAAAGAACTGAAAACATTTTTTTAGCTTAACATCTACAAATGTCTTTAGCCAAAAGCTTGCCGACTCTTTCTGTTTCAGGGATTTGTCATATAATGACTTAACTGGGCCATTTCCAGAAGTTTTAACACAACTGCCGTATTTGAACACCCTGTAAGTTTTTGAGTTTTGATGGAGGTATTGTGAACTTGACCTTTAGGGAAGGAAATTGAGGTGATGTGCTTAACACTATTTCTGCAGTGATTTAAGTGGTAACAAAATCACGGGTTCAGTTCCTGAGGCTCTTGTGCAAAAGTCTAAGGATGGAAAATTTGTCCTGAGGTTAGCTTATCTTCCTACTTCCAATGTTTCATTTTCTCCAGTTGTTTAATAAAGCTAGTTTCAACTCATCTGTTCTATGTGGTGTAAATTTCCTCTTTATTTCCAATAGTAATTCTGATTGCATGATGACAGCATCATCTATCTTTTAATAACTTACTTACTATGACATCTTACCTTGATGCACATTATGCAAGAGTCGGCGACAATCCAGATCTTTATCAATCAGCTCCAACCAAGAGAAAGAAGAAAAATGAGATTGTTGTTGCATCGTCTATAGCAGTCCTGATCCTTCTGTTCATCTTTAGTACTCTGGCTGGTACTCTGGCTATATATAGAAGGAAAAGACGAAGAGGTAGTTCTTTCTTTATCTTCTGCTTCACTAATTCTCATTACAATTCATACAAGAGATATGGCACCCAATCATAACTGGTCTTATTTTTCTTGTGATACACAAAGCCTTTAAGAAGGTTATGAATTTTTTTTATATGTGGAGATTGAGGGTGAAAGAAAGAGAACACTAATTAGTTTCTCACCAGAGGCCACTTGGATAGTAAAGCAAAACTATGCAACTGCCAACTGGTCGAAAATTGAATTACGTCAATGCACCTCCGCTGTAATACCCCACCAAAACACGTGGAAAACCCAAGTTTTGGGGAATAATTTATTAAAAACCAAAACAATAACCAAAGGAAAAGATTTAGTATTCGTATGATGGCCTAAAACACCAAAAAGGAATTAATAATTTACAAGAGAACACCTTTCTCCGGCCCCTTTCTCCTATTGTTGCTCCAAAAAAAAAAAAAATTAGAAGAGAACACCAAAAATTAGGGACTAATTAGAGACTTAGCTTTAGAAACACTTAGAAGTTTTGGAATGAGGAAAAATGGTCGAAACTATCGGCATAACGTCTAGCAATGCCACGTTAGCACAAGAGGACAATCAAAAGAACGCTTGGACGATGCTGCGAAGGAGGTAGCTGAATTTTTGGAACATCGCCCCAACGGTTGAAGGAGACCATCTGCACGTATGGTCATAGCTTTGCACGCGACAGTAATACGTCCAAAAGCTTAGATGCGTATGGGGGAAGTGCTATTTAAAAGCTAGGAACCCTAGCATAGCACCCTAGCTCGCCACCCAGCAGCCCTAGAGAGAGAGGAGAAGTTTTGCTTGGATTTGGGGACTAAAGAACATAAAGCTTTAAGCTTTGGGATAAGAGAATTCAAGCTAACCCTTGTGATTTGTTTTTATATTAGAGTGTTATTTTGTGTTTTTGTGTGTGTTGGCCGTAAATCACAAGGGAAGAAGTTAAAGTTAGGTTCTTTAAATAAAAACCCAGGCTCTTCGAATTAAAGTTTGAGACTATGGAAGTTAGCATTCATCTTAGACCTAGATCAATGCACAAATATACAAGATTTGGCTTTCAGGACACCTTAAGGTCATTTATTAAATGGGAAAATGTGAAAGGAAGGGGAAAGCTAGAATCTTTAAGTCTTAGTGATAAAGTTGTGATCTTTGAGGCCTAAATAGTGTTAGGCTGAGTAGAGATGGTACCTTTGGGACTTTAGACCACCCAAGGGCCGAGTGAGAGTGAAAAAATGGGAACTTGTGGGGAAAAAAAAAAAATCAAACATGCTTTCTATGTCGAAACCATCCTAATAGTTTTCAAATGGTTTAAATGGTTTTAGGGCAAAATGTAATAATTATGGTTAAGTGTATAATATGGTTTGTCATAATTAGGTTTTTATGTCTAATGTTGTAATACCCCGCTTCAAAATCATAAACTAAAAACTTTAAACTTGGTGTAATGATGATAAATTCGGTGGAAATAAATGGTCATTAGGAAAATGATTATTAGAGCAATTAAGGTGCAAAAGTTAAGGTAGTTTCCTAAAGGGCATGAAAACACTGGAAGCACTGTCTTAAAAGAAGAAGAAAATGAATTTTGAGCCTTAAAACGACACTCACCAAGCTTGAAATAGTGACCACGACGTGAATTTCAAAAATAATGTTTCAGATTGGGATCACACGCACGATTTTGAGACTTGTAGCAAAAGTTATACCTGTTTTACCAGGCACTTCGCAATGCTGTCTGCAGTTACCGTTAGGAAGATTTTAAAAATTGCTAGGACAATTCGAAAACCATTAGGATGGTTTGAAAAATCGTAGGACAGTTTTTGCAATTTGGAACGTGAAAAAGGCCACGTTTTGAGCTATAATTTTTTTTTTTTTTTTTTTTTTTTGGGGGGGGGGGGGGGGGGGGGATGTTGGAGGTTAGGGTTCCATTTCTGCACCCTAAACTTCAAACCCACAGATTAGCCACCAACTAGAGAGAAAGAAAGAGAGACAGGAAAGGAAATTTGAGAAATTTGAGAGGTGAAGAAGAGAAGGGACTATGCTTGAAGCAAAAAGGCATAGAGCAAGCTTCATGGGTAAGATCATAATACTATTCTCTTTAGTTCTTAAAGTTTCAAATGATTTATGGTACATGGATATACTATTTCAAGATTTATGTGATGCATTCGTTACTTGGGGATCAAGTAGAAACTAATAAGGAGTAAATCTCCATTTATTTACAGCCTTTATTTCTTAGTCTAATAAGGAAAATATATTCAAAATAAGGTTATAGGCTATTCGTGAGTATTCTTTCTCATTAGGGTCTAAGTCAATGATGGCTAAACCTAGTCTTGTAACATGTAGCTATTATTCCTATAGGGTTCTTGCATGATGTAACCAGCGACTAGGTTCCTGTATGATGTAAATGACGGCTAGACCTAATGGTTATTTCTTATGACCTAGCCATATCCTGTTTAAGCATAATCCTAATGAACAAAATATCATGCTTGAGTATTATCAAAACCTATAACATCTTTTGGTGTCTTGGAGGTCACAGCTCACTCGAAGTAGCCCATATCCTTTTCCCTTAGTTCTTGTGCTATTTGGTTCACATCAAGTGGTATCAGATCAAGGTTGATTGTTTTCTACAACAATTACCGATCTATGCCCATCACCATGTCTTTCCAAATTTTCTTAAGTGCAGAGCAACAAGGAAGGCTAGAAAAGATGCAGTCAAAATTCCTCGCGGGTGGAATAAAAAATTCACCAAAAAGATGGAGGAGCATATGAGAAAAATTTAAAGTTTGTCTCCACCACGCCCCTCTCCAGCAAGCCAGTCCTTGCCCATAACACTTACCCCACCGGTTGCAACCGTCACAAAAAAGAAAAAGAGGAAGAAAAGAGCTGTTGAAGCAACAAAAATCTATCCACATCGGCGTCCCACCAAACCACCGTCGACCGACCGCAGATTAGCCCACCTCAGCTGCAAATTTAGAAAGCACCAGACCCATTCTTCCAAATGCGCCGTCATCAACTCACGTCGCACCTCCACGCCTATGGGAGTCACTTGTGTTCATTGTGGTGCAAGAGAGATAAAGAATAGAGCTTTTGTTTGGCTTTTGTTCAGGAAAAAATATATTGATGGGAGAAGATGATAATGGAGGTGTGGTCATGGGAGATGACGATGACAAAGAATACATCCTGCAACATTTTCCGCCTTGAGGACAATGGCGTTGTTACGGGAGGGGGATGATGCATTCGTTCCTTGGGGATCAAGTAAAAACTAATAAGGATTAAATCTCTATTTATTTCCTAGTCTAATAAGGAAAATATATTCCAAATAAGGTTATAGGCTATTCTAGGGTTGGCAATTTTTGACACGACCCGCGAACCCGGCACGAACACGACACGAAAAAACCGGGTTTGGGTATATTATAATCGGGTTCGGGTCGTAATCGGGTCGACCCGATTACGACCCGATTATAATCGTGTTGGCAGGTCAACCCGCGGGTTGACCCGCCAACACGATTATAACCCGGCTAAAAAAAAAAAAAAAAAAAAAATATGAAAGATGAAACCTAGAGTACTCAGTAGCGCCGCACACTTTCATTTTTCACTTTCCTTCGTTCGTTCAGTTCGACTCTCCGAGACTCCGAATCAGTCGGTCACCCGCCGTTCACGCAACCACGTCCACGAGCCCATGACGGTGACGACGCCTCCCAGAGTCACACACAGCCACGGCGCCTCACAGTCACGGTTTGTGCTTCAGCCGGTCAGCCTTTCAGGCCCTTCAGACTCACAGTTCGGTGACTTCGGTAATTCAGTTCACAGTTTGTTGATTTTGGGTTCAAATTGCTGTGGGTTCTTTGTGATTTTCGGTTTCTAGTTCTTTGGAGTTGTTGATTTTGGGTTCAAATTGTTGTGAGTTGTAACTATGATTTAACTATTTAAGGTGGTTCATGGTTGGTCCTTTGTTGTGGGTTGAGAATGGCTGAATGGGTGGAGAAATTTTTGGGGTTTTTTCTTGTTTTCAGTTGGGGAACCGAATGGGTTGAAGCCTTGAAGGGGTTTTTTCCTGTTTTGCTTAGAAATTTCTTTGGGTTGTTCCTCTTACAGTCTTACCCATAATGGCCGAATGTGAATTTTTTTTTTTTTCTTTCAGTTCTCTTGTTTTTCGGTTGAGCTACCGATCGTTGCTTCTCTTCTGGTTTCGGTGCCTTCTTGCAGAGATTGTGGAAAATTTTGGGTTGTTCGTGTTTACCGGGTCGTGTACGGGTAACACGATTTGGAAGTGGGTCGTGTTCGGGTTCCATAATCCAACCCGATTAATAATCGGGTCGGGTTCGTGTTGAACCCGATTATGTAATCGGGTCAGTCGGGTCGACACGAACCCGACCCGCCGACCCGAATTGCCAACCCTAGGCTATTCGTGAGTATTCTTTCTCAGTAGGGTCTAAGTCAATGACGGCTAAACCTAGCCTTGTAACATGTAGCTGTTATTACTCTAGGGTTCCTGCATGATGTAAACGGCAGCTAGAGTTCCTGCATGATGTAAATGACGGCTAGACCTAATGGTTATGTCTTATGACCTAGTTGTCTCCTATTTAAGCATAATCCTAATGAATAAAATATCATGTTTGAGTATTATTAAAATCTAGAACATCTTTTTGTGTCTTACAGGTTACGACTCCTTCGAAGTATGGTTTTAGAGTTGGAAATGGTGATAGGAGGACGTTATGGTGTAGACGTGGTATTCTATAAGGTGGAGAAGGTGAAAAATGGGAGCTTGGTTAATTAGAGGAAGATTTTGGAGAAGAAAATTTGTGACATTTTCGTTCAAACGGTGGGTTCCAATGGTTCGAAAGGTATCGTCCAAACAGGGTCAATGATTGTTCTAAGTGTGTTTCCCGTTCGAACAATGTTTGAACAATTCTAGGGTAGAGTGCAAATTTTTGGGGTTTAGGCATGAAGCTAGGGTTTTCAGATGGGACCCTTTTAATTAAGAAAATTATGTGACAATTGTAGGTATTGTGTAAAGAATTCGAGAGGATATTCACAGGATCGATCACAACAATAGGATGAAACGCAACAGTGAGAACAAAAATGGAGTTTAAGCGATCGAGGTAAGGAAGCTATCCTTATACTAGTATTTTTATGAATGCCTATAGGGTTCCGAAGAGATGGAATGTATGGGCCAATCCTTGCCAAAAGGGGATTTGCAAGATAAGCATAGCCTTACTCTAGAGTTATATAGAACTAGTGATGTTTGGATGTATATACTTTATACAAAGTTAATGTGTATTAATGATAAAAGTTATATATAGATTCATAGATGCATAAGATGTCTTACATAAAGAGATAGTGTTTATTAAAGATATGCCTTCAGTAAAATGTTCTAAAAAAAGATTTCTAAAAGTAAATTTTTTTTTTTTAAAAAAAAAAAAATTACATCAGTGATACTTTTATCTGCATGATGAAATGTTCGGCATCAAACACTAGCACTAGTTTATTTGCTTACTGAACCATGGACTCATCATTCCACCTGTAAATGTTATTTGCAGAGACAAGTTAGAGTAGTCTCGGACAACAGGACAGCGATCACGAAATCAAGAGCTCGAGCTAGCAATAGTAAGCCTATGGTATATAATTTTGTATGTGAGTAGCGGTTTTAGGGTATACGGATGCGGAAACTGCATCCACATACCCTTTATATATATACACACACAAATTTTTATTATATATTATAGTTGATATATTCAATATAACATAATGACATCAACATCCACTTATGAATATGTTATATTTAGACAATTTATGTTTTTTATGTTACGAATTTGTAATATTATTATTATTTTTTATGTTAGATTTGTAATTTACGTTTTTTTATGTTTGCTAGCTTGATTGTTATGCTCATTGAATCATGGATAAAAAAAAAAATTAAAAAAAAAAAAAAAACATAAGGGTATTTCTGGTGAGCATTGATTACTATGAATATTTTGAGGTCATATCCACCATCCCGTTTCTTTCTCGGTTCTACATATTTTTAGTGTTGGCATTATATTTTCAAAACAAGCCCCAAAAAATAAAAATCGATCAAAATAATTTTTAAAAGCGTTTAAAATAGGTTCATTAACTATTTGCGGATAGCAGATAATAACCTCAATAACCGCGCAAATGCGAATAGTAAAAAATGGCACAGATGCGGATATGTAAAAGTGATAACCGCATTTTGCGGTGAAGATATTACAAATAATTGCATACGCATTCGCATATACACCCCTAACGAGAGCTATGGCCTTCCAAGCTTCCCGCATATGAAATCTATGATTTATGAAAGTGTGTCACTATAGGGGTTTTTTTAAAAAAAACAAAAAAAAAAAACAAAAAAAAAAAATTAAAGATTTTGCTTACTATGTAAAAAGCTTTATTGTCTTTTAGAAACTACAGTAAGTTTAAAAGATGCCCAAAACAATCTAAAATAAGTCCTTAAAAAATGCCCAAAGAAATCCCAAAAAACTAAAAAAATGCACGAAGGGCTTATTACTCGACAAGCGGTTATCGGTTGCTTATTGGCCTTTAATAGTTGCATAATTGTCGGTTTGCGATTGCGGTTGCTTAAAAATAATAATCACTTAAAGCGGTTGCGGTTGCGGTTGCGGTTGCGGTTATAATCTCTTAATCACACCTCTTGTACACACCTAACCAGGATACCAATAGCTATTACTTAAGCTTCAAGCAACTAGTCATTATCTCACTAAGCTCAACTAGGATATAATGGAAGTAATAAATATGCATTAAATCAACCTTTGGGCTTCATCTATACATCAATCTAATCACTTTTTTTTTCTTTTTTTTTCTTTTTACATACAAATTTCAAGCATATGGAATCTTCACCCAAAAAATGCCTTGTCTATAGCCTTGGGATAATTTTGTTTGAGCTGATCACTGGCCAACCTACAATAATAAGAGGCCCTGTGAAACACAATCACATATTTGATTGATTGAACGTGCATGGGGATATTCATAACATTGTTGATCCAAGGTTAGAAGGAGAATTCAACACCAGTTCTGCCTTGAAACTAAAGCTGTGGAGATAGCTATGTCATGCAAACTACCGGTTGCAATCCAAAGGCCAGACATGAGTAACGTCTGGAAAGAAGCTAGTCAAACGATTGCAACTAAAGGCATAACCTCAAGAAACCTTGAACCTTAAACTCATTTTTCATGTTTTTGGTATTCTCTCCATATGATTTACCATTTTTTTATGAGCCTTAAGCATACCATGATAATTTAATAATTTATTTCTCTTAAAAGGAATAGTTTTCTAAAAGTTGAAAAACTAGCTCTCATTTTTCATGACCTCTCACGTTGATATTGCTTAACATGTTTTTATATAGTTATTATGAGCATTGGTTAGCATTGAATGTGGTCTGAGTATGAGTTTTGAGATTTTCATGCATTCTGGTACCTATCAAACGTTCATTGTATTTTATCGAATGTTCGACCCTTATTGGTCGAACGCTCGACCTCGATACCGAACATTCGATAGTGACCAGAAATGATTAGTTATGGTTTTAATTATATATTAGAGTACCTAGTGTGTTGTTAGGGTTTTTACGTATGAAAAATATAAATTGACTCTTAATTTAAGTGTGTGTGTGTGTGTGTGTGTGTGAGAGATCAACAATTCACTAAAATATAAATGTGAAAAAGTAAATGAGACAGATATTTTGGCGACGAAGTAGAAACTCTTATCCAAGAGAAAAATCACTCCGGGGCAACCAAATCTAGGAAATCCAGAAAATCCACTAACAGAAGAAATAACTAGTTACAAAGCAGTCATACTCACACACCCCTTATGTAGTAGTTATACCTTGAACTCTAACACATACATATACGTGAGCGTCTCCCAACCAGACCTCTTGTCTGAATGGTTTTTCAATGAATTCATTTAACTTAAAGCTCCTCCATAAACTAGACGTCAATGGTTGATCAAATCACACAAATAAAAACTCTAAGAGAGCTAGCAAATATCACAATCTCTGCCTAAACACCTTCTCTTAGCACACTAGAATTCAATACTGAATTCTTACAAAACAATAGCCTAAAAGCCCATTTAAATAGACTTCAGAAACCCTAAATCAACACTGATACAAATTTCACCAGGCAGCGTCCAAATTGAGTAAGTGGACGTTTGGACGTCAAGCAGCAACGGACTTCAAATAACACGCTTTTTTTCAGAAGTCTTCAGTAGCATGTCCGGATGGTATAGCCCTAGCGTCCGGACGGTTGCATGCTGTCTTCACCGTTTGTAGCCTTTAGTTTGCTATTTGGACTCCTCATCGAACAGGAGCTCTTGGGTCTAGGTGTTCGCCGGGCTATCCGGACATCTGTGCGAACAGGTGCTCTTTATGATTGGTGTCTGCTAAGGTGTTCGAACACTTCTTCGAACACTGGTAGGCGTCCAAACGCTTCCTCTGGCCTTCTAGACGATCACAATGGAAACTGCCTTACTGATCTGTAAGAACGTCAGAATATTCTTTGACATCCGGAAATTGCCTTTCTTGATACTTGTGACACTGAACTTGTCAAATTAGGCCATTTCCATATTGGAGAAAATACTCTGAATTAACTCTGGAAAATTCTCTGAATTACGGCGTTCCTATTTCAGTAATATCCTAATATGTTAGTGATTTTGTTAACAGAATGTAGCCAATAAACTAACAACATATATTGGTTGGGACTCTTGTTATCTGACATATCGCACATTAAACTGTTTCAAATGAATAAATGCGTATATATGATTTTCTTAAAGTAAATTAATCATATTTGCATCGTATGATATGGTACATTGGTATATGCGGTATTACGGCCATGAGCTTATTATTATACTGGCTTGAACCTATGGTCACAAAGTTTTTTTTTTTTTTTTTTAATGTTTGGCTTTGGATCCAATGATTGTTTTGTGACAGGCGCACCACATATGAATAGAGTCACGATTACGGCTTTACTAGTAACATGGGCACCCGAAATTGAGCTTAGTCAGGCTGCTAGTATATGACGGCCATATGCGGCAATATCCGAGGGACCAGTGTTGTCTATAGGTCCCTTGGAACAATGCCAAACCTACCAAGAAGGGGTTAAGGGCTTGGATAGACGATATGGAGGATTGCTATGATTAAATGAATATATAAATATATAGCATGATTTTCCTGCATTAAAATATCAGTAATTGTTACCAAAATTAAGTTTCATCACTTCTTTAAAATAAACTTCATTTTAATGGCATAATAACGGAGACAATATACATTGTATTTGTGAAAACTCACGTCTCGTATTCCAAGGTTATGTACTGTCAACTAAGGTTCGATGCGTAATAGGTTTGGTAATAATTTGTTTATCAAGTTGTAGACTTACACTATTATTTCTCTTCCACTCACCTTGGTGTTTTGCAAATTAGCATTTCTCCGGAAGGTAGAGTGAGAAGTTCATTAGGATAGAGATGCCAAGTGATCAATGACTTATTTTGGTAGGTTGGATTAGTCATTGTCTGTTTGGAGGCTCTGGGTCTATAATTGATGATACTTGATTCTGTTTTAAAAATTTATTATTAGAAATCTTATATCAATTTATTCCGCTTTAGTATACTCTGATTATTAGTATAGCGTAATAAATTCAGCTAATTTCCAACTATAAGATTTCTAATAATATAACATTGCGAGTAACACTCCAAATTCGATAAATATAATTATCTAATTTTTGGAGCATTAGAACTTTTTTCTAGCTAGGGTAAGATTCTGGCCAGCCACAGGCAGATGCATTTATATATGCTGTTATTGGTGTTGAAATTCCCAATATATTCAGTTAAAATTAATATGAAAAATAAATTCAATGGGAAATGCATGGGTTTGTATGCCTTAAAAAAAAATAAAAAATAAAAAATAAAAGTATTTCTGTTGTTTCGGGAATAATAAAACACTTCAAATTTACTTGAATAAATTTTACTTTGCATGTGTAGTTGTTATAAACCATTCCATTGTTTACTATAAGAACCACCCTGCACTAATTAACCTGTCTCTGCCCATCTGAATCTGGAATGTGTAAAAAGTCTCTGAGTTGGGGGCCTAATTGGTAAAACGCACAAATAATTGATCAGTATGCTATTTTTTTAATAAATTGCATTATTCAAGCAGTTGGAAGCAAAAAAGGGCCTGAATTTTCATAGTTTTAAAATCTACAAATAATTTATTTAAAATTGTAAGAAACTCTTAAGGAGATGCGGCGGAATAGGATCCTTTTTATTTGAAGTGAAATAAAAATAAATTATTTCATTGCATTTTATTTCATAAATTTAACGGTATATATATAACGTCACGTGGTAAATATTTTGTTAAATTATTCAAAAAATAATAATATAATATACACAATTAAATTCAACAAAGTAAAAACAGACTATAGAAATGTCCCTTTCATTTTAAAAGAAAAAAAAAAAAAAAAATGTCAATTTGGATCAGTTTACCATAATATTGAGAGTGAGCCCATGCCAATGAGCGGCGGTGGCGACATGCATTAATTAATTTCATTTATTAAAGCGTTTTGGGACTTGAAGTTAGGTTATTGGACCCCATAACCAGCGGATAAGAATAGGTGCTGAAAATTGATTTTTGCACAATATATATAATGGTGTACAATATTTGCAAAATAAAATATTTTGGTGAAATTCATGCATGTGAGTCCAACCATATATAGGATAAGAATAGGTCTTGAAAAATGAGTTTTGCACAATATTTACATAATAAAACATATTGGTGAAATTCATGTATGTGAGACCCACATGCATAAATCTCACCAATATATTTTGTTGTACAAATATTGTGCAACTAACACATTCCGCCTTAGCTTTAACTTTTTGTTTGCATGAATAATATAAAGGCAAATGAATGAAGTTTTGTGCCAGTCATATTTAAGATTTCTCTTCTTTCTTTTTTTTCTTTTTTTTTTTTCCTTTCTTTTTTTTCAACACTTATACTTCTTTCAACAACCAGGAACTGACCTGAAAATTACATTATTTAGATTATTACGATCTTCTCAAACTATTTGTTCGAATTTGAAAGAATTTGAACAGATAATTATATATAAAAGAATATTTATGGAACTCACCTGACCAAATAAAAATTGAGCTACCTAACCACTTAATTATTCAGTCAAATTGATTCTATAAGTGATCGATCTCTCACAATCACCTATCCGAATAAATTCGAACAAATAATTTGACAGGATCCTGATCTTATTTAGACCATCTGCCACCATGGTTTGGAAAATCCAACTTAAATACTCTGCACCTGTGTTATGAGTCTCCATCATACGGCCAAAGGAGTTTTGCAGTAGCATTTCATTAAGACTTTAAGATTGTAATAATTTAAAGATAATAAGTTACCTTTATTGATAACCTAAATATTAGAATTAGAATTAAGATTTTTTTTTTTTTTTAAATACTTCTGCACTATCAAAACAATTTTGTAAATACATGCAGGAATTTCTTCCATCCAAACATGATTTATGAAATATAAACCGTTAACGGCAACCTTAGCTAAAAATAACATTATAAGCGATTTATTGTAGTTAATCTTTTAGTTTTACTATATATATATATGCATTGTAAATGTCTATTAGCTCCAAGACTCCTTTGGCCGTAGGATGTGTAGACCTGTAAAAACATCACAAATGATTTTTACTCTTCTTTCAAACTCTGCAACTTAATTACCAATGTGGCCAAGTTTTTTTTCTGTTATTTTTTTTTGATGAATGAAAATGTGGCCAAGTTTTGATCTACAACTATTTCAATTCCAGACCATTGATCTTGAGACTTGATACTGATTGATTCTCTTTGATTTCCCGTATATACATATCTTCCTCCAGTACTGATCATGAGGTTAAATTTTGCTAACATGTTATTGGAATTAATGGTTATTGATACTCAACATGTTACCAATATTACCTAGTTTCATGTCATTTACAGACCCTCATAATCAGGCTATCCATGCCATATGATCGGGACTGGTCAGCTGGGAATGCAACCACCGAAATAACTCAAGCACGTGCAACTTTCTCGTGTACTCAACTCATTAAGCCAACACCGACTATCCTCCCAACTACCTTGCCCTACCTTAGTAATTAATAATGTGCATAATTAAATTTACTCTTATTTTTGCTCTTTAATTTTTCAGCAAGAAGAAAAATCACACGCACACACGTACACAAGATCACAAGCAAATTACGCAAAATAATATCAAACGTAATTTCGCAAGCTGGTCACATCGATCTATCAAAAAAATAGATATGCGTGTGCTTTCAATGCATAATGCATGTAACCACCTAAAGAGGACTCTCTTTAATGGCCGTACTCAACTCAACTTCCATCTTCTTTCTTCAAGACCAACTTGAATTGGGTCGTTTTAGTCTTCCATATAAGATCTAACTCCCTGCTCAAACCCTGAAAGTGCCAACGTCTTGTATAAGATGAATATCTTCTCCAGAAGAGCACTGCTTTTGATATTTTCATTTGCTTTATTAAGATTTGGAAATGGGCAAGACTCAACTGCACTTGTACCAGGAATCATAACGTTTGGTGACTCTGCAGTGGATGTGGGGAACAATGACTATCTCGCTACTATTTTCAAGGCTAACTATCCTCCATATGGGAGGGACTTTATCAATCATCAACCCACTGGGAGGTTTTGCAATGGCAAACTAGCCACCGATATAACTGGTGAGTAAACAAGCTAGGAATGCATCAATACTAGGATGCCTGCACAGGGATTATTACTTAGTACATCCGATAATTAAGTAGCTCGGATTGTCTAATTAATAAAGGTGATGGCTTTTTTTCTTTATTTTTATTTTTATTTTTATTTTTATTTTTATTTTTTTTGGATTACCGGGGTTTTTGGGGCTTCGCCCCAACTAGATCTTCAAGAGACCATGGAAAGAGGCACCTCCACACATGTTGGGTAAAGTTCGGACTTTCACTCACAAGCGTAGGCCATAGGACAAATCACCTAAAATCTATATTTCATCTCTTTCTTTTATCTCTCTTTAAATAATTATTAGTTCTTACAGGATGTAGCCTCAAAAAATAGTTTGCACTTAAAAAAGATCAAGTGACTAACCACTCGAGCCAACCCCTTAGAGTTTATGATTGTTTCATATATATATATATATATATATAAAAGCTTAATCCTTACTCAAAATTTACTTTTTGCAGCTGAAACTCTGGGTTTCAAGACATATGCTCCAGCATATCTTAGCCCACAGGCATCAGGGAAGAACCTTCTAATTGGAGCCAACTTTGCTTCTGCTGCATCGGGGTACGATGAGAAAGCGGCAATCCTTAATGTAAAGAATTTTGTCTCATGCATTTTGAATCTCCATTTAGATATATATAACCGTTGATTTATTTATTATATATAAGGTTTGATTTCATGAAACAAATGAACTCGATATTGTGGCTGCAGCATGCAATTCCATTGTCTCAGCAGCTGGAGTACTATAAGGAATACCAGACTAAGCTAACAAAGGTGGCTGGTAGTAAGAAAGCGGCATCCATCATCAAGGATTCCATATATATTTTGAGTGCCGGTAATAGCGACTTTCTACAGAATTACTATGTTAATCCTTTTATCAACAAGGTCTACACTCCCGATCAGTATGGCTCGTACCTTGTTGGCGTATTCTCAAGCTTTGTGAAGGTATATCCTTGTTTTTACTAAAATTTTAGGGAAAAATACTTTTATTTTCTCCAAGTAACACCTCATTTATACTCTCCCCAAACCACCATTTGTACTACTTTATACCCTCTACTTAAAATTTTTTTGGACTTGACCCCTCTGATAGTATTGGACATTAGAATAGATGAAAAATCTAGGGGGGTGATCCACTACACCACGCCCCGCCCCCACTAAACTTTTTAGAAAAATGTTAGAGTTTATTCTAGTGTTCTTCTATGCTGACATAACACCTTGTATTTTTTAATAAAAACAGGAGAGAAAAATCAAGCTGTAATTTTTAATTTTTTTATTAAAAACAGGATGTCATGTCAGCATAAAAAGACTCCAAAAAGACACTAGAAAGAGTTATAGCATTTCTCAACTTTTGATCTTTAGTTGAAATGTACT
The DNA here is from genome assembly GCF_958979055.1 of Alnus glutinosa. NCBI lineage: Eukaryota > Viridiplantae > Streptophyta > Magnoliopsida > Fagales > Betulaceae > Alnus > Alnus glutinosa. The sequence goes on along the minus strand of NC_084888.1, from coordinate 10,934,985 downwards.
TTTAACTTTTCAAATAAAAACTTTGCAAGTGTACCTATGAAAAAACGGATAGTTTGAGGAAATTAAGTATTACAAATGGTTGTTTAGTGGCCTATCTAAAAATGACTTGCCACTTTATATATGGGGCCAAAGTGTATTTTCTCCAAAATTTTAACTTTTGCACCAAATGCACTTAAAAAAGTCGACAACAAAATTGTGCTTCAAGTGCTATATTTAGTAGCTAATAGTTGAGTAAAGATCGAGTTGGTTGCTATAATTGAAAACAGGACTTGTATGGCTTGGGAGCGAGGAAACTTGGGGTGACTTCACTCCCTCCATTGGGTTGCCTTCCTCTAGCAATCACCTTATTTGGATTTAAGGAGAATGGGTGCGTCTCTAGGTTCAATACTGATGCCCAAGGGTTTAATAGGAAGATCAACTCTGCTGCAACAAATCTCCAAAAGCAACTTCCTGGTCTTAAGATTGTTATCTTTGATATTTTCAAGCCTCTCTATGATGTTATTCATTCTCCATCAAAATATGGTAAGAAACATGTTTTTCCAACTAATTACGAAAGCCTCCTATGGTGAATAAATACTTGGACTATTTCATGCGTCGAACAGTAATCATCTTTTGCTGTTATCTTTTGGTAGGTTTTGTGGAAGCAAGAAGAGGCTGTTGTGGCACTGGAACAGTAGAGACAACATCATTATTGTGCAATCCGAAGTCACCAGGAACTTGTCCTAATGCAACTCAGTATGTGTTTTGGGATAGCGTCCACCCATCTGAGGCTGCTAATCAAGTTCTTGCTGATGCATTGATTCTCCAAGGCATCGCCCTCATTTCATGAAGATATGGGCCTATGGGGTTCCTTTTACCTCTGCAAAATGTCTAAAACTACATTACTCGTTTATTACCATGGAAATTATGCAAAAGTTGTAATAGTAATCATAAAACTGAGGAAAATTATTCTCAGATATGATGTTGTTTTGTGTAATCTACTCTTACTCTTAAGAACTCCTTAAAAATCAAATAGTTTGGAATAATAATTTTTGAGCTTGTTCTCATCAAAAGAGAGACACTTCACGCTAACATTTTCTCAATTGATCAGGGAAAAGAATTGCCAAAAATGAGATATCACCTAAAAAAAGGAAAAAGAACGTGGAAAGTTATATTTATCTCATTTTCCAAATGGTTAAAGATATTTGACTTATGAGTCTGTACTTTTCGATTTCTGTTACTCTTGATGTCTATCTAACAAAGCGAAAGAGTTTTGACAAAGGAAAACATGAGCATATGAATGTTCTATTTTGACGTGTTCTCCGTAAGTCTTTCTTGGGTATTGGTAACATCAGATATTGGTATTAGTAATGAGTAATTCAATTGAAGTGGTCTAGGTATTAGTAGAATCAGCCCTTGGGAACGTTAGTATTAATTAGGGGACAATTAAGTAGAAGTCTGTTGGGTTTGTATTCCTGATTCTCTCTATCCAATCCGTATGTTCTTCTATAAAAAGGGAGAACCATCAATGAAGAAGGATATGTTTTGATATTAATTCTAAGTATACAGTCTACCTTGTTTTCTGCCTAATACTAGTTTCATAACAAATTGTATCAGAGCAAGGGTAAAGGTCTGTTTCCCTTTAACGAAACCATCCACATGCATCTCCTAAATTTTTCTCTCTTAGTGGGCATTGAACTAGGAGCTTTGGCTCTTGCAGTTGTGGGTTTCAACATAGGCCGATCAAAGGGAAGAGCACAGCCTATCAAGATTTCTATCTAGAATCTCGGCGAGTGACACATTCTGTTACTCAAGCAAAGCAGAACAACACGATGGAAGACAAGATGAGCAATCTGAAACGGTCAGTGAAGTCCATATATTATGGGCAGCAGGAGAGGAACTCAAGGCCCGCATGATAGAAATTTTTGATCTCTTATCGATCTATGATAAGTCACGACGGGAAGAAGGGGAGACCTCAAGCCATGGAGCTGAAGGAGACAATTCACACACAGGAGGATGCCATCCACCCTTTACGAACAGATATGTCAAGCTGGATTTTTCAAGGTTCAACGGGCAAGAAGATCCAAATCCAACTAGTTGGGTCTGCCGAGCGGAACAATTTTTCAGATTTCAGGGAACTTCTGAAGAAGAAAGACAGCCTTGGCTTCTTTCCGCCCAGAAGGAGAAACCCAATTGTAAGTTCCAAATCTTGGTAGGCGAAACACGAGAAATAGGATGGGAAGAACTCACTGAAGGATTATTCAACCGCTTCGGGCCCAATCAATTCTACGATCCCTTCAGGGAACTAACAAAGCTACAACAAGAAGAAAGCATTAAGGGAGTCTCAATGTTTGAGTCCATACTCTAAAAAATAGGGACTTTATCCCAAGGTCAGCAAGTGAGCTGTTTTATAAGGGGCTTAAAGGAAGGAATTAAGGCAGAAGTCATGGCAGGAAGGCCCCTCACACTCACTTCTGCTATTGGACTAGCCTGATTATACGAAGCACGGAATATGACCATTCGAAAAAATTCGCTGTCTGAAGTAAGAAGACAACCTCCATACAATGGACAGTCAGTCACCCCGCTACCGACCACCCGATACTATCAAAAGATTGAGGCCAGCTGAATTGAAGGAAAGGCAAAAAAAAAAAAAAGTTGTGTTTCAAATGTCATAAATATGGACGGGACATCTGTGTAAAAAACTTTTTATGATTGAAGCTTGCATGTAAAAGGATGGGAATGGAGATGTGGTAGCAAGCGAAGAAGAGGAAGATGATGGGGATCCGCCTGAAGTTTCCTTACACGCCATCACTGGAAGAGAAGCTAGCGTGCACCCGAAACTACGAAGATATATGGTTTGATCGGTGGAACAGTCTCACTGGTGTTAATTGATTCAGGGAGCACTCACAATATTGTGAGTCTTGCTCTTGCCCAAATGCTGCAGTTACAACCCAAGGAAGGAGTTGGTATGAGTGTGATAGTAGCCTTTAGAGAAAAAAAATTGGAGCCTAGGTAAATGACTAAATGTATTCAAGTCCCGTTGGAATTGCAAGGATTGAGCTTTTCTGTTGATTTTTATATCCTTTCCTTTTTTCTTTTTTCTTTTTTCTAAATATATTCTTCCCTTAGAATGCTATATATGGGATGGTACTCGGCACCCAGTAACTACGTACCTTAGGCCCAATATTGTGGGACTTTGATAAGTTAAAAATTCAATTTTCTTGGAGAGGAATTGACATAGTGCTGCATGGAGGGAAGGCTAACGAAAAAACCAAAGAGGATGTGTTCCTAAAGTTACAACCTTACCAACAAATCTCTGTGCAGAAGCACAAAAATGCCAAGTTATCAGCTCGATGTTTTGGTCCTTTCAAAATTCTTAAAAAGATTAGTCCAGTGGCCTACAAGCTTGAACTGCCAGTCTGCCACAAGGGTCTCGGGTTCATCCCGTTTTCCATAGTAGTTTGTTGAAACGAAGGTTGGGTCGTGACCATGTCACCGTACCTCAGCTACCTATGATGATAGAAGATGCCCACATATGTCCTTTGCCTCAAGCGGTGCTCGATAAGAGGGTAAAAAAAAATAAAAAAAAACTTTTGATTCATTGGGCCTTTCACCAATGGAAGTCACGTGGGAGGATCAAGATTCAGTCAAGAAAAAGGTTTCCAAACTATTTCCCTTGAGAACAAGGGAAATATTTAGAAAACTTTGTTTCGATGCATTAGATTGAATGTGCAACTGAGAAACATTTTCAGTGATAAAACATGCATCTAATGAAAAATAATAATAATAATAATAAAAAATAAAAAATAAAAATTCATACACACAAGGTAAAATAAGTTTGATTGCATATGTATAAAAGGTTGATTAAGTGTAAAGTGCTGCAGCTAGTGATGGCAATTTGTCAAAAGAAACTAAGGGATGCCGATCTTCTACGAAGCCTAGGTGTTCCACCATGAGAGTCCTTTAAAACTTCTGCATATTTCACCAGCTCAGATTTCTCAGTGGTATCCGAGTCTCCATCAAGTGGGCTTTTAAGGGCCAAATCAGCACTCTCCCTACCCAATACAAACCTCTTGTACCCAGAAGAGGATCCCACATCGCTATATGTGCGGACGCTATCTATATCCTTGATATTTACTTCCCTTAGACTCCTGAATCTGTGGAGATCCAGAGAAGGTCTAGATGAACCCTGAGGAGTAGCAAGTCTACTGCCATGCCCCTGATCAGTTCCAGCATACGTTCCTCTTGAAAAAATTGAACTGCACCTTGGAGAATCTCCATATTCCAAAGATTCAGACTTCTCCACTGATAAAACATGATTATCATGACTGTCTTTCCCACGAATAATTTTCCCAAGTTTGCTGAAAAGTTTACTCTTGATCGAACTGTAGGTTTTGGTTGCAGATGAATTATCTACAGAAGAATCATCAAGCTCTCCAGAGTCTGTAAGAACGGAAGCTTGAGAGGATGACCATTGGTCAAAATCAAATTCCATAATGTGGAACCCTTTTCCTCCCATCCCTTCAGTATTTGCATATTCAAGTATTAACCGCTTCGCTTTCTCTTCGGATTTGGGGCTTAATGTTTTGCTTAGGTCCCTTGCCACTGTTTTACCATCAGGAGGCTGATAATTTCGTAGCTCATATCGTAAGCAAGCATTTATCCACTTCAAATAGACCAATTCTTCAGCATCAGAAAATCGATGTGCTTGGAGTTGCTCAATTTCCTCTTCCAGGTCTTTGTTTTTATGTCTTAGATGCTCCCTCTCCACCCTAAATGCTTCTGCCTGCATCACAACACAAGTGAAATGTATTCAAGAATAATGATATCGAAAAAGAAAAAATAAATAAATAAAAAGATTCACTATGATTGGATTAAGACCTCTGGATCTTCCAAAACAGAATTTGCAAGGATTTGTGTAGATTCCAACCTCCGACTCAATTCAGTATTTTCAACCTGCAATCTCATATTAGACTTTCTCAACTCTTCAGCCTCAACCTCCAGATCCATTAGTCTTTGCAGCTTTAATTGGATTTTCGGATCACTTGGAGCAGCCTTGTATTCGTGGTCTTGCAACTTTGCAACTCTTCGCTGAACGGCTAAGATCTGTTCCTTGTTCTGTTCAGCTTCAGACCTAAATTTCTTCTTGAGAATTTTAATTTTTTCTCTTGCAGCCTCAAGCTCAGCCACCACATTAACATGATCAGCCACTTGTGCCTCTAGTCTCTGGTTATCTGCCTGTAAGGACTCAATCCTGAGAGTGAAAAGCTTAGCCTCCATATTGTTTAACTTCAATCGATTTTGGAGCTCCATGACAGCAGCTACTTGCTCTTTAAGGCCATAATACTCAAGCAATTGAACCTCAAGATTCCTCTCCCTCTCCCTAAGCACTCTGACCGCTTTTCTCAGGTGCCTGATCTCTCGTTCGTATTGATCCTTTTCAGCACTCCTAAAGGCTTTTGGAGTTTCTATAATTGACCTGGGTATTTCATCATCTTTCTTTGGAGAGAAGCCAGCATTTGCAGCAGCAGAGTCAAACTCCTTCACAAGATCATCAAACTCTGGCAAGAGGAACCCATCTTTATCTCCACTAATTTTACTGCTGGGAGAGTGTCCAACGATGCAATCAATACTGACCTTTGGCATGTGTGTCTCTTCCTGATAAAGAAAGATCTTATACAATTTAATGTCGGCGAAATAGAATACAGCTTAACGATAATCAGATATCTGTTTTATTCTCCGGATACTATTACCATTTAGGACCATGTTCCCCTCATTCCCAATCATTTCAACAGCCATATTTGGCCGCATCTTTTTGCAAATTTAGCAGATGAGTTTGTTTAATTCCTGAATTGACTCATAGCAGGGAAATCAAATGAACCGAGATAAAAATTACATTTTCAACGAAAAACCATGTTCTTTTACTTTTCTCAACAGGAAAGTGAGCAGATTATATTTTCCAACAATTTCTATAATTATGTTCATATATAACCTTGCTCGATAGATACTCCATACCATACTACATCAACAGTATAATGTTCGTTGCCAACAGTGGAAGGGAAAGAGAGGAAACATCTTTCCTTTTTTCAGATTCATTTTTCGCAAAAAATAAAGTTCAGTTAACAGGATTATTTTACGAAACATATTTGACACAATCATTCTGTTAGTTCACATATGAAAAAAAAAAACTTTGCTTTATCAACTACCAGACATCGACACCAATCAAAAGACATCACAAATATAAAGAAAAGAAAAACAACACTCAATAGACCTCTATGTAATCATTTTCCCTAGTAAAAAATTGAATTGATTAATGATAGGATTAACAAATTTACAGTTTTTGGATGGGATTTATGGTCCTAATATACTTACATATTTTTCAGCTGCAATAGAAACAGGATTGCTAGAAGTGGATGCTGTCTTATTGGCATGTAGGTCAGTATTGTGCCGAGATCTTCCACCTTCCAAATTAACTTCACTGCCATGATCTAGTAACATGCATAATATTATCAAAACATGGACTGAAAATTGGAACCACTGAACCAGATAAATATTATAATAAGAAAAGATTTTTTGGGGGGTAAAAAGAAAAAACAAACCCGAAGAGCGCAGTCTTGAGGGAGGAGGAGGGCCAGGAGGCGGGGAGACTCTGACCCTTCTGGCTCTGAAGCGAGAGTAGAGAAATCCAGCAAAAGAAAGAGCTAAAGCCACCCCAAATTTCAGTAAGAGAGGGTTAATATCCTTCTTGTCTCTAACCATCATCATTCAAAAACTTCTACTTGTAGTTAAAATTCATGAAGTCCGAGAGACAGAGAGACAGATTGTAGGTCCTCATCTTCATCACCCTCCATCTACATGCCCAAAACAAAATAATTTGACTTGGGTCAGATTAATCTACATACCCAAGACCAAGAAAATCCGGACGACCCATATAATATATTAAACCATAGATGAACAAGAAAAATCAAATTTTGGGAAAACCATTACCAGTTTATGCAGAATTACAGGCCCAAAAACAGAAATATCCAGATATTCAGGTTACCAATAATATATTAGACCAAAATGGGTCACAAAAAATAAGAAAAAGTGAAACAACCCAGTTTCAGTTTACGATATTTCTAGACAAAATAAGATTATTTGGTCCCAGAAATGAGTAAACTTATATCACCCAGTTCAGATTAAACCCAAAAAAAAAAAAAAAAAAAATCCAATAAGAACAAAAAACTAAGCAAGGCCGTTTTTAGTTTGTGCTGATTCTAGATAGAGAGAAGACTTACTATAAAGCGACGTTTCTCAAACGCATTCAGTCCGTGCGGATGAACAGAGCAGTAGCGTTTTGATGTTGCCTATGGTTTCTGTTCCTATTATGTTTTTGTCTGTCTCATAGGCTGATCAAACAGTCAATTGCGTTCTGAAGACAAAAATCTTAAATAAATAAAGTCGTTGTGAGAGTATATTAAACAAACAATGGCTACTGCTTTTTGTCTTATGTCATGTTGAACGTGATGTGCAAAAGTCGGTAGAGCTAAAGCTTGGCTGAATGAAAATGTTAGAGAGAGAGAGAGAGTAGATTCTGATTCCAAGATGGGAACCAATGGAAGAAAAAAGAGGTTAGTACACGCAAATGAGAAGGTTTTTCCAAGCTGGTTTTGTTTGGAGATTAATGGCTGACCTATTGAAACGGAGTAAGATAGAAGTTCATCGTGTGTTATTTTTATGATTCTCTAAAAAGGGGTGTAATTTTTAAAATTATTATTAGAGTTGTGATCGATTATTATTGAATTTTGATCGAATGATAATTTTAAAAGTCACTTTATTTTTAAAGAAACACAAAAATAACACATGAAAAATTTCTAGAACTACTCATTAAAACGCTTCTTTTTATTTTCTTTTTTTTGTCTACTCGTAAAATATAGTAGGATATGAGGATGGGATCAATCCCGTAGTAACCAACCTACTATTTGTTTGAAAACCAGAAAACTAACTGGTTTGATGTTTGTTTTGGGTTTTTTTTTTTTTTTTTTTAGTAAGGCTATAAACTACGTCTCTATCTCGTAATTATCTTTTAATGCTCAATAGTTATTATTATTAAAAAAAATAATAAAAAAAAAAAAGAGTTAAGGTGCGTTTGAGATTACGATTTCATAGATACAAAGTGCGATTTTAAACTAAATCGCAGAAAATGAACTGTTTGGAATTGCGTTTTAAAAAATTTGCGATTTAAAAACGCAAAAAACTGCTTATTCAAGTCGCAGGCAATAAGGTGCTTTTTTTAAAAAAAAAAACTTGGAATTTAAAAGGTTAATCTACGATTTTAAAGGTTAAACTACAATTTTGCCATACGCTTAACTGAGTTTTTTAAAATTACCTTTTCAAATCGCACATTTTAAAATTGTTATTTTTAAATCACACTTTTGGAAATCGCAAACCCAAATGAACCCTTAATTGAAACTATCAAGTCAGCATTGTAGATAATTGTAAAATAAAAATATGGAAATAAAAATATGGTATATAACATTACTTAATTTACTTCTTAAACTTGAAATTAAATTTAGACTATTAAAAAAAATATAACACATATACTGTAGTTTTTTTCACCCTAACTAAACCTAATATAAGTTATTATCTTAGATAAATTAATCCTGCGCAACCTTTTCTGATTTTTTTTTATTTTTTATTTTTTAACAATTAGCAACTATAAAGTGAAGTAGAAATGGTACTTTTGATACAGTTCTTACGGTATAAAAAAATTATAATTAAAATCAATAAAATCGTATTCAGGCTAAGAAAACGTGAGAAAAACTTGAATATAAAAATTTAATTAAAGGGAGAAGAATTATTTTTAAATTAAAATAAAGATTAATTAATTAATATTTTAATAAAATAAAATAAAAAACATCTCACTTAAATTTATCGTCTTAAACCTCAAAATCTTTATAAGTGCCTGATAGGCAGCAAGCAAAATGATTATCCACTCTCAAACCCTTGTTTTATTGCGCATGTAAAAGAGAAAATGACATAAATTTTCTACAAAATTATTTGTAAAAAATATTTACAAATCAGTTTTTAAAAACAACGTGTGTCTTTTAAGTTGTTAAAATATGATTTATAAGAAATATTATGTAAACCGGTTTGTAAAAAATTTATGTAAGCCTAATGTATATGATTGTATAAATGGCAATTAGAATTAAAAAATGAGCACTAACTTACATGAGAAGAGAGGCTTATTTTAAAGTTCCATATAGATTTATATTTAATATTCCTATCTTGTATAGTCATGTACTCTAAGAAACGCGTGTGGATGATATTAATGGCACGATGGAAACGTTTAGACAACGCCTGTGGGCTGTAGCAGACAATTGTGAGATTCCTTGCAACATTTCACACGTCTTTTGCTTTATATATATATATATTCCACCCATTTGTCCAGCTTCTTCACCTTAGAAATTCAGCAATTAGGAAGTGACGTCATTCGATCGTGTACGTTATTATGTACCACAAGAAAATATGTGAAAAGAAAAATGACACGTGGCAGGTGTATTATGGGCATATTTCGTCAAAATTATTATTTTTCAAACATTTTGATAATTTGGAGGATTAAAGTCCAACCGTTATAGTTTGGAGAGCTATCCGTAAAATAGTTAATAGTTTGAAAGGGTAAATTGTAATTTTTCATTTTTAGAAATATAAGGTGATTAATATTTGATTATTTTATAAAAATTATATTTCTTAATAAATGTAATAGGTAAATTTGATCTATCACTCAATATATTATTATTTAAAAATTATATATATATTTTTAGTATTTTCAAATATTTTCTTGATTCTACAAATATATCCGTCAATCTAAATCATATTTTTAAGAGTAATGCTAAAAATTATATTTTTATCCAAAAATTATATTTTTATCCAAAAATTATATTTTTATCCAAAAACTATCTCATAAAGGTGGCATAATAGTTTTAACTAGCCCTTTGAATATTTTATTTATTTTTTTAAATAAAAACTTATTAAGGGTTAATTAGAACTATATGTCAAGAATTCAGATAATTATGAAATAAAAATATAATTCTTAATAGTATTCTATTTTTAATTAGACAAAATATCATTTCATATCATCCATGCCCAGATGCCACGACCTTTTGTCCATATTTTAAAAATATAAGAATCATTTATGCTCTTCAATTATAATTTATTTAAGATTATGATGTAAAATAATTTGTTAGCAAAAAAAATGCTATAAATGTGTTATATTTAAGAAATAATATTTTAAAATATGGCATCAATTTGAGATGCCTATTATTTTAATTTTAATTTAAAGATACCATTTTAAATGAAATGAAAATGAGTAATTTCATGGTTATGATTAATGTTATTGCATCTAACGGTGTAAATAATGTCACATTATTAAAAAAAAATTAAATACTATGCCAACATATTTATCACATTACATCATCTATGTTGTTAAATACAACGGCATTAAATTTCCACCATAAAATAAATTTTCTCATTTTCATTTAAAAATGAGAGGATCCATTGTCTTCTTGAAGGAGAAAAATAATAATAACAATTAAAAAAAAAAAAAAAAACCCGAGATCAAATTATAAAGGCTACTACAGTAATTGACTTGACAAATCATTGGGTGTGTTTGGCAAGCAACACATGATTTCCTTCCTTTATTTTTTATTTTTCTCAAAAACAATCTACTTCAAAAAATCTATAACTTTTTTCATTTTTTATATTACATCAATAATTTTTTATAATTATTCAAATAAAAAAAAAATCACCACATGAATACAAATTTTTTTATTTTTTCATACAAATTATTTCTACTTCACATCACATTATTCACAGACCTTCTAACCTTTGGAAAGCCCCAAAGGAAAATCACTTTCAGTGCTCGTGAACGGTAGCTCGCTTGGTTGTTTATATATTATATTTATTGATGAATAAGGTTAGAAATTACTTTTATTTATTTATTTTATAATTATTTTACAATATTGATGTTGCAATCTTAATTAATTTTTAGATTAGTTTGAATTGTCATATTAGTATTGTGAGATAGTTATGAGATAAAAATATGGTATATAATATTACTATTTATTTATTTTTCTTTTTCAATACAAAGTGACTAAGGTGTTAAAATTTTTATTTTCTACCTTTCATTTTCTCTTCTCAAAACAAAAATATTAACAAACAATCAAAACACAAAATACTCTTACAATACAATAGAATCACGCAAGAATATTATCCTTAAAGATTTATTTGTGTCTCTTGGAGTATATAATTCGGTGCAATTGGATTTCCTGTTACGCAACCTCTTAATATTAGATTATAGCATCTACCTTCATTAACTACGTACTTTCAAATACAAAGTTCAAATGAATAATTCTTTGATTTGCTTGATAAAAAACCGCAAAGAGAAAATACAAGGAATAAAAGACACTTGATGAATTTTTTTAATTAGTTATATGCTGTAACTTCAAAAAAATCCGTAAACTAAAGAAAAATAAAAAAGAAATAACATTGAAATCTATTTTCATAGACCTAGCTAGAATAGGACCAAAAAAAAGAAATGATCCTTATACTCATTTCTCACAACAGCCCCACAACAAGCTGACGTGGCTGGTAATATTTTATTATTTTTTTACAAAAAGAAAAGAAAAAAATAATAAAATATTACCAGCCACATTAGTTTGTTGTGGGACTGTTGTGAAAAATGAGTTGTGAGAAATGAGTGTAGGGATCATTTCTCCCAAAAAAAAAAAAAAAAAAAAAAAAAAAAAATAGAATATAATGCATATATCTTTTAAAATACTCGTAGGTGAGCTCTTTTATAGAGATCATGAGTGAGCTAATCGGTTTCTAAAAGCCATAAAAAATAAATAAATAAATAATGACCAAACGGTCATAACGGTTAAAGAAGAATCTAATGCATATATCTTTTAAAATACTAGTAGGTGAGCTCCTTTATAGAAATCATGAGTAAGCTAATGGGATTCTAAAAGCCATAAAAAATAATAAAAAAAATAAAAAATAATGACCAAACGGTCATAACGGTTAAAGAATTAAAAGTCATAAAACTTATTAAAGTCTAACAGTCAAAACCGTAAAACTATTTAAAGTAGATTTAAGGCCCCGTTTAATAACACATTCTTCTTTACCTCTCTTTATTTTTATCTCTCCCAAAAAACATCAATTTCAAAACATTTTTAACAATTTTTACTTTTTATATCACATCAACAATTTTTTATTTTTTTTAAATAAAAAAATTCACTACAATACAAATTTTTTTTACTTTTCCATATAAATTATTTCACATTTATATTACATTAATCACTTTTTACTTTCACTCAACAAAAAAATTCTCCCATAAAGGAAGGGGAGAGGAGTGGAGGGGGTTTATTAAACGGGGCTCAAACTAATGAAGACATTTTTATCAAACAAAATAAAAACGTTTGAAGCAATTTTAATTACCAACGTTTAAAATTTGTTTGTAACAATACAACAATTCTTTGGTGTATTTTTTTTTTTTTTTTTTAAATAAGTCTAAAATTTACTTAAGTAGGCATATGGTGGATGCTAGTAAACATTTTTATACAACCAAGTTTTAAATCTATTATTAAATTTGTGTGACCCAATTTGTATCATTTCTCAACGCCATATATAAATAATATAAATACATTTCTTACATATGTTACTATCAACTTTATCTTTCCTTCTTTAAGGTTCCAACCAAGGAAGAAATCTTGGAACTTCCATTGACATGTCTTATTTATTAATATATTATAATAGTTATGTTTGTTAATATGAATTTTTTTTTTTTTTTTTATCAAAATGGTCCAACAAGCCAATGGCTTATGGCGGCAGAACAATAAAGATGAGCATATAATCGTACCAACCTTCATACAACACGGCATGTCGGCATCGGTAAGGGGCCATAGTTGCTAATTGGACCAAATGGATGGCATGGAGCCAAACACGGTGAAGGGATTCCCTTCATCAAATCTTAATGGACAAATCCACAACTCCATCATGGGGAGGAACTAAATATCAGTAACAAGGACACATTCTTTTCTTTTCTTTCCTTTTCTTTTTTGTTTGACATGTTCATATCAGAGGAAATGAGAAATTTAAGTTAGTAATATCTACTTTATAGGGCATGGTCTCAGGAAGTAATTAAATTTGCTTACCTAACCATTTTTATTTTTTATTTTTATTTAGAAAGCAAAATACCAATTAACGTGGCTGTTATTATGCTCAGCCATAGTGCCATGTCATCAACTTTCGCTGACCAGCAATTTTGAAGGACTCTTTAAGGAAAATGATATAAAATACAGTACAGGGAAATGGGACGTAGAAGATATCAAATCTATTATTGCAAGTGTTCTATCTTTTATGTATGTGTATCAAAGTAAATGCGTAAGAAATGTGTGTATTATTTCTCTTAAATACAATTAAGGGATAATTTCATTTAAGGGTATTGAGCTTTCACCTTTTTTGAAAAAAAAATACCTGAATTTCAAACCGTCTCAATTTAGAGTATCCATTTTTCAGAAAGTTTCAATTAGGGGTCATTCGTTAGGATTTTTCGTTAAATCCTATCAAAATTTTCAAAATAACCCTGTGTTTATTTATTTATTTTTAAAAAAAAATTATAAAATTTTTCAAACATTCTAGCATGGGTATTTTTGCAAATTTCGTTAAATTATAACCGACACCTAAATCCTAGCAATTTCTTTTCTTTACTTTTTCCTAAAAAAAAAAAAAAAAGAATGGTATTTTTAAAATGTTGATAGGATTTAACCGAAAATCTTAACGGAAGACCCCTGATTGAGACTTTCCAAAAAATGAATACCCTAAATTGAGACGGTTTGAAGTTCAGGTATCTTCTTTCAAAAATTGTGAAAATTCAATACCCTTAAGTGAAGTTCTCCTTATAATTAATGTTTATACTTCTGCTTCTCAGATGTAAAGAACACCCTAGTGTCGTTGTCTTTAGAATTTAAATGTAAAGCTTTATAAATAGCATTACATTGACTTGGTTCGGGTTAGGTTTTTTTTTTTTTTTTTGAACAAAAATTCCATCGTCATTCGAATAGAAAACCCTAAATGGTTAAATTACAGTGAACGAAAAGACTTTTAAAAAAAGACTCCATAAACACAAAGCCAGAAACTGACTTGGGAGCAGTTACCAAAACAAATACAAAGACTACAAATACAACAATAGAGAACCAGTCTTCACAATGAAGCTCACTAAAAAACTAAGAGAGGGCAAATCTAAGATAAAAAAAGCCATAAAAACCAGCAATCCTTGAACATGCAACAGGCAAACTGCAAGATCTAACCTAAAAAAGCAAAAAACAAGACAATAATAAAACCTAACAACAGAGGTCCGGTTAATGGAGGGGAGGGGGTGTCGCCATCAAGAAAACGTCGGATCTGCCAAAAGATGCCGCCAGCCAAGGTGGGGGGAAGACGGGAAGGTGGCGCATGACTGCCACGTGCCATAACAGATCCTGGCGCATGCGTGCCAAGCGCTGGTGTGCCAGGGTTGGTTGGGGGCACGATGGCCAACAGAAGACTTGGAGGAGTATGGCGAACCCAATGGTGAGGCCCGTGTTGTGAGATAATTGAGAAGGAAGCGTAAATTTAGATCCAAATATTTTGACTTAACAACCCTCTAAAAAATCGCACAAAACATCGTGAAAAAATGAGACCATCAGTGAGCTCATTGTTGGGAAGGGAAGAGGAGCCTCCGAAGAGGCGGTTGGTACAAAAAGATGGGGGAGGGAAGCTTGCCCTCCCATGGCCGAAAACCAGTGGAGTCCTAGAGATTCTTCTCTCTCTAATACAATATTACATAAGTTTTCTTGATATCAGAGCCATACACTAACGCATCAATCTTTTCAGTGTCTTTTATTTGGCTGAATGTAGCTCTACTTCTACTGTTTTCAATCCTCCAAACTTTGCCCAACTAATCTAATGTCAAATTAGATGAGACAAATTATTTGAATTAGGTTTCTCAATTTGAGTGAGTTCTTCACAGCAACACTACAAAAAAAAAAAAAAAAAAACAATATTTAATGCCTTTTTTTTTAATGACGTTTTAGGCTATGTAAATGGCACTAAATACTTAATGTCGTTTAATTAATGTCGCTTCTCAAACGGCATTAATGTAGCAGTTTTAAATTAATTTAATGCCACTTAGGACGCAAACGGCGCTAATTTATGCCTTTTTTGAGAAGCGGCATTAAATGTATAAATGTTGTGCTTGGTAAAATTTTTACTTGATTTTTGGATCAGTTTTTATTTTTATTTTTTTTTAAAAAAAAATAATTGATAAACACTACGACAACAGTTCAATAGAAAAAAGAAAAAGAGAGTAGTATTTAACAATAAATTTACTATTTTGCATAATAACAAAAGCGTTTTGAAAAGTATCGAGACTGATAATCTTCACCAGTCTAA
Source organism: Alnus glutinosa (assembly GCF_958979055.1). Taxonomy (NCBI): domain Eukaryota; kingdom Viridiplantae; phylum Streptophyta; class Magnoliopsida; order Fagales; family Betulaceae; genus Alnus; species Alnus glutinosa. The sequence continues at coordinate 10,919,535 of NC_084888.1, read as the reverse complement.
CTCGCATATGAAAATGAAGTGAATACACACTCTTTTCATGGATGATGGTTCCTTGTTTTGTAATTTTTATTTTTTTTTCCCTAAGCATCCTTGTTTGGTATTTATAGTCCACTCCTTGTACAAACAATTCAACGTTTCGCATGCATATAGCCTTTAATTAGGGCATAATTGTTCCCAGAAAAAAAAATTAAAATAAAATAAAATAAAATTTGGCAACATCAAAGTTATATGCATGATAAATAAACTTATATTAATCTCCAAGGTCTGATAACAATAAGCAAATTACAATAGAATAACCTTTTTAACTAATGGTGATCATTCTATAAGGTATTTTTAATTGGATTAATTTGGTTTAGTGTATGTACTATGTACTTACTACATTGCATCCTACCAGTCTACTTAATTGGATTTTGGTTTAGTTCTGTGATATTCAGCCAAGGCCCGTGGCCCAGAAAACAAATGGGATACAAAAAATTTAGGATAAAGTCCACGTACCTTCTTAAACTACTACTCAATTGACAATGTCCTCTCAAACTTTCAATTTTGACAATTTCCTTCCAAATAGGGGTGAAGCCAGCATTTAGAATTTGGGGGGTAAAATTGAAAGAAAAAAAATTGGGAGAGGCAAAACTTTTTTAAAAAAATATATATATTAGGAATTTTTGAATTTTTTTTCAAAAAGCTTGGGACGGGGGGGGGGGGGGGGGGGGGGGGGGAACTTGGGGCTTGAATTTATAGGGGTATTTTTGTTTTATTAAAAAAATTATAAAGTCATTTTAGTCTTTTTGCTGGCGTTGGAGGGTACATTGACAATGTTTTGGTAGTTTGGGAGACATTGTCTCAATTAAAAGTTTGGGAGGTACATTGTCAATTAGGTGGTAGTTTGAAAGAGTACCTAGACTTTTTCCTACCTTTTTTTTTTTTAAAAAAAAAAAAAAAACAATTATTTCCTACCTTTGATACAATAATTGTTAGCATAGTTTTCTCTTTAATGTTTCACAAAAAAAAAAAATTAAAGCTAAGATCGGATGTCACATTTAATTAATATAAATCAACTAATGAACAATAGCTTCTGTGGGCATATATAATTCTAACATGGAGGCACCATCGGCCTCAGAGATGGTTTAAAATCAGTTCTTAAACGCTAACACATCTGTTTAATTTCTCACTTTGTTCATGTCTCGCCAACTCAAGGCCCGCATAACATCCCAAACATACTTGTGAAACATGAAGGCTTGGGTTGGGTAGTTGGGTCCATGTATTGGATCTCGGTGAGCTGAGTGAACTAGTAAGTCAGCTCTACAAATAATAATAGGAGACGAGATACAATGGATAACTGCTCTGCTACTTCATTCCTATCAACCATTTATTCTCATTGGGAAAATAAGCAACGTCCCTAGTTGGTAAGTTGGAATGAAATTTTACCCAACAACACATAATGGTCGTAGCCCTAAAATAGGTAAGGAATTTGGCGCCTCAATCAGTCAGGACTGCACTCCTTCAGCAAGCAACACTTGACCAATGGAATGCCTGGCTAGGAGACACGGATTAGACATTATGTTTAGCCAGGATCATACCCTATCATCCAACGACATCTAACCGAGACCGTACACCATTCACAGCCCCTCACACAAGAAGAGGCATGTAGCCCATGTAGGTACGCATATACTGAACGATTCATAAGTGATTTTTCCATCTAAGTTATTCGTTATATACAGGGTCATCAAGAACTTTTATTAACTTAAGCATCAAATATATTTTCTGTCAACACTGTTGACAAGTCTCTAATCTTATTTTCTATCAATTTTGCAAGCATTTATGGTATGGGGTCTGCAGTGCAATCAACCGCAACTTGAACAATTCATTCCTTTTGATTACATGTTAGTTGATAATCAACTATGATTATTAAAATTGACTATTTTTGCTCCATTGACACAAATGCATGCTCTAGTTGCAATAATAATATTTGCCTAAGAAAATGGAACCAACCTATTATGCATTGTAAATATTTTAAGGTTCCTCCTCTTTATGGTCTACAAACACATGCAACCTCTTCCTGTGACCATTTATGATCCCAGTTATCATATTTTCATAATCTTTGTTTGAATTTAGACCGTGTATATCTTCGTTGCTTTGATCGTCGTACTTGTAGTACATTGCCGGTATGTCATTGTATCGGTACTTTAAGTACCATTCTAGTACATTTGTAATGTCCCAACTGACAAACTTGTTTGCATCCAGTTGTTGAATTTCTATAATGTCCCCTCCTATATACTACATCCTGTGTTCGGACAGGGACCCATGATGGTAAATGATTAGATCAAACATTGTATCCATTTTTGCACAAAGTACAAAAATTATGTTATGGAGAATTAAAGCAGCACTAAGTTAACAAGTAATTAGCACACTTTTATACAATAAATACAATCTAGGACAAGGACAATGAGATAAATACATAAACAGTTCATTCCGCAGCAATTTAACAATGTCCTAACAAGTTTCAATGTTTTGAAAAATTATAGTCTCCCAATTATCAAAAAGTTGGAAGTTAATGAGCATATTCCAATTGCAGTACCAGGCAACAAGTTAGCACACCATATTGCACAAAACATCTGGCATCCATTATTTAACAAGTGCTACTTAGTATTGAATGTGTGGATGAGCATCCAATTAATTAATAGAATTTGTATTCTTGGGCACTTAACTCTAACAAATTGAACCTAGTAACCAAAATATCACTCATTCCTCACTACTCACTTCTCATTATTTACTTCTCTTTCAGAAATATTGATAAAATTAAACAACTAAACTAAGAGTAAAAAAGCATAAACTTGCAATCATTTTCACTCACAAAAACAACAGAGTGACTCCTCTGTTCCAAAAGAAAAGAAAAAAAAAAAGAAAAAAAAAAAGCCAGATTCGAATGAGATTTGTCCTAAATAGCCTGTCAACCAATAATAACATGTGATATATATACTCTCTTTATTTTAATCTTAAGTGTAAAGTAATGGCAAGATTGGGATGCTAATCTAACACAGTACATTGGGGACCATATGACATACGAATTTAAGACCTTTTATTCTAATCTAACACAGTGCACTGGAGACCACAAAACACATACGAATTCAAGACTTTTTAAGAAACATAATGTTAAACCTACCATACCCACATTGTCAAAACTAGCATCAATGAGTGGGGACCTTTTAGAGTCTCTCACTCAACTACATTCAACTTTTTGGAAGTTGGAAGACGTAAAAATTTAAAGCCCAGAATCCAATTCTTTACATATCGTTCCCAACAACATTCAGACAAGAACATGACAGAAAATGGCAAAAGCTACAATCGACAAAAACACATAAAACACAGTGCATTGGGGACCCTACATAAAGCTCGACACTTTATGCTTTGCCCACAAAACCAAACTCATATATATATAAATTACTTTACCTAACAACCAACCCCAACACAAAAAATGTATATAAAGCTCTTTGGGTTTCCGCATATCACAAAGAAAGTTCACACAAAGCATCAAGAAATATCACATTCGGGTCTCAGAAATACCTTATGTCTTTTGTTGGTACTCTGTCGCAAGTGGGTTTTGAGAAGGTTAGCCAAGTGGGTTCCTGAAAAATCTAATTGCTGCATCCGACAACAAATTCGGCCTAAATGCTGGAACTAGCTTTGGGGGGAGATTGAATGGGGCGAGAAGGAACAAAAGAGATTTGGGGGAGAAAGACGAACTTTGAGGATTTAGAGCTATAAATTATCGGAAGTTAAGAAAAATGGTACTCTCTGCATCGAAAAGAAATATTTTTACTCTTTGTTTTTTTGAAAAGTCCCAATTTTTTTGAAAATTCCCTCTTAAGTGATGTGGCAGTGGAGAGAGGCTGACATGGATGTCTCTCTCACGCTGAGGTGTGCACGGAGACAGGTGTCGGCGCATGTACGCCGACACCTGCAGGATGACGTGGCTGGACGTTAGTTTTAGACAAAAAATTGGACGGAAGTACCATTTCCGTCTTTTCATATACCACATTTATCAAATTTGATAAAAAGTAAAACTGATGGGGCAAAAAATAAATGTTGTAAAACACAGGGGGCAAATATATATTTAACCCTTCAGTAAATCAATTTTGTTAATTGAAGATAGACTTGAAGTAGCTGACATTTAATGCTTAGTAAATTGTCTTCCCCTTTTTGAATAAGAAGGCTTTGGGTTTGAGAGAGACCTTCTAACCTTTGGAATGCCCCAAAGGAAAATCACTTTCAGTTCTCGTGAACGGTAGCTCGCTTGATTGTTTATATATTATATTTATTAATGAATAAGGTTAGAAATTACTTTTTTTTTTATTTTCTAATTATTTTACAATATTGGTGTTACAATCTTAATTAATTATTATATTAGTTTGAACTGCCACATTAGTATTGTGAGATAGTTATAAGATAAAAATATGGTATATAGTATTACTATTTATTTATTTTTCTTTTTTAGTACAAAGTGACTAAGGTGTTAAAATTTTTATTTTATCTTCTCAAAACAAAAATATTAACAAATAATCAAAACACAAAATACTCTTACAATACAATAGAATCATGCAAGAATATTATCCTTAAAGATTTATTTGTGTCTCTTAGAGTATATAATTCGGTGCAATTGAATTTCTTAATACGCAACCTCTCAATATTAGACTATAACATTTACCTTCGTTAAATACGTACTTTCAAATACGAAATTCAAATAAAAAATGCTTTGATTAGCTTGATAAAAAACCGTAAAGAGAAAATACAAGGAATAAAAGACACTTGATGAATTTTATCCGTAAACTAAAGAAAAATAAAAATGAAATAGCATTGAAATCTATTTTTATAGACATAGAATAGGACCCAAAAAAATAGAATATAATGCATATATTTTTTAAAATACTCGTAGGTGAGTTCTTTTATAGAGATCACGAGTGAGCTAATCGGTTTCTAAAAGCCATAAAAAAAAAAAAATAAATAAATAATGACCAAACGGCCATAACGGTTAAAGAAGAATATAATGCATATATCTTTTAAAATACTCGTAGGTGAGCTCTTTTATAGAAATCGTGAGTGAGCTAATGGGTTTCTAAAAGTCATTAAAATAATAATAATAATAAATAATGACCAAACGTTCATTAGAATTAAAAGTCATACAACTTATTAAAGTCTGACAGTCAAACAATGAAGACATTTTACTATCAAACAAAATAAAAACGTTTGAAGCAATTTTAATTACCAACGTTTAAAATTTGTTTGTAACAATATAACAATTCTTTGGTGTAATTTTTTAATTTTTTTAAGAAGTCTAAAATCTACCAAAGTAGGCATACCATGGACGCTAGTAAACATTTTTATACAACCAAATTTTAAATCTATTATTAAATTTGTGTAACCCAATTTATATCATTTTTCAATACTTTATATAAATAATATAAATACATTCCTTACATATCTTACTATCAACTTTATCTTTCCTTTTTATAAGGTTCCAATCAAGGAAGAAATCTTGGAACTTCCATTGACATGTCTTATTAATATATTATAATAGTTATGTTTGTTAATATGAATGTTTTTATTTTTGTTCTGTCCCATTGCATTCACATAGAAAAAAATAATATATATATATATAAGCTACGTACTAAACTAATCAAAATGGTCCAATAATTAAGCCGACGGCATATGGCGGCAGAACAATAAAGATGAGCATATAATCGTACCAACCTTGATACAACACGGCATCGGTAAAGGGCCATAATTGCTAATTGGACCAAATGGATGGCATGGAGCCAAACACGGTGAAGGGATTTCCTTCATAAAATCTTAATGGACGAATCCAGAATTCCATCATGGGAACTAAATATCAGTAACAAGGACATATTCTTTTCTTTTAATGCAATTATATTTGCTTCCCTGACTTTTTTTTTTTTTTTTTTTTTTTTTTTTTTTTTTTTTTTTAAAGGAGGTAATTACCTTTTCCCTCGTGAACTACCAAAAAATGCGTGATGCACCATAAACTACCAACTCGACCAAAATAAAGCATTCAACTACCAAAGACAACCATTTTCTCCCCTTCTGTCAGTCAAAGTGGTTAAAACAAACGGTCAACATGGCACGTGACCGTCACATGCCGTTTTACCCTCATTTTCTTCCTCTTTTTCTCCCATGAATTACCACTATTTTCCTATTTTTCTCCATGAATTACCACCATCTTCCAACATGCCCCCATGTAAAACGGCACTTGACCCGTTGACTGTTTCTTTTAACCCCTCTAACTGACGGAATGGGGAAAATGGTTGTCTTTGGTAGTTGAATGCTTTATTTTGGTCGAGTTGGTAGTTCATGAGGGTATCGCGCATTTTTTGGTAGTTCATGGGGAAAAGGTAATTAAAAAAAATAAAATAATAATAATAATAATTTAGAAAGCAAAATACCAATTAACGTGGCTGTTGTTATGCTCAACCACAGTGCCATGTCATCAAATTTTGGTGACCTGCAATTTTGAAGGACTACTTAAGGAAAATGATATAAAATACAATACAGGGAAATGTGACATAGAAGATATCAAATCTATTATTGCAAGTGTTCTATCTTTAATGTATGTGTATCAAAGTGAATGCGTAAGAAATGTGTGTATTATTTTTCTTAAATACAATTAAGGGATAATTTCATTTAAGGGTACTGAACTTTCACTTTTTCTTAAAAGAAGATACCTGAAATTTAAACCGTTTCAATTTAGGGTATCTATTTTTCGGAAAGTCTCAATTATGGGTCTTCCATTAGGATTTTCTGTTAAATTTTATCAAAATTTTCAAAATACTACTGTGTTCATTTTTTTAAAAAAAATTATAATTTTTTTTAAAGACTCTGGCATGAGTATTTTTGCAAATTCTGTTACATTCTAACCAACATCGTATGTTCAAAATGTTGATAGGATTTAACCGAAAATCCTAATGGAAGACCTCTAATTAAGACTTTCTAAAAAATAAATACCCTAAATTGAGATGGTTTAAAGTTTATGTATCTTCTTTAAAAAATGGTAAAAATTCAATACTCTTAAGTGAAGTTCTCCCTATAATTAATGTTTATACTTTTGCTTATCAGATGTAAAGAACACACTAGTGTCGTTGTCTTTAAAATGTAAATGTAAAGCTTTATAAATAACAATACATTGACTTGGTTTTGGTTAAGTTTTTTCTTTTTTTTTGAACATAAATTCCATCATCATTCGAACAAAAAACCCCAAAGAGCCAAATTACAGTTAACAGAAAGACTTCTAAAAAAGGACTCTCTAAACACAAAGCTGGAAGCTGACTTGAGAGCAGTTACCAAAACAAATACAAGGATTACAAGTACAACAATAAAGAACCTCTCTTCATAACAAAGCTCACTAAAAAACTATGAGAGGGCAAATCTAAGTTAAAAAGCCACAAAAACTATTAATCATTGAACATGCAACAGGCAAACTGCTAGATCTAACCTACAAAGGCAAAAAACAAGACAATAATAAAACCCAACAACAGAGGTCCGATCAAGGGAGGGGAGGGGGTGTCTCCATCAAGAAAACGTCGGATTTGCCAAAAGACGCCACCAGTCGAGGTGGGGGGAAGACAGAGAGATGGCGTGTGACCGCTACGCACCAGAATAGATCCTAGCGCGTGCGCCCCCCACTTCGATGTGCCAAGGTTAGTTGGGGGCACGCTGGCCAGCGGAAGATTTGGAGGAGTCTGGCAAACCCAATGGTGAGGCTCATGTTGTGAGATAATTGAGAGGGAAGCGTAAATCTAGATCCAAATATTTCGACTTAACAACCCTCTCAAAATCGCACAAAACATGATGAAAAAATGGGACCACTGGTAAGCTCATTGTTGGGAAGGGAAGAGGAGCCTCCAAAGAGGCGGTTGGTACAAAAAGATGGGGGAGGGAAGCTTGCCTTCCTATGGCTGAAAACCAGTGGAGTCCTAGAGAGATTCTTCTCTCTCTAAAACAATATTACAGAAGTTTTCTTGATATCAGAGCCATACACTAACACATTAATCTTTTCGGTGTCTTTTCTTTGGCTGAATCTAGATCTACTTCTATTGTTTTCAATCCTCCAAACTTTGCCCAACTAATCCAATGTCAAATTAGATGAGACAAATTTCAATAAAAAAAAATAGAAAAAGAAAAAAGAGAGTAGTATTTAACAATAAATTTACTCTTTTGTATAATAACAAAAACGTTTTAAAAAGTATCAAGACCGATGATCTTTACCGGTCTAACTCGCATATGAAAATGAAGTGAATACACACTTTTCATGAATGATGGTTCCTTGTTTAGTAATTTTTATTTTTATTTTTATTATTTTTTTTAAAAAAAAAAAAAAAAAATTCTCTAAGCATCCTTGTTTGGTATTTATACTCCACTCCTTGTACAAATAGTTCAACGTGTTGCATGCATATAGCCTTTAATTAGGGCATAACTGTTCCCAGGAAAAAATAAAAATTTGACAACATCAAAGTTATATGCATGATAAATAAACTTATATTAATCTTCAAGGTCTAATAACAATAAGCAAATTTCAATAGAATAACCTTTTTAACTAAAGGTGATCATTCTATAAGGTGTTTTTAATTGGATTAATTTGGTTTAGTGTATGTACTATGTACGTACTACATTGCATCCTACTCGTCTACTTACTTGGATTTTGGTTTAGTTATGTGATATTCACTGTCTTATTAGGCCATCTCCAACAGACATGCTATTCTAACCAAAATGGTTAAATCTAACTATTTTGGCTCTTTTTTGCTCTCCAGCAGAATAGCCAGAGTAACCATTTTCATCTAACATTGAACAGTGAATAGGCAGAGTTGCCTATTCACTGTTCACACAAGTCAAAATATTTTATTGATATTTTCTCTCTCCCCCCTATCCCTCTTTGTCTCTCTGTCCCTCTCCATCGATCTCTCCGTCATCCCCAACGAGCAGTGGACAAGGAAAAGGCCAATAGCTTCGTCGCCCCGGACGCACCTCCGACCTCTCTCAGCCTCGCCCTCTCCACCGGTGAGGCGTTCTGATCGTTCTCCAGCTTACTCGGCACTGTCGACGAGTCGATCGACGCGAATGGGACCGTGGAGGGGACTCACCAGCTCGCTTTCTGGCTCGTAACCGCACCACCGACAAGGGACCTTTGACTGCACTAGCCACTATCGACCGGTTATGGGTCTTGGGTGTGGGTGGGCAAGGGTGGTTTGGTTGTGGGTTTGATGGGGTTGGCCGATTGTTGGGGATGGGGACGGAAGAGATCGATCGGTTATGGGTCTTGGGTGTGGGTGGGCAAGGGTGGTTTGATGGGGTTGGCCGGTTGTTGGGGATGGGGATGGAAGAGATCGACCGGTTATGGGTCAGCCTCTCAGATCCCAAAGAATATTACAACTCAGATTCGACCAATCGCCACCTCCATGTTCTTCTTTTTAATAATTCTTCCAGCTTCAGGGCAAGATTTCTCGGAGAGCTTTTGATCCATGGCGTCTCTTAGTTTGACTCATCTCTGGGCAAGAACTTGGTGCCCGAGTTCGCTAGGACTCGCCCGAGTACGAGCTGGGCTCGGCCGGAAGTTGGTGGTTGGGGGAGATGGGTTGGGGTTGGGGGAGACCGGAGAGTGAGAGGGAGAAGCGAAAAGAAATAAAGAAATAAAGAAAATATTAAAAAATAATATTTTAAGAAAATGAAGAGTGGAATAGAGATTATTGTTGGAGTGTTTTTAAGATAGTCAGTGGTTAAAGTAGAGATTGACACTTTTTGAGTAGCTATTTTAACTCCAACTGCTGGAGATGGCCTTACGAATCAATAAAGACCCTAAGGTCAAAAAATATGGACAATGAACTCCCTAAGCACAATGTAATGACATTAGGTGGAGTTTCCTCCAACCAAATAGAACCCCTGACATAAAGAAAAGCCGCTTTAGCTAGAACATGAGCAGCTGAATTGGTTTCCCTTCTCACATTGACCATACAGATAACGACCGAAGAGTATTCAACTCTGATTTAATACCTTCTCTATGAAATGCCCATATCTATTCTAGAACTGGTTACCCGAGTTTATCGTGTGATTATTAAATATGATTATTATCTGCGCGCTGTCCACATATGAAGTAATGTGCATTTTCGATTATTATTTAAATCCATATACAAGATTAAATAATACAGTTATTACTATATACAAGTTTAAATAAAAATTTAAAATTTAACTTATTACACAATTTACAATTTAGCAGTCATATAGATATTTATTTTTACAACTTACTAAATTTTCGATTTTTATTTTTTTTTATTTTTTGGGTTGATCTACGCCTCTCCTAGGGGCAGTCTCCATCAAAAAAGTTGGCTGCATTTTTTAAGCGTTTTGGACCTTTGGTACTTGGATTCAGTTCGGCCCTAATTTTTGCAACAGCAGCCTTCCTCTTCTCTGCTATTGTGTTCCTTTTATATATATATATATAAACTGGGGGTACTTTTGGGTATACGTAATTACGTACCTGTATGTATCTCATCAGAATGGCCATTAAATGACCATCATAACTCTGGTTGACAACTATGAGACAGTACCCCCTTTTTTTCTTAGTCAACATTATGGGAGTATGGGACAGTACTTTTTTTTAAAAAAAACAAAAAAAATTCTTCTACACAATACAGGGAAAGGGTAGGGGCCAGGGGGCCATTATGGGACAGTACTTGGGACAGATTGAAATGCATTAGAAAAAGAGTAATGCTATACATCATTCCATTGTTTTCTTTTTGTCCCTTCAAAATTGATGTGGCTCTTAAAATTACCATTGAATTTATGATAGATCACTATTGAATTTTGATCCAATGGTGATTTTAAGAGCCACATCAATTTTAGGAGGATAAAAGGAGGACAAATGGATGATGTGTAGCATTCCTCTTAGAAAAACTGGCATAAATAAGTGATAGGGAAAGGCGTGACCGGGGGACAAGGATCCTCATATTATTTAATTATTTAATTTTGTTGCATGAGTGTAAATAATGTTACATCATTTATTTATTTAATGATATGCTAATATACTTATTATCATGGTGTGTTATCTACCGTCTTAGGAAATAAGATCTTCTTTCTGGTTTATTTGAAATGGAGAAAAGTCATTTAGGCAAAAATAATATTAAAATTGGAACAAATTTAAAAAAAAATAAATATATAAAAACTAAGGGTGGCCAAATTTAAAAATTAAAAGAAAAATTAAAAAAAAAAATCGTTTTTTTTTTAAAAAATAAAAATTTCGTTTTTTTTTTCAAGTAAAATTTTTTCATTTTTTTTTAAATAATATATATATTTTTTAATTTATAGGGGTATTTTTGTTTTATTAAAAAAATTATTTTTGTCTTTTTGATGGCGTTGGGGGTACATTGACAATGTTTTAGTAGTTTGGGAGATATTGTCCCAATTAAAAGTTTGGAAGGTACATTGTCAATTAGGTTGTAGTTTGAGGGAGTACCTAGACTTTTTCCTAAAAAATTATTTCCTACCTTTTTTTTTTGAAACAATTATTTCCTACCCTTGGTACAATAATTGTTTTTTTTTTTTTTTGACATGTGGTACAATAATTGTTAGCATAGTTCTCTTTAATGTTTCACAAATAAAATTTAAAGCTAAGATCGGATGTCACATTTGATTAATAGAAATCAACTAATGCACAATAGCTTCAGTGGGCATATAAATCCTAACATGGAGGCACCATTAGCCTGAGAGAGGGTTTAAAATCAGTTCTTAAACGTTAACACATCTGTTTAATTTTTCACTTTGTTCTTGTCTCCAACTCAAAGCCCGCATGACACCCCAAACACATGAACAAACAGATCCAAAGATGACCATTCCTCCCACCCCCCTCGTTTTGTAATCAAACATAAGATAATCATTAATTACTTGTGAGAATCTACTCAACTAGCCTTGTGAAACAAGAAGGCTTGGGTTCGGTAGTTGGGCCCATGTATCAGGTCTCGGTGGGCCGAGTGAACTAGTAAGTCAATTCTACAAATAATAATAGGAGACGAGATGCAGTGGATAACTGCTCTGCTACTTATTTCTTATTAATCATTTATTCTCATTGGGAAAATAGGCAATGTCCCTACTTGGTAAGTTGGCATGAAATTTTGCGTAACAACACATACTGATCGCAGCCCTAAAATAGGTAGAGAATTCAGCGCCTCAATCAGCCAGGACTGCACTCCTTTAGCAGGCAACACTTGGCCAATGGAATGCCTCGCTAGGAGACATGGATTAGACACTACGTTCTGCTAGGATCATACCCTATCATCCAACGACATCTAACCGGGACCGTATACTATTCACAGCCCCTCACACAAGAAGAGGCATGTAGCGCATGCAGGTACGCATATACTCAACCATTGATAAGTAATTTTTCATTCTAAGTTATTCGATATATACGGAGTCTTCAAGAACTTTTGCTAACTTAAGCATCAAATATATTTTCTGTCAATACTCTCGGCAAGTCTCTAATCTTATTTTTTATTTTTTTTTATCAATTTTGCAGGCATTTATGGTATGGGGTACGCAGTGCAATCAACTACAACTAGAACAATTCATTCCTTTTGATTACATGTTAGTTGATAATCGACTATGATTATTTTTTTTTTTTTTTTTATAGATACTTGCTAAACAGATTACATCAAAAAGAAAAATACAAAATAAAACACGATTGGGCTGGGCAACCCAAGAACAACGCTAAGAATGAAAGTACGCGGGGGCAATGTTTCCGAAGATGCGGGCCCTTTGGCTTGAGGCACGGATGCCACAAAGCCTGGGTCACCAGTAAAGGTGATTTGAAGAGTGTATTGAATCACAAGGACCCAAACACCTCGATTACAGGGGTAAACATAGGAAAAGTAGAACAAGTAAACCCAAAAAAAAAAGAAAATAAAAACAAACACAACAGAAAAGCAGAGGCAGAAGGCGGTGTGGGAGCTGTCCCTGACGGCGCGTGAGACACACGCGCCGCGAAGGGAGAGCCTCTCAGCGGCCAGAGACGCCGGCGAAGCCACGAAACACCGGTGGAGGAGGCGGTTGAAAGCGGGGAGGCCGAACATGGCAGCCACGCGCCGAAGAGAGCAGAAAACCCTCTGGAGCGTGTGCACCACGCACGGCCCAGGGAAAGGCGGTGGAGTGAACGGAGACTGGCGGTAGATGACGGAGACGCCGAGGAAGCCGGTGGTGAGGAGCGTGTCATGTAGAGGTCGGGGAAAGAGCACAGATCTAGAACGGAAAAATTGAAACAAAACTCGATCCCAAAAATTACAGTAAACACGGTGGAAGGTAGAGGAAGTGTGCTGCTGCTGTGAAGACACAAACCAAGACAAGACAAAGCAAGAGCTGGAAAGATAAGTGGGTAGATGGAGATCGGGCCTTAACTCCAATGGCCAAAAGCACGGAAAAACCTTAGAAATAAAGGTGGATAGATGGAGATTTGGCCTTAGCTCCAATGGCCGAAAAGACAGAAAACCAGTAAGAAAGGCAGAGAAAAATATGGCTGAAGGTATGAAAGATGGGGGTATATGTGGAGGGGTAGAAGGAAATATTAGGGAATGGGTAAAGATGTTTGGGAGGGAAGCAATGCTTCCCTACCTTTGAGCTTCTTACATAAAGTTTCAGGAGTTTAGAGAGAAGGGGGACGTTCTCAAACTTTAAGATACTCATCAAATCCAACTATGATTATTAAAATTGATTATTTTTGCTAAACTGACACAAATGCATGCTCTAGTTGCAATAATAATATTTGCCTAAGAAAATGGAACCAGCCTATCCTGCATTGTAAATATTTTAAGGTTAACACCATTTTTGTGTGGGGCTTCATGAAATAGTTTTTAAGCTAATATAATTGCGTAATAGAATGGGACACAAAAAAATTCTTTGGGCAGGCTAAAAAACCAGGATAAGGCGGAGATTTTAACGATTATTTCCTTTTTATTTTTATTTTTTTTTCAAACGCACAAAAATATAGATAAATTTTCAATTTGATTTAAAAATCCATTATTTCCAGACCTACAGGTTGCAAACAGTTGAGTAAAAAGGGAGAAGTGGGAAAAATGGTCCGCTAGTGCATTTGTAGTTTTTTGTCTTTGTTAATGTATGGTTGTTGTTGAATGTAGTTGCTGGGTTGTTTTTGTAATATCAAAGCCTGGTACTCAAAGCTATTTTATAGTTTAGTTTGTGTGCCCTCTCCTAGATCAAGTAGGGTTTTATGGTGCTGTAGAGGCATCTTTCTGTAGTTTAAGTTTTTTGAGCAACTGTATTCTGTAATGGTCTTAGTCTATTTTGCCTGGGTGGAGAAACTCTCACCACTGTGCTGTGACCTGGTGTATTAAGGATTCATTGGAACCCTACTCGCTGTTGATCAGTAACATTAGTTGGTCTCTTTTAATATATATTAGAAGGGATTTTCAAAAAAGAAAAAGAAAAAAAAGAATAACTTTTTAGATTTGATCGTAACGTCTTAATTTTGAACTAAAATCATCTCTGTAAAAGCACGCTAGCAGGGCTAATGATTTGTGGGGACGAAAAACCGTCTCCCATCTCTTCCTTTTTTATTTTTAAATAAAAAAAATAAAAAAGTATCATATGATGTAATACTTTTTAAAATTTTAAATTAAAATGAAGGGATGAGGGACGGAAAATCGTCCCCCATGTATCAGCTTTCCACCAGCAGAGTCTGAGAGGGGTAGTGATTGGGGGGACACTTGACCGGCTCCCTCTCCCTTTTCAATATAAAATTCCATTTTACTGAAAAAGAAGAAATAAAATAACATAAACAATTAATTTTGAAATAAAATAGGATTTTATATTGAAAATGGGAGGAAGCCGGTCAAGTGTCCCGACCACTGCCCGTCTGAGGGAGAATGTTGGCCACTGTTTTGAAATTCGCGCGTTTTCGTATTTCAACGATCAAAACCCTCCCAAGTCCCAGTAACCCTAGAGAAACCTCACACAGACTCTCTCTTTTGCTCACTCTCACACATGCAGGTCTTAGACATGAGAACTCTGCGAATCTTCTACACCCACAAGCACCTCTTCAATCTAGCCGTTCCCAAATCCCTCTCAATTCCTCGATTCTCCCGCTACCTCCACTCCACTTTCCCCCTCCGCTGCGCCGAACCTTCCGAAACCACCCCTCACGTTTGGAGTATTTACGGTCGCGCCCCGGATAGGCTTCCCAGCCAGACGGTGAGTAGCAGTAGCGACGGGAATGAGGGTGCGAAGAGGCCGAATGATAGGAATAGGAAGAAAGGGAAGGGCAAAGTTAGCTGGGTCTGCGCCGAGTGCGGGAACTCGGACGGCCAGTGGTGGGGCTCGTGCCGCGCGTGCAACGCTGTCGGCACGATGACGCGGTTTTCCGAAGGGAATTCGTTGGTCTCGGTCTCGGAGGCTGCGTCGGGGTCGTGGCTCCCGCAGCAGGCCGGAGAGCTGCGGCCGTTGCGGTTGACGGATGTGAACCGAGGGATCAATCGGCTGGATTGGCGAATTTCTCTGTAAGCTCTGTTTGGTTGCTAAGAAAGTGTTTCGTTCCGAGAAATTCTGGTCTCCTTTGGGATGAATTAGATGATTAACTATTGCAAAACAATTTCATTGCACTTATTTTGTAATGTTAACTTAGAGATGTATCATTTTGTTTAGTGTGATTCATATTTAGGTATGGACCCTTCGGGGCTGAAGTTTCTAGGGTGCTCGGCGGTGGTCTTGTACCAGGTTTGTTTCAATTTCACCTTTCATTACAATTTTTACTTTTTTTTTTTAGTTCAATGACTTTGAAATTGTTGCTATTGTTGCCCACCTTTTTTTGAGTGAGATGAAGCTAAAAGCTGTTAGAAGCAGAATGTTGACATCGTGACATTTGATAGACATGGTCGGTCTGCTCTAGTTGATATGATTGCTAATTTTTATAGTTATGAGTTAGTATTCAAATTGAATGGCGTCAATTGATCTTCTTGAGAGGTTTGCTGTTTCTCTTTTCCTTGGGTGGTGTTGGGTTTTAGGGTTTATGGTATTCAATAGCCTATTAGTTATGAAGTAACTGTCCCAATGCTTTTAATTAAGTGAAGATAATTTTTATTTATTTATTTATTTTTATTTTTTATTTTTAAATCAGTCCATTTTCTTTGAGTTAAATTGTTTCGTCGCTGTGGACACCTCCGATTTGGAGTTCAGGTTAATTCTTTAAGTTGAATAATTGTTGGCGGCCAAATTTGATAGCTAGAATAGTTTTAATTAAGCTAATCAATGGCATGGACGGCCTGAAATCAAAGAAGATACAATATGAATCTAGATGTAGCTTATTTGGCAGCTAAATGGCTGTTAACAAAAGGTGCGAGAGCTTCAAATTAGAAGTCCAGTTGCAGTCTTTAAAGTCGATCCATTGGAGTTCCACATACACTTTCACTTGGTCGCTCTCTTATTATCCTCCCCCATATGGTCTAGGATTGATCGTTTTCTTGTCTCCCCAAATTGGGAAGTTTGGTTTCCTGTGGTTTCTCAGAAGAGGCTTTCTCGTCTCTATTCGGACCACTTTCCAATCCTTCTTGATTGTGGTGATGTTTCTAGGGCGAGCAGACCTTTCAAATTTGAGAACATGTGGCTTAAGGCAAAAGGTTTTGTGGGGCTGGTGAAATAATGGTGGGATTCTTATTCTTTTCAAGGTACGCCTAGCTATGTTTTGGCATGCAAGCTCAAGGCTTTGAAACTGGATTTGAAGAAATGGAAAGAAGAGGTTTTTGGTAATGTAGTGAGGAACAAGAGGAAGCTTTTTGAAGATCTTCAAGCTTTCGATCCTGTTGAAGAAAGTAGGGCTTTAGTTGAGGAGGAGCTACTAAGGAAGGCAGAGGTTGGAGGCATAAATCTAGGGTGATGTGGTTAAAGGAAGGGGATAAGTGTACTAAATTCTTCCACTCAATAGCCAATTCAAATTGAAGGTACAATTCGATGGATTCCTTATTGATTGGCGATACTCCTTCTATTCAGACAGAAATAGACGAGCACGTTGTAAAGTTCTATCAAAAGCTCTTTACCGAGCCGTGTAGGTGGAGGCCTATGGTGGATGGTATTTCCTTTGATGCCATTTTGGAGTCTGAGGCCAGTTGGTTGGAGAGAGCCTTCGAGGAAGAGGAGGTTAGGAAGGTAGTGTTAGCAATGAATGGCGATAAGGCGCCGGGTCCTGACGGCTTTTCTATGGCTTTCTTCCAAGCGTGCTAGGATGTTTTGAGTTTGGACATTATGAAGGTGTTTTATGACTTTCATGCTGGAGGCTTGTTT
This sequence comes from Alnus glutinosa, assembly GCF_958979055.1. NCBI lineage: Eukaryota > Viridiplantae > Streptophyta > Magnoliopsida > Fagales > Betulaceae > Alnus > Alnus glutinosa. Next base: position 10,902,201 of record NC_084888.1, on the reverse strand, counting down.
GAAAAGAGAAGATTAGCATGGTCCTTGCTCAAGGATGACACGCATAAATCGAGAAATGGTTCAAATCATGTTATTTTTTGCTATCTGTTTTATTCATCAAAAAAAGAAAAGAGCCTTAATGTTTCCTTCATTTCGCTTATTCTGAAGATTCCAAGTGCTAGTTCCCTCAAAGACTTTTGGCCAATTAGTCTTGTGAGAGGAATTTGCAAGATTATTGCTAAAGTTATAGCAAATAGATTGAAGTTGGTTTTTGAGAAGGTCATTTCCAAATCTCAGAGTGCCTTCATCAAGGGTAGGCAGATCCTCGATCTGATCCTTATTGCCAATGAATGCCTTGATAGTAGATTAAAATCTAGGGAGCTAGGCGTCATCTGTAAAATAGATCTGGAGAAAGCGTACGATCATGTAAATTGAGATTTTCTTTTGTATATATGCCGAGGAGGTGTGGCTTTGGGGGAAAATGGTGCTTGTGGATAGCTCATTGTATTTATTTTGTGCGGTTTTCGGTATTAGTCAGTGGCTCTCCTAATGGTTTTTTCAGTAGCTCCCGTGGGCTGAGACAAGCAGATTCTTTGTCACCCCTGTTGTTTGTTTTTGTTATGGAGGCTTTGAGCCTTATGATTTTTGCTGCGGTTAGTGGGGTCTATTGGAAGGTTTCAAAGTTGGTAATGCTACTTTTTCTCATCTTCTGTTTGCCGATGATGCATTGATTTTCTATAGTGCTCGTTCTTTTCAACTGCGTTATTTGCGAAGTCTCTTACTTCTGTTTGAAGCTGCTTCGGGCTTGAAGGTTAATTTGGCCAAGTCAAATTTAATTCCTGTGAGGAATGTAGATCAAGTGGGAAGGGTAGCCGGAATCCTAGGGTGTGGGGTTGACACTTTGCCAGTGAAGTATCTTGGTCTTCCTTTGGGGGCCTCCTATAAGTCTACTCATATTTGCGACGGTGTTATCGAGAAGATAGAGCATCGATTGTCTAGTTGTAAAAGGTTATACCTTTCCAAAGTGTAGAGTCACCCTTATTAAGAGTACCATCGCCAATTTACCTACGTACTATTTGTGACGACCTGTTATTTATTTTTATTTTTTTGTAAACATACAAATGGATCATCATAGTGGCACGACTACTTGTCGCTCAGCCAATATACGGTACACGTCCCATAACATGTACCTGATAATCAGAGTTACATCTAACAACGGAATACAATAATCAATGTGCAGCGGAACACATAACAAAGTGGAAATACATCTACATAAACATAACTATTAACCAATAATAAAAGCCATTTACACGTCTATCTGTTTAAGGCTTCCATACATATTAATCTAATTACATACCCATAAGACCAGCTCTTCAAAATACAAGTGTCACGTAAGACATGAGCCAACGACAAAAGACTACCAAAATGGGACATCCGAGTCCGCATCACTATAGTTCCAGCTATATGCCTCAGTCGCAGTACCCCAAATACTGTGCTACGGGGTCATCCTCTACATCCGCTAAACCTGCAGCCAAAGCATCAATATCTGTATAATCTTAGGAAGAGGCATGCTATCATAGTGGACAGATGCTGCTTGTGCAAGAGCAATGGGGAATCGGTGGACCACCTTCTTCTTTACTGCGATGTAGCTTCCGGTCTGTGGAATGCTCTCTTTACTCGATTTGGTATGTCTTGGGTTATGCCTAGAAGGGTTATTGACTTGTTTGATTGTTGGTGGAATTCTGGAAGGCTGAGGAGTGTTGCGATTTGGAAGATGATGCCAATCTGAATTTTCTGGTGTGTTTGGAAGGAAATAAATATTAGGTGTTTCGAGGATTTGGAGAGTTTCATGGAAGATATTTTAGCTTCGTTTTTTCATACTCTGTATCTTTAGACGGTGGCATTTTTGTTCCCACTGTTGCTTAGTTATGTCGATTTTCTTGTTCATATTTTTTTTTAGTTAGGTGATTCCTTTTATACACTTCCGGTATACTTAGGGGCGCTTTACGCTTTCAATAAGACTTGATTTACTTATTAAACAAAAAAAATTCTTCTCTATTTTTGAGACCATAATTAGAAAACTTAGGAAATATTGGGCAGTCCATTTCTAAAAGTGAGAACTCATGTTTGGCATTGCGCGCGGGTTATGGTATTTGGCTCACCGATAATGAAATATTGTGCAATGTTTGGTTCTTATATGTCCCTCTGTTGCTGGGTGACCAGCTGCTCGTGTTGCTGCCTCAAAAAAAGAAAAAGATATATGCTCAATCCTGAAAAATAGAATCAAAAACTTCCTTTCTCTCTTCTTAATTTCCAGTTCATACATCACCACTTCTTTTAGTTTCTGAATGGGAAAATCCATTCTTGCATTCTGACCTTGTCTTGCTTTATATGATTGCTATCTGATGGCTAGTTTTCACATAAATTTTAGTGTTGAATTATAAGGAAATGTCTTTCAACTAGTTTTTGTTTTTGTTATCTCAAATCTAAGTTGTTGCTGATGACATTCTACCTTATGTTTAAAAGAACAATTTATTTGCAAGCCTCTGCCATGGTTTTTTGTCCAGCAAATTGAATCCTGCTCTGCTATTTTCTGGCCTGTGACAAATTATGGCACTGTCAAGTCTTTTGAATAATTTTAGTTCTTACTTTCAAGTTCTTGCTCCTTGTGAAATAGAATTTCAATGCTTATTTTAGCTGTGGTTTAAATTTTTTATTTTATTTTATTTATTTTGGGTTTTTGAAGGTTCTTTGGTTTTAGTTGGTGGCGATCCTGGTGTTGGCAAGAGTACACTGTTATTGCAGGTATACATTTTTTGTAAGGATCAGATTTTGTCATGAACATTGTGGGCATACATGACCTTTCTTGCTTAAAATTGCTAAGGATCTTGACTTTTGTACAACTTTTGGTTTCACTTGTAATTTTATCTATTAATAATTCTGTTCTGATTTCATTTCTTACTTTTTGATTGGAAGATTGCTGCATTAATAGCTGAAGGGAATGATCTTGGTCGTCCAGCACCCGTTGTGTATGTTTCTGGTGAAGAGGTCATTTTCTGCTTTCTGATTCTTGTTAAGCATATCCTTTTCTTTTTTTAGTTAGTTAAAAAAGTACATGAAAATGAAACCATACTAGTTTGTAAGACTCTTTCTTCTTCTTCTTCTTCTTCTTCTTCTTCTTTTTTTAATGCTATTCAGTTTTATTGTATTATTTTACTGGTAAACTTTATTCTACTAAATACTAGATGATATAAGGTAATTTCTTAACTAATGGTTTAACTAATACTCCATTAGTTGGGGAATATGCTTAGAATGCTTTTGAAATGAAGCTTAGGTTCTTGTATTCTGGAATATCTTAGATAAGCCTTTGAGGTGTAGACTCTTGGCGGAAGCACATCTTCAACCTAGTGTTGTTAAAAAGTGGAGTTTGTGAGACCATGTTTGCATAGCACCATTTCACTTTCCTTGGACCTTACTATGTAGCTTATATGTAACTTCACTATTGTTTCTTCCTTGTGGCAGAGTGTTGAGCAAATTGGAAACAGAGCAGACCGGTTGAGGATTGGAGCAGAAGAACTTTTCTTATATTCTAGTACTGATGTTGAGGTGCATGATTTGGGACTTATCAATTATTGTTCATTTATTCTTGTGATTTTTCTTTTTCATTGCAGCTATCATGTCCTCTTACTCAGCTCATTTTTATGATTTCACTTTTTTATGACTCAATTTTGATTTGAATCATATCCTTGCTGAAAATTATCTTCTGATAATATCTCTTGGTCACATGTTGATGTGCTTGCTTGTTATGGGTGTGTTATTTCTCTGGTTCCTTTCCTCTAATTTCCATCATGGTTTATATCTTGGGCCATCATTAGTTTTTGTTTTTATGGAATTGTACTTTGTCACAAATTCCTCTTGTACTTTAAGCTTCAAAACCTATGTTGTTGGATTTCTCCTTTGGTAATTAGGTGGCATACCATAGAAGTCAGTTATCAGCATCATGTTGCAGAAAAAAGACAAGGAATTACAAAGTCTGGTACATACTGTTATTGATACTTGGTGAATGTTTAAGGAAGAAATTGGTGCTCAATAAATAGTCATGTTGTGTTAAGTTATGGTGCTTTATTTCTAGTATGGGATGTTTAGGAACTGCTAGTAGTAAATAGTTGTCAAATGCTTTTTGAAGTTATAAAAATACTGGTGGTCCAGATCTGAGACTTGGGTGGATGTAGCCTAAAATAAGTGGTTTTTTTTTTTTTTTTTTTTGTTTGCCTTCTTTCAGGACATTTTAGCCAAACTTCAGCCTCTCTCCCCTCGGGTTCTAATTGTTGATTCAATTCAAACAGTTTATTTAAAAGGAGTGATTGGAAGTGCTGGAGGCATCTCACAGGTTAGAATTTTTACTCTTTATACCCTTCCAGGCAAAAGGATACAGTTTTAGCTCAAGATGTTTGACATTCATGGGCTGCTTCTGTTTTGATTCTTTCAGGGTGATAAATACCATGTCATAGTTCTTGCTCAGTCTTTTTGTTTGAACATCTTATGTCTAATTGGTAATGTTTACATGAGAAGTACTTCTGCTTTGCATTTAAACTCACACTTGATTTATCTTTCATGTTGTTGACAACTCAAAAGGCTTTCTATCTAAAAATGGTTTCTTTTATATGCTCAAATGTTTCTAGTATTTGAACATAAAGGCTCACTTTTGTACCAGAATAGAACTTTTCGAGTGTGTTGATTGCATGTATATTCTGTGATGTTATATGGTGGTTTCTGGACTTTACAAAGCTGTGTACTGATACTGCTCTCATCCGTGCAGGTGAAGGAATGCACATCAGCCTTGCTACATTTTGCAAAGAAGACTAATATCCCCGTTCTTTTGGTGAGGATACATTGTCCAAAATCTAATCAAGTTTCAGATTTTTTTTATTTGATTTACGTTTGCTGAAGAATGGGATTTCTTCCAATTAATGCTGTTGGATTCAATACGGGTCCATACTAGTTCTGTGCCTTTCAATACTCTAAAATGTGAAGGGAAACCAAAATTGAAATTCTTGGGGTACATACTAATTATCTTCATTCTTCACATCTAGAACGAGTGTTAATGTTTTTTTCTTGAATCCCTTACTTGCATTCTCCCATCAGCTGGGGGCTAAATTTTTTTTGGCAGGTCTCCTGTTTCTTCAAAAGTCACGAAATCTATGGTTGTTTTGAAGGATAAGTGCTTGATAATGGTGATAATAGACTGTAATTTGGAAGCAGATGGCTCAAACAGATGCTGGCTTTGGCAGATGATCAGTTGGTCATTTTTGCTTCATTATTTGGTGGTTTGTCACATGTGGGTGCCAATGATTTTGTTTTTCTGTTTGAATTTGAACTTTTATTAGTTGCCAAAGTAAGAAGATAATTGTGATCGTCAATCTTCAGTACATGATTGGAATTGTTTCATGATTCTCTTGTTCTGTGACTTTGTCACTTCTTTGTTTTTTTTTCCTCTTTACTTTAATGCATGCATTTCTTTTTTCAGTATGATTGGCTGATTATAATTTGGAATAGACTGATCCTATAGGCCTTTCTTCAGATATTTTTCTATCAATTTCTTCAACTTTTCAACTTCCATGATAATTGAATAATGTTCTTTTGCTTTTGCTCTTCTTTTTGTGTATTTCAGATTGGACATGTGACAAAATCGGGAGAAATAGCAGGGCCTCGTGTCTTGGAGCACATTGTCGATGTTGTTTTATATATGGAAGTTGGTACCTTGTTGCCTTCTCTTTTCTGGATAGTTAGTCATGTTATAGTCTGTTTTTTTTTCTTCTATTTTTGCCTTTTCTTTTATCAGCATAGAGTATATTTTTGGATCCTTTATATACTGCATATATTAAATTAGAACCTCGGCCATTCAGTATCCTAGACTTTGTCAAGTTAGTTGGAGATAAAATATTCCTTGCACTGGGAATTTTATTTTATTCTCAGCTGAGTGTTTTAATACCTGTCTTGCATATGTATTAGTAAATTACTTAGCTTCATGCAATCTGTGGATTTCATGATGAGCTGGAGGTTCCAACTTTGATGAATGTACTAAATATGGTTATGATGCGGGAAATCGACCACTTATATTTGTATATAAATGTTTAGGGGGAGAAGTGTTCATCTCATCGTTTGCTTCGAGCTGCGAAGAATCGTTTCGGATCCACTGATGAGGTATTTCATTGATAGATGCCATTGCTGCAATTTTATTTTATTTTATTTTTTTTTAAAATTATATGCATCCTATATCATCATACTCTTGTTGAATTCTCTCTGTTCAAGCTTCAATTAATGCTTGAGTTGCGTTGCCCTAAAAAATTGCATGCAGAACAATCAGGCATTAACTTAATGGTCATATTGTCCTTCATTCCTTAACCTATTTCGGTTGATAGTTTTGGTAGTGATGATTGTTATGACAACTGTATTAATTTAAAATTTAATGTCTGAAGGTATTTGTTTCGAATTTTAGTTGTACTTTCTTGTCTGCCCATGGCTACAGTAGCTGACCCACTCAACAAGTCATCTGGTGTTCTATTTTTTAACTGAACAAATTTTACCCGTAGTTGATTGATATTGATTGAAAAACTGATCTTTCTTCCATGGTGTAACATTTTCTGTTAATGAAAAAGAATATGTTGACACAGTGAAAAAGTAGATGAAGTTTTACCTTAAATTCATTTCCTTTCAGATCTCTGAGAAAGTCCAAATGCAGGATAAGCTTTTTTCTCGATGAAGTCTTATTTTCCAGTGTAGTGCTGATATTACTCTGGCAATTGTGTATAATTTTGGAGCCCTGAAGCGTTTTAGAATAGGAGCTAGAGGACGCATATGATTTTTTAAGGAATGGTATCTATCAACAAAATGAATGGGAGACTTACATAATTGGAGTTTCTTACTCCTTATGGAATACAACTGGAAAATATTGTATAGTATGTATTGATGATAGGATTAATACTTTCTGCCAGCTTGGAGTATTGGAAATGTCACAATCAGGGCTGCAAGCTGTTTCAAACCCCAGTGAGATGTTTTTAAGTGAGCAATGCACAGATTCAGAATATTTAGCCGGACTAGCTGTTGCTGTAATTATGGATGGATCTCGAGCTTTCCTTATTGAAATTCAGGTAGTTTTCTTTAGTTTTTGTACTTTTTTTAATCCTTGCATCTTACATTTGATTCAGCATGTTTCTGTGAAATCATATGACTGATAAAATTATCTAACTTTAAGTGTGTTATGAGAATACTTCCTTTTTTAGGAATCGGGAAAGTGTAATGGGATTGATTGATAACTGTACTGGGGGATTCAAATTTCTTGTGCTTGTCTGGAGTATTGATGCCAGAGTTATATATGAAACCTCCTGATTTTTTATGGAAATTTGGCTTAAAAGTTTACTGCAGTATGATGCCTGCCAAATCCCTCAGTTTTCACGGTTGATATAGGGAATACATGTTACTGTCCTTAGAGTAATACCTTATGTGGTATCAAAACTATTGACTATAGTAAATGGATGCTATTCCTTATTCTAGACGTGCTTTTGGATAGAGAACAATATTATGGTGTGAAGGCCCTTTGATGTTCTTTCCTTCTGAAGCAGGAGTTTTGAGTTCATATCAGCTTAATCCTTGGAGCAACCATATTTTTGTCATGGTTAGTGAATGATCTATGGTTCACGTTGCATTAGCCTTTTCTTTTGTTACTTTATTAGGTCCATTGTCTTGCAAATACTAAACCAGATAGTGGTGCTTTCAGTGAACCTCCAGGAGGTCCATGATTGTTACCACGTTAGATAGGTGGGAATATTCCCAAGCATATTGACAATTACGAAGAGCGAATTTTCTTGGCACTTTCTTGGCTCCTAATTGCTTGGCATCTACTCGGTTTTTTTTGTCTAAAAAGCTCATTGACTTTTGAATTTCTGTGTAGGCATTATGTGCATCCGGGTCAACGGCTACAAGGCAAGTTAATGGCATTCAAGCAAGCAGAGCTGACATGATTATTGCTGTAAGTAATACGCTGTATGTTCTTGTAACATATCATGCTCATGCAATCATTATGATTTTGTTCTCTATGCTTTTTCTTTGCTAATTAAAATTGATTGCCTCTTAACTTATCAAAAAAAAATATTTAGTAATAATTACATTAAATAATCTGTCATGTCCTGTGAGTTATAAAAACCACCTTGTCACATTGTAGTTTTCAAAATGCTCATTGTCATCCTGCTGTGTTAGTCACATGGTACTAGTGCTTGGCTGGTTCTGCTTTGTTCCTATGGCTCGTGTTATCACAAGGATTAGATCGAACCTAGTAGCTGCATTTAGCACTTGGTTCAAAACCAACCTTTGATTTGGTTATAGGATCAAGTAGGCCAAAGTGGTTGTCCATGTACCGACGTTTGGAAACATAGGAAGCACAAAGTGGGCTTTGTTTCTCCTCTCTCATATGATTGGGGGTTGGGAATGGGCAAGTATACTTGTCTTTGGGGGGGGGGGGGGGGGGGGGGGGGCGGGGTTTGAAGGTTTGGAGCATGTGGGAGGCATTGAAAAGTGTGTGTGTGTCGGGGGTGGAGGGGGGGAGGGGTGATATTTGTGTATGTGTTCGCGCTGATAGGGAATTGTAAAATCATTTAATTTAAATTCTAACACTTTTCCTTGTAAGATCATTTAATTAATATTCTAATACCCTTTCTCATATGTGAGCTCAAACTCTCCCTCAACAAATGAGGCCTAGCACATAGAATATTTAATTGAAATATGTGCTAAATTACGGAGACAGGGTCCGAACTTAAGACTACTGCTTATATATCATGTTAAATCATCACTTGTCCTAAAAGCTTAAGATGATAAGAAATTATAAATTTAAATATTTAATTAATAATCTAACAATGATATTACATTTCTTGATTTATGTGTGGCACCCTTGTGCTTTTAATAAATTTGCTCTACTTATAAAGAAAAATAGATATTACATCCTTTGACAAAGTGACTGTTGAATATTATGAAATTTTGAGATTGATACAATAGATTTTTTAACCTGACAAATTGAAGATTATTTTTTATTACTAATTCTTTTCAGAACTTCCTTGAAGAAGATAAAAATAGCCCAAGTTTTCCAATTCAAATGATATAGGACGGCGAAACAATAGTGCAAAAATTTTAGGTGGTAGGAGTTTCCATCACTTTGAATCTGAGAAATAAGATCTTTCCTCAGCTGTGAGACAACTTTTTGGCTTACTTGAATGTTTTAAAATTTGGAGTAAACAAATGTTGTCTTCAATCCCTTTTTCCTTTTTTTTTTTTAGTAAAATATATGTCGCCCTTTATTTTTCAGCAACCAGACATCCCACTTTACCATATTAACTTTTTTTTTTTTTTTTTTTTTTTTTTTTTTTTTTTTTTTTTTTTTTTTTCAGTCAGTTTATCTTTCTAATCACTATTTTAGATTGGTAAGACCAAATCATAAAGATGACCTTTTACTTCTTAGCAGAGAAGGTAAAAGGTTGCCTTATAAGTGGTCCACAATTGTGAACTTACCATCTTAATTTTTTAAATTATAGGTTCTGATGAAGCAAGCTGGTCTAAAGATTCAAGAGAATGTAAGTTGATATTTACGTCAATAGTTATGCTTCCCAATATAGTTTTCTTCTCTACAATTATGTGGCTGATATTGGGTTGTCATTTTATTGTATCATGTTTTAAAGTTCTTTCAGGAATGCGGTTTTCACTTGTAAAAAAGTAAAAAAACCTTCAGAATGTTTCTATGACATGGAAATGAGGGAAACCATCATGATTTTTAAATTATTTGATGCACTACACAAGAGGGTCGTGACATATTTTCCCTAATTTTTAAATATTAATTATCCTTGGTGCTTTTCTATTCAGAGTACAATTTATTTCAGTAAATAGCTGGTATAGTTGTCATTGATAATTAGTGAAATGAAATGTTTCATTGTCTTAGGTTATGCTTAGATGTGTAGTCGACATGTATGTTTGTTGGTGGACTACCAGTAGCACACTGAGTGTTGTTGTGTGGAAGATGATGCCTACATGCCTTTATTGGTGTTTATGGATGGAAATGAATGACAGAAGTTTTGAGGACCGTGAGAGGACTTTTGAAAAGACCAAGTCCTTTTTCTTCAAAACTTTTATATCTTTGAACAACTACTTGTGGTTCTCCTTTAACAATTAGTTATAGTGATTTCCTTGTTCTTTTTGCTTTTTCTAGTTAGGTGCTTCATCTTGTATACTTTTTGTGTACTTAAGGGTGCTTTTACGCTTTTAATGATATTTGTTGATTACTTATATGAAAGAAAAAAAAAAGTATCTATTTTGCCTTGTTATTGGTCTTTTTCCTTTATTTCATTAATATGTTATAACTCAATGGTACTTGTGTTTACTCTTTCAATTGATTGGTATTTGTTGTTGGATGGTGCTTGTTTTAATGTATATCTAACTCATCTTCTTTTTTCTTTTTTGGTTGGGGGGGTGTGGTTGTACAATAGGCTATCTTTTTAAATGTGGTTAGTGGGGTGACTCTGACAGAGACTGCTGGGGATCTTGCAGTAGCGGCAGCAATTTGCAGCAGGCACGTGATTTATGATCTAGTTCACCTTATTTACCTTTTCCAATGGTTATGGCTTATATTTTTAAATTAAATATATGATTTAACTTAATTTATGATAGATTTCTTAGCATTTCTTAAGCATCCTATGATGCATATGTTAACATGCCTCAGCACTAACACAAGCTTTGCAAAGTTGATGAAAAGATTTTGCTTTTTTCTTTTTTTCCTCCCCCTGCAGTATTTGTTGCTTTCTTCTCATCTCTCTAGCCTCTTGCATGTACTTACTACATGTGATTGTCTGTTTTTTGTCTTCAGTTTCTTGGAGTTTCCTATTCCCAACAGTATTGCATTCATTGGTGAAGTTGGCCTTGGTGGTGAGCTTCGCACGGTAAGCACATGCTTCCATGTTATTGGTATTAACATTCATGTAACATCTTGTAAAATCCAAGTGAGTTCCTGTAACAACATTGCAGATGTGCGATGTTTATCAAAGGGCCAGATTGATGGCATTTCTTTTAATATCTTTCTTTCCAGTCATTGAAGCTGCTTTCTAAGTTCTATTTCATTTGTGATGCTGTTACTTTTGGTGCTTATATTGCTTTCCTTTAGAAATTTTCTATGTACAAAGTATATCCTCTAGCATTTCCTTTTTTTTTCTCTGCTGGTACTTTTGGGGGAAAAAAAGAAACTTAAAAATGAATTCAGGCAGTGATAATGCTTTTTAGCCAAGTTATGAAACTTGTTAGGGGAGTATTAGAGTATGGGGGTATTTTAGTCATTGTCATATTTCTCAAAACCTATATAATAATATTGTGATGTAGGCTATGTATGAAGAATAAGTGTCCTCTTTCTCTCTAATATTTTTCATCCAAACCTATCAACATGGTATCAAACCAAGGTCCTGTGTTTGAACCTTGTCTTCGTCATTCACCTCCGATTTCAATTAAATATTTCACGTGTTAGGATTCACCTATTAAGGAGAAGTTTTAGCCCACACTTGAAGGGATCAGTAATGATTTAACATGTTGTCCTCATTGCTTGTCATCTCATTAATTGCATGCCCTCCTCGGTCTTAGATGGTGCCTCTCCTCACTCTTATTTTCTTCCTCATCTCCGTTCTCCTTGACACTGAAGGTTTTTGGGTGTGTTTTTTATGTTCATAATTTGGGTCTTGGTTATGATAAGCTTGACACTCGTGCTACTAAATGTGTCTTTCTTGGTTATTCCACAACCCAGAAGGGATATCGTTGCTATAGTCTTGTTCTTTGACACTACTTCACTAGTGCCGATGTTACATTTGTTGAATCTACCTCATATTTTCTTGGTGCTACTTCGTCGGGTGATTCTATTCTTGAGCATGAAGTCATGCCTATTTCGTTGCCTGTTCCGATTATGTCTGAGTTTGTCTCTCCTTCTCGTCCAATCTCGTTGCCTCCATGCCCGCCGGCTCCTCTCAAAGTCTATACATGTCGCCCTCGACCATCAACTCTGTGCCTCCACCATCATCCTTATCGTCTACAGATCTAGTGTTCCCACCTGCATCTGACTCCATGCCTATTGCTCAGTGGAAAGGTACACATTCTTGTACTACCCAACATCCTATCAGTCAGTTTGTCTCCACTAGTTATTTATACCGTCACTTTCTTGCTTTATTTCCAATCTCTGTAGTGTTTCTATCCCAAAGACAATGCAAGATGCATTCTTTGACTCTGGTTGCAAGCAAGCTATGGAATTGGAAATGGAGGCCTTGCATCAAAATGGAATGTGGGAGCTTGTTCCGTTACCGCCTCGTAAACAGACTGTTTATTGCAAATGGGTTTACATTGTTAAGTTTAATCTTGATGGCTCAGTTGAATGGTTGAAAGCTTGCTTGGTTTTTAAGGGTTATACACAAACATATGGTATTGATTACGATGAAACTCACCCCAAACATTTTTCGGAGAAGCCTTCCTTACTTTTTATCCAGTTGCGAAAATTTTTGTCTATTCGTGTTCTCATTTCTTTTGCTGCTAATCTTGATTGGCCCTTGTTTCAATTGGATGTCAAAAATTCCTTTTTACATGGGGATTTACATGAAGAAGTTTATATGGAGCAACCACATGGTTTTGTTGCTTAGTGAGAGTATCATGGTCGTGTCTATAAGTTAGAAAAGACATTGTATGGTCAAGCAATCACCGAGGGCATGGTTTGGAAAATTCTCTAATGTAGTATTGGAATTTGGTCTTCAAAGATGTCAGACGGATCACTCAGTATTTCACTCACATACTAGTGCAGGCTATATTCTCTTTGTGGCATATGTAGATGATATTGTTTTTGTTGGATATGATTTAGGAGGCATTGCCCAATTGAAACAATTTTTGCAGCAACAGTTTCATACAAAGGATTTGGGCAAACTTCGATGTTTTCTAGGTATGGAAGTCACTAGATCTCATACATGTATTAATTTATTTCAGAGAAAGTATGTACTTGATTTGTTAGAAGAGGTGTGTCTTCTTGGTGCTCGTCCCGTTGGGGTTCCAATGGATCCAAATCATAAATTATTGAAGGATGAATGGGAATTATTTGAAGATCTTGACAGGTATTGTCGTCTAGTTAGAAAGTTGAACTATCTTACTATCAATAGGCCAGATATTTTATATTTAGTTAGCGTCGTTAGTCAGTTCTTGGAGATTCCTCGGGTTTCACATTGGGAAGCAGTTACTCACATTATTTGGTATTTGAAGAGAGCTCCAGGTCTTGGGAAACTGTATAGACCGAATATACATCTTAAGGTAGACGGTTTTACTAATGTAAATTGGGCACGTTCTCTTTCAGACAGGCGGTCTACTATAGGATATTGTGCATTCTTGGGCAGAAATCTTGTAACTTGGAATAGTAAGAAACAAAAAGTAGTGGCGCGATCTAGTGTTGAAGCAGAGTACAAGGCAATGGCTCATACTAGTGAATTGACATGGTTACAACATTTTCTTCAGGAAATTGGGTTCTCACCTCCTACTCCTATCCCTTTATTTTGTGATAACCAATTTGCTTTACATATTGCATCTAACCCCAGTTTTCATTAAATGACAAAATATTGAGGTTGATTGTCAAATCATCCAAGACAAAATACTCAATGATGATATATCTAGAACATTCGTGAAGTTTGGAGACCAGTTAGCTGATATGTTTACAAAATCTTTATGTGGTAACCTGTTAGAGTTTGTTTGTTTCAAACTTGGTTTATATGATATATATGCTCTAGCTTGAGGGTGAGTGTTAGAAGAGTGTATTAGGGTTTGGGAGTATTTTAGTCATTGTTATATTTCTCAAAACCTATATAATAATATTGTGAGGTAGGCTACGTATGAAGAATAAACCTCCTCTTTCTCTCTAATATTTTTCATACAAACCTCTTAACAAAAATCTTAGTTGAGTAAGTTGGGCAAAGCCCAAGGAAGCTTTCTAATATTAGTGAGCCTGGAGCTAGGCAGGATCTAATTCCCAGCATGGACATTGTACCTTTGTGAAACATTATAGAACATTGTTGATTGATGTTTAGAATTCCTTTGAAAGATGTGAAATCAAAGTTTACACGTTGACCTCATGTTAGTTCTTCATACTTTAACTAAAGCAAATAATTCTGCCTTGTGCATGACAATATAAGAAATTTGCTAGCTTTGCACCTAACATATGTCTGTGTTATAATTTTTTCCTTGTTTGTTTATTCTTTCTTGCTTAGACGGGATTTTTGATTCTTTAAACATTTTCATTTCAATATCTTAGGTACCTAGAATCGAGAAAAGAGTAGGCACAGTGGCAAAACTGGGGTACAAACAATGTATTGTTCCAAAATCAGCTGAGAAATCTTTAGGATCTCAAGTTTTTGAGGGAATGGAAGTCCTAGGCTGCAGGAATCTGAAAGAGGTAATCAACAATGTGTTCAGGTCGCACTGAAATGAAGCTGGTTATCAATCAGTATATGTCAGGTATGAAAAGGTTAGACATGAAAAATATTGAAATAACGTTACAACAATGGCATGAAGATGTTGGATATAGTGTACATTTTCTGGCCCTTTTCCTGATCCCTAATGAATTATTTTGGGTTTCCTTCACATATGTTTTGATGTGCACAAGTACACTACATCTAGTGGAGAAATGAAGCTTATGGGGGGCTTTATGCAAACACTTGAGTAATGAAGGAAGCACAAATGGAAGCTGTGGTAGTTTTGCTTAAAGCCCCATAAGCTTCCTTCATTACTCACGCATTGGTCCGTGTACAGAAAGTGTGAGCTACACTAGAGTGAAAGAGGCCTTGATACTTGAATGTGATTTTCAGAGCGTGGTTGACCTGTATTGCTACTCATCACCGGGGTCCAAACAGATGGCCTTGCTTAATAGAGCCCCTTCAAATCAAAGGGCTAGGATATTTTCATGGAAGAGGCATTTTGATTTGGGTAAATGACTTTATAGAAGGAAAAATAATATGCCACTAAAGGACCAAAAAAAGAAGAAAAAAGAAAGAAAGAAGAATAAGATAGCAAAAAAGCAAAATGGAAAATTAATGGCCATGTAAGGTATTGCTAAAGGTCTCACGTTCGTAATATAAAGGGATGCAGTTGCTCCCATGCCCAAGCTTAATTGAGTTCCAATGTGGCCTACAATTAAGTGTAGACATGCACTCTAATCTTGACAGTAATCCACCCACAGCTCTGATGGGAATTCTTGCTGATGGAGGAGGCGAATGAGAATGTTGCCAACAAGGCTTGCTGTATTGGCCATTGGTGGTTGTTGTAGGTGCAAATAGGTGGCACCAATATAAACTTAGCTTATGTTCAACTTTTAAGGGAGTTGAAAAGACTAAGATTGGCCTTCGGTGGTTGTTGTAGGTGTAAATAGGTGGCACCTATATAAACTTAGCTTCTGTTCAACTTTTAAGGGAGTTGAAAACCCTTTTCCCCCACCCCCAATTTCCCCTCCAACCGATAGGGCCCACTCGGCAGCATTTCCCCATATTTCTTTCCCATTTTAACCTTTCTTTTGTTTTTTTTCTCTGTTCTTTCAAAACATGAAACACCAAAATTCCACCTATATTCCTAAAATACACTATTTGCATCTTCTTTTTGCTGCAGCAGAGTTCAAACTGGCAGGCGAAATGAAAAAGCCACGTGATGGGTTGAACCTTTTGAGAAGAGCTGCAACGGGCTGAGGTGGTTAAATCTCGATTTTGCCCTCACTTCAAAAGCTTTCCTCTTCTATTTTCATTTTCATTCGTCTCAACAATCTCCTCTCTTTTTTCTTCCTCAAGCTCATCTCTGAAACTAAGCTTTCATCCTCCATTTTCATTTTCCTTCGTCTCAATCTCCTCTCTTTTTTCCTCAAGCTCAACTCTGAAACTGAGCTCGTTTCTCCACTTTCTTTGAAATTCTTTCTGTTTGTCTACTTTTCTCAGCATCCAAACAGGCTATCATTTATGAATAAAAGGCATGTCATTTATTTTTTTGGTGGAAAATCGTGTATTTTTCAATGATTTAAAGGGCTACATTTTTGGTATGTTCCAATATGCTATATGGAAGCATAGTTGATCTGTTTCATTCCCTTATCTCTGTATTTTTCAATAATTTATTGGGCTTTTTCATTTCGCTTGCCAGTTCGAACTCTGCTGCAGCAGAAAGGAGATGCAAGTAGTGGATTTTAGGGATATAGGTGAAATTTTGGTGTTTCATGTTTTGAAAGATCAGAGTGAAAAAAAACAAAAGAGAGGGTAAATTGGGAAAGAAATATGGGGAAAGCCTGCCGAGTGGGCCCTATCGGGTGGGGGAAAAATTGGGAGGGGGGGGGGGGGGGGGGGGGTGTGGTGGGGGAAAAGGGTTTTCAAACAGGGTACCTTGGTGGTTGTTGCAGGTGCAAATAGGTGGCACCTATATAAACTTAGCTTCTTTCAACTTTTAAGGGAGCTGAAAAGACTAAAAGGTAGATGTATAATAGAGGAGGCTTCTTGGGCGGTGTGGCAGGAAACCATCGAGATCAGTTTTTTTTAAGGCTTCCCGAGCTGAAATTTCTTGGGACCAAAAGAGCTCTACAGTAGTCTACATAATAGAGCTAGAGAAACTGTGATGGAGAAGATTTGTTGCAGGAGACCAAAGGAGGCGGTGGCACAAGTAGTCCACGTGGGAAAGAACAAACTAGATTTCATGGAATGGAATAAGGCAGAATTTAGAACAACAATCCCTTGGAAGGTGAGATGCTTAATCGGGAGAGAGAGAGAGAGAATTTAGTTTATTTTTGTTTGGCGTACATACATATAAATTTATTTGCAAACATATCTGCATAGTGCTTGAAATGCTCAGAGATTCTTAAATATTCTTGAAGTAATAATAATACCAGAACCACTGTTGAGAATAATATACAATGGTCCTTTATGAGAGTATGGTGTGAACAAGCACACGTAGCCCCATCCATAGGTAGGGTAATTTCACACTAAAAACCTTATGAACCACCATTGGGTACTATAGGATGCACTTGGTATAACTATTATCACCATGCACTTCCAGGGAAAAGAAAAAAAGAAAAGAAAAGAAAGGATACGCCAAAAACACACAAACTCCAAACTAGCAGCTGCGAAAATTGGACTGAGCTGCGGCTAGTCTCTTTGCATAGCAATTGTAGCTTCTATACGGTTGGTCCCATTTGCTAAAGGGGTTGGTGGTTCCTCTCTGTTCTTAGTGTCTCTAGGCTTAGCTGTTGTTGCTCCTAAATGGCTCTTCCCATTTACTGAGTGCGTTTGTCGTTCTTTCTCTTTATCTTCCTCGATGACATGTTTCTGGTCCATGAAGCTCGGCTGATTGGTTGAAGACAGTAGCCTTGCCCACATCCTGTCAGTTATCACAACCTTGTTCTGTTTCTCCTCAAGCACTCGCTGCACATACAATATATGTATTCACATTAAGCAAACAAGTCGAGATGACACAGTCACATCATTTCAGTTGTATGACACTTGTATAGCAGTTTACTAAATATTGTTTCTCCATATACAAATGCAAACCCAAAACCCAGAGACATATACACGTAGACCCACAGAGATTGTTAAACATGGTCAACAGGAAATACAAAAAATTCTTTTCAAAATCATAAAGGAACTCACGTGGAATGGTATGTAAGCATGTCTCCCATTAACAGGGCCAACTATGAAGCCCGTATACCCTGCCATTGCACCATGAATGACACTGTGTGCAAGGAGGGTGCAGTAGACATTATCAGATGCATTGCTCGGAACGGCACGGATCATGTAAGTGGGATCTGCAAGACAAGCAAACAAAATCTTGGTTAAATCATTTCCCATCAGATTTCACAACAAATAATATAAAGACAAAATATTTCAATATACTAACCTATATATTTGAGATTTATAACCATCTTCTTCCTTTTGAAGTGATCCTAAAGCAACAAAAAACACGTGATTAATATCAAAGAACTTTTCATGTCTGATATCCGGTCACTAGTAATTGATAGTATTTCTCTGAAAAAAAACCGTTATAAACCTCCGCATGATGTTCCCATAATCAAATAAATGGTGCTTATGTTCACATGTATTGTAAGGGCTAACAGTTCTAAATGCTGCCAAATGCAATCTTGTAACTAGGTTTACTATTTGTCAAACTGAAAACGGGGCACCTTAAGCAGTTGAAATTACTTTGTACATCTCCGGTATTATGTGTAGAAGCTGACATGCCTGCAATTGCAAGGCATGGGAAACAACACATTCAACATTAAAGCAAGATAATATATCCTAGCATCTATACCTTAATCCTCTGAGATATACACAGACCCACATCCTGGAGTAGCTTATTTCCGGAAGCATCCTGCCGGTCTGTGGTGCACAGGCTTTCCGAAACAAGCTCTTGGCCTGCACCCTCGGCTATTACTATAACCATGTGCCCATTTTCTTTCAGTCTTTTCTCAATGTATTCAAATAGTCCACCGGGTCCTTCAAGATAAAAGGGTGACTCCGGAATCAAGCAACAGTCCACATCTCGGCTAGCAAGAGTAGCATACATTGCTATGAATCCTGCAGATACAAGAAGTAGGAGAAGCTAGTTCAAGAAACATATTTTTCTCTATAATTGGTTTATTTGATCAAGACCACTAATTTACATGGGTGCTTAATGACTGGATGGCCATGCCCCATTCAGTACCCTGGATTGACCAATGATGATCATTCAAGGGTTGTTTGAGGTTTGTTTAGATAGAAAGAAAGAAGACCAAGGAGAAAAGTGTGAAAGTTAGAACCAAAAGCCCTAAGGGAACAAAAATATTGATATGGGCATGGATTAGAAGGGGAAAAAAAAGGGACTTTGAAATGCAAAAACATGCATTTTTACCCAGAATGTTAAGATTTGCCACATGAATCAATGGTAACATAAAGTAGCAAATCAGATATAGCTCAGCTATCAAGTAATCCAGGGTTTACACATGGATTCAATGGGGAAAAAAATAAAATAAAATAAAAACAAAATCAAAGGAGACAAGAAAAGAGAAAATGCTCCTAAATTATGTAGGTATTCCATGCATAGATAACCAGAAGCCAATGAAAACAAATGAAATGGAGCAAAATAAACCCTAAATGGTTTGCCTTGTTGTTTAGCCATGGTTGTTGATGATCTGTTTGCGGTTTTACCATTACTAAGCAAAATATTTAGCTGTCTTTTTCATGTAAGCTCAATTCACTGGAACATAAAGTACATTAGTACAGGTTCAAGCTCAACCCAAGATTTTTTCAGGGGTCAACATTTTTGTTCTGTTAAAATAACCAGTAGAGGAATCAAGCATACCACTGTAGCGGCCCATTAACTTGACGAGACCAATACCATTCTCAAAGCTTTCTGATTCAATATGGCCTGCACTAATAGCTCGTTGAGCCTCCTCAACAGCAGTGTCAAAACCGAAGGACTTGTCTATAACCTGAACCAGAAAGAGCACAATATTCAATATCAAATCAAAGTTTTCCATCAGAAGATGGATATGTGTATTTCAAATTTAAGAAGTTGAGCATGGCTTGAGTACCGGAATGTCATTATCAATTGTCTTTGGTATTCCTGCCACTGCAACTTTAAGGCCACGCCTTCTAATTTCCTGCATTAAACAGTGCTTTATAAAAAAAACTAAATAATATGATTGAAAATCATTTCTCACTCAATCTTATGATCATTTCTGTGAAAATTTCACATAATCCCACTAATTTCAAGACTTGGATTAAATCGTTGCATCGTTGGCACTGCTGATCAGCGTTAGTGCCATATTAAAGTCAGTACCTCAAAAATCACAGAAGCCCCTTTCTGAGTTCCATCTCCTCCAATTATGTAAACCTGAACAACATCAAATAATCATAATTTTCATGTCCACATATAAGGGTTGTTTGCAAAGTAGGTACAACAATGTAGGATCTATGAATGGAAATGGCAGACAAGTTAACCTGATTAATGCCCCGGTCCTGAATGCTGTCAACAATTTTAGAGGTATCATGGCCCCCTCGTGATGTCCCAAGGATCGTGCCGCCACGTTTATGGATGTCATTCACCACTTTTGGTGTCAAAGGAATAGTATTTCGGGCATAAAAACCTCTGTATCCTCCCTATATGTACAAAGAGACCTCTTTAGTTGATGCCATTTGATCATCCATTCTTTTAACACCCAATTCTGAATCTGTTTTAAACACTATCATGAATAAAGCACAAAGCAACCCAAGAGTCGAGCAATAAAATCAAAGTGTTGGTCAATTTTTTGGATGTCAGAAGGTTCGACAGGAAGGAAAGCAAAATAAGAAGCATTTTCAAGCAGCTTTGCCATTCTCCTTTCATTTTCCTCATATCTATTTTTTTTTCCTTGTACTTTCCAAGATCCAAACGGAGCCCTGGAATGTGTTTGATTGTAATGAGAGATGCATTTGCTCACCTCTATCCCAAGAACTTTGTGAACACCGTACATGTGGTATAAGCCACATACTATTTCCCTAATCACTGTATTTAGACCAGGGCATAGGCCACCACATGTTACTATGCATGCATACACTTCCTCTGGTTCAAAATACACCTGAGAAACACGCAATAACATGTATCATTACTCTGAATAAGATGGACACAAGAACAACAAATGAGGGAAAAGATTTAAAAAAAAAAAAAAAAAAATGTAAAAGTTTAAAACCTTTTGACAAGGTCCAGCACGTCGAAAATGTGTCCCTCTTGGACTATCCTTCTCAACGACAATCTATACAAAGGAAAAATAGTGGAATTAGAAATTGTATTCTATCATAACTCAGATCCTGAAATCAAATATTTATGATAAAAAAAAAAAAAAAAAATGTAAGAAAGAACAACTAGTAGAGATCATTTACCTTTTGGGCAACAGCATCATCCACATTAACAAAATACTGCCTGGTCAATTCAGAAAACAACTTTGATTGAAATATCAAATTTGTTGATAGCATCCGTCAACACACTAACCATCAAAAAATGCAGCAGAAAGGAACAGTTTATACGTAAAAACTTACTTAACAACCGAATAGGCAGGATTGTCTTGTAATGGATTCGGATATGTCTACACAACAACAACAACAACAACAACAACAAAAAATTAAGAATTGGGATTTGATTCATACACAACACAATCACAACAACCCACAACACCCTCTCACATAAGGGTGGACCCCAGTGTGTGAGCCCCACATTCTTGTGAGGGATTGTTGTGTGATTGTTGTGTTAGTGTTGTAAATTTAACATTTTCCATAAGAATAAGCATAAAAATATCCCTTCCTCTTCACTTGTTAATCTAAGTCAAACCCTCTATAAAAATGCTACTCTTTGAAAATTTTGCTATTTTTTTTTTTTTTCCTTCATGCTTTATTCACTCAGTTTCTACGCATTAAACAAAAAACACGTACAGTATAAAATGAATGCATTTCAAATACATGGAAAACTACAATTAGACAATTCCTGATATAACGAAATTTCTCCAAAATTTTGTCTTTGACTCACTTCCCCAGTCGCTTACATTTGTTTTTTCTTTTCTTTTGTTGCCCAGTTTTCATAAAACGAATTGTTCGTATTCTACTCCGTTAGGAAAAGATCACAAATATACAAAAACGAAAAAGAACTCTAGCTGAATTTCGTTTTAAGCCATTTAGTTTTTCCCGTAAAAAAAAAAAAAAAAAAAAAAAAGATAAACTAATTTTACTCTGGATGTTGAGTCTTTTTGTTCCCGAGAATCTAAATAACAATAACACGAAAAACTTTTTAGTCAAATAGTCCTTTTCCTTCCCTTTCACTTAGTTATCTACGCAACCAAACAGACCTTTATGAAACTCGCGCGCGCGCGCGCGCACACACACCGACACAGAGACAGAGACTGTGGAAGTAATAAACTCTAAATAATTCCATCAATCCCCTTTCCTCTACTTTCCTCTGTTTTCTTTGTAACCAAACAGACTCTCACGCAATATTAGAGCATAAATCGAGTCTCAACGTTATAAAATTTCCTTCTCCGTTTCTTCCGCTCTGTTTTTCTCAACAACCAAAAAGACCCTGAGAGAGAGAGAGAGAGCGAGAGAGAGAGAGAGAGAGAGAGAGAGAGAGAGAGAGAGAGGGAGAGAGAGAGAGAGTTACAGGGAGGTCAGGTATGTAATCGGTGAAGTGCGGAACATCCTCGAGAACGTAACCAGCGTCGCCGGTGACAATTTTGGGCTCGGAGTAGCTCAGATTTTCCATAGAGCCATTCCTGGAGGAGGTGAAGTAGGAGCGAGGGCTGTGATTGGGGGACGTAGCGGAAGAGAGCGGGTCGAAGCACCGGAACCTTGGAGCGGCAAGGTAAGCAGAGCTAGAGATTGGGGAGTCCATGCAGCCTGATGGAAGTGCGGAACAGGAGAGCCACGCCAGATATTTGTAGGCCGTTGTTCTTTGATGGGGCGGCGGGTGACGCTTTTGAGTTTGACTTTAAAATTACATGTCACCCCCACAAATAATCTCCTTTCTAATCATTTCGTTTTTTATTGTTTTTAATATTTTCTTACAACTATCTATATATAAAAAAAAAAAAAATAAATAAATTCTTACAACTGGTGGGATAATAGTAAGTTTCAGGTTTACTCTTTACTCCAAGGTGGTGACATTTGCCTTAATAAATATTAAATTCAATTTATTTTTGTAAAGTTTTTAAAAGTCATATATAAATGTGAAAGATTTTAATTTATAATGAGTAATGCTACACATCATCCCCTTGTCCTCCTTTTATCCTCCCAAAATTGATGTGGCTCTTAAAATCACCATTGGATCAAAATCCAAGAGTGATATATCAAAAATTCAATGGTGATTTTAAGAGCCACATCAATTTTGGGAGGACAAAAGGAGGACAAGGGGATAATGTGTAGCATTATTCATTTATAATAGCTATTGTCACGGTACAAGTTAGTCAAGGCAATAGCAACTGCCATACCGGTTTTTCTAATTTTATGTCGTATTAAATTTATTATTTTTTATCAATCACATGATATGAGGGCAGACAGCTTAGTAAGTGTAGATCCGTCATTTAACAGGCTGTGTGGTTCGGGCCGGGCGGTTATGCAGGTTTGGGCGGATTATGTCTATTCCTAGCGGACGTTCTAAATTTAAATTCTAAATTCATAATTAAGAGAAATGATAAGCAGGGACGTTTGATCATCAGCTGTTCGTCGTTTAATAATTAAAAAATATATTTTATTAGAAAAAATGAAAAAATGTATAAATGATAAATGAAAAAAAATTATATATATATTTTTTAATTATTAAATAACGGACAGGGGACTGTCAAACGTTCCCTGTCTATCATTTCATTTTAGTTAAATATTTTACGTTTTACTTCACTTATTAATAGGGAAGTTTGAGCTCACATGTAAAAAGAGTATTAAAATATTAATTAATAATAAAATTCACATTTTCTTATTAACTTAAGTTTTTAAAATAAAATTCTTCCAAATTAAATTGAAGTAAATTCTTCAATCCATTAGTTATCTATGTTATGGATGGAAACCGCTCCTTTTCTTATTGAGAGTGTTGGAAATATTTTGAGAAAATTGTAATTTTTAAAGATAAATATAGGGATTCATATCCTTCCATTTCTTTTTCATTCTTTTTTTTTTTTTTTTTTCGTTTTTTGATGAATGATTATTATTAATTTATTATCTTCCAAACGTCGTGTATGTGACATTTTTATTTTTTAATTATGCTTAGGTAACATACACAATGAGGGTGAAATATAATTTTTAATATTTAATTTGTTGGCATCGTATTATATGTTTATATTTCTCTGCAATTATTGGCTCAATAAATGGAATATTCGTTCAACAAATACGGTACCACTTACGCAACTTGGATCCATTTTCTTTTGCATCTCTTGGTTTTGCTTTTGAGCCTTTATTCAACAAAATACATAAATAATTAACTTTGATCCTTCCTTGCTTACATCAGCAACTGCAAATAAATATATTGATAATTAATTGTGTGACCCTTCTTCAAAATATAAACCAATAAACCATTGACTAACCGCCTCTAAAATGTTAAAAAAAATCTTTTAAATTGTATTTTGTTTAAAAAAAAAAAAGTAAATATTTTAAAATTAATTTATTGCATCGCCCCTTTTTATTAGAATTATAATGCATCAAGGTAACATTCAAAGTAAGATCATGTGGTAAAGGTGTCAAACACAAGATGTTAAGGTTTAATTAATAAATTCATGAAATATTAAGAAAAAAAAATTAAAAAATAAAATAAAATTCATGAAATATCGAAAGAGCTCACGAGACATATGTGCATGAGATTTGGAAAAGGGAGGGACTTGTAAAGAGATGGTCCGGTGGATGAAAGCCACTAATTGTAATCTTTAGGCCTCGTTTGGTTCGCGTAATAGACCACTGAAATGGAACGGTTATTCCTATGGAATAGTCATTCTTTTGTTTGGTATGAGTCTATTCTTTAAAATAGGTATTCCAATGCCATTGGAATACCTATTCTTTTATGAAGAGGAATACCTTCCTCTAAAAAATGAGAGGAATAGCTATTCCTTAGAGTAAATGCAATATTTTTCAGAAAAAAAAAATATATATTTATTTTATATTTTATTATCTAAAAAACAAAAAACCAAAAAACCAAACCCTTCACTGGCTGGTCGGCCACCCCAGCCAGTGAGCTGGGGGTGGTGCGGAAAACCTCGCGATGGATCCCGGAGGCGTTCCGGGGGTGGTGCGACCACCCCTGACGCTTTTGGGGGTGGTCGGGTTGGCTTCAGGGGTGCTCGCGGCCACCCTCGGAGACCACTCCGGGGGTGGTTGCGGCCACCCTCGGCTCTTGGTGGGCGGCCGACCACCCCAATGGGTGGTCGGCCACCCATAAGTTTTCTTCTTCTTCTTCTTCTTTTTTTTTGTTTTTTTAATAATTTGATTTTCTTTTTAATTTTTTTTAAAAAATATGAAGTTTTTTTAGTAACTTTGATTGAATTCCAATTAAAACACATGTGTTCTTACTAAACTAAAGATTAGGAATAGCCATTCCATTCCGCCACCTTTTATTTCTAGGAATAACTATTTATTTTCCTAATGAAAAATAGCCATTCCGCAAACTAAACGAGGCCTTAATATTGGACCAGACAATTTCTACAGATAGTAAATGCTAAAAATTATACTTATTTTCAATTTATCTCTATTTTATTAGGCTAACGTAGCAATGTTCATTAGCTTTTGAATCGGACTTTATTAAAATAATAAAAAAATAATTCAAGGGTTGATAGACACGGCTAGTACTGTCACATCAGCTCAATAAAATAATAATGAAAATAAGATTGTAGTTTTTAACATTTTTCTTCCACAAAATCTCATGAATATAAAAAGAATGAGTACCACACTTTTATTACATTTTATTGATGTGACAATGCTGATCAATTCTTAAATTTTTTATTTTTTTTATAGCGAAAGCTGACCTAAAGTATGATTTGAAATGGAGCAATAGTATAAAAAGATCGGGGAACTTTGTCCTAACGTGCAAGTCAAATATGCTACTGTCATTAATTGAGTTAGAGTTACTGAGTTAGGACTAATTGGGATGTATATAGTCAGGTGTAGACCCATGGTTTGATACGAGAGGGGACAAAACTAAAAATTAAAAATTTTTAAGGGTAAAAAATTAATTTTAAGAAATCGAACTCATAAATATACATAAAATTTAAAAGAATTTTTTTATAATTTTAAATATTTTTTATAATTTTGAGAAAACATTTGTGCCCAATGCCAAGGCAGTTCCGCTAGTAGAGTCTGATGCTTTACATAAGCATTTTCAATGTAACAAATTTTAAAATCGTCATATTATGTAAGAAAAAAAGAAAAGAGTACTTTATCTTCGGATAGTAAAACCCCATATTTATATATTTATTATTTATAGGTAAAAAAAATTTCCATATTTTTGTATGTATGTATGTATAACATATATTTGTCTAATTATTCAAGAATGTGGCATGTAAACGTACGTTTCAATATGTTTAATTGAAAACGCACGGAACATCCCAAGTCATGCATGTGCGTCATGTTTCACGCTCGCGATCGATGTTTTATTAAGCCGGGAATACAAGTGAGGTAATCAGACAGACACAGCATGCCTACCCAAATATTTATATTACATAATTGGCTCCTAATTACCTAATCCTATATGGCTATAGTCCTCCTGCATACTACAAAGGTCAACTTGCAACAGTAAAAAAAATCAAAAATTATAAATAAATATTATTATTATTTTTCATTGCATATGATTCCTCTCTCTCTCTCCTGCTCACACCCTAATTGATTAGGTTAGAAATGAGTTGAATAATATTAAAAGGAAGACTCATGTTTTTTTAAAATTGACATAACTTTTAAAATTATCATTAAATATTATATGATAAATTATTATTAAATTTTAATTTAATAATAATATTAAAAATCACGTCAATTTTAAAATAATTTGAGCAAAATATAATTCTTCTTTATAACATTAGTAATTGACTGATAAGTCGTTGTAAATGGCAAACACTCTGCCAATCTATACCTTCCTTTGGAGAATACGAGCTTTTGAATATTATAATAGCTTTTCCCACTTTTCTTGGGCCGAGTAGCTCTTCAAATATCATTTCTGAAAACTTGTTTTTATTAGAAAGAAGCCCTAATTTCACTATTAAAAAAATCCTCATTTTCTAGGTTGCATCCTATTATTTTATGGGTTCATGTTAAAAAAGAAAGAAAAAAAAAATGCAGAGAGTAACAAGTTGACGTATCTTGAAAATGGCTCATTTTTGGGATTTTTTTTTTAAATAAATTATTTTTGCATCATCGTCACTCTTTCCACCGAAAATAATAACAATAAAAAATTATATGTAGCCATTTTGTTCAAAGTGATAATCTAAATCCTAGTAATGAAAGTTGTTGGGGAATTATTATTCCCCACTCGAGAATATATGGTTGGTCGGGAATGACCGAAGTTTCGGGGTTATATGGTTGGTCGGGAATCACCAGGATCCTTAGCATTTATTAGGATCTTGGTATTTGTCAAATAAGGTCAGAAATCAGTATGGAGCACCATGCATAATATCTTCACACCTTACCGGTCACCGTTCACACTGTGCAATAACAAGACTTTTACTATGCATCAACAATAAAATGGAACCTAGGTATATATACCCATCATCTAAGAGGTATGGATCTATCTAATAAAAGGGCATCTCTTTCTCTCTTACTTTTCCTACTAACTTGGGCATCGGAAGAGGCTTCGTTGGCTAACCCCCGGCGGGTCTTTGCTTTGTTGCAGGTTATGCATGAAGGAACGAGTCAGAGGCTGCCACGTCACCGGTATAAAAATCACATCAACAAAAGTAATGGCTTAGAAAAAAAAAAAGAAAAAAAAAAAAAAAAAACTTCTCTAGCTAGATCCTTTCTGTTAAAGAAAAATATTAAATATAAAAAACCAAAAGAATAAACTTATTTACGAGGGCATATTGTCTTGATAGGATCTAGTAATTTTAGCTTATTTCTTCTTCAGCTTTAAATTTTCAAACCAAAAGAATAAACTTCAAATAGTTCTTGAAAATAAATACAGTATACACTAAAGCTTAGGTCTCGTTTAATGCGCGTAATGATTATTCCATCAAGAAAATGAATAATTATTACTAAGAATAAAAGATGATAGAATAGACTAATTATTCTTATTTTTTAGTTTGATGACAACACATACACTCCCATTAGAATTGAACCAAAATAACTAAAATATCCATTTAAAAAAAAATTGAATGAAATTTTTTGTTTTTCAAACCTAAATAAATAAAAATTATAAAAGAATAAAACCGATTTCTTATGGGTGGCCAACCACCAAGCACAGAACCCCGATGGCTGGGCACCACCCCATCGCACCTCATGGTGGACCCCATTAAATTAGTGTTCTGCACGTGCACACTTCACAACACCTTTAGAAGTGGCTTTTGATTTTTGTTTTTGCACAATTCCTTTGTTATGTGATGCCCAAAAAAATAAAAATAAAAATAAAAATTATAATTATGGATTAAGACAATGATATTGTGGTATATATATGCATTCACACCGTACCAAGTTTTGATTGATTATTACGGGGGATGCTAGCTAGATGGAACTAATTATGGGCAGCACTTGCAGCTTCGAGGAGATCGAATTGTTGGTGTTCTTTAACTTTGAGAGAGAAAGAAATCATGTTTGAAGTACGTGGTTTCTTCACCGACATAATGTAATTAGGGGTGGTGAATCTTTTACGTTTAGGTTTGTAGGAAGGCAATTTTTATTTATTTGGTTTGAAAAAACAAATAATGGACTTTTTTGAAAAATTCATCCAATACCTTAAGGAATAATTATTAATTTCAATTTTTAGAGTATTCCTCTTCGTAATGAAATAATTATTCCTATGAATGATACGCAACCAAACAAAAGAATGACTAGCTATTCTCATGAAATAATCATTCTATTCTAATCGGTACCTATTCTGCAAACCAAATGAACCCTTAATCTATTGATCTACAAGATTCTTATCGGCATCTTATAAATTTGGAGACTAATTATACATGGATCATGACCCACTTGGGATATTCCATATGGATCCTAGCTCATTCATTGCAATGTCAAAAGAGTAGACCAGGATCGATGGTGCATATGTAAAATCCGGAATTCCCATCCCAATATCGCCTAGCGATGCCCTGTTGACGCTCTCCTAGTGTTGTTTTTCCACACAAGAGCACAAATGGATTTTCTTGTCTGCAACCGTCACTGTACACAGCACAAACTAAAGCACTTCGAGCGGGTAAGAGGGAGAGAGTCAACCATTTGTTACCAATGTTGCACGTAATATT
Source organism: Alnus glutinosa (assembly GCF_958979055.1). Lineage (NCBI taxonomy): Eukaryota > Viridiplantae > Streptophyta > Magnoliopsida > Fagales > Betulaceae > Alnus > Alnus glutinosa. The sequence goes on along the minus strand of NC_084888.1, from coordinate 10,873,247 downwards.
ATCGGTCCAAAAATCGAGTTAGAACTGAGGAGGGGTAAGTTTTCACGCCAAAAGTCAACTATACGGTTTCCAGCCAGTTACATAGTGGTCCAGAAGAATCTTACCTCCCATGAGTCCCATGGATCTAAGCTAGTCCTCATTGTCCTCTCTGAGTCTTATCGACATAGATTTAATGGGAATGATATATATCCTAAAGCTCGATCGGGCATAAGTGTTTCAGTGGTATTTATTAAAACTTTATTTTGTGCAAAGTGATATGAAATCTCAGAGGGTACAAAAATGATATATCAATAGGTTATCAAGGAAAATAAGTAGTGAACAAAGTTACAGTGTGTTAACTTTGGTTCAACTACAGAATGATTCTATTGAGAGATAATATGTAAGAAATAAGTATATCACTGGGATTGATTCATTAATTTGAAAATATATATTAAAGTGTAGTCACATTTGTTTAATGGAATCAATTGTGATTAAATAGTGTCGTGTGATATTGTCACATACCTATTTGAAGCTAATTGTATTTTTTCTTTTATGTCACTCTTTAAGCTGATGTAAATTGACCATTTGTTTTGTATCTTGGTTATGCATTTATTTATTTGGATTGTTTTATTTGATAAATCATAGTTCAAAGGACTATGATTCCTGAGTAGCTTATTACTTAGAGATGATTGGGCTTAGAAATTTATTTCTTAAAAACTTAAGCAATTAAAGAGCTTTGACCTCTTGGAGGCATAAGTGGAGTTAAAGGAGCATTGGACTTAAGAGATAAAACCAAAGTCCATGTTTAATAGTGTAGTAATGGGCTAGGGTTAAAACCCTAGCCATAGTTTAGATACAGCTCAAGTTTATCTCATAACTCTATCATGATCGTAAATTCAAGTTTATAAATAGAGGACCATAGTGAAGCATAATTCACCAATTCATTGTATCAAAGTTTGTGAGTCCACACTCAAAGTCATATTCAGTCATCAAAGAGAATATTTGGAGGTTTAATCAAGAACACGAAGAACATCAAGAACGCGTTCTTGATCATTCAACATGCAAGGAGAATCTTAACCAAAGTCAAATAGCCCTAAATGCTTTGGAGATGCTGAATTCGATTGTAAGTATCTTGAACGTGTTTATTTATTTTATCTAGCCTTATTTATCTTGAAGAAAAAAAATATCCTAGGATCGGTTTTTCGTTGCGCCTACTATGTACATGAATGATCCCTAACATAATATTCGTATCGGATCACCCCAGAGGCAGATACGTCTGGGTTACCATGACCGGTGAGTATACCGCAAATTAGTATCGTATAGTAATATTCCGGGACAACGGAAACAACTTGTTCAGTACAGCTTGATCTAGATTGGTTCCGGGATAGGTGCATCTCGGGTTTCCAAGAGGTGACTGGAATAGATGACATACGAGATCCTTATTTCGATATGTTAAGAGAGATTTGCAGGGAGAATCGACCCTGAGATCCCAAGGAAGGTTGTTGCGAGGTCTCAATTTCGGATTCTCAGGGATCAACTTTTATCCAACACGATTTTCGATAAGTGCCCTATTCAAATTCAAAATTGAGAACAGTCCAAGTTGAACAAGACTCTTTGCCTACAAATAGGCCCATACCACAGGTTTGAAAATTACACCGATTGTAACACCCAACAGAAAACAATTGTGAATATAAATAATTAATGAAAATGTACTAATTAAATTTAAGTAGTATTTATCCTGGTAATATTTGGATTAATTATTTTAGTTAAGAAAATTGTTAGTTATTTAGTTTAACATTAGTAGCTAGTAGTTAGAACTAGTAATAGATAATATTTTGAAGTACTTAGAAAATAATATTAGAAGTTTTTTGTTTTTTAAGAAGAAGAAGAAGAAGAAGAAGAGAGGTTATCACAGGGGTTTTTATTGAAAAATGAGGTCTTGACTTTGTACCTCTCTCCATAGAAGAGAAGTGACATACTTTGAAAAAAAGAAAAAAAAATTATAGGTGGAAGACTTTTGTAGCATTTATGACTACAATAAGCTCTATTATTATTGTACTTTCAAAGCTATCTTTTAGCCTTACTTCTTTTTTTCTTTTTTCTTTTTTTGACATGTCCACATAAGAGGGGGGAGAGGGGATTCGAACTAGTGACCTCTGTTTCATGAGGCGTGGTCCCCAACCGATTGAGCTACCCATTAGGGACATCTTTCAAAGCTATCTTTTAGCTTTACTGTGTAGCTTTCAAAGCTACATAATTTTTTACTTTATGAATAATAAATTTTTTTTGCTGCTAACGTTTATTATAGAGAAACTTTCTGTTAGTAAAAAAATAAAAGATAAAGCACGCTCCTCTCTTCATTTAATTCATCTCCACGTTTTGTCTATAAAATGCACCTCATTTGTCTATGTATTGATAAATTCAAATTATACACGCCACCTATAGGCAAGATGAGAAATAGAAGGTAGGCTGCATTAAATGTTTGGCAACCAAAGAAGCCAAAGAAGATCAAATATAGGAGGAACAAATCTCAGCAAAATCGTTCAATAATTTTAAGCCATCGGCTAGCTATAAGAGTAACTGTTGCTTCTTCCTATATTAGCTCCCATTTGTTTAGTTTTTGATGTTATTTTTCAAGACACAAAACAAAAGTATTTTTTTTTCTTTTCTTTCGTTCATTGTACACACAAATAAAGAAACTAAGAGTGAGGATTAGGAAAGAGTAGTGATTCTTTTAGCAAGAGGGACTATGTAGTAATTATACAAAAGGTCATTTCAGAAGATTGCGTGAAAGTGGTAAGTATAAAACTTACTAACCCTACACTTGATGTTTTATTGCATAAATTGTACAATATTCTTAATGTGATTAAGAGCCTATATATTTTGGAATATGATTATGATAAATTATGTTGATATGATATATTTCATGTGTTTTAAGAAAATGGATTTTTAAAGTAAAATGAGTTTCAAAGGAAAATGAGATATCATTATATGTGATATGTGAAAAGTTTGTAAAAGATGGGTACTCGGCGGTTAAGTGGGGTTATACACTTAGCACCCCAATGCTAGTAAGGGGGAAATAAAAATGACTAACCAACCTAGCAGTTAAGTGGGGTTATACACTTAGCACCTTGAAGCTATAAGAGGGATAAATTGGTAGCAATCCAGCGGTTAAGTGGGCGTATACACTTTGCAAACTCCAACGGTCAAGTGAGAGTATATAATTGACTTATGGAAAGATGAAATGAAAAATGAATATCTAAATGTGTGAAATGTGATAAACGAACTTGTTAATACATTTATTATGTGAATCAAGCATGTGATATGATATATATTGTTTTATGTTTTTAATTATCGTTTTTCATTAACTTGCTATAAATTGTTTTAATACTCCATGGTATGAGATATGAGTTTGATAGGTATTAATTGCAAAAAAAAAAACATTTGGGGTGTTTATTAAGTATGTATTAACAAAACTCTAGGCTTGATTTACAAAACGGTTATGAAATTTTAAAAAGTAAATACTTTTGTGAAAACCTTACAAAGATAACCGTTTAGTGAATTTAAGATAGAGATTTTCAAAGGAAAAAGAGGGGCTCACATCACACATGTATGGTCAGGATATTTTATACTTACTGAGTGGTGGACTCACACATTTTCCCTGTAAAATTGTCGTAATTTTACAGATACTGCTGAGGAGGAGATAAATAATGATCATTATGTTTGTCTAGGATTTTGTTTATGAAGTTTACATAAGGCCTCTCACCTTTTGAAGGGCTGACTCATGTTGAGTCAATATTTAAAATTATGAGTAGAAATACCGTTGTGGCATCTTTGATTTTATCTCAAGAGTCATCTCAAGACAATAGTAGTTTCATATTCTTGTAATAATATCATGTTCTATTTATAATATGTTATTTCGGATAGAAGCTCTGGTATTATATGATGAAGAGTGAGATGTGATCCCTTTTAAAAAGAAAAAAATTATATATGTTTTCTTCTGCTGCCAGTGTATGTAAAGGTAGTAACGTCATGTGGAATTATGATATTTCTACTTTGCAACTTATATAAAAATCAGGGTGCTACACCGATTATTGTGTTTTTGCTGCTCCAAATGAATTGTCTTCAGAAACTTGACTTAGGCATTAGAGTTTGACCCTGTCGGCACAATCGGAAAGCCCATTTGTTTGATTTCTTTTGTCTTGCAACACTCGGAGAAAGGACTTGAAAAGACATATATCACCAATCCAAAATTGTCCAAACATTGCCAACCTCAAGGGATGCCAACTGGCCCCAATGCGCGACAAGCCCAAGAAGGGATGCCACAAGAGATCATTGCTCAGCCAGATCATTTTGACTGTTCCTAACATTCTTGCCAAGGATGTTGGAGGCACCCATGCTGAAGTAAGGATAAACACATAGCAACTAATTGGCACCTGACAAGAGTAGTATGTGACATTTAATTCAGCATCAACACTCTGTTAGGACTGTACTACATCAGTAGATGACACATGGCTAAGGACACTCCTCACTAGAGACAATAACCAAACATCATGCCTATAACGCCCAGGCCCATAAGGGCCCAATTTGTCAGCCTCAAAGCCTTACAGGCGCTAGATTACTTATTAGGGCGCTAGAATACTTGTAAACTATTACTATGCATGTCATGAGAAAATAATATTTTTGCGGAATTATAAGTTCTTAACATGATGAGTAGATAATAACATAACTTAATAAGATGAGTGGTACTTTTTCTTTTTCTCTTTTTTTTTTTTTTTTTTTTTTAAATTTTTTTTTAAAATTTTTTTTTTTTATGTGCGCTTGAGGCACTTACTAACACAAATTAAAACATAGATGCAAGAAAAGTTACATAAGTGGATGATATGATTCCCTCCAAAAGTCTAAGCATCCCAACTACCTATCCATCCAGGGGCGGAGGCATGTCTAGCTTGGCCCCCCCAAAAAAATTCAAAGCCTTGAATATATATATATATATATATATATATATTAAGCATTATGGCCCTGGGAAAAATAGAATCTAGGCTTCCCCCCTCCCCAAAAAAAAAAATTACTCCAGTAACTACAAATATAATTTTTTTTTTTTTTTTTTTAAAAAAAAAACCCAGCAAGTCTTGATATTAAACTATAAAGAGAAAGAAAGAAAAAAGAAAAAAAAAAAAAGAAAAAGAAAAAGAAAAACCCACAGACGCAACAGATAAAAAATAATAATAAAAAAAATCAGCAATCAAGTTATCAACAACCAACAAATCTACTCCAACATGTCAACCCAATCTCAATAAAAATTCACACTGCACAAGGAAAAAGGGGGGCAAAATTTACTTTACTATAACTCTCAAATTTCCCTAAAACCCTCAATCTCACATTGAACCCCAAGAAAAAAAGAAAAACCTAGTGCTTGAAAATATTCGCATGTGTGGATAGCGGATGCGAGCGATTATTACTATCCACATTTTCACCCCTAGTCTCTAGAGCTTACTTGATCGCTTTATTTGCAAGTACTCACGGTTTGGAGCATAGATGAGACCAATTGCATCAACAATTGATGTTGTCTGTGAAAACCTTTAACAAGTTCCAAGACAAAGGCCGCATGCCGAACACCAGATTGATGAATGTTTAGAGGAATGAGGTTGGCCTCTAAGGCTAACCAAAACCACATGACCAACGAATCTTCACCATCAAACTCCAACTAAAACAGATGACTCATAATATGGGAAAAAAAACAAAAAAAAAAACTAAGCAATGATGTTGTAGTTTAACTAGCGGAACACATAGCTATCATAGCATAGCGAGTGGAGGTTAGACCATGTCACTAAATTAAGAGAAAAAACATGGATGGAGAAAGCGGCACAATAAAGGGTAACAAAAAGAACCAAGAGAAACCCCATGACCATGATTTGAAGGGAAAGCGAGTCAAGTAACATGAGACGGGTAGCCGTGCATTGATGATTTCCAAGCCATGTTAGACAGCATGGTGAAGACTTTAAACAACAACTGCCCTTCCCCCATAGATGGTCTTTTTCAGGGCACAGACTTGCCCTTCTTGCCAAGATTATGCAACTCCCACTCCCACCAAAGTTTAAAATGCCTCAAATCGAGATGTATGATGGCTCCAAATATCTTGTGGATCATTTGGAAACCTACGAAGCCCATATGCACTTGCAAGCAGTCCTCGATGAGACTATGTGTAGAGCATTCCTCACCACTTTGAAAGGACCCATGCATAGGTGGTTTAGCAACTTGCAACTAGGGAAGGTTACTTCCTTTACGGAGTTGTCAAAGCAATTCGTAGGCTAGTTTGTCAGTGGGAAAAGACATAAAAGGCAATGTGCATACCTCCTCATGCTCAAGTAAGGCGGGGTGGAGACCCTCATAGATTTCATATCGCAATTCAATTAGGAGAATTTGTTGGTAGATGTGTAGGACAAGAAGCTGGTTCTATTTGTCCTTTTAGGGGGAGTTTGGCTGGATAGCCACTTCATGCAATCGCTAGCCATAGAGCCCCCTCCACCTTGTTAGATGTTATGGAAAGAGTCGAGAAGTTCATCCCATTATAGATTTGCAACTCTAAGAGCTTAATAGTTGTTTTGATGAGGTGAATATTGAATTATTACTTTGTGTTGTGTGCTTGAGTATAGATGACTCATTTGTTGCTTTTAACAAGGAGAAATTAATTCGGCTTGTTTAGTTTTGTCGTAATAATTTTTTGTTAGTTCAACTTATCATCTTGAATAACTTTCTTGAAACATACATCACTGACATGCGTTCTAAAGATGAATTTGCAACACTCAAATGGATTGAACAGCTTTGTGAGAAGATGATAAATATGAAAAAGGATATTGTGTATCCATTAGTTTATAAATTGGTGATATTGTCATTTATTCTGCTAATTGTGACAGCTATTGTTGGAATAACATTTTTAGCAATGAATGTTATTAAAAATAGTTTATGCAACCAAATGAGAGATCAGTGAATGAATGATTATTTGGTTACATATATTAAGAATGATATATTCGATGCTATCATCAATAAAGAAATCATGTTGTGATTTCAAAATATGAAAATTCACTGAGGACAATTGAAGAAATTAATTCTAAACATGGAAAAATAAATTAAAAGTTACATTATATGTTTTAAACGATAATTAAATTTTGGGAAAATTAACCTTTTACCCCCTCTAAAGTATCCACTCCCTGGCGAATTGGCCCCCAATATACAAAATTTGGTAGATGACCCCCCCTCGAACTTGCCAACATGTGTCAAGTTTAACCATCTGTTCACTCACCCGTCTATTTGGACGTAAAGTTCGTCACTTGCATTGCACGTGACTGTTTAATGCATTTCCCCTTTCCAAAATACCCCCGTCCCATCAGAGAGGGTGAATAATACACTAGTCATCGAGCCAGGCCCAACAACAAAAATGAGAACCGCTGACATTGACACTGCGCCGCCAAAACTCATCGAGCAATACCCAACAGCAACCCCCTCCGAGATCTCTAGGACCAGACCACCCATAAGAGAAACCTTAGTCAAAACTTGGATGACCGGCGTTACCTGGATGACTTCCAACAGCAAAGTTGCGACACTAGACCACCCATCGATGGAGCATTCGTTAAGATCTCTGACAAAGGCTTCGACGTCCTGGTGACTAAAACCTACCTGTAGCGTACCTTTCGGCTTTGCCGAAAGGTATTGGTCATGACCAAATCAACTTTCTTGAATATTTGGAACTTCACCTAGAATTGCTACTAGAAGGGATGATTTTCCTTAGCCAACTTCTTCACATACAACCACCTACTGACGCAGCACAATCGTGACTAAAAGTTCTAGTTTTAGAAGTATTAGGACTACTTTAACTACTTGGAAAAGAAAAGGAATCCACCAACTAACAAAAAGAAAGGATTCCACTGACTAACAAAAAGATGTTGGACACATGCTTCGTCACCTTTTCTCCAGGTCTAACCTCAAGATTTATGTTTCGAAGTGTGGACTTTGCCGAATTCTCTTCCCATGAGAAATTGGTAGACTTGATTGAAATCGTATGGTTTACACTCTCCACACTGGTCTTCCTCTGGACATTGGCACTCTGCAGCTCTGGCGCCTCAAGAAATTTTCAAGCATGATCAAATCACGACAAAAAGTCGGCAACATCCACTCTTGGATGAAAGGTATTTGATAAAGCATCCATCGATCAGCATCATCTTGACAAATTTGTCACTTTTAAGTTGGATTTCCTCATAGTAGCATATTCGAGCTTCTTCCTCCAGTTTGAAGGTATCTATCCCTCTCTCTAACTCGAGTCAAGGCTTCCACTAAGATGAAAATTCCATGGGTCTAACAGATGCTCGACGTACGTGTTCTGCAAATTTGGCCGTGTAAACATGGACTCGAAGCTCAGTCCCACGCTGGACTCGAAGCTCTCGAGTTGTCCGGTTAGGGCAAGGGTTTCGGGGAGCATAGAGGAGGCAAGGACGATCTTGGTGGCGTACTTGGAAATCTTGAGGAGCTTGTCCACGCCATCTCGTTTTGAGAGGTAGGCTTCGAGGTGGTCCAAGAAGTCTTTGCCTTTGGGTGTTGACCGAGTTATGGTTTTGGGGTTTTGCGGAGGAGTTTGAACTGTTGAAGCTTTGGAATCCATGGGAAGTTGCAGAGAGTTGGAGACCACCTGGGTTTGGTGGGTTTGAACCATCTCCTTCCCCATAACTCGGTGGTACTACAATAGACGCATGTGCGGGTATAAAGGCTGGATAGGGGTATTTTGGGAAGGGGAAATGCATTAGTTCAAACTAACAGGTGAGTGGACGAATGGTTAAACTTGACACATGTTGGCAAGTTCGGGGGGGACCGGGGGTTATCTACCAAATTTTGTACATTGGGGGCCAATTCGCCAGGGGTGGATATTTCAGGGGGGTAAAAGGTAATTTCCCCTTAAATTTTGTTGATTATTTATTTATTCCATTAGTTTTTTAATATCTTTAATAAATTTGTGTGCAATTATATTTTAAACGATAATCGTTTATTGATGTGACTTTTACAGAATTAATAACTAAATTTCTTAGAGCACTCACAACAGATTTCCTTAGTTTCAATCCAAATTTACCGAACCAAGCTATTTTTTGTTTCTCTATTCAAATGTACTCCATAATAGTTTTTATTATCTTTTCTTATACCATTTAATATTCTTTCTTTCCAAAATGCAAGGTTGCCAAGGCTCTATGTACCCTCACCCCCTTTTTTTTTTTTTTTTTTTGGGTTAAATACCCTATTGGTACTTGAGTTTTAAACTTTTTTAAATTTAGTACTTGAGTTTTCATTTGTTTCATACGTGGATATGAGTTTAGGGGTAAAAATCACTTTAGTACTTCTATTACGTTTTTTCGTCCAAATATTAGCAGTTTGCCACGTGTCAACCACTGAGGTTGACACGTGACACTATATAAAAAAAATTTAAAATTAAAAAAATTAATTAAATATAATAAAATTAAAAAATTAAAAAAAAAAAAAAAAAAATTGAGAAAAAGAAAAAAAAGAAGAGGAGTGGCTGGCTTGGCCACCCCCATTTTAGCCTTAGGGGTGGTTGACCGTTAATATTTAGATGAAGAATGTATTTATCAAAAAAAATATTTGGACGGAAAATGTAACAGAAATACTAAAGTGATTTTTACTCCTAAACTTAAGTTCACTTATGAAACAAATCAAAATTTAGGTACTAAATTTAAAAAAACATAAAACTCAAGTACCAATAGGGTATTTATCCCTTTTTTTTTTTTTTTTTTTTTTTTTTTTTTTTTTTTAACAAAATCCCCACATTTCTTCCCTTCTCATACTAAACCCAGTCGACCTTTTTCTTCCGCACCCATTTTTGCTGACTTGCAGAACCTTCTCTCTCCCTCTATGTAGCTTCGATCGAGTATATATCTCTTGGTTGGCTGTTAAATGAGCAAACTTTGGGTACAAGCACGCATCGTTCAGAGCTTTGTAAGTGCCGAAGTGCGCGTGAAGTCCTTGGACGTGGTCTCTGCTTCAATCACAGTTGAGCTGTTCTCAGCATGTACAAATAGTTTGCTATAGTGCCCCAGAGAAGTGATAGACCGCCCTCTCAATCCAATATCTATGCTATGACATCGATTTTTTGAGCCCAATCAGCGATTTCACGGCACGGTTAAGCTCGGACTCGACAAGTCGAGCACAATCAAGGAGTTTTCTGAACAATGGCTGTACAAATTCGATTTTCGGTGAGGAGCTATACGAGACGCCAATGACGTCGTTCTTGTGTGGGCTAGGTGGCTTGGATTCTTTAATTACGTTCAGTGGTGACGGTGCTAGGGCTTGCAGCATTTGCGTGAGCATGGTAGTCAGTAGGGCTCGCAGCACCAGATTAGAGAGGTGGTATTGACCTTGGATTTGTTTGGTTTGGTGTTTGTATCTTCAACAGAAACAAAAGAGAGAAGCGTTTTTTCGCGATACAATGCCACCCGATATATAAGGTGAGCTACAATGCCGCCCGATATATAGGGTGGCGCTGTATCTGAATGGTAGTTTATGGAAGGTGTAAGAAAGTTGCTGGAAGCAGGTTTTTAAGAGTTCTTTTCTAAATTTAAGGAAACAAAGAGGGTTTAAAGAAGTTGTTGGAAGTGCTCTTACTTCATTCGCTTGATGCAATAGAACTCTTAAATTTGGTGAAACCCAAAAAATAAGGTGAAAGTAAATGTTTGTTCTTTAGAAAATCACCAAATTTTAAATCTGTATTTTGAAATTTAAAGGATCAAATTGGTATAGTTTTCAAAAATCTTTTCTTCAATCTTCTTTGCACACAATGACAATTGAAGTAATAAAATTGATGCGTCAATCTCACTTGCCAGTAAGTGTCCTCCACGCGTCGGTGTGCGGATTTCCCTCACCGGTGTTGTAGCTGTATTTTGGCGTTTTGTTGTATTTCTAATGTTTTTTTTTTAGTGTTTTTTAGCACTTCCATCTTTTTTTTTTTTTTTTTGTTGTTGTTTGGGTTATCGTCTACCAACTCCTTTGAAGTCTGATTTGTTAGTGGAGACTTTTGTAATTGGGTTTCATTCTTCCTCAACGGATTCTTTTCGGTTTTTTGGCAGTGTCTCTCTTGCAACAACTATCTCACAGTGGTTGTTGCCTTTACTAGTTATGAATTTTCACTGAGTTCTTTTGCCATTTGTCACCGCTTTGTGCAGCCCCTATAAAGGCCCGGCTTATTTATAGTTCTTTTGGAATCATAGATGGCCTGCCTATTGTTTTGTGCTTGTGTCTGTACTGTATTCTGCGTTTGGGCTCTGTTGTTAGGGTGTTCGCTCCTTTATGGCTGTTTGATCCTTATAACCCTTTTCCCATATTTGAATAGAAAAAAAAAACAAAATAAAATTGATGCGACTTTTTTTTTTTAAATGTAGGATAGTTTCAAATTAAAAAGGCCTAATTAGCAAAATAAAGCACTTAAAAATGGACCAAAAACAAGAAAGAAAAATGAAACAAAACTAAAGAATAGAAAATAAACGAAAAAAGCACAAAATAAATAAATAAAATAATTCAACGGTTCAACCAAACCCAAAGCGCGACTACTACTTCCATTGCCAGGCCAGTTCTCTCAGAAACCTCAAAAAACCTCGAAAGAAAAATACGGAGACTGCGACCTCCGAAGGTTTGTAGGGCTTTAACTGTAAGCAACCTCACCATGTACCGAACCGCAGCTTCACGTCTCAGGTCTCTCAAGGTCAGTATCCACTGCCAATCTCTGTCCCCTCTCAAAACCCTAACTTTCCGTTTGGTTCCCTGGAAAATGTCGGAGAGGAAAAAAGGGTAATGGCAATACTGATACAGCTTCTGAATCTTAGTCACATGAACCTAGACTAGAACATCATGAAGTAAGAAGATTGAGAAACTATTTTTATTTTTTTTTTCTTTAAGACGTCGACCTTTTCTCTGTTAGATCTGATTTTGGTATTTTGGTTTGTTGAGATTATGATTGTTTTGGTGATTGGATATGATTTATGTTCTTTTAGTTAATGATTTTCTATTGGAGGAGAGCATGGTAAGCGATTTGGTTTTGTTTTGTGTAGGCTACGAAGCTATAGGATTGGATTGTCTTTGTGGGATTAAAAAGAGAAATGTGTTACAGTGTTCATTTTTCTCTGTTTGGTTTCTGGGAAAAGAAAGGGATGGAAAGGAAATCAAATTACGGGTCTCGCGTTCCATGTTGATTTTGTGTTTTCGGGGATTTTTTTAAGCAAAACCATTCAGCTTTAAGCTCATTTTTTTTTCCACATGATTTGTTGAGTTTAACGTAGAAAAGTTTTAAAATTTAAAATTGAAGTACTTTTCTTAGTTCTTTATTTATTTCACATTTACCTGAAGTCCTCTAATTTGATTCAATAGCCTTTTTTTTTTTTTTTGGTGTATGTGTGTGGGGTGTGGACATTTTCACTTGCAACTATACTCTTGAATGTGAAATAGTCCGTTTTCTTCTTACGTGGGGAGGCAGATAGGGTTTGCTTTTTATGTAACTGGACAAAGATAACAATTCTTATTGGATTCTGATGGTAGCTTTTGTAGTAGTGACCATACATTTGTATATTTAATCCAATAAGTTTTGTATCATGTATCAAAATATGAAATTTACTGGTATAAAATTCTTTGTTGCCTGGTATTCTACATTTATGGCTTACTAATTACTGATGTGTCATCCTCCATAACGAAACTGCTTGAGTAGGGTCGTGTGGGAACTTTGGGGGCCAAGAGGTTTGCGACTTCAAGCGCAGTTGCTGCAAAACCATCATCAGGGGGTTTCTTTAGCTGGCTGACAGGGGAACGGACTAGTACTCTACCTCCTCTGGAGATCCCACTTGCAGGCGTTACCCTCCCTCCTCCACTACCTGATTATGTTGAACCAAGTAAAACTAAAATTACAACTCTCCCTAATGGTGTCAAAATTGCATCGGAAACGTCAGTGGTATGAAACATAGTGTTGCAACTTTTGTATTCCATGATTTGACTCCATCCTTATTTTAAAGTTCAGCACTGGGTGTTTTCGTTGTTTGTAATCCTGATCAAGGTTTGGCTGGTTGGTCTTAAACAGAATCCTGCAGCATCCGTAGGTTTATATCTGGATTGTGGTTCCATTTATGAGACACCAGAGTCATTTGGGGCTTCACATTTGCTGGAACGGATGGCCTTCAAGAGCACAACAAACCGGAGCCACTTGCGCATCGTGAGGGAAGTGGAAGCAATTGGTGGTAACATAGGAGCCTCAGCCAGTCGGGAGCAAATGGGGTACACTTTTGATGCTCTGAAAACTTATGTTCCTCAAATGGTGGAATTGCTTGTTGACTCAGTGAGGAACCCTGCCTTCTTGGATTGGGAAGTGAATGAAGAGGTAATATTTGTTATGTACTCATTCTTCAGTCATATTGGACAGATGATTATAGAAATCTTAGTATAAAGAATCCCCAGCTTGTACTAGCCTTTGTGGCCTAGTGGTACATCTCCCTCTTAGACCTTTTAGGGGAAGGATGGGATTTGGAGGGTTGGAGAGGGGTATGCCCATTCTTTATCCTCTATTACCAGTGATAAAAAAAAAGAAAGAAAAATATAAGGGCCTCTATATATATATATATATATATATATATATATATATATATATTTTTTTTTTTTTTGTTTTTGTTTCCTTACAGGTTTTTCCTTTTCCATTTTATGTTGTATATATGCTAGTATTGTTCAAGTGGCATATTGAACTCTTGTTGTTACATATTTACTCATGATTGCTTGAAACCAGTGTGGACACTTAGAGGTGGTAAATTCTATTGATTAAAAGATTAGGTGAAGAAAAATTCTCTATTGCTCTCTTTTTACTGTCGGCTTCATTCTGAAGTTATGTACATTTTATTAACATTTACATAATAAATCAGAAACACACGTGTCTAGATTTTGGAGCTTCCATGTGTGATACCCTATGTAGTTTCAGTGTCCATTGATCGTAGCCAATCCTCTTGTCTATTTTACTAATAGTTGACTACACCAAATTTCTTCATGCAGCTGCAAAAGGTGAAAGCAGAGCTCGGAGAACTTTCTAACAACCCTCAAGGGTTACTATTGGAGGCCATTCTCTCTGCTGGTTATTCTGGTGCATTGGCAAATCCTCTTCTGGCTCCTGAAGCTTCGCTGAACAGATTGGATGGTACCCTTTTGAAGGAATTTATTGCTGTAAGACCAAGATACTCTCTGAATAGTGCATGTGCACTTATTCTTCATTGAATATAGAATTTTGACAATTCTTGGTTGACTTTCCATTGCTTTGATTATTTTTCTTTATCTTCTTTCTCCCCCCCCACCGTGCCCCCCAATGTTTATGCTTAATGAATGGTGTTTGATGCCGTTATTTCAGGAGAATTATACTGCTCCTCGGATGGTTCTTGCGGCATCTGGGGTTGAACATGAGGAGCTTCTGTCCATTGCAGAACCACTTCTCTCTGATTTACCAAGCACGCGCCCTTCTGAAGAGCCAAAATCTGAATACGTTGGAGGGGAATATCGTCGTCAAGCTGATACAGGGGTGTGTATCAGTAATCATCCCCTCCCCTTCCCCCCCTTTGTCTTACCATATCTCTTCATGGGTTGATTGCCCACCTAAAAAAATAAGTTTCTGTTTATTGGGTTGTTACTTACATCATTGACTCCTTGCAAGACCAGAACACACATATTGCTCTTGCTTTTGAAGTTCCTGGCGGTTGGCGTAAAGAGAAAGAAGCTGTTCTTGTGACTGTTCTTCAGGTGAGCATCTTAATGACATTGTGTTTTGGATATCTTTTCTCCTTATGTTCCTGTGTTTGAACAGCTATAGGATAACTGGCTTGTCATTTGACATCATAACCAGAGTACCCCCACCTCCACCCCAAAATAAATGTCATTGTTAAATGGCTGTGAATTAACAACTATGAGTGCTGCAGATGCTTATGGGAGGAGGTGGTTCATTCTCTGCAGGGGGGCCTGGAAAAGGGATGCACTCTCGACTATGTAAGTTTTACCTAGCTCTTTTGGGTTAATTTAGCTTGAATATCTGGTTTTATTTTGGTTGTCGTTGCTCCTATTTATTTTATTATTGTTTTTCCCTAGTCTGGCCTTCTTTCTGTTTAACTCTTCGTTCCTTGCTGACTTTAACCAGTTCTTTATGTGATTATAATCACAATTTTTTCTAGCATCTAAACTTTGTGTATTTGAACACAGATCTCCATGTCTTGAATGAGTACCAGCAGATCCAATCCTTTTCTGCATTCAACAACATCTTCAATGAAACTGGATTGTTTGGCATTTATGCTAGCACTGTAAGGCACAAACTGCTATGTTTCCCATAATTGTGATCAACTTCTTTGTTGGATATATACAATTGCTGTAGGGGTCTGTGCATGTGGGTGTACTTCTGAATCTATAGGACAATTTCCAAATATCAATGACCAAATGTCAATGATACTGACGTAAGATAAGCTAAGGTTATCCAATGAAGTTGGCTTTGATGGCCATCTGATTATTTATCTTAATTTAAGGTCCTTCAATGGTGTTGGTGGGGTCTGCTTGAGGATGTTAGAGATGATGCTTGTCTGCTGTTTGTCCATATTATACTCTTAACATAATTTTTTTGAAAGGGTGGCTAGGAAAAATCCAAAGATACAAGCTGGCTTCAAAGAATTTTAGTAGAATGTAGCCTTGTGCAAGAGGATAGCTTCTATTAATGCATATTAATGGAATGGAAATTCTTTGATAATTAGCTGATTGGTAATAACTTAATAGTTCCCAGAATCTTCTATTAGTCTGTAATTTTGTAAGGCGCACTCAAATAAATGGGTTATAATGAAAAAAGAAAATATCATTATGCTATAAATGCAAGATCTCTTCTTTTCTTACATAAATTGTTTATATATATGGGCTATATGCAAGATTTTCTTTTTCCTTTTTGTTTGGTTTGATAATGTGTTTACATATATTGTTATATAGTATTATTTCTTTGTATCTTCTGAAGATGTGTGTTTCTAAGACAAAGTTTGGATACTGTACTAGACTTGTCATGATTTAATTTCTTTTTGACTAGGTCTGTAAACTTCTTATTGTCACCATTTAGTTTTATTTACTAAGCATGAGGGTCTTCGATTTGTGGACTTAGGGCCCTGACTTTGCGTCAAAAGTAGTTGATATAGCAGCAGCAGAATTAATCTCAATTGCAACACCTGGACAAGGTTTGATTTGCATCCGTCTCATCTTGTGTGTTACCTTAATAAGATTCCTGATACTGAGTCCTCTATATTGTCTTTGATTTTCCATCTTTCTTTTTCTGCCTATGTGGCAGTCACTGAATTGCAGCTTAATCGTGCCAAAGAGGCCACAAAATCTGCCGTCCTGATGAATCTGGAGTCTAGGGTACTCTCTCTCTCTCTCTCTCTCTCTCTCTCTCTCTCTCTCTCTATATATATATATATATATATATATATATATATAGAAGTCATTTCTGTTTGTGATTTGTGTTATGTTTTGGCATTCTGTTTGCATGTGCCTTGGAGTTATATTAATGTTGGAACATCATGCATGCGGTTCTCTTATGTTCTAGTTTTTCTTTTTGTTAATTGTGTTGTTTGGTGCTTGTTTGTCTTTTACGGATTCATAATTGTTGTACTGTGCAGATGATTGTATCCGAGGATATAGGTAGGCAGATTTTGACTTATGGAAAGAGGTATGTCATGAGTATTTGGACTCTTTTTTCACTCTCTATGCATTCATGCATAAACATTTTCCCTTTATATTCTTCTTTCTGCTTTCAGGATATAAGAAGCATGTGAAATATTAAGAAAACTCAAAATCATAGCTAGTAATACATGTAATTTTTTTTTCTGAGGAAATGAATGTTGCAACAGTGTAAAAACAAATGAAGGAAACGAAAGTCTTACGTTTTTAAAATGTCCATTTTTCTAGTGACATTCTTAACAATGACGATATTTGTTTCCTAAGAGCAACATACAGCCATTATCTGTGCTATATTGGTGATCTTGCCATCTCAAAATGATTGTAGAATTAGTCTTTATGGTAGGTTTTTTACCTTTGCAGGTTGCCTGTGGAGCATTTCTTAAAGGCTGTCGAAGAAATCACTTTGAAGGATATTACTAGCATTTCACAGAAGATAATTTCCTCACCTCTAACACTGGCATCATATGGGGATGGTAATCTTTTATTCTTTATAGAATTATCCGATCTTGCTTTTCTGGCATTGGTTAATAAGAAAGTTTCCCTTTCGTGCAGTTATTAATGTTCCCAGCTACGGATATGTTTCCAGCAAGTTTCGTGCAGAGTGAGTTCCTCTTCATTTCAAGCACTTTTTGAATAAAGGTTTGAAGAAGAGATTTTTGGTGAATGTTACACAATGTAACGCTTCAACAAGTTAAATGTCATTTTAGCATGTTATTGTTGTTTATGACATAATAATAACATGCGGCATCATTTATTTATTTTTGTTCGTGCCTATAATGCAAACAGCAGAACTAGTTTTGTAATAAATAATATCAAATTAGGGTTTCACAAAAGAGAAATGATTCTTTACCACCTAAATATACAACTTTTCACCACCTTGTCTATGTGGCAAGGTGGTCCCCCACTTTATTTTATTTTTTAAAAATAAAAAAACTCTAAAGTTAGTAGGGGACCACCTTGCCACATAGACAAGGTGGTGAAAAGTTGTATATTTAGGTGGTAGTGAATCATTACTCTTCACAAAAACAAACTAGAGAAACCATTCTTTAGAGCTTCGAGGTTTTGGTTTCTGACAGTCTAGTGGGGATCCACTTGTCCAAAAGTGTTTGTTATGCAATAGGTTGGGTTTAGTTCATCAATTTGTTCTAAGGAAGCAAATCATTATTAAACAAAGATTCAAGTTGGTATTTGTTTCAGCGTGAAATGTTTTTCTTTTTGGTCATCGGAAAATATTGATGAATATAAGACTTTTTTGGCATTTTCCGTTCAACACAAAGGCATCAAGGAAATTTTATACAAGGGTTGTTACGTGTAACCCAAATTCTCGAGCTGATTACCTTTCCCCGTCCCCAATCGAGTTGTGGACTCACGCACAAGGCTTGGAAGGCGTTGGAATGATCAAGTTGGACATGTAGGAGTCCTTGAAGAATACCAGGTCTAGGATATAGACGCTGAAGTGAGGGATAGGTGGTGACTGGTGAGATGAAGGGTATCTTTTGATAATGGTATTGAAAAGTGTTAAAAAGTGTTAACTTTTTTTTTTTTTTTTGATACTATTATTTTTTGTTTATTTTGGTTTGAAAAAGTGTGCTGTAAAGGTGAGAAGTATTTCTCGTTGGGGTTTACTTAGAAATTAAACGAGCTGGTCCAAGTCGAGTTTTGGCAATCTCGGACCGGCTCGTTCTAAGGAGAATTTAAACGAGTCAATCCCGAGCCCGAGCCGGGCTTAAGGACTTTTGTCTGGGATCGACTCGTTGGGGGTAATACCCTAACTCGGGACTGAGCTTGGGACTATTTAGTTAGTCCTCATGAGTCGATCCGAGTGCTCGACTCGCTTGAGTTGACTCGAGCTTGGATCAAACCCAAAAAGTTTTTTCAGGTTCGATTCGAGCCTGAGCCGAGCTTCGGGTTTAGGGCTCGGCCTGTTGAGCCCTAATTGGGTAGCTCGGCCCAATTAGGGCTTGTTTAGATCAATAATAATTGAAAAAAGAAGAAGAAGAAGACAAATTTGAAATTTGTAGTCTACAATTTACAAACAACTTCAAACTACATACATGAATCAAGATTCATTTAAAGCTAATAAGCTATGAATCAAAAAATGAAACAAGTTGTATCTACCTGCAACTAGGGTTGGCAATTTTTGACACGACCTGCGAACTCAACATGAACACGACACGAAAATTTAGGGTTTGAGTTTGGCATTATCGGGTTCGGGTCATAATCGGGTCAACCCGATTATGACCCGTTTATAATTGTGTCTGGCGGGTCAACCCGCGGGTTGACCCGCCAGACACGATTAGCTCTTTTTTTTTTTTTTTTTTTTTTTTTTTTTTTTTTTTTTTTTTCGGAAGTCAGGTCCAAAAGGACCGAAACCCTAGCTGGATCACGCTATTACCGTCTCACGCATCACCCATTTCTTGTTTTCTTTTCGCTTCGCGCCTTCACCCAGTTCATTGTCTTCACGAAGTTCACAGTTCACATCGCAACCCTCCTAAATGGCTGAGACGCCTTTCGGAGACTCGGATCCTCCCACGAGGTCTAGAGGCCCAAGCTCTCAGAGCCGCAAAAGCCGAGTTCTCAAAGCCGAGCTCCACCACGCAACCCTCCAAAACGGCGTCGTCCCCACCGGCTCTTTCCCTTCGATCTCCACCGGCGTCGTCCCCAATGGATCTTTTAGGGTCCAAGCCCAGTCGAACCTCCTAAAGGCTGAAGTCCTCGGTTCTAGTCGTCGGATCTGGAGGCCTGGGCTCGCTAGCCCTGCTCGGCTGCTCTACCTCGTCGATGTCGTGTCCTGTGGGATGTGGGGTGGGCACTGGGCTCGTTGACGTTGTGTCCTGTGGGTTGTGGGGTGGGCAGTGGGCACGCGTTACCGGGTTCAACAGGTTCGTGTCGTGTAACCCGGTTCACAACCGGGTCGTGTTCGAGTTATAGTGTTTGACCCGATTGTGCAATCGGGTCAGCCGGGTCGACACGAACCCGACCCGCCGACCCGAATTGCCAAGCCTACCTACAACTTAAATTACAAGTTTACAAATTACAACATACAAACTACAAAGAAATCAGATTTACATAGTCTGAAAAGAGATCAAATTTTATTCAAATACAAAGAGATCAAAATTAAAAAGATTACAAGTCTACAACTCTACAAGACAATTGAAATTACAGTACAACTGTAGCTTGCAAAATGTTAAAAACAATCTGAGTTGCCACTTGCCAAATGCCACAGCCCAAAGGAGTCACAGGATCACACTGAACTAAGACAAAAAAAAATTGTTAAACTATTTTTATTCTCTTGCATATTTAATCAAAGTTTTGTTTACCTTGATAAACATGTCAAGGGAGATTTATTATTTAAGATTTGTCTAGACAGACTATACATACCAACTGCAACTTCTCCAACAGAAAATGTATAAAATACAAAGAGATCAAATGGACAAAGATATCAAGTTTACATGAAGGATGAGTGATTCTCATTCGAGTGAAAGACTAAAAAACAACTTAAATAACGACATATTAACAATTTGAAAATGAAAAGTTCAAAACAATCTGAGTTGCCACTGCCAAATGCCACAAAACCACACTGCACTAAGACATTCTTGGGATAAAATAAATTGCATAACAGATTTCAGGTTCTCACATTTCAATCTTATTATTAGTGCATAGCTTAGGTCATTTGGTAATGTGACTTGCAAGCAAGAGAGTCCCACTTGCCTCCTATGCTTGTGATTCTCTTGAATTACGCGCATAAGAGACAAATGGGAGTCTCTTGACATACAAGTTCCATTACCAAAGGTCTAACATAAGCTCTAATGATAGATTGAAATGTGAGAGTTCTATGGCTTAAGTATTTAGGTTTTTAAGGTTTTAGGGTTTTAGAGTTATAAGTAACAGTTCAAGATTATAGGAAAATGAGAATTTGTTAGGGTTTAGTGTTTAAGATTATAGATTCATAGAATGTGGACTAAAACTATCAAAGAGAATGGCAGATTCTAGAGTTGTTAACTAAACAATCTAACCTCAAGCAAAGCATCATAGATTACAGATTTTTAATTAAGCAAAGCATAACAAAAAACATGGCAGATTGTGTTTTATTAACTAAAAAATAAACATGGCAGAATATGGAGCATCATAGATTACAGATTTCTAATTAAGCAAATCATCACAAAGAACATGGCAGATTGTGTTTTATTAACTAAAAATTAAACATGGTAGAATATGGAGTATCATAGATTACAGATTTCTAACTAAGCAAAGTATCACAAAGAATATGGCAGATTGCGTTTTATTAACTAAAAAATAAACATGGTAGAATATGGGATATGTCAGATGAAAGAAAACTCTAGAAACCAAAGAAAAGCGTAATTTTTAAAAAAACCCAGTTACTCAAACAAATCCCAGCAATCAGCATAATAGATTACAGATTTCTAACTAAGTAGATCATAATTTTTTAAAGAACTCAGTTACTCAAATAAAGAGTGATGTTCACAACTTCACCCAAATGGCCAAAATACAAAGATATCAGGTTCACAATGCCACGTGACTTGCCAAATGACACTGCTTACAAGACCACACTACACTAAGACAAAAAGAATTGTTAACAATTTTTACTCCCTTGCATATTTAATCAAAGTTCTTTTAACCTTGATAACATGGAAAACGAAATTTATCATTTAAGATTTGTCTAGACAGACTATACATATCATTATATCAATTAAGAGTTAAGACATACCTCATGACACATGACATGAGTCATACCAACTTTACCAACAAAAAGGGACAAAGAGTATATTAGCTCAGGTTAAACAGATTGTCTAGAACTCAGTAGGAAGCAGTTCAAGTTTAAACAAATATATGGCCAACAATTCATATTACATACTTAACAAAAAATAAATATATATAAAGTTAATAATGTCCGAATATCTGAATCAAATCCAAGAAGATGGTGGCGATTCAACTTCAATAAGTTTCTACAAAAAGAAGCACAAAGACAGGTAATAAAGTTAGTTTATACCTAAATAATAATCAGTGATAAACACATGTAATTTCATGCAAATTATGTGCTTAAAATGCCACTTACAGTTTCAGAAGTTTTTTTCTTGAGACCATGGAGTGCTTTCACCCAATCGGATCCACACAATAGCATTTGAACGGTTTCAGTTTTCAAGGATGCTCGGTGTGGATCAATTACCCTACCACTTGCACTGAATGAAGATTCAGAAGCAACTGTGGTGATGGGTTTGGCTAAAATGTCCTTTGCCATCTTAGACAAAATTCGGTACTTCAAGGCATTGAACTTCCACCATCCCAAAGCATCGAATTCGTTATCAATATCTTCACCACTTTCATCCTTATCGCCTACGTACACATCCTCTTCAAGATAGATATCCAAATATGATTTAAGGGGCCGAATGACATCAGTAGTTCTAACATGATCCCGATACATTGATCGAGCTGTGGAAACTCTACTAACACATGGTGTAGAAACACTTTGTGAAACAACTCCAGCCTGCTCAGCAACACTTTGTTTCAAAACAGAATAATTATGGGCAGTGACATACACTTCAAACAACTCATGCAGAACGGTTAGCACATTCTGTATGTGTTGGGGATACTCAGAATCAGGGTAAATAAGAGGAAAATAGAAATTGATAAACTTCATCTTGTATCTTGGATCCAAGACAGCAGCTATGGACATCAACAAATTGCATTCCCCCCAATACTTCTCAAATTTCTGAGCCATTTTTCCTGCCATTGATCTAATGTAGTCATGCCTATCAACACATTTCAACTGCAGAATTTCCTTCATTCTCCATACCTCAGGTAGAAATAGATTTGAGGTAGGATAATCACTTCCCAATACCATGTTTGTAACTTCATTAAAAACCGACAAAACCTGGTTTACATTCTCCATCTTCTCTCACTGTTCCGAACTCACAACTCACTGAAATGCTTGATCAACTTGGTGATATCTTGGGAACACTTCTCTGAACCCTACTGCAGTGGCCAGCATCAAGTAGGTGTTGTTCCAACGTGTGGGGACGTCTAGAACCAGTTTCTTAGATGGCAAATGCAAACGTTTAGCTATTCCACTAAACTCTTTCAACCTTCCCTCCGAAGCAACCACATAATTTATTCCCTGCCTAACAAAAACAACAATGTCTCTAATTTCAGCAAGCCCTACTTGCATCAACAAATTTGTCACATGCGCACAACATCGCACATGGAATAACCGACCCCCAACAGTCAACACATTCCTCAACTCAAAATCATCTTTAATGATTCTAATGGCAGAATCATCTGCTCTTGCATTATCAACTGTTATTGTTAATACCTTATCCTCAATGCCCCATTCTATGAAACACTTCCTAAGGGCATCAGCAATAACAACACCACTATAAGGGGGAGGTACATTAAAGAAGTTCAAAATTCTCTTTTGGAGGAACCAATCCGAATCTACATAATGGCAAGTAACAACCATATATGACACCCTTTGCGAAGATGTCCACATATCAGTTGTTATGTTTACCTTCTCAACCCCACCAAGCATTGCTTTAATCTTCTTCTTCTCACTAAGGTATGTAGACATGCAATCACTTTTCACAGTTGCACGACTAATCTTTTTCCAATGGGGTGTGCATGCCTTCTTAAACTTGTTAAAAAGATCATGTTCCATCATGTTAAAAGGGTACTCGTGGAATAACACCATGTGGGATGCAAGTTCCCTAACTTTCTTCTCACTCCAAGAAAAATTTGTCAACATAGCC
This sequence comes from Alnus glutinosa, assembly GCF_958979055.1. Classification (NCBI taxonomy): domain Eukaryota; kingdom Viridiplantae; phylum Streptophyta; class Magnoliopsida; order Fagales; family Betulaceae; genus Alnus; species Alnus glutinosa. The sequence continues at coordinate 10,849,737 of NC_084888.1, read as the reverse complement.
CCCCCCCACCTAGCTGACTATGATCATAGGTCAGAATCTTTTGTTATTGTTGGATGCCACATACTTCACTCATGCTACCCAATGCCTACCAAGTGTTGAGGTAGAACTAGATTTGAAAATAGCAAACAACCTTTTACACCAATTACACTGAGATTTTTTTACACCTAACACTTCAATTTGGGAGAACTCATCCTAAACTTTAGAAGTCTTTTGCCTCTGTTTCCTCTCATATGCACTACTACTAGTACCGGCACTAACCTCAACATAAGTAGGAGCACTACCCATAGGCTGAGAATCAGTAGGACCAGGAATACTTATAGTTTGGGGATCCAATTGAGGAGTATCAACAGTTACTGGTTGGTCTGGTGCATTTCCACTGCCACCAACTCCAGTGCTAATGGAATGAGTAGTTGTATTATCACCTAAGTCTACTTCATTGACTAATACAACTTCATTGACTTCCATTGGCTGCCTTCTGTCCTCCATGTACTGTTTTAGGGCTGTTAACTAAAGGTTATGTCAGATTTCTAACATAGATTACAGATTTAAGGTTTTAGAGTTTTAGGGATTAGGGATTAGGGATTAGGGATTAGGGATTAGGGATTTAGGGTTTTAGGGATTAGGGATTTAAGGTTTCAGAGTTTTAGGGATTAGGTATTTTGGGTTTTAGAGTTCTAGGGATTAGGGATTAGGGATTTAGGGTTTTAGAGTTCTAGGGATTAGGGATTTATGGTTTTAGAGTTTTAGGGATGAAGTTTTAGAGATTAGGGATTTAAGGTTTCAGAGTTTTAGGGATTAAGTTTTAGAGATTTGTCTCTTATGCTTGTGATTTAGGGTTTAGTGTTTAAGATTATGAAGTATGAGAGTTCTATGGTTTAAGTATTTAGGGTTTTAAGGTTATAACAGAGCAAAGCATATCATATTGTTCTAAACAGAGCAAAGCATATTGTTTTACAGATTACAGATTTCTAATAGAGCAAAGCATATTGTTTTAAACAACTAAGTTAAACAAGTCCCAACAATCCAGCATAATAGATTATAGATTTTTAACAAAGCAGAGCATAGCGGATTACAAAGCATAATTTTTAAAATAACTCAGTTACTCAAACAAAGGCCAGCATAACAGATTACAGATTTCTGAATGTGGACTATCAAAGAGAATTGCAAATTCTAGGGCTGTTAACTAACTAGTCTAACCTCAAACGGCAAGGAAGATTATATAATACAACAAAGCAAAGCATAATAGATAAAAGAAAGAACATGGGAAATTATGTTTTGTTAACTAACAACTAAACATGGCACAACTATAATAAGCCTACAAAAACAAACCCTAACACGGCTACAAAACACAACAATAAACAAGTCAAAGCAAACAACATTAACTAATGTGAAATATGAAACAAAGCAGAGCATATGTCAAAGTCAGTCAAACAAACCTCTAGTTGGATATTGTTCTAATTTCTAATAGGGTTTGTATTTTGCAGATTCGAAAACTAATCCGTGATTCTGTCACCTGAAATGTGAAACAAATCCAAACATTAACTAATGTTTTGACAAGTAAATAAAACTAAAAAATAAAATGTAAAAAAGAAACTCCATTGTGACCAGGATTACATACCCAAGAGGGCCAAGATATATACTTGTAGACGTAGATATAGTTGGATTTAGCCTTCAAGTACTCGAAAGAGTCGAAACTCAAAACACAAACCCAGGGTGCAAGAATAAACAACCAAATGAAGACTCAAAAAGCAGATATATCAAATGGGTGGATTAGAGAAAGAAAAAACAACAAAAAATAATATAAAACACACAAAGGCAGAGAGTCTAGTAGTGGTAGCACATCCATCAAATCAATTAGGGATTCTTGCTGCGAGAGGTGAGGCTTGGTAGCCTTTAGAGTGATCGGGATTGAGAGGATGGGATGGGATGGCAGATGGATCATCACCTTGAAACCCTTTCTAGTTTGAACTCGACGATATTGAAGAACAAAAATGAAATGGAACGAAATGGAAAACTGGAACGGCAGATTTGCCATTGGATTTTCTCCTTGATCGTTCATCAACGGCGGATAGAGAAACTAGAGGAATGGGTCGTTGAGAAAATTGAATGAGAGCATTCAATTTTCTTCTGATCTGCCATTAATGCTTGCCGATTGAATCGAGTGACTGTAGGGATTTTTGATACCCATTTAAGGCATTTTCTCTGTTTTTCACCGTTGGATTGATTTTTGGGTAAAACCAATTCATTTGAATGGCTTAGATCAAGCCTTGGTGATCTAAATTGATCAGAAAATTTAATGGGGCCGTCAGCAAGAGGCTTTTCAGAGACGAACCCTAGGTTAAAAAAAAATGATCCCTTGTGTGCGTGACAGTGTGCTATGGCTGGAACCAGTGCCATCTCTTTATCGAAAATCATTATGACCGTTGATTACGATTACTTTTTTTGAATCTCAAATATGGTAAGTTAAGAACCCAACTCACGTGGACATGCGAAACACCAAATTAGGGCCACCTCAGTCATGTGCACTAGCTGTCATCCATCTTCAAATCCAACGGTTAGAATTTATTCCACTTTTAATCAGACGGCTATGAGCGTTGAATTTTGAATTCTCGAGAAACGTGCTGGCCAAGTCAATTTTGGGGAAAAAAAAATTTCCCTCATCGTTTTTTGGGGTTCTAGACTCTTCCTCTCTTCGTTTATTTTTTTTTTCAAAAAAAAAAAAAAAAACAATTCTCTTCGTTTTTTTAACTTTCCAATGTCTAATAAATTATTACAATTATTATTATTATTATTATTGTTTTATTTTTTATTTTTTAAAACAACTTTAAAAAGACTTTAGTTTAATAAATTAATAATATTAAAAAAAAATCATTTTCATAAGATAAGTCCTAACTTATAAGTGTATTTTTTTGTTAATAATTTTTTTTTAAAATATCATATTCTCTACATATGATGTAGTATTAATATATAAGTTAATTTAAGGAGACTAGTCCAATTTGTCAAAGACTCCAAATGTTACATAAAAAAAAAAAAAAAAAATTCTCGAAATATCTAATAAATTATTTGTTATTAGAATTAATATAAGTAAAAACAAAAGAACAAACAACTTAAGTACTTAACAAAGGCTAGTCTAATGAATTAATAATATTAAAAAATAAATTTCATTTTCATAAGATAAGTTATAATTTATGAGTTATAAGTGTATTTTTTTTGTTAACTAATTTTTTTTAAATACCGATATACCATATTATCTACGTTATACACTTATACAATTGCACGTTTGTTTAAATCTATGATGTAGTTTTTTTTTTTTTTAAAGGGCATGGTATAGACCGTATAATTATTACTTTGGTTATTCCTTATTAATTAAAGACTAAAGTCTATAGGATTAGGGTTTTAATGTAGATGTAGTTATTACCTATTACCTAATGTTAGTAACTTAGTATAAAAGTATTAATGTATTAGTATATAAGTTAATTTAATTATGAATCTATGATATTATTTAATTTGTAATTATAAACAAACACATTACACATTACACATTGTTAATTATAATTTATAATACTATTAAGTTTATTATACATTTATACTATTAACTTAAATTGGAATTACATAAATTTATCTAGTAATAATGTGTATATGATTATATTAATATTATAGTATATGATACATTGATAATGATATACTGTTAGTCTGTCATACTAATATGATCTATAAATCATATGAATATATGATCATCATCTCTCCTATTCGAAGTTGTAGTGCTAAGGATAATCAACTCAGAAGTTGTAACAAAGAGTTTGAGGAAACTGAAAGGCAGAATGTCAAATATCAGAAATATTTGAAGCACATTAAGCAAAAGATTAAGAAACTTGATGATAAACTTGAAAAGGTGAGGAAGTCAACTTCTTGCTTTCCATTTCAGCATTTCATCAAAGATCATTGAGACATTGAGTTATAAAAGGAGTGTGACTATGTGAGCACTCCACAGACCTGATTCCAAAATTTGAGGAAAATATTTCAAAACTGCAAAAGTTATTGCTGGATGAGGAGAAAGTCTTAGAGGAAATTAAAGATAATTAACTCAGAAGTTGTAAGGAAGAGTTTAAGGAGATTGAAATGAATGATGTTAAATATCAGAAAGATATGAAGCACATGAAGCAAAAGATTAAGAAACTTGATGATAATCTTGAAAAGGTGAGGAAGTCAATTTCTTGCTTTCCATTTCAGCCTTTCATCAAAGATCATTGAGACATTGAGTTATAAATGGAGTGCGACTGTGCGAGCATTCTACAGACCTGATTCCAAAACTTGAGGAAATTATTCCAAAACTGCAAAAGTTATTGCTGGATGAGGAGAAAGTCTTAGAGGAAATTAAAGATAATCAACTCAAAAGTTGTAAGAAAGAGTTTAAGGAGATTGAGAGGCAGGATGTCAAATATCGGAAAGATTTGAAGCACATGAAGAAAAAGATCAAGAAACTTGATGATAAACTCGAAAAGGTGATGAAGGTAATATATGAATTGAGTGAATGAGTGATTATGTAATACTAAGTTAATTACATTATAAATTCTAATGTTAGATAACTTAAATCCCAACATATTTGATTACTAATGAGTTATGAGCTATGAATTATGATAATATTAAAATTGTGAATTGTGATTTTAAATAATCACATTGTTGATTATAATACTAATATACTATTATCCTAACAACGTAATTTGATAAATTTATCATTACATAAATCACATTGTTAATCATATAATTAATAAATTATTAAATCCAAATTGTTGATTCGAATTTTCGAAATTTCGAGCCCTAAACGAGTCGGGCAAGCGGGTCGGGTCGGGTCAAGTGTTACTCGAGTCGGAAATTTCGAGCCATAAACAAGCCGGGCGGGCGAGTCGACCTGATCGGGTCTTAAACGAGCCGAGCTCTCGGGGCCTCAAACGAGCTAGGCGGTTCAAGCTATGAACGGGTCGAGCTCACAAGCCCCCGTTGAGTTATGTCGGGTGAGTCGGGTATATATCACTAACTAATCGAGTGGGTTTCAACAGTAACGAGCGGGTTTCAACAATGCCGAGCTCGAGTTCGGATCGAGCTAAACCGGGCGGGTACCGAGCGAGACCTCGAGCTCGGCCAGCTCGCTTACAGCCCTACAGTTAGAAATGTCCGGTAAGATCCTCATTTCAGAAAATATTTTTTGTGGGGTCTACAAAAGAAATGGTTGGTTGTATTTTTAAAGAGAAATAGTATACATGCTTATTTTGAGAAAACATAACTAAGTGTAAAGCTGTCTTTTTGCTTATAAAAATATAAAAACAATATTTAAAATTTAAAAAAGAGTGTGTGTGACCATTTTTAAATGAGAGGTGGTTGTGTGGCCACGCCTGTTGTGGTGGTCGTGTGACCACTCCTAGCTTGTTATGGTAGCTGCGCGACCACCTCTGACCTATTGGAATGGCCGTGCGACCATCTTTGTTTGATAGTAGTGACCGTGCAACCACCGCTCTCCTTTGTTAGAAGCGGCCGTGCGGCCACCCTCAATGAGAACATCTATATGATGCAGCCAGACAACTTTATATCTAAGAGCTAGGAGCATATGGTATGCAAATTGCATAAGCAAGCATCTTGGTTATGGACCATCATATTTGATTAGACAATCAAATCATTTGGTTTTGATCAATCAGTTTTGATCAAAATTTTGATGAGCCATGTTTTTACAAAAGACGTCAAGAAAAAGTAGTGACATTGTTAATGCTATATGTTGATGATATCTTACTCATTGAAAATGATGTGGGAGTATTATCTGTAGTCAAGATCTGGTTGTCTAGCTAGTTTGATATGAATGACTTGGGAGAAACAAGCTACATCCTAGGTATCAAGCATTGGCGAGATCGGAAAAATAAGATGTTAGGCTTATCCTAGGCTGCGTACATAGACAAAATTTTGTTTAAGTTTAGCTTGTAGGACTCCAAGAAGTTACCGAATGGAGTTTCTTTTTCTAGAGAGCAGTTCCTTATGCTTATGCAATAGGAAGCCTCATATATGCCATGCTATATAATAGACCGGATATTTGTTTTCCAGTTGGCATGGTCAGCTGGTATCAATCAAATCTTGGACAGTTGAACCACTTCATTGGATAGTGGTTAAGCATATACTCAAGTATTTTCAGAGAATGAGGGATTGGATGATTGTCTACCATAGTGAGTATTTGATACCCAATGGTTATATGTGTTCTTATTTCTGGTTAGATCGTGATTCCCATAGATCCACCTTAGCGTATGTCTTTGCTTTGAGTGGTGGAACCATTAGTTAGAAGAGTGTGAAACAATCTTGCATTGCTGTTTCTACCATGGAGGCTAAATATATTGTGGCTTCTGAAGTTGTAAAAGAAGCTATTTGGCTAAGAAAATTCTTTAAGGATCTTAGTGTGATATTGATGGAACAGTCTCCTATTACGTTGTTCTGTGAAAACAGTGAAGTGGTTGCACAATTCAAGGAACCGAGAAACTATAAGAGAGGGAAGCACATTGAGCGCAAGTATCATCTCATTAGAAAGAATCTTGCATACCTTTTTACTAAGAGCTTGCCTCAAAAAACTTTTGAGTCTTAGAGGGAATGAGTGTCAGATGTATGCCAAATTGGATTTGAAGGCAAGTGGGAGATTGTTATGGATAATGCCCTAAAAGCCAATTTCATTTGTATGACATTTTCGATTTATTAATAGAGTTATTTATTTTCTGAATTTTATTAATACATTGTGAATATCATTGTATACATATGCGTGGCATTTATATATAGTCCTTAAGTTACATTATGGTTTATGTGTGTTAATGAGATTATCAAAAATAAGATCTAAGCTATAGTCCATTGTACCTTATAAACCTTAATTCATAGTTAGTAATGGAACTAAGCATTCCATTTGTTAAGACTATAACATATCAATCATGATAATGTATCTTGATCATGGAAGTGGAGAGTTCTGATTGATTGCTCGTGTGGTTATAGTGCAGTGAGTTGAACCACACGAGTTCTTCTATGAACTATTGTCAATTGAATAACTTGAACTGACGACTGCTTATAGCATTGACTCTCAATCCTCAAAGTAATTTGAACTCAAATATGATGTGAATGTCACTTTGATTCATTTAGGAGTGAAATCTTTCATGGTCACGGTGTGTTGGGTGATCACATATAGTATTGTGAAAATATAACTCCTCAATATAGAATCTATAATCACTTTGATTTTAATCAAAGATATATGAAATATCCCATGTGAATTGATTATTCTAAATATCTGGTAGGAGTATTTTAGCAAGGAGTTATTAAAATTAAATATATTCAACAAAATATAATTTTAAGAGTACAAGAATAATCAACAGATTAAATTGGGAATTCAAAGATTAAGGAATACTGAATTAAAGTGATAGTATTTTTCATGACTTTTAATTTAACTATGAATATTCATGGAGGGATCAAATGCAATTATAAGAAGTCAAGGGAGCTTTGACTAATCAAAATAAATATTAGAGTGCAATTACAATTTTAAGTGGAATAAATTGTAATTAATGGTAACCTATAATAAGTCATGAGATGCCAAGTGTCATAGGTCCATTGGAACTAGTTTTATTTTCCTTTAGGTCCCTTCTCAAGTTGATTATTGACTTTTAGGGTTTGATCTAAATGCACAAGGAATAGGTAGTAGTCCTGTATCCAAGGGAGACAGACTAGGTTTTCTTAGTGCTAATTCAATTAGGAGTCTAGGATTCACATGCCTATCTAAAGTGCTTTTGTGTGCATAAGAGCCCACAAACTTTGGTCTCAAATCATAAGAAGAAGACTTTGATGTTTCAAAAACCCTAGTAGCAGCCGTGTATCACTAAAGAAAGAGGAAAACAAACCACACTAGCCGACATACAAGGTATATGTTTATACTATTAGGGTTTATTCGATACCTTATGTAGTTTAGGGTTTTTTGTTTACTACTCATTGTCTCTCTATAAATAGAGACCTATATAATAGTGTTAGACACACTACTCTAATACAATGTAGTCCATTATATGCTTCCGCTCTTTCTCTCTTTCATATCTTTCTCCAATATATTTAACATGGTATCAAAGCTACTTTCTTGTGGCCTTCAATAAACGTCCTTGATGTTTCCAGGCGTCCTTCACATGCCTTACGACTGTTTCATAATTTCAGTCATCCACACGTCGCCTCATGCCTTTAAAATTATTGTCAGTCTCTTCCACGCCTTCATCGTAGCCCCATTTGGAAAAATAATCCCAGATTCAGGTTTGCAAGGTAAAGATCTTACGATCTAGGGAAGATCCGTCACCAACTGCTGTTGCACGTGCCTCCACATGCAACCCAAGCACTTTGACAGTGCTGCCACTCATCGTCAGGCTCACCCAATTGCCTCTGTGATAGCACCAATTGACAGATCAGGAGATGCATAGTCAAGAGCCTCCAAGATCACCTTCATCAGAGACGTCACACGCTGCCTGAAGATTTTGTCGCCTGAAGATTTTGTCATCCTGCCGCGTGTCGTTACAGTTAGCCGAACACTCCGATTGCCCCTCAGATCCATAGATCCGCCGTCGAGCTGTCCAGAACAACCAGAAAGGTTCCCTCCGGAGCTTTGACGCGCCGCCACGTACGAGTAGAAGATTCTGCCGTTAAGGACATTGCCGTCCTACCTTGCGCTGTTCCCATCAGCCGATCATCCCAGTTGCCGCTCCACTCGAAAGATTCGCCGCCGAGCTGTCCAGCGACATCCAGAGCGTCATCATCAGACCTCTCACGCACCGCCAAGCGCCATCCGAAGCTTCTGGATGCCTGGTTCACTCGCCCACGTGCCGCCATTCTGCCGCGCGTGTATCCACGTGCCTACTGTGCTCCTCCTGCTAGCCACGTCAGCCTTGGTGCCACTACAACCTTAGTGCCACATCAGCAGACTATCCACGTTAGCCCTAGCGCCACGATATCATTTTGTCAAAGTTTACTTTTCCTTGTTGACTGTTGACTGTTGACTTTGACCATTGACTTTGACTTTTGCAAGAGTTGACCAGGTGTTTTTATCACCCAATTCAGTCCTTTTTCATCCCGGTTTCAACAGATTCATGCCTCTTTCAATCCGATTCCATCCGGCTCAGGCCTCTTTCAATCAGGTTCCATTTGGTTCAAGCCTCTTTCAGTCCGGTTCTATCCGGTCCAAGCCTCTTTCAGTCCGGTTCAGCCGACCAGGCCAACCCAACACATTATCGAACCGGTCCAGCAAGTTAAGCCGAATAGGCTTGCCCGTCAACCCGTGGTCCGTCGTGTTAGACTCGGTTCGTTGGCCCAGCTGTCCAAGACGGCCAAAATAGGCCAAACATGGCTGGATCTTTCAACCCAGCTGAGCTAAATAGGCCAGTCGGGACAGCCCATACATTGGCGAAACCGCGTCAACCTGGTTCAACCAGTCTCCAGCCCAAATTCTTTTCCCTTTCTTTTTCTCAAAAACAAACTTACACCTTGAGTTTTAAGGGGGATGTTAAAATATTTTATATTTACCGTATTATTGTCTTTCCTATTAGGGTTTATTCCTTATATTATGTAGTTTAGGGTTTTTTGCTCACTACTCATTTTCTCGTTATAAATAGAGACCTATGTAATATTGTTAGACACACTACTTAAATACAATGTAGTCCAATAGAGACCTATGTAATATTTCTCAAATATATTTAACACCTGTGACATCAACCATTACACTCATTTAAATTTACATGCGATTGATTCTAATTCCATTTTTTTTTCCAGCCATAATATGTGACATCAGTTGAATGGCCAAGAACAAAGAAGTAGATACACAAACCAGGATGAATGTACTACAACTCTCAGAACATGTTAATAGAATGTACAGGGATCATCAATGCTATTATATGGAAATAACATGAGGTGGTCCATGATGTTTTCTATATAATAGAAATAACAATATGGTTTGGTCTTGTAGAAAGTAAAAGGGCGCCCACAATGGGCAGCCCAAGAGTAACGGTTTACGTTACTCGGTATTATCCAATAGGCTTAAAAATTGTAAAAACACCATGAACAAGATGTTTTTGACGGTAGGTGAGATATTGATGCTGTGTGCGCGCGTCTGGAACAATTTGTTAAAGCAATTAAGTATGTGTGTAACAACTTGTTGCAATAAGTGTGAGGGGAAAATAATGCTCTCTTTTTGGTTTTCTGAATCCATGAGGAGCTTAGATTATGGGTATAGTGGGTATTGCTCTCGTACCATACTCCCCCCACCGTCGAGAGAAGAAATGCTGGAGACTCAGGAGCAAAGTTATAGTGTGTATTGCTTTAGATGTACCGTATTATATTCTGTTGTCTATTATTTTTCTAACATTAGTATTCGAGCCTTGTATGTTGCTCTCGTGTGTATCTGTTTTTTTGAAAAACAGTATATTTAAATGCGTGCATAGTTTTTTTCTTTTTTTTTTAGCGATGGCCCACACGCACCACCACACCACAACTCGCACGCCACCATAGTGCTAGTGCGCAACAAGTGTAGCGGCTGTAGCAATGCAGAAAATGATGACACTATCGCATGTGCAGCAACACCGCAGTGGCAACGCCACACGCATCAAGTGGCGACATCTCCCAATTGCAATAGTAGCGTTGTGCACGATGACATTGCGACAGCACTGCCCAAGGCTGCAGCATAGTAGATCTGCACTGTAACGGTGAAACCACAGTGCAATAGCGTCGCAGCGGCACTTGTGCCACAGAGCATTAGGAACCGCACAATTATGTGCATCGATCGATGTGACCGTTCGCAACTGCATGCAAGCTATAGATGCCGTGTTGTGTAGGCCGGCCGCCGCATCTATAGTGTAATAGAGAAAGATATGCACCATCATGGATATGACCGGCTCAATATATTGTGAAGCCTTAGGCGACAATTTTAGATAAGGCCTTTTACATTTAATAATTTTTATATTACATTTATATATAAAATTTTATTTTTTCGCTTTTGAGATATAACTTTATCATATTGATAGTAATAAATTTGTTAGTAATTCTTTTTTAGATTCAATTAATTTTTTTATTATTTTATTTTTAACGTTTTTCCCAATGCATATTTTTAGCTAACATTTATAAATAAAAATTTTATACAAGAGAATAATTGAACCTGATTTATTAAAAAGAGCTTCATTTCATAGCAAGATAATCTAACATTAAACATAATACTATTTTATGAAAAAAAAAAATGTAAAATGTATTGTTTACTAGTAATAATAGGCCTCTTTTACGTAATTATGTCCTCAATAGTAATTTGTTAATTTAAGTTTTATTGACAAAAATAATTTAATACTATTTTATAAAAAAAAAATAAAAAAAAATAAAGTGTGGCTATTAAAACAGCCACATATGGTACTGAAAAAAAAATTTAATAAAAAAAATTCCTTTTTCAAGTGATTGAACTCTTCCTAGTATGCCTTAGCCTCCAGATCCTTCTTCCGTCAACTTTTTCCACTTTCCATCACTTTAGTCGTCCACTTCACGAACGTCTTTGGCTCTTTGCACTGCTCAATGCTACAACTCAAACATTCAAACTCAAACCAAAGGACCACCTGCTATTCTCTTCTTATCTTTTTGTTCATCTTCTTTCTTCCTCTTACAAAAATGAAAGCTTACGGTGCGAGAAATTTTCAAAAGGGGAAGTGGAGAGGCTGATGTGAGAGCTGGCTGTGGTCAAGCGGGTACTTTCTGATCGTCGGGGAATAGAGTTATTTTGGTAATTTGCTAGAGAGACGTTGATTTGTGTGTTTGTCTTTTTCGATTTTTTTTTTTTTTTTTTTTTTTTTTTTTTTTTTTTTAAAAAAAAAAAAATCTGTTTGTGTTCTTGGATTCTACTGATTAATTTTTTTCTATGTTGGGAGTTCTAGAGTCGCCCAATGGACAATAATTTTATTTTATTTTTTTACAAAATTGTTGTGTTCCCAAACATGTAATGATTGGTTTTTCTATGGGGACAGTGGGAGTTGTAGGGTCTGTAGAGAGATAAATCACTTTTCTTTTTTGAAAAATCGTGTTTATGAGCCTTGATTGTTGGTATTTCCGGTGGAGAAATAAAGCACTTTTATTTTTAGATATATATATTTTTTTTGGACAAAATCGTTTGTGTATTGTAATTGGGCCATTTTTTTTTCATCTCCCTCTCCTGATTGCAATAATAATAATAAAAAAAAAGGGCTTTTTTCATTTGTTGACTACCCTTTTTTTTTTTTTTTTTTTTTTTTTTTTAAATTTTTAATTTTTTTAATATAAATTTTATTATGGGGCTTTCTTCCCTTGGGGGCCTTAGGCGACCGCCTAAGTCGCCTAAGGGTAGAGCCAGGCTTGATCATGGATTAGCCACAACACGTGATGGTTGTGGTCGCGTGCGAGGCAAGCGACAATGCTAAAACTAAGAAAAGAAAGAAAGAAAAAAAAAAAAACGAAGGAAAAAAAAGGCAAACGGGCTGTCGCATGTGAGAGAGCGGTGGTCTGCTTCAAGGCCACCGTGATGGGGGCAGAATGATGGCGGTTACACGGCTCGTTAATCCGACTTGTTAGCTCGTTCATATCTCTTGTATATATATATTACTAAAAATGAGTTATATAAATTTAAGCATGTATATTAGTAATTAAGTAAGATATATGTTATATATATTATTTAATATTTATATATGTGTGTATTAGTTAACATACACCAAGTAAATATAATTAAATATATGTTACTCGGTATTTCTATGTATATTATATATATAGTAGTTAACTATAGTCTATAGGTCACTTTTTGATATATATAAACACACATATATTACATCACACATAGTTAACAATAGTCATATATTATACTTATATAGTTATATTATAGATACTTAGTTATATACAATATATTAGACTTACTACTTGCTCACATTATACATCTACGATAGTTTATGCTTTCTAGTTATATATATATATTTTTTTGATAAGTAATTTCTAGTTATATATAATAACATATTGTTAATTTGTTATTTATAGACTATAGTTATGTACTATATTTTATAATATGCCTTATATAGCTACGTATTATATATTTATGTTATTAATAAATGTATAGAGGTTGTTCACAAATTCGGGCTTGAACTCCTCTTTGATCACGCATTGAAAAATTTAATAGCTTAACTCAAGCTCTAGTTGAACCGAGCTTTTCAAGTGACCCAGCTTGGCTCGAATGACATTCTCAATGAGCTCAAGCTAGCTCGCCCAAGTTTTAAATGAGCCAAACTTTAACATACATTTCATAGCTCGGGTCGAGTTCGAACTCGACTATTTAAGCTCAATTCATAAACGAGCCATTCTTAAAATCTTAAAGCTCGACTCAACTCGATTCAGCTCGATTATATCCCTAGGAGTGGGCGACCGTGCAAGAGGAAAAAGATTTCCGGTTTGGGCTCAGATACGGTTTTAGAACCGAATGGGTTTGGCCCATCTAATTTAATTAATAATTAATAAATTTATATATATATATATATATATTTTTTTTTAATTTTTAAAAATAACCCAAACAAGCCCATGGACCCAACCCAAGTAGGCGGTCGAATCTAGTAAACCAGAACCATGGGTCCACGGGCTGACCTATGTGGGTCAACTCAGGCCAATATGGGTCCGCGGGTTGAACAAAGCTGGTTTGATTGGCTCGACCCATAAGAACAAAAAAAAAAGGTGCAGAAGTGTGGCAAAAGGGATTAAAACCCTAGCCATTGGGTTTTCTAATCACATAGAAAACTTCTTTTAATTGGAATTTTCTATGTGATTATTCATATAATAACATGCATAAATATAGATGCCATATTTTTAAATAATTGGATTGTTTTGTGTTTAAATCCAAACTATTTTAAAATAATAATTTTTTTTGAAATTTTTTATAATATGCCGCTAATAATTGTTGAAATTCAAGTTATAATATATGTAATTCTATATGAGATATGTTGCATGACCTTAATATGATTATTCATAATTTATTTCATAATAGCGGAGAATTACATGGTATGCCTAGAATTACATAGTATTTGATGAAATTAGTGGGAGTATGGTTGAGTAGATATATATATATATATATATATATATATATTTTTTTTTAAAAAAAATCCTCACATACACATTTTTTTTTTTTTAAATGAATTAGAAATGGTAATGTATTACTTGTAGTGTGGGAGATGATTATGAGCATGGCGAAATCTTCAATCTCGCAACTTATAGGAAGTTGTTATTGTATGGTTTAAGTTAATGTTGAAAATTAAATGTGTGCGCTATGTAGAATTTTGTTGCCCATAATAAGTATAGTGACGTTGAGATAACCTAGATGAATTAGAAACTCTAGAGATTTGGTATGCGACTTAAATGGTGCATTAATCTCTTCCATGAGCAATTGTTGGAAACAAAGGATGATGATTGTAAGACTATCTTAGACCATCGTTATTGTGAAAACCTCCAAAAATGAGAAATTGTTAGTGTTCATAGGTTGCATGCACTACAACGTTCGTAGAAATTAAGGGGATTAACTGAAATGTGGAGTTGAACTACTATTTTTGCCATAAAGAATTATGTGGATGGTAAGATAAGTTGCGCCTTTTTTGTAAAGCAAAGATTAATTTCTCCCTTATTTGGGGGTTGAGCATTATATTTGTTGTAGCAAGTTTTATATAATTATCCAATAGATAAGTGCATATTCTTTAAGACTCACTAGTATGTTTGGTTGGTAGGAGCTTTAAATCTTAATGTGCAATATGAGTATTTATATATTCTTAGATGACACATTGATTTAAAATATTATTGGTTCACCTTTGTGGCAAATTTTAATAGCACTACCAACATTGCTCAGTTTTTATTTTTATTTTTTTTTTCGCGAGACATATGGGTCTAAGTAAAAATGCAAAAAATTGAGTGCTCCGCAAGATGAGTTAAGAATAATGTAATGCCAAGCACCTTGGAGTCAAGCATGGTAGTTATGAAAAATTCTAAGATAGCTAAGTACGACTTAATCAGTCTAAACCTATTGCTTGTGGTAGCACTGATGCAAAAAAAAAAAGAAAAGGATTTAATGCTGGTATAATTTTCCCTAAATTTTTTTTCCTATCTCTCATATGGTGGATTGTAGAACGACAAAATAATTGGGTGAGCAAAAAATAGAGCAAGTTACTAGAAAACAGTTGAAGAGTAACAAAGGAGTTTATTCGTTGCACACCATTACAACATTACAATTTTTTAAGTGCTTTAAATACAATGATATTAACAAAGTCGGTACCTAAGTTTGTTCATGACTTGTTGAAAGTAGAGGTCTCATTGAGAATACCAAGAACTTCAGAAAAATTGGATGGTTATAAATTTACTTTGTGATATTATTTCTCGTATGGAGAAATGATATGATACGTTAATTATGGAACGAGGCATAAGATGGTGGGTGTGAAAGCTTGATAGATCGAGAGTTTCTCGCTTATATATGAGAACCTTCTGCTTTATTTAGCGAAGTCAGTTTAATGATAAAAGGCAACATGAACATATTTTCATATATTAATCGATTCCTATGTTGGAGCACTAATAAATTTAAGGACATGAAAGTAGAAACTATCTCATCATATAAATGCGAGATGGTTAGAATTTATTTCTCACAAATTCTAAATAAATTTTTTATGGACATTTGTTAGAGAAAATGAGAAGAAAAATATTTTTTTAATTGCATTAGTGGAAAGTATAAGATCTTCTAAAACTTATTCAAAGTTATATGATGAGAACAATTATCAAGCAAAATTGTGATTTGCCGAGAACAATATATTAGGTTGGTAATGACACAAAATATTAGTTATATCACACTCGGGTAGATGTAATATGAGATCTCAAATATTAGTTACATCACTAAACTCTAAGAATACAATGTACCTATACTCAAATCCACTATCTTATATTCCTATATCAAGAATTTCACTTCTCTTATAGTATGAAAACCACCCAGTTGGCTAAAGGGGTGGCGAACCACCCCCAATGTTCAAGGGGTAGTTTGGCCACCCCTAATGTAACGCCCCCAAACCGCTAAGGGTTAGGTTCGTCAATTTCTTACACCAAACTGTAAAGATTCGTAAGGTCTGCCAACAACCTAGCTAATATGCTGAATTAATAAATTAAATAACAAAAATAATAAAGATTTTAAAACTCAGAGCTTTAATAAATGCGGAAACAGTTATTTCGAAAAGAGCAATTGTGTTTGATTCAATAATTGAAAATCTAAAGAAAACTAAATTTATTGTGCAAGTGCACTTATTAAGGTAACTGAGATGCAATGTCCTAATGCTAGCCTAGATCCCATCCCGGCCGCCTAGGTCTCTCTGCTCATAACCTAAAAACAAAAACAAAATAAGGGGTGAGCGAAAAATGCTAAGTAAGGTAACCCTCAACCATAAAACGGTTGAGTTAACTTCATTTTCTTTAAAACAATTATTAAAATACACTTGAAATCTAAACTTCTAGAACACAAATCAAAATTCGGCATTTTACTTAACATATAAAATACTCGTTAATGATTAAGACTTCTCATATATAGGGCCCATGTATACTATTACACCCTGTGTACTAGGATTGCGCGGTCTACTGCGACCTCAGGCAGGTAAACTGTGGCCACAAGCCCTGCCCCGTCAGCTAATTAATTGAAGTGCACTTAGCATGACATAGGGATGGATTCCGCCTTCTCTAAGTCCTTGAGCGGTTGCGCTTCCATCCAAGCAACGGTACCGAGCTTAAACTCTGTAAATCTCTGTGAATATCTCTGGGGCCAAAATAATAGTCTCCTCCACACAAGTGCCTCATTTATAAAAATCTCATTCTCACAAATTATTCTTATTCCTTTGATAACTTTTGAGGCAACGTGTGGGAGGGTTTTTACTCTCCTTTTCTCATTAATTTAAAAAAAACTACTGTAACTTCCCGTCTCGGGAACCAACTACACAATTTACGAATAATTAGAAAATCCTTTATAACCAAAGCTTCTTTTAAAACAGTGATTTCAAGATTAACATTTATACCGACAATTTTTATCTCAAAACTATTTTTAAAACAGTCCTTCATGCATCAATATAATTTGAAATATAGAACAAGAACAATTAATTGCAAATATGTTTAAAAAAAAAAAAAGTAATATGACATAAAACAATTTGAAAAGGGGTAGAGGATCCCTTACCTCTCTGATTGCAATTAGTCGCTGGACTATCTCGACTGCTAACTAGTCACCTGGTACAGGTTTAAATAAATTAAAACCTTGTGCTAATCACTAGACTACACACTGACACCACTAAGATCCGTCTTGCTAACCTACTGAGAATGGATTCTCTAGGTATGTTTAGCAACATTAATTATTCTACTAATAATTAAATCATTAAATAAGTAATAACACGTTTTCTTTTATTGACATTAGAAATACGACTCCATAAAGGTAATTGTCATCAGAAATATTTTATTTTTATAATTATAGAGTTTAATAAATTCCGATATCACAAACTATACCCTTAAGTAAAATAATTTATAAAAATAATCCATGATTTTTAAGGAATTTACAATAAGGTTTGAATGTTTACTTTAAACTACTTTGTATCAAAATAGAATTTTCAGGATTAAACATCCATCTGGAAAGAATTTATGGCAACATGTGAGTAGAAGAAAAAGAAACACAATCAAATAAACAACAATTTATAATTTTTTCCCAAAGTAGCATCCGGTTGAATTGAAAAGGGAGAGAATTTTGTAATACAACGAATCTGAATTTGAGTTAGGCCAGGACAAGAAGAGAAAAGAGAAAAAAATAATATATATATAGATATATATATATACATATACTTCCCGGTGGTGTTCGGAAAAACAAAGAATAAGGAGAAAAAGAAGAAGACAAATGCTGCAGGATTTGCTACCGTACAGTAACAAAAAGGGAGAGAAAACAAAATAATTGAGAGAACTTAAAGGGTACCCAATCTGTGTGGCTACGGTAATAGTAAAACAAAAAGAAACAGAAAAAGAATTAGCAAAAGAAATAAAAGAGAAAAGGGATGAAGGGACAAGTTGGTTTGTCCCAAAAAAAACAAAGAGTTAAGGCTAATCCCCCTATGTCGTACACGGCTAGAAAAGGGAATAAGGAAAAATAATAATCAATACGATATCCAGACTCAAAAGAAACAAAAGAAAAGAAATAGAAGAATAACAGTGCATTCGACGTCTGTGCAAAAGAAAGTAATGGAACAAGAGGTTACCTTGTCTGCAGTGGAAGGTGGAAGAGATGTCTTGTAAAAATTCTTATGACGTACAGGGAGAAGAATGACGGCTATGAGGGATATTTATAAGGCTAGGGTTTCATTCTTTGGCTGCTAGGGTTTTATATACTAAAACATGTATTTTAATAAGAATAAAATTGCATAAAAATATAAAATCTGGTCCTCATATTTTTTTATAAATATAAAATATAAAAGTGGAACTTAAATTGATATAAATTTATTAATTTAAAAGCAGGTGTTTTAATAAAACATAGAAGCAGTTATTTAATAACAAGAAATAAAATTTTCATATGTAAAAAAAAATCAAGTGTTTATTATTCCCGTCTAGTTATCCATTCTCATAGGTCGTAAAGACTATTCTACCCTTGAAAGAGTGTCGGGGTTATTACACCTAATGCCCAGTTGGCCAAAGGCATTTTGGGCACACTTTCCCTAACAACCTACGTGTGACGTATGTGGGTCATTTTTCGCAAAAAAGGGCGAAAATGACTTACAGATGGGTAACATTGACCATCTCAACAAATTTGGGGGTGCATTACCAATTTTTAAATGTTGGAGGCAAAATTGAAAAAGCGATATAACTTCAGTGTGGTTACATATTTTGCATCTTCATCCTTTGCCGAATGTGACTTAGATCGATACTGCTTAGTGGGCATCGGTACTCTAGCACATTTTTGCGTTTGAGTTAGAATAAATATGTTTTCGAACCTTTTTTATAAATAAAAGTATATGTTCTTGTGCGAATCTCAGCAATAACTTGTTCTGATTGTACATATTGATCATTTTGAGCTAAGAAGATAACTTTTTGGTGGAATAGTCATGTTGTGTATAATATCTTTACTCTAAATAGTTACATACAAGTCTATAAAGCAAGATGCCCCTGATGTGTATGTGTGGGATGAACTAAATCCTCATTGAATCTTGTTTTTTATTAGAAAGGGCTCATACATGTTCTGTAGTACCCCCTATGAATACTTTGCCAGTATGAAAAGTTCTTATGCCATTCTTCCCTTTAAACTTATCCATTCCACACTTTGGTTCAGACCTCACCACAAGCCCATCAACTTGATCATTGACATGTTTTCTTCTTATTTCATGTGAGAGGAGCACTCCAGCCACATTTTATAACTCTATAGTTTATTTACCATACAATAATGTCATAATGAAGTGATCAAACGAAGGGAAAGCGATGCCAACAGAAATATCGCTTTATCTGCTTCCTTAATATTCACTCAAAAGCTTAATAACAATGTATTCAACATGTTAAACTCATTGAGGTGCTCAATTAAATATGTATTTTCCTCAATCTGTAATACATATAGTTGCCTTTTCACATACAACTTATTTGTCAAATATAGAGTCTCGAATTTCTGCCTAATTGTTTATCCTTTTTCTTCATCAATCACATTGTGAGTAACTTCTTTTGACAAATTAAGATGGATTGCAATGACAGTGCGTGTTAGCATCCATCTCTTCCTACTCATCATTGTCTACCTTCTAGGGTTTCTTTGCTTTTCCCAATAACGCCTTGTAGACTACTTGCTGAATCAAAAGATATTCACCTTTTTTATTTTTTTATTTAGGGTGTCCCAGTTTCACCATTGAATTAGGCAGTACCTTGGGTTGTCCCACAAAAAGTGGTAGCTTAACAAGCGTAAAGGCCCAACCATGATCCACCAAACTAATCCCCGGCCCAATACCCCACGCCACTAGAGATAATTTCAATGCTACGCTCGGATGGTTGTCCCTAAAGGAAAGTTAGCACTTAAGAGATCTTGAACTTGAGACCTCAAAGGATAATATCCTTAGAAGCCGCAAGCCTTAACCACAATCTTTCACCCTTCTTTACCAAATAGAGAAATTGTTCTTGCTATTAAACTTCTCCACTTCAATCTTGGTGCTCGCCATATTTGCCATAATCGCCAATCTGAATACTAAACCTTAGCTCTAATACCACTTGTTGGGCAAATATCACAATCATGGTAAATAAGACAAAACGATCACACATAATAACACTAAGATTTACGTGGTTTCCTTAATGTGAGGTACGTCTGCAATAGAGACGATCACATCGAAATTTACTATCAAAATGAAATACAAAATTTAAAGAGAAAATTTAAGGGATAATTGCACCATTGGTCCCTTGGGTTGACCTAAATTACAAATCACTCCCTGTGGTACAAAAAGTTCAAGGAGGGTCCTTGTGATAAATTATAATTATGAATTACTCCCTGAACCCGTTTTCCATCAATCAAGTTAACAGATTCCGTTAGTTTGCCACATCATACCCAATAGGAAATCGACACGTGTCCATTACAATAAAAAAAAATATTACTATTAAAAATATAAATAAATAAAACTTAAAAATTATTATTATTTTTTTTTTAAAAAAATAGAAAATAGTGAAGGGGTGGTTGTCGGCTGGGCAGCCACCCCAGAGGTAAGGGCCAAAGGAGATTGCTTGAGGTATGTACGCCTTTGAGTTTAGGTTTGTGACGCATGCCGGTACTTTATAGATCGAACGCCTTTTCCACTGCTCCATTCCCATTGAAGTATCCACCATGTGTTTGAGTTCATCATTAACTTGTATGACCCACTTCATTTCTTCCATTACGATCAAATCATGCACCTTCCCCTTTCTTTTCTTTTTCCTTCTTTTTCCTCTTCCTGGCATCTCCTTTCGTTTCCAGTACTTATCTATAGTTCCAAGGATCAGAAACTAATATCTCAAGCATCCAAATTTCAGCATTAATTTTCTCTTGGACGCTTTATACACAAGGCAATTAATTGTTTCTCACGTCATAATAGATGCCCGAGATATAAAAAGTGCATAATTTTTAACGTTTGATTCATCGATGGCATCCCTAAAGCTAAGAAAACCAGGATTCCCATGCGGTACAGCCATGGAAGCAAAGTACTAGCATGCGTCACAAACCTAGTTGCCTTTGGGATGGCCACGCGCCACCCCAGGCCACTGGGACCCCCAAAGGCCTCTTCACTATTTTCTATTTTTTTTTTTAAAAAAAAATTAAGTTTATTTATTTATATTTTTAATATTTATTTATTTATTTATTGTAATGTTCACGTGTCGATTTCTTATTGGGTATGACGTGACAAACTAACATATTTTGTTAACTTAGTGAACGAAAAATGGGTTCAAGGAGTGATTCGTAATTATAGTTTACCACAAAGACCCTCCATAAATTTTTTTGTAACCATGGGGAGTGATTTGTAATTTAGGCCCATCACATGGACCAATGGTGCAATTATCCCAAAATTCAAAACCCTAAAGCCACACAAAGTCCAATTATTATTATTATTATTATTATTTTTATCAGGGTATCCTGGTTCACCTATAGCCAGGGTAATACATGGATAGCGATTTGCCAAGTTTTCGGGAATGGAAAAACATGTTTTACATAAGACGCAACAAAAGGGTCGATCTTAGAAGACATACTTAGAGATGAACTGTATTTGTCTAGATGTTGTAACAACTCTAGTACTAATTGTTTGTATTTCAGCATGCTTCTTCAATTGTTACCTCTCATCCACACATGTAGTAACACGTACACGTATACATCTCCTTTAACGGCACGCAGCTTCCCCATTTATACATTTGACTCACGCAAACATCATTACACCATGTTGAATTTTTGCATGGTTTATCCAATAGTTCATATGAGCATACGTCAGCGGGTCCTAGCATTTGAAGACATTATTGAAAATTAGGATTCTGGAAAACAACAAAAATTGAAAAATAATATAACATGCGAAGCAACAACATGATCTAAGAGAGAATGCTTACTTGCATATGTAACTGTAAGAATGATGAACATGAAGCAGATGATGATCATAATTATAGTAGAAAACATCTGAAATTGAAAAGTCATGGCTTTCTTTTTCTTTAATTTATGCTAATTTTATGGGGATAATTAAAGAGTATTTATAGCATGCATGAGGACATGGCTTTATTTAAATATTATTCTTGTATTTGAGCAAGTAACAAGTGCATGTTCATTGATCCATGGCCCTTCATTGGTAATAAAGTAACAAATTAACGCTTCATTTGCTTCTTGAGCCTCCAACCTACCATCAGTACTAATCAAGTTTGGTGGGGGAGTTAGAATTGGAATTCATGGGAGGCAACTGGCAAGATTAAACAATAGAGATGAACAAAATTTAATTACTATATTAAAAAATAGGGGTAATTACATTTTCCCCCTATTAATTACCAAAGAATGCGCTATGCCCCCATGAACTACCAACTTGACCAAAATAGAGCATCCAACGTTCAACTTTACACATTTTGCCCACTTCCATTCGTCAAACCCATTAACATGGACTGAATATGCCGGTTTTGGACGTTAATTTTGATTAAAAGACAAAAATGTCCTCAATTGATAAAAAGAAAAATTAAAAAATTTGGTTTATTAATTTGGTTTAAATTTATTAATAAAAAATATTAAAACTAATATATTTTTTTTTTTTTAAAAAAAGAAGCAAAAAACCAAAGGAAAAGGGGGTGGCTCGCGGCCACCTCAGCTTTTCTCTGGAGTGGCCACACAGGTTTTTCCAAGGGTGGCCGCGCGGTCACCCCCTCCGACAGCCACCACTTTTCCTTTGGTTTTTTTTTTTGTTTGTTTGTTTAAGTTGAGGGCATTTGGGTCATTTTTGAAATTGAGTTAGGGTATTTAAGTCTTTTCACGAGTTAGGCTAACAGAAAGGGGCAAAACATGTAATTGTGGTAGTTGAATGCTCTTTTTTTATCAAGTTGGTAGTTCATGGGGGCATAGCGCATTTTTTGGTAGTTGATGGGGGGAAAAGATAATTACTCCTAAAAAATATAACTAACATGCACCAATTTTTCTCAAAACTATTTTCAGTCAAAACCATTTTCATTTAAAAATCATTTATGTTGAAAGAAACGTAACCTAAAATTTTCATGTACGTCCACCAAACACCAGAAAGTGTGTTAAGCATTTTTTAGACAATATTTTACGTTAAAATAAACGTAGTCTACAAAAAAAAAAAAAAAAAAAAAAAAAAAAAAAAGTGATGAAGTTGAAAAAAATAATAACTTGAGATTGTTTGTGGTAAATTTTTTTTTTTTTTTGGGACGTATATTTTGATATCAATTAGTAAAATGTTGAGGTGGGATAAGGATTATATTGGTCTTAGATAAATTCAAGCCTTTTTTCATTTCTTGAATACTCCCGATAACTTAGCCATTTTCAATGTAAAATAGCTAACCAAAATCAACTTTTAATACTTTAGTTAACCAATTTCCAAAACCTTTTCCATAACTTTATCTAAATTTTTCTCTATTTTATTAATTTTTAATTTTTAATTTTTTTTTTCATTTCAATTAAAAACCCCCATCTCCATAAAAAAACACCAAATTAAACAACCAATCACCCGAAATTCCCATTTTCTTCAAACTTTTTCTACTTTATCTCTTTTATATTCAATTGGAGGTGGCAATTTATATAATTCGATTTAATATGATTAATCTAGAACGATTAACGTTAATATTTACTTTACCTTAATATTCTTAAACTCTCATTCCTTCTAATACTACCGACCGATATATAATTCTAGTCATATTTTGGTAGCCTTACATTCCACTATTTTGTCTAACAAATGTAGGAGGTGAAGGGGTGTGTTTGTGTTTGTCCCTTCTCGCCCCTTCTAGCTTTGCCTCTAGATTTACTCTTGAAGATGTTGAATGGAAATAACATGATGTGATTTTTATAATGGAAGTCAATGATTGACTGATACACATGCGCAAGAGCTAGAAAATAATAAACCTAAGGCTGACAATTTCTGACGCGACCTGAGAACCCGATGAACAAACAATTAATGAAATGGTTTTGGCTAACTTACAGCCAACCAGAGATGTATTGATATTTATATTGTTACAAAGGAAATACAAAAAGAGAATACAATTAATTTACAAATCAATAACACCCATAACATTCATAACACTCATAACGCTTATATCAAGTCATAATGCTCATAATGCACAGATTTGTAATGCTCATATAGATCAATAACGCTCATCAAGAAATAATGCTCATAACGCTCCATATTTGATCTTCTTTAGTTATAGTCATCTCCAAACACTTAAGTCATGAGCTTAATTGCCTGATGAGGAAGTGGCTGAGGTGGATAACTTACTAACATCCCCCTTCAAGCTAAGGGGGAGAGCTGTTACCCTTAGCTTGGACTTGAGAAGAGTAAACCGAGTAGAAGAAAGTCCTTTGGTGAAGATATCTACAACCTAATCCAAGGTTGAAATTAATTTCACAAGAATGTCTCCATTAAGAACCTTCTCACGAATGAAATGATAGTCCAACCACCTCGATGGGTTTCATGCGTGCATGAAACATGGGGTTAGAAGCAAGAGACAAGGCGCTCACATTATCACACCAAAGAATTGGTGGAAGGGAGAGCGAAAAAAAGAAGAAGAAGAGTTCTTTAAACAACATGCGCAACCAAAATAATTCAGCTATGGAGATAGCCAGAGAGCGGCACTCAGCCTCGGTGTTAGTTTTAACGCAGCATATTATTATTAAACAAAGATTCAAGTTGGTATTTGTTTCAGCGTGAATTTTTTTTTTTTTTTTGTCATCGGAAAATATTGATGAATAGAAGACCTTTCTATGGACATTTTCCATTCAACACAAAGGCATTAAGGAAATTTCATACAAGGGTTGTTGCATGTAACCCAAATTTCTCGAGTAGATTACCTTTCCCTCCTTCCCCTATCGAGTTGCGGACTCACGCACAAGGCTGCGAAGGCTTCGGAATGATCAGCTTCATTTCAAATGAAATAGATACTATCCATTTTATGGTCAGGATTTAAAGTTGATGCATTTAATGGTATATATGATTTCACATTATTTAAATTGTTAAAAGACGTGACAACATTTACTTCATATATACCATTAGATGCATCAACTTTAAATCTTGACCTTTCATTTGAAATTGATAGTATCTATTTCGTTAAATGAAATGGAGAGGATCATATTCTGAACAAGTAGGTGTCCTTGAAGAATACCAGGTCTAGGATATAGACGCTGAAGTGAGGGATAGGTGGTGAGATGAAGGGTATCTTTTGATAATGGTATTGAAAAGTGTTAAAAGTGTTTTTTTTTTTTTTTAATATTATTATTTTTTGTTTATTTTGGTTTGAAAAAGTGTTATGATGTGATATAAAGGTGAGAACTGTTTCTGGTTGAGTTTACTTAGAGATGTTCTATAAGATCCACATTTTAGAAAATATTTTTTGTGGGGTCTATCGAAGAAATGGTTGGTTGTATTTTTAAAGAGATAAATACTATACATGCTTATTTTGAGAGAGCACAACTAAGTGAATAGCTGTCTTTTTGCTTATAAAAATATTTAAAATATTGAAAATATTTAAAATTAAAAAGAGTGTTCGTGTGACCATTTTTAGAGGAGAGGTGGCTGTGTGGCCACTCCTATTGTGGTGGTTGCGCAACCACCTTTGACCTGTTGGGGTGGCCGTGTGACCATCTTTGTCCAGCAGTGGTGACCGTGCGACCACCGTCGATGAGGATATCTACATGATGCAGCCAGACAACTTTATAGCCAAGAGCTACGCACATATGGTATGGAAGTTGCGTAAGCAAGCATCCAGGTCATCGACCATCAAATTTGAGTAGACAATCAAATCATTTGGTTTTGATCAAAATCTTGATGAGCCATGTTTTTACAAAAGGTGTCAAGAAAAAGCAGTAATATTCTTAATGCTATATGTTGATAATATCTTACTCGTTGAGAATGATGTGGGAGTATAATCAACAGTCAAGATCTGGTTGTTTAGCTAGTTTGATATAAAGGACTTGGGAGAAACAAGCTACATCCTAGGTATCGAGCTTTGGTGAGATCGAAAAAATAAGATATTAAGCTTATCCCAGGCTGTGTACATAGATAACATTCTATTTAAGTTTAGCTTGTAGGAGTCCAAGAAAGGATAACTTTCGTTCAGGCATGAAGTTCATTTTTCTAGAGAGTAATGTCCGAAGACACCACAAGAGGAAAAATAGATGAAGACGGTTCTTTTGCTTATGCAGTAGGAAAGCTCATATATGCCATGCTATATAATAGACCGTATATTTGTTTTGTAATCGGTATGATCATCTAGTATCAATCAAATCTTGGACCACTTCAATGGTGTAATACCCGGGAAAATACTACGCTTAGGATGATAATGCATAAATAAAAAAATATGTGCACATGCATGCATATGTATAAGGCCTAATAATTATTATTGCTAGTTTAAATAGAATTGTATTAATATATATATATATATATATATATATATATATATATATATATATATATATATATATATATATATAAGTAGAGAAATCGGATTAGTAAAGAAATTACTAACCAAAGTTGATCGATCGGATATTAGATCAATCAAGCGATTCTTGGTCGAAGTCGATCGAGCGACATAATTATCCAGTGCGATGCAGTTTACGTGTAAACAGCAATGGACGATTTTCAACCTTTGATTCTTGAACCCACACCATACTCTCGGTTCCAGATGATCATATCCCCTTCTAGTTAGTCTAGTTAGCCCAATTTAGTTCAATACCATTTAGATTTTCATAGATATCTAGTAATTATTACCCAAAGATATGAAAATCCTATTCTAGAAGATATGGAAGATTTGGTTGATATTTTCTCAAGTTGAGGTGTCACAAATCCGTCCATTGAGACCCCTAGCTGCTGGTTTAATCTTGACCATCCAAGATTGCTATATAAGGAATGCATGGGTGATTGATTTCCATGAAGAAAAGCCAAGATTTCTGCCCAACTCCCTCTCACGTACATGCTGTCTTCTCCCCTGTTCTAGTGCAGCAACTTTGAGCACGAAAATCCCCTTGTTTCACCTTACTTTCTATCACCTAGTAAGCCATATTTAAGCCTCAAATTACCCTCATTCCATCACCAAATCAGTAGGAACCAAGTTAGAATCAATCTCTGTTTCTTTAGACCAAAACCAAAGCATCTATTGGTGGAGTTTCTGTTTGGACAGCAACCTCTCATCCTCAGTCACTTTAGGATAGCCTCAATAAGTATCTTCTCCCTTAAACTCCTCAAAGAATAAATGGTTCTTTTGCTGATTTATTCCTCCATTGATGAATTATACATGTGTGCTTGTGTGTGAGTTTGCTAACTTATGTTATGTATATGACTAAGATGTTTGTGTATAAAGGAAAAAGGATGCAAAATATGAGTTGTGAAGTGTAAGTGTGCTCTATGTGGGTGTGAGTGCATGCTGTAAAAAGAAAAATAAAGAAGGAAGAAATGAGTTTATATGAGTGTGTGTTAAGGATATGTGTTTTTGGTATGAGCTTCACTATAAAGGACTTGTATGTGTGTGTGTGTGTGTGTGTGTGTGCGCTTTATTAAGTGACACTTTATTCTAGTTTTAAACTTAAATGCCCACTAAGTGCTATATATATGTCAAAAAGGTATTTTTTGAGGAAGGTATGTTTAATGAAAAATGGTAATTTTAGTCATGTCGTCTAACAATTTTTAATAGTAATAGATGTTGTCAATATTATGTCCAATTTCAATTTTATGCTGCCCATCTCCTTAGATTAAATATTTGTATGAGAGAAATAAGTATGAGATTATATTTATTACATTTAAATCTGAAGCCGTTGCAATTTTTGAAAAATAGGTGTAGTAATAATAATAAATATTTTCATAGTGCTTTTATTAATCTATTATTATTACATGATTGTAATTATGCAGTTTTAGAATGAAATCTATGGAGCAGAAATAGTAAGTATCTCTATACTTACTGAGGACGAAGCTGGTTGATTTTTCCTATAATATTATGTTTACTGCTTTATTTACTTGTTTGCGCATGTGGTTTTGCATATTTTATTATTTTAATAACCTGTCTAATAACAAGCTGTTGGATCAAGATCCACAGTGGGTACGTGAGGCTTCACTTGAGTTCCAAGGTTCTTAGTGAATGAGGAAGTACCTAAAAAGAGATTAATAAATACAAAAACTAGTGTACCAAGGTCACCAGGGAAACCAAAGTTTCCAGGAACCAAGGCTCCCAAAGAATATAATTAAAAGTTAAAGTGAGGAAGCCAAGGCTTCAAATAAAATGCTAACCATGCCAAGGCCAACAGAGGAGTGGAAAAAGGGAAATACCTAAAACTCTGCATTTAAAACTGCCATTGCTTTATGATTATGTTTATATTCAATTTATGTCTATGATTCGCGACCATAGATTATATATTGTGTATACATGTGATTATAAAGCCATTGCATTATGTTGCATTTATTAAATAAATCAGCACTCATTATATCATAGGAAACAGTGGACTCACTTTAGTATTTTGTGTTGATGCTTTTCTCTCTGTGTTATGTGCTAAATCGGGTTATGAAGAGGAAGAATATCAGGACTATTCAGACCCTTAGATGGATCCTGATACTAGTATTTGAGGCTAGACTGCCTCCTTTTTGGGAACTACCATGTTGTAGTTTATTAACTTAGTTTAAAGACAATATTTGTAATTTTTCAGTTATGTAATTATTAAACCCTAGTTATTTTGGCTTGTATGATTGTATATGCCCTATAAGGCATGACTACTACTACTACTACTACTTTTGTATAATTATGCTGACTTATTTATTATATCTATTTTGAAGTATTTTAGTAGAAGCTCTGAAGTGTTATTTAATTCACAAGTCTGTATTACATTTATATATTTCATTGCCAACTTTTAACTCTAATAAGTTAGTAATGTCACGTGAAAATTCAAAAAAATTTGACTTTCGCTTTTTGTAAAAGCAGGGCGTTACAATTGGATAGCGGTATCTTCGGAGAACAAGGAATTATATGATTGTCTATCATAGTGAGTATTTGATACCCATTGGTTATACATGTTCTTATTTCTAGTTAGATCGTGATTCCTAGAGATCCACCTTAGGGTATGTCTTTACATTGAGTGGTGAAGCCATTAATTGGAGTGTGAAGCAATCTTGCATTGCTAATTCCACCAGGGAGGCTAAATATATTGTGGTTTGTGAAGTGATAAAAGAAGCTATTTGGATCAAAAAATTCTTTATGGATCTTGGTGTGATAATGATGGAATAGTCTCGTATTACGTTGTTCTATGACAATGGTGGAGTAGTTGCACAATCTAAGGAACCAAGAAACCATAAGAGAGGGAAGCACATTGAGCGCAAGTATCATCTCATTAGAAAGATTGTGTCTCGTGGAGATGTTGTGGCAAATATTGCATCAGCAAAGAATTTGGCAGACCTTTTTAGTAAGAGCTTGCCTAAAAAGACTTTTGAGTCTTGCTTAGAGGGAATGAGTGTCAGATGTATGCCAAATTGGATTTGAAGGCAAATGGGAGGTTGTTATGGATAATGTCCTAAAAGCCAATTTCATTTGTATGACTTTTTCGTTTCATTAATAGAGCAATTTATTTTCTAAATTTTATTAATACATTGGGCATATCATTATATACATGTGTCTGGCATTTATATATAGCCCTTAAATTACATTAAATATGGTCTAGGTGTGTTAATGAGATTATCAAACATAAGATCTAAGCTATAGTCTATTGTAGCTTATAAACCCTAATTCATAATTAGTAATGGAACTGAGCATTCTATTCGATAAGACTATAACATATCAATCAAAATGATGTATCTTGATCATTGAAGTGGAGACTTCTAATTGATTGCTCGTATGGTTATAGCGCAGTGAATTGAACCACACGAGTTGTTCTTCTATGAACTATTGTCAATTGAATAACTTGAACTGACGATTGCTTATAGTATTGACTCGTAATCTTGAGAGGAATGTGACCTCAAATATGAAGTGGAGATCACTCTGATACATTTAGGAGTGAGATCATTCATGGTCACGGTGTGTTGGGTGATCACATATAACATTGTGGGAACACTTCTCCTCAATTAATCTAGAATCCATAATCACTTTGATTTTAATCAAAGATATATGAAATATCCCATTGAGATAAATTTAATGGGAATGATTATTCTAAATATCTGGTTGGAGTATTTTAGTAAGGAGTTACTAAAATTAAATATATTCAACGAAATATAATTTTAAGAGTACAATAATAATCAACAGATTAAATAGGGAATTCAAGGATTAATAGATAGTGAATTAAAGTGATAGTATTTTGCATGACTTTTAATTTAACTATGAATATTCATGGAAGGATCAAATGCAATTATAAGAAGTCAAGGGAGCTTTGATTAATCAAAATAAATACTAGAGTGCAATTACAATTTTAAGTGGAATAAATTGTAATTATGGTAACCTATAACAAGTCATGAGATGACAAGTGTCATAGGTCCATTGGAGCTAGTTTTATTTTTCTTTAGGTCCTTTCTCAAGTTGATTATTATCTTTTAGGGTTTGATCTAAATGCACAAGGAATAAGACTATCTAGTGGTCGTGTATCCAAGGGTGACAGACTAGGTTTTCTTAGTGCTAATTCAATTAGGAGTCTAGGATTCACATGCCTATATAAAGGGGTTTTGTGTGCATAAGAGCCCATAAACTTTAGTTTCAAATCATAATTAGGAAGAAGACTTTGATGTTTCAAAAACTCTAGTAGCAATCATGTATCACTAAAGAAAGAGGAAAAACAAACTACACTAACCGACATACAAGGTATATGTTTATACCATGTAGTTTTTTGTTTTGAAAAATCTGATGCTATGCTTTCTTGAAGCTCGTCCCTTGGGAATCTTCCTGTGTATCTAATGTGATACTGTATAGAGAGCATGCTCTATATAAGGACATCACATTTCCCACACCCAGGCGATGCGGGATGCCATAATTAAATCACAGATATGATCCCAACACTTTGGTAGAGATAAATAGAGGGTCATAGTGATATATTATTTAACTGATTTATATCATCAAAGTTGTGAGTCCACACTCACGGTCATATTCAGACATCAGGGAGAAGATCTCGAGGTTGAGATAAGAACTCTTCAACATGCAAGGAGCAATTCAACCAAAATTAAATAGCCCTAAAAGCCAAGGAGATGTTGAATTCGATTGTAAGTACCCTGAATTTGTATATTTGTTTATCTTGAAGCAAAATTTTTCCTAGGATTAGCATTCCGCTACGCATATTTTGATTAGCACATGATCCCCAACAGAAGAGAGGTAGCTGCCCGTGTCACTTGACATGTGTAAGGGCAATGGGCTTTGGGCGCTATGAGTTGCACTTTTCACTTCGCATGTGTGCATCGAATTTTCAAAAATACAAGATGACTAAGACTAGTCTCAGTTGACCGAGCCGATGCATCACAACCTCCATTAAAAAAAAAAAATGGAGTACTTCTATAGAAGGCTCGAGAGAAGCTTGTTCAAAGGAGAGAGCTTATTTGACTGAAACTAAGGCTCGGTCGACCGAAATAGCCATTTCATGTGTGATTTTTATTAAAAAAAAAATAAAAAATGAATGTTTTCTAGATGTTGGAAGGGGTTAATTTGCGATTTATGGTATCTATTAAAGTGGGTTTGGTGGTTAAAATTCATGACCATTGAATCAAATGATTTTGGACTGTTAAATGCGTCCAAAATCACTATAAATATGACCCTTTAGCCATATGCAAAGACACAATCTCATAGCTTCAGATTTTGCTTACATGTTGTAGTTTAAATAACAGTAGATCTGCCGTTCTTTAAACCAACAGCTAAGATTGAATGTCTCTTTAAAACCTAAAAGAATTACCACTCTAGCCAGTCACCTTTCTTTTTCTAATGGCTCATGCCGCTCAACGTCGTCTCTCTTCATTTTTTCCCTCTAAACTGCTTTTTCTCTCTCTCAATTGGAAGAGAAAGGCTGAAAAAGAACAAACAAAGCTCCATGTCGTGCGAGATGCTGGACCGCGTGGCATACTGGGTGGGTTCCAATTTTTCTCTGTTTCGCTCATGTAATTCCACGTCTTGTGGGGTTTCGTGTTGCTCCATGAAACTAGGGTTTTGTTAGGATTACCATCTGTACACTTTGGTTGAAGAACAAAAGGGTTGGGGACTTGGGACTGAGTATTTTCTCCGAGTTGTTACTGTGTTTGTTTCAGTTTGAATAGGACGCCCAGAAAATCTTGTAGAATAGAGATCATGGGTTTAGATTAGTTTCTTGTGTAGATTCACGGATGTTTCCTTCTTGATCTTCTTCTGTAACATTTGCCTTGGATCTCTCTGTTAATCGGAATTTCCTTTTTCCCTTCCAGCTATATACTTCTTCAATTAATGTTCCTTTTCTGCTACTTTCATGGTGTTTAACAAGTCCTTATGCCCATTTCTTGTTTATTTTACATAGAATTGCTTGAAAGATAATTTTGGGTTGAATCGGTTTGTGCTTTCCATTTTCACATGCTCCTTTTGCACGACATCAGATGCTTTTTCTAGAGTATCTGGGATGAGAAAGTTCAATTTTTGCGTGTCTGCTTCATATTAGGGATGGCATTTTGTCTTGTTTCCTCAATGGTAAACATATACACTGGGTTTGCAAGTAGCATCTCATTCTGGAGAGGCAAACAATCTTCACAACAGAAAGCTCCACGAAGAAAACGAAGAGTAAAATGAAGAGAAGGAAATGGAGCCAAAGGAAAAATAGTGACCAGCAAAACCTTTAAAGTTTGAAAAATTATCAGCTTTTTTTTATATTTAAAATTAGACTTTCAATCTTGACAGTTGGTTTAAAGTACAGCAGATATGCCATTATTTAAACTACAGCATGTAAGCCAAATCCCATAGCTTCTTCTTTCTTTCTTTTTCTTTCTTTTTTCTATATATCTCTTTTGTACGTGCTATTCTCTCTCCATGGGTGTTTCTTGTTACTTTAAAAAGTGTTATTCTAAGAATAACATTTTGGGCTTCATTGTATAGTGGGAACTATTTTGTCAAATCCCTTAGTACTTAAAAAATGGACAAAATACACTCTAAAGATATCGTCATTGCGATCAAGCCTTGAAGTCCAATTTTATTTTGCCTTCATATTTTGCATGTTGTTTCTATAATATTTTCTAACAAAAAGTTGCCATTGATTCATCTTTTTACAAGCATTTGTTGATTCAAAAGCTAATTTTCACTACCATGCCATCCCAATTATATAATTGTCGTATAACAGTTTGCTAAGTAACATTACTCTTCAAATGATCTTATTGTCTAACAATCTTAAGCATCTGCAAAGATCCACAGTTTTTCATCCTATGAGTATTGGAAAACCATATATATGGGAGCCTCACGAAGACCAATTACTTTATATTCTCACTATAGATTGAAAGTGCCAACATACAACATAGTAATACATGGATAAAGATTTGCCAAGTTTTCGGAAATGGAAAAACATGTTTTACATAAGAAGCAACAAAAGTATCGACCTTGGAAGACATACTTAGAGATCGAACTGTATTTGTGTAGACGTTCTAACAACTCTAGTACTACTTATTAGTATTTCATCATGCTTCTTCAAATTGTTACCTCTCATCCACACAGGTAGTAACATATACACGTATACATCTCCTTTAACGGCACGCAGCTTCCCCATGTGTACATTTTACTCACGCAAACATCATTACACCATGTTGAATTTTTGCAAGGTTCATCCAATGGTCCGCCTACATATGCGCATATCTCAACGGCTGCTGCTACCATTTGAAGAAATATTAGGATTCTGAAAAATAAACAAAAATTGACAAATAATATAACATGCGAAGCAACAATATGATCTAGGAGTTTTTGCTTTGAATAAAAGTTTTCTTATTTTTAGATCTGCTCTTATAAGTGATCTATATGATAAGGTTAGTCAGGTGTGAAGGGTAATCTCTCACGGCCTGGATAGTTTGGTGTGAGGGGTTATCTCTCACGGCCAGTTTAAACAATTTTTTCTAAGATATTTGGCTACCCTTGTCTTAAATCTAGTCTACTTGGAGCAAATAAGCTCTTTAACGACTTTGTACATGGGTTAGTGAAAGATGAAAATCATAGATAACACTTTATTGTAAGAATATTGTTTGTATTTATGACTATGTAACCTCATAGCATGTTGTTATAATTTTGCATAGCTTTATGCTTTGTGGTGTAAAAACTTTATACTCGTGATCTTTGATCAATAAAATACTCAGATCTTTCGTTAAAAATATATATATATATATATATATATATATATATATATGATCTAAGACAGAATACTTACTTGCATATTTAAGAATGATGAACACAGAGCAGATGATGACAATTATAGTAGAAAACTTCCAAAATTTAAAAGTCATGGCTTTCTTTTTCTTATATTTATGCTAATTTTATGGGGATAGTTAAAAAGTATTTATATATAGCATGAGGACATGGCTTTATTTAAATATTATTCTTGTATTTTAGCAAGCAACAAGTGCATGTTCATAGATCCATGGTCTTTAATTCATTGGTAATAAAGTAAGAAATGAACACTTCATTTGCTAATTGAGCGTCAAACCTTCCATCACTAACCATGTTTAGTGAGGAAGTTAGAATTGGAATTCATGGGAGGCAACTGGCAAGATTAAACAATAGAGATGAACAAAAATTAATTAAAATTTTTAAAAAATATAACTAACATGCACCGATTTTTCTCAAAACCATTTTCAGCCAAAACCATTTCATTTAGAAATCATTTACGTTAAAAGAAATGTAACCTAAAATTTTCATGTACGTCCACCAAAAACCAGAAAGTGTGTTAAACATTTTTTAGACAATATTTTATTTTAACGTAGTTTACAAAAAGAAAAAAAAGAAAAAGAAAAAAAAGAGAGATAAAGTTGAAAAAAATAATTGTTAGTTTGTAATTGGCCACATTCTGTT
This sequence comes from Alnus glutinosa, assembly GCF_958979055.1. Taxonomy (NCBI): domain Eukaryota; kingdom Viridiplantae; phylum Streptophyta; class Magnoliopsida; order Fagales; family Betulaceae; genus Alnus; species Alnus glutinosa. Next base: position 10,814,502 of record NC_084888.1, on the reverse strand, counting down.
GGACAAAATAACTTCTTTGTAATGATGCTCTTTAACAAGGATTCCGCTATTCAGAAGTGTTTCCAGAAGATTCTGCACAGTTTGCAAGTAAAAAATCCGGTTCCCTGCCAGCCGTCCGGACGGCGTGTCATACCGTCCAGACACATATCAGACTAAAGCATCATCCATCCGAACGACGTGCATTCCCGTCCGGACCTTCCTCTATGTCGAGAAGCTTTGAACTACTCCAGCTTGCATCTGTTCGGACGATTCAGCAGCCCATTCAGACGACTCTCAGTGTTCGACCAAAGCTTCAGGATTTCTTTCCAAAACACAGATATGGAAGATCGTTGCAACTGTCCGGACGATGTGGATTTTCGTCCGGACGCACTCATCCATAAGGCAAGTATCGCAATTCAAATCCAAACATCCGAACGCCAGTCATCATGGTCCGAATGAGCGAGCATCAGATATGAAAATTGCGTGCATTAGATTTGCCATCCGGACAACCATCCTCTTGGTCTTGACGCGCGAAGCCTCTATGTGGAAATTACTTGCAGCGAACGTGCGACCGTCCGGACGACATGGCAACACCGTCCGAACGCGGCTCTCAAACAGGAAAGATTTTCAGCGAAATTTTTGGAATTTCGGTCGCACAGTTGTCTGTCCGGACGACCTATGACCACCGTCCGGACGGCGCCCAGTTTTATCAAGCTAGACGCTTATTTGAACTGTCAGCCTATAAATAGAGGCCCCTAGGCTTGAGAACTGCAAGAATTCGGCATTGAATTCCATTAGTGCTTAGAGAGCTATATTGTGAGATTATTAAGCTGAGTTGATCTCTCTGAAGCCTTTGCTGTGTGTGCTGTTGCTGCGCTTAATATGAAGTCTATCTTAGGGGTTCGCCCTAAGGTAAAGGATTCCATTGAAGACCTCTTCAGGTAGGAAGCCTGGTTGGGAGGCGTTCGTGTTGGGTTGCACGTTAGAGAGCAAGGTACGACCACTGCATCAGGGGTATATGAGTGTTATTACTTTGTATCTAGTCTTGTCTTCTGAATAGTGGATATCCTGGGTTTGGCTGCTCCGGAGTGGTTTTTCTCATATTGCGTTTTCCACTTCGTTAACAAAAATCTTGTGTTATTTAATTTCCGCACTATTTTGTTAACACATTGTGCACACACACACTTGCTTTTTATTAGAAGTTAATTTCAATTTTTCAATAATAACTTGAGATTGTTTGCGGTAAATATTGTAGCTACAATTTTTTATTTTTGGACAAGGGAAGAACCTTCATTATAATCTGAGACCCAAAGGGCCAAACGCTGTAATTAGGGGTACAAAGACTCCTAAAAACAAAGTATATGACTAATTCCTGACTTGGAGGGCAATAATTGTCATTGCAGAAAGACACACAATAACACCTCTCTTTACAATGAGTTCCATTATGAGGAGATAAGAGAGCAAGATCTGATTTAAAAACAACTATTACAATTTAGATCTAAGATCTACCATAGCAGGCTGTAGGGGTTAACAACAAAACATAAATTAAAAAACTAAAAACACAAACTAAAACAACACTAGCCAGTAAATAGCACTGGGAGTCGTCTGTGACGGCGCGTGTAGACCACACGCCTTCACCAGAGGACCCCTCACCATCAGATGAACCACCAAATCTCCCGGGATCCACCGAACGCAAACTAGAGGAGATGAAGAGAAACCATGTGCCGGTGAGGGAGGAGCACTTGCTGGCGCGTGCACACCACGCTCTAGTGTATGGACAGCTGAGGAAAACACACCTGGTTACAACAGAGTCGGAGGATGACGATGAAGACCCTGGAGGGGTGCATGACATTTATAGAACGACGGGAAATCATAGATCTAGCTTCAAAAAACAACCTGAAAACCAAGCTTGACACCTTACCTAGATCAACCCAATAGTAGATTGAAGCCCACAAACTCCAAATCCTCAGATGGATTAGAGAAAATCACCTTCACTTCTTGGTTTCACAGCAAGCCACCGAGAGGAAAGAAAACTAGCAGCCTACGACTCAGTACCTGGCCAAAACAAAACAATAACAGAAAGCAAAGAATAAAATCAAAAAAACAAAAGATAAGATCATTAGCGATGACAAAATGTCACAGTTAAAAGTCTTATTGTCGCCGTTATTGATCAATAGCAACGACGACACGTTGACGCTAATGTGGTTGATCCTAATAATCCAACGCTAATGATCATTAGCGACAACTTCTATGTCAATGCTAATGATCCCTCAACAAAGGCGACATTAGTTGCTGCTACTAATATATTTTAGGGGTAATTACCTTTTCCCCCCATGAACTACCAAAAAATGCGCGATGCCCCCATAAACTACCAACTCGACCAAAATAGAGCATTCAACTACCAAAGATAACCATTTTCCCCCATTCCGTCAGTCACACGCCGTTTTACCCTCATTTTCTTCCTCTTTTCCCCCTATGAACTACCACTATCTTCCTCTTTTCCCCCCATGAACTACCATCATCTTCCAACATGCCCCCATATAAAACGGCACATGACCCGTTGACCGTTTGTTTTAACCCCTTTGACTGATGGAAGGGGGGAAAATGGTTGTCTTTGGTAGTTGAATGCTCTATTTTGGTCGAGTTGGTAGTTCATGGGGGCATTGCGCATTTTTTGGTAGTTCATGGGGGAAAAAGATAATTACCCCTATATTTTATTTAAATTTTTCTCTATTTTATTAAAATAATATTTATTTATTTTAATTTTAATTGAATACCCATCTCCATAAAAGAAACACAAAATTAAACAACCAATCACTCCAAATTCCCATCTTCTTCAAACTTTTCCTACTTTCTCTCTCTTCTATTCAATTGAAGGTGGCAATATTATAGAAATTTGATTTAATATTATTAGTCTAAAGCAATTAACGTTAATATTTACTTTACTTTAATGTTCTTAAACTCTCATTCTTTCCAATACTACCGACCGATATATAATTCTATTCATATTTTGGTAGCCTTTCATTCTACTATTTTGTCTAACAAATGCAGGAGGTGAAGCAGCGTATTTGTGTTTGTCCCCTCTCGCTCCCTTCTAACTCCACCTCTGGATTAACTCTTGAAGATGTTGAATGGAAATAACATGATGTGATCTTTATAATGGAAATCAATGATTGATTGATAAACATGAGCAAGAGCTAGAAAATAGTAAACCCTCATCCATCTATAATTAGACGTTTTCTTCACATTTGTAGGTTAGTTAAACACCTTGAACAACCTCACAATATATTAGTACCGATTGGTAATTTTCTCGTATGCATAAGCTATTAAAAAGAATATTTAAAAAAAAAAAAAAAAAAAAAAAAAAAAAAAAAAAACAGAAAAGAGAGAGAGAGAGAGAGAGCGAGCCACACCCCCACAAATCATCGGCAGTTTTTTTTTTTTTTTTGAACGGGTAAATCTTACCATATCATTGATCGAAATCAAACAAACAACTGATCCCAAACAAAGGAGATCTAGGGACAAGCAAGTTCCCTAAAAATTATACTAGAGATACATGCAGGAATCTCTTCTAACCAACAATAATCAACCTTGCGTTCGGCAGCCTCCTTTACTAACACATGTGCTGCACTATTCAACTTTCTATGAACATGAGCAAATTTAGCATACTGCAAACCATTAAGCTCCTGGATAATACTTTAAATAAAATGGTCAGTCTTTGAAAGGTATGGGGGAATCGATTGAATCTCTGAGATTTCCTGTGTCGCGTCTCCTTTAAGAACAACATCAAAAAAGCCTGCCTCCTTGCAAAACATAACGGCCCAAAGAGCTGCCATGGCTTTTGCAGTCTTTGAATCTGCCACAATTGGTTCCATCACAGTTCTAGCTCCCAAGAATTCTCCCTTGCAATCCCTAGCAAATATCCCCAAGCCAATGCAACAATCCTTACTGTTAATGGATGCATCCCAATTAACCTTAATGGTTTGGGTAGGAGGAGGTTGCCATCTTTGCTGCCTAGCCGTAGTTGATCATTCACCACTCAGAGTTGATTGCAAATCCTGGCTATTACACCTTTTAAATTCCTCCAGTGCCTCTACTGCCTCTGCATAAACTTCATCGGGATGTCTGAATACCCCTTCAAAGACCAAGGAGTTTCTTCTTAGCCAGATTTGTCTAGCCATAACAACCAAAAGTTCAACTTTGTCCTTATTGAACCGTTGCAGAAATTCCTCCAGCAGCAACAAGAAACTGGATCCTTCACTTCTACATTTCTGCAAACACAATTTCTCTCCCCCCACCTCTCCCTTCCCCCCCCCCCCCCCCCCTCATACATCTTGGGCAGCCGGACATGTCCAAAGTGCATGCATTACTGTTTCGAGCTCTCCTTACAACATGGGCATATGGTGTCTTCAATCACTTTCCTCTTGAACAGATTTGCTCTAGTAGGTACCAGGTTATGGCATGCTCGCCATGTAAACATCTTCACTGGATTCGTGACTCTCAAAGACCAGATAGCCTTCCACACCTTTTAGTCCTTATTTTCCTATGAACATTGACCTCCTGTCCTCTCTAGAAGTTCCTTCCCCAGGTGATATGCCTTCATAACAGTGAAGATTCTAGTCATTGTGCCTTGCCAGATCAAACGATCTAGAGGTAGGCTAAGGATCAAAGGAATATTCTCTATTACCTTTAACTTCCTCAACCACAAAAACTTCTCTAAGGACATCACTCTACCAGCCACCTTTAACCTGATCAATCAATTCCGACACCAAGGCATTTGGCGCTAAGCTCATTGGAGGAGACTGGACCGTGTGGGTGATTGGCGTTGGCAACCATCTGTCAACCCAAAGTTTAATTGAATGGCCATCCCCACTCTCCAAATTAGGCCGTGTTTTAGCAACTCCCTTGCATTAAAAATACTCTTCCAGACAAAGGACACCCAAGGACCAATAGAAGTCTCCATGAATGATGAGTTCAGAAAGTACTTAACTTTAAAAATCCTGGCAGTGAGGGAGTTAGGGTTTTGTATTATACGCCACCCTTGCTTGGCTAGAAGAGCTTGGTTGAAGAGAACCAAATCCCTGAAACCAAGACCTCCTGCTAATTTAGACCAACCCATCCTCTCCCAGCTCATCTAGTGTATTTTAGAAGTGTTAGTCATATGGCTCCACCAAAAGCTTTGCATCATAGCATTGATTTCCTTACATAAAGAGATAGGTAGCTGAAAGACACACATGCAGTAGGTTGGAATCGCTGCACCACTACCTTCAACAACACCTCTTACCAGCTTGAGACAAAAAGTTCACCTTCCAATTATTAAGCTTGTTCCACATTTTCTCCTTAATATAATTGAAAGTTTGATTGCGTGATGTTCTCACAAACATGGGCAAACCAAGATAGGAGTCTATTCGATGTGTCTCTGTTAGGCCTGAGAGTCGAATAATTTCTTGCCTTCTTTCCTGACGTGTGTTGCGACTAAAAAAGACGGAAGTCTTTTGTAGATTGATCTTCTGTCAAGAGGCTGCTTCATAGATGCCTAAGATCCTCATTAGCCTTCTCCATTCCACAGAATTTGCTTTACAAAAAAAGCATGATACCGTCGGCGAAGAACAAGTGGCTAATCTTGGGCCCCTTAAGAGAAGTTGTCACACTTGAAATTATGCCTATTTGTTCAGCTTTCATGATTAAGGTACTGAGAGCTTCCACACAAATCAGGAACAAATAAGGGGAGATTGGATCCCCTTGGCTTATCCCCCTGGAAGGCTGGATATTCCCCATTGGACTCCCATTCATAAGCACTGAGTACTGCACCAAGCCAACACATTGCATCACCAAATGTACCCACCGTACATCAAAACCCATTCTGAGCATAACAGCCTCCAAGAACGGCCATTCCACCCAGTCATAAGCTTTGCTCATGTCCAACTTTATGCCCATGTACCCCACTTTGCTCCACATCCTTGTTTGTATAGTATGCATTGTTTCATAGGCTGCAAGGATGTTGTCTGAAGTCCAATTTTATTTTGCCTTCATATTTTGCATGTTGTTTCTATAATATTTTCTAACAAAAAGTAGCCATTGATTCATCTTTTTACAAGCATTTGTTGATTCAAAAGCTAATTTTCACTGCCATGTCATCCCAATTATATAATTGTCGTATAACAGTTTGTTATGTAACATTACTCTTCAAATGATCTTATTGTATAGCAATCTTGAGCATCTGCAAAGATCCGCATTTTTTCATCCTAAGGGTATTGGAAAACCATATATATGGGAGCCTCACGAAGACCAATTACTTTATATTCTCACTATAGATTGAAAGTGCCAACATACAACATAGTAATACATGGATAGAGATTTGCCAAATTTTTGGAAATGGAAAAACATGTTTTACATAAGAAGCAACAAAAGTATCGACCATGGCAGACATACTTAGAGATTGAACTATAATTGTGTAGACGTTGTAACAACTATAGTACTACTTATTAGTATTTCATCATGCTTCTTCAAATCGTTACCTCTTATCCACACAGGTAGTAACATGTACACGTATACATCTCCTTTAACAGCACACAGCTTCCCCATATGTACATTTTACTCACGCAAACATCATTACACCAAGTTGAATTTTTGCAAGGTTCATCCAATGGTCCGCCTACATATGCACATATCTCAACGGCTGCTACTACCATTTGAAGAAATATTAGGATTCTGGAAAATAAACAAAAATTGACAAATAATATAACATGCGAAGCAACAATATGATTTAGAAGTTTTTGCTTTGAATAAAAGTTTTCTTCTTATTAGATCTACTCTCATAAGTGATCTATAGGATAAGGTTAGTCAAGTGTGAAGGGTAATCTCTCACGGCCCAGATAGTTCGATGTGAGGGGTTATCTCTCACGACCGGTTTAAACAAATTTTTCCAAGATATTTGGCTGCCCTTGTCTTAGATCTAGTCTACTCGAAGCAAATAAGCTCTTTAACCATTTTTGTACATGGGTTAGCGAAAGATGAAAGTCATATATAGCACTTTATTGTAAGAATATTGTTTGTATCTATGACTATGTAACCTCATAGCATGTTGCTATAATTTTGCAGAGCTTTATGCTTTGTGGTGTAAGAACTTTATACTCGTGATCTTTGATCAATAAAATACTCAGATCTTTCGTTAAAAAAAAAAAAAAAGAAAAAAAAAACAATATGATTTGAGACAGAATACTTACTTGCATATGTAAGGATGTTGTCTGAAATCAATCTACCTAGGATAAATGCACTCTACGAACATGAAATAATATCTGGCAAGACTACTTGAGTTGGTTAGCCAACACTTTAGAAATCAGTTTGCACATCACATTACACGAATTGGCCTAAAATTGGTTACACTCACAAGATTCTGTACCTTTGGAATAAGGGCTATATATGTAGTGTTAATCTTTTTATCCATCTCACCCATATTAAGGAAGTGAAGGATGGCAGTGCATACCTCAGAGTGGACAGTGGCCCAATTGAATTGGTAGAAACAGGCAGAAAAACCATTTGGACCCGGAGCCTTCTTTGGTGGCATTTGGTGCAAGGCAGAGGTAATTTTCTCTGTGGTGAAATCAACCAATAGTTTTTGGTTCATCTCCAGAGACACCTTCTTGTCAAGGGCTCCTAAGCAATCTTCCATGCCCAGATCCTTTCCCGTAGTGAACAGCTCCGTATAATACGAGACAAAAGCTACTTCAACTTCCGCCTATGTGGTGCACAATCTGTCGTCTATGTGCCTTTAATCTTCAGGATTTGAGACCTTCTCTTCTTCTGGGTTGCACAGGCGTGAAAATATTTTGTATTTCTGTCCCCAAACTGAAGCCAGGTTTCTTTTGGCTCGTTGCTTCCATTTTAAATCTTCTTGCTCAAGAGGGTATGCAATTCCTCTTTAATCAAAGCTTCAACAGCCGAACTATCAAAACTATCATTCGTCTGCATATTATGCAGCTCCTTCATTTTGTCTTGAATCCTCTATCCCACCAAGTTTTGTTGTTTACACACCCATTGTTTCAATACCTGTCTACAACCATTAAGGTTTCCCTGAATGGTTTTCCAAGGACACTCTGTTCCATTTTTTGCATGCCACACTTGCTTGATAAGGCCTTTTTGTTCCTTGTGCTTCGCCCAACTAGCCTCATATCAAAACACCTTACTTTTATTCCATCTCAATTCTTGTGAATTAGTTTATGATCCAAGCTGCTTCGAGCCAAAACTGGCACCTCCACCACATTAAATAGGGAACACCATTCCGCATTTGCCAGTGCCCTGTCTAGCCTTTCTCTAGTATAATCACTGCCTTGTTGCCCATTACACCAAGTGTACTTCGGACCGATATACCACAAATCCGCCAGCTTGCTATCTGCCAAAGCACTTCTAAAATCACTCATTTGGGATACTGGCCAATAGTCTTGTTGGATTTTTATGAGGCTGAGGTGATTTCGTTGAAATCTCCAAAGCACAGCCACAGCTCCAGAGTTATGGTGGCTAAACAGTGAAGCAACGACCAGGCCTCCCTCCTCTTAGCATCATCCAGGTGCCCATAAAAACCCGTAAGTTCAAGGTGGCGCATCATTGCTGCTCTGGACCACTGCATTGATGTGGCGTCTACTGATTTTTTTGTTTTTTTTCTTTGAATTGCCACCGGGGTAGAGTCATTCCACAACAGGATGAGTCCACCACTTTTACCCTTACAATCCACCACAAAAATTGGCAAAACCCAGCTTTATTCGAATAAAATTAGCCCTGCTCTGTAACATCTTGGTTTCAATAAGAAAAACCAAGTTGGGTCTCTTAGCCCTCAGCAGATGGTGAAGGGAACGAACTGTCCTGGGGTTCCCAAGCCCCCGGCAGTTCCAGCTCAACAGAATCATCATTGCGGGCGGGCCTGGACACCAGCCTCCGCCTGAACCCTCTATGCATGAAGGGAGCTATCCTGTGACTTCTTGCCTTTCTTTGCATATTCCTCCATGTCATCCGCTTCCCGCTCCACCTTTTTCTTCCCTTTTGCTCCACCGAGTGAGTCTGTGGACCTCTCCAAACCCTGATCTACACGAACTCTCTTTTTCCAGGTGGTGGTGCCCTCGAACGTTTTCCATTGATTTCTTGGTGTTGTCACAACCAGAGCCTTAGTGTCTGGAAACTTCTGCAGATTCTCCTTAGAAGTTTGACTTGCCTCTTTAGAAGATAAGCCAGTGTGTGGTGGAGAAACCATGTGGCCTTGACTTTCGTGTACTTTAGTTCCAGACTCAACACGTGGGAAGTATGTGTCTGAAGTGGGATCCTTTTCAAGCTGAATATCCTCTCCCTCCTTCAAGTTGTTCCACACCATTCGGTTTAAAACCGAATCCCATTGACCCACATACTTTTGGGGCAATTTTCCTCTTTTAGTCTTGGGCAAATCCTTTAGGTGTAATTCTATTGACTTACCATATAGGGAGGAATCCCTGACTTTGCCACCCCGAAACTCCCGTGCCTTCGTAACTGCATGTCCACCTTTGCCCGCTTCCCCAAAAAAGTTAATATCTCCATTAGTGGAACTTTCCTTTCCCATGTTATTCTCTGCATCCCTAACGGGCAATAATTCGAAATTACTAGAATTTTGCCACACACTTTTAAGGCCAATATTCGTTTCAAGATGTCCCCTATGGTAAATATATTTTGCAATCACTCCCTCCCGTTGGTTATGCTCTAAATCCATAATTGGCGACTCCTCCTGGTGACTAGGGTTTTGCTCCAAACCACCAACAACGCAGCCACCCCGTGAGTCGTCATCCATTGGGCTCCTCGTAGAATGGCTCCATACATTCGTGTAAGACCTCCATGTTAGATGAGCTCCTGCATCTCCATTCTCTTGATCTCGACCTGAGCACAGGTCACCTCTCATCCCTCTACGAAGTGGGAAGATAACCTGTAACCACGGGCCATATGGTTGATCGTTAACCTTTGCAAGACTACGGTGGCTCCCATCTCGATTGCATCCTTGTTGCTCATGTATGATGATCTCGCACCTGTAACAAAGTTTTGGTAGCTTTTCATACTTGAAAGCTATCCATAATGACTGATTTTGGACATGCAATATCCTTCCTCGTGCAAGAGGTTTGGATAAATCTATCCTAATTTTGACCCGAAGATACTCACCCCACCCCGACTCATCATCGTTCTCATCTACTTCCTCCACCACTCCTACATTGGCCCCAATTTTCTGCCCCGTTTCTTTACCCAAGCATGCAAGCGGTAGGTTATACATACGCACCCCAAAGGATGCATGGTCGAACTGCATCGTAGCCGGTGGTGTTAGACCATGAAACTCAGCCAGGGAGATCAGGTTTCCATCAAAAAGCCATGGTCTGCCCTCCATAATTCTTGCCTTATTCCATTCATACTCAAAACTCTGCTATGAACAGATTGCCTCCGATCACTTGAAATGTGACCTCACCCATGGGTGCAAAGCCCTAATCACTGCAGCCTTGAAATACTCCTTCGCCACATTATGTTCCGCCAACAACTACCTAACTAAAGCATACTTTCCCCCTATAATGAACCATTGGTTCGATTTCGGAGATAGCAAGGGACACCCCCGCATTCTCATCCTCGTTGAGTAAAAACTTCCCTCACATCACTGTTAATTCGTTCTCCATCAAGTACCGAGCCTTACTAGATAAGAGATAGGAAAGCTAAGAAACAACCGAAAAGACCAAAGAAAACACAAAACTCCAAGCCCGAACCGAACTAGAGGACAACAGCTTCACCCCTGGTTTCAAAAAGAAAATGCGGAGAGGGAAGAACTTATTAAACTCCTGTTTTAAAAACATCAGCAGTTTTTGTTAAATTGCAATACCCCAAAGTCAACTGAACCCAAGTTACATATATTTTCTCAAATTAGATTCTTAGCCCATTGACTATGGTCCAAAGTTTGACTAAAAATTTCTTATTTTCTCATCAACTATGGTGCTAATTAGCCTACCAGTCAAAGCCCACATACTTTTTCCTTCCGAAAAAAACTGAGCCCATTGCATTAATGACTTTGTTTTGACCCACACACCCGCTACGCTCTAAACTCCCGAACCGGCGACTCCACCAAGACAGACACACACCACCATGAAACCTCACCAGTGCCACCTCAAACTCTGCCTCCACTGTTGCACCACCACCATGACCACCACGAGCCAGCACTACACCATGAAATACACGGAAAAGGTGACCTCCACCTCCCCCACCAGGTGCTCACTCAAGACCGAGGTCACCCCTCTCCGTTCCCCTACCCCACCAACATCCGCGGCTACCCACTCCTCCTCCACCACCACGCCAACCAATCCCGTACATCCACTTCACCACACTCAAACCGAAACCCCTTCTTCGACCTTTCCAGCTACCTTCACTCCCTTGCTGTCCCTCTCACCCCCTCTAAGGCCTGCGAAATCCTAAAGTCTCTAAACCACCCCTCCCTCACCCTCAACTTCTTCCGCCTCTGCCCCTCGCTTTCCCCAAATTTCCAGCACGACTCCTTCACCTACACCCGCCTCATCCTCATCCTCTCCAAGTCCTCCTCCCCGGACCGCTTCGATCTTGTCCTCTCCCTCCTCTCCCAAATGGACCAGTCCAACACGCGCAGCACCATTTCCAATGTCAACATCCTTATCGGCTTCTTTGGCAACTCCTAGGACCTCGACCTCTGCATGTCCTTGATTAAGAAGTGGAACCTCACCATGAACTTTTACACCTACAAGTGTTTGCTCCAGGCGCACCTCCGCTCCCACGATTCCAACAAGGCCTTCCATGTCTTCACTGAAATTCGCCACCAAGGTTACAAAGCATTAGTACAAAATTTGTAGCAATCTCTTATTGTGATACTTATTATATTTCCATGCAAATAAAACACAAATAATTCTGAACATTAGAAAAAAAAATAAATAAATATATAAGAAAAATAAATAATATTTTTAATGAAAATTTATTCCCATAAGTATACATGCTTAATTTTTTTTTTTTTTTTTTTTTTTTTTAGTGCTAGAAGAATATTTGGATTCTAATTATAAAAGTGCATAGAACGCAAAGATACAAAAAACCAACAAAGTGTTTGATTAAATAGAAACCCCAGATTGAGTAAACGTCAAATTCAACCTCCACAAAACAAAACAAAAAGAAAAAAGAAAGCAAAGTCCTTCAAAAAAAATTAAAATAAAATTATGTACTTCAACGCTCCGTTCTTCTCTTGAATGTTGCTGCTAGATGCTCTTGATTGCACAATTCAAAATCTTTCAAACCCTAAAGAGAGAGAGGTAGAAATAACTAATCTAAGAGAGTAATATTACTTTTTAGCTTACTTGTACGGTTTCTTTCTTCAATGTTTTGTTATACGTTGAAGAATTACTAATATGTCTTATTTTTTTAAAATTAATGCAAACAATACCTATATGGTCAATTATGGGTAGTCAATGTAGTATGGCGGTGTTGGACGAACAATTAGGAGATGATCCTATGTCCACAGAATGGGTGGTTGAGAGAGTTAAAGGTTTCTGTAAAGTTGTAGGACTGTCTTGTCCGGGTTTTGAAGATAAGTTCATGGAGTTGTTCAATGACATTGAAGCACATCGGTATTCCAACAAAGTGAGTCATGACAATAATTTGAGTGCTCAATTTGGGAATCGTGGACATCGTGAAGTGAAGAGGCTAGAATGTTCGGTGAATTATGATGGGAAAGGAGGTCAATCATCTAAGATGGCTAGAAAGGGGAGGGTTGGTAATTGTTAATGTTGAAGCCAAAGATATTTTTGTGGAATGTGCGAGGCATGAATGAGCTCGAGAAAAGAATGAAGATTAGGGGGTTGTTGAGGGAATGGAAGGAAGATATTGTGTGCTTACAAGAGACTAAAATGGAGGTAATTAGTAGGGAGGTGGTTCATAGTGTTTAGGGTTGTGTTCATGTGGATTGGGTGTATTTGGGTTCGAGAGGGGCTTTGGGAGGCATCTTGTTAATGTGGGATAGGAGAGTGGTCGAGAAGATTGAAGAGTATGTGGGGCGGTATATGGTAGCATGCGTGTTTCGTAGTGTGTCAGAGAATTTTGATTGGGCATTTGCGGGTGTTTATAGACCGAATGATGATGGTGATAGAAGAGGGCTTTGGGATGAGTTGGCAGGTTTGAGAAATATTTGGGAGATGCCTTGGTGCATGGGGAGGGGGGATTTTAACATCGTTCAGTCTCCAAGCGAAAGAGGGGGGGAAGCGAGGTCATCTCAGGCAATAATGGAGTTTTCTGAGTTTATTTTTGAACAGGGTCTCATCGATATTCCTTTGGTCGGGGGGAGATCCTCGTGGTCTAATTGCCGTGCTTGGTCCAGAATTGATCGATTATTGCCATCTACAGAATGGGAGAGAGGTGTCTCAAAGACGTCTTCCTCGTCTGCTTTCGGATCATTATCCATTGCTGTTGGATTGTGGGGTAGGGAGATGGGGTAGAGGGTCGTTTAAATTTGAAAATATGTGGTTGCAAGTGGAAGGATTTGAGGAGCAGGTGAAGAGGTGGTGGGGATCTTATACTTATGAAGGTACGCCTAGCTTTGTGTTTGCTCGTAAGTTAAAAACATTGAAAATTGACCTGAAAAAATGGAATGAGGAGGAGTTTGGGAATGTAGGGGTACAATAAAAGAAACTGGAAAAGGGTTTGAGTGAGCTAGATTTGATTGCAGAGGAGACACCGTTATTTGAAGAAGAAAATTTTAAGAGAGAAGATTATTCTAGAAACTTAGAGCGGCATATTCTTCTTGAAGAAATGAGTTAGAGATAAAAAAAGAAAAAAGAAAGAGGGTGACAGTAGTACAAAATTCTTCCATCGGCTGGCAAATTCCCATAGAAGACATAATGCGATTGAGACTCTAGTGGTGGATGAACATTTGACTGATGACAAAACAGTTATCCATTATCACATTGTGGATTTTTATAAAAGGTTGTACAATGAGCAATATCAGTGGAGACCAAGGGTAGATGATTTATCTTTTCTTTCCATTGATAAAGATGATAGAATATGGATGGAATGCGAGTTTGAGGAAGATGAAATTTAGGGGGTAATACGGAATTTCAAAGGTGATAAGGCCCCTGGGCCTAATGGTTTTACTATGGCATTTTTTTCAAAAGTGCTGGGAGATCTTGAAGACTGATATTATTGTGGTGTTAAAGGAGTTTCAGAATAGTGGAAAATTCAAGAAGAGCCTTAACGCTACTTTTGTGTTGTTGATTCCAAAGAAAGTCGGAGCAGTGGATATCAAGGATTTTCGACCTATAAGTTTAATAGGTGGAATGTACAAAATCATCTCAAAGGTCCTGACAAATAGGTTAAAGTCAGTGTTGGGGAAGATTGTTTCCCATTCTTAGACTGCATTTATCTAGGGGAGGCAAATTCTGGATTCTACTTTGGTGGCTAATGAATATGTGGATAGTAGGATTAGTTCTGGAACTCCGAGCATTATATGTAAGCTGGATTTGGAGAAGGCATATGATCATGTAAATTGGGAATTTCTACTTTATTTATTGGAGAGATGTGGTTTTGTGGAGAGATGGCATGGCTGAATTGCTCATTGTATTTCTATTGTTTGTTTCTCTATCACTATCAATGGGTCGCCTTCAAGGTTTTTTAGTAGCTCACAGGGTCTTCGACAAGGGGATCCTTTGTCTCCGCTACTATTTGTGTTGGTGATGGAGGCCTTTAGTCGAATGATATCTGCAACAGTGGACAATGGGCGACTATCTAGGTTCTTAGTGGGATCAAGTGCGCAAGATGCTATGATGGTATCTCATCTATTATTTGCAGATGATACATTGATCTTTTGTGATCCTATAGCTGACCAGTTCCAAGATTTGAGATGTTTACTGCTATATTTTGAAAGAGTTTCGGGTCTAAGAGTTAATTTGTCTAAATCTAAGATTGTTCCTGAAAAATTAAATGGACTTCTAATTTTAACAAGTGTGTGTGAACAGTGTGCAACAAAATATTAAATGCGGAATTAAAGGAGATAAATATTTTGTTGACGAAGTGGAAACTTAATTAAGAGAAAAACCACTTCGAGGCAGCCAAACCCAGGATATCCACTATTCAGAAAACAAGACTAGATACAAAGTAGTAACACTCACATACCCCTAATGCAGTGATCGTACCTTGCTCTCTAATGTGTAACCCAACATGAACGCCTCCCAACCAGGTCTTCTACCTGAAGGGGTCTTCAATGGAATCCTTTACCTTAGGGCCAACCCCTAAGATAGACTTCATAGCTGATCAAATCACACAAATGGAAAAGCTAGAGAGCTAGTAGATCTTCAATATCTCTTTAAACACCCTCTCTAAGCTGTAGAGAATTCACCACCGAATTCTATGTTGAAAGCATGTCTCAAGCCTCTTATTTATAGGCTTTGGAAACCCAAAATTGAGTCAAAAACGGATTTTGAGGCACAGGCGTCCGAATGGGAGCTAGGTCCGTCCGGACGGGCCAAGTTTTTCTTCTTCGGAAAGTAATTCTGGAATTTTCTGCAGGGCCGTCTGGACAGGAAAATTTTTCCATGCCGTCCGGACACTCAATTTACAGAAAATTTCGTTATCTTTCCAACGACACCGATTTCGTCCCAATCCGATATTTGAGTAAAACGTTATGTCCAAAACACCGGAGGGTGTCCGGACGGCTTGACCGAGAGTCCGGACGGTCAACTGCAACCGCCTTTCCAAAGTAGCACTGAAAGCTTCCATACAAGGCCGCGTTCAGACGATGTTGCCCTAGCGTCTAAACAGTTGCATTTCGGCTGCACGTAATTACCATAATAAGGCTTGGAGCGTCCGGACCTTGAAGGCTGATGTCCAGACGGTTGAACTGGTGCACGCAATTTCCATATGTGAAGCTTGATCGTCCGGACCATTAAGTCTGGCGTCCAGACGGTTGAACTTTGTATGCACGTCTTGCCTTAAAGAGAACCTTGTCCGGACGGGATCACATCGTCTGGATGGTAGCGGCCGTCTTCCCATAACTGTGTCTTGAGGCAGAAACCCTAATACTTGTCAAACACTGAATGACGTCCGGACGGTATAGCCACGTCGTCCGGACGGATGCACTGGAACACTGGGATCTTCTCCAACTGTGAAGAGCGTCCGGACGATTTGCCATTACGTCTGGACGGATGCAACCTTGAACTGTTCGAAGCTTCTAGACACTGATGGGCATCCGGACGGAAAGTTCTAGTCGTCCGGACGGATGTTGCTGACTGATGAGCGTCCGGACAGAATACCACGTCGTCCGGACGGCTGACAGGGAACAGAAATAAACTTCCTTGAAAACTTTACGGAATCTTCTTGAAGAACATAGCCTAAGAGTAGGATAAAGTAACATCCCTGTGAAAGCAGCAACATTACATAGAAGTGATTTTGTCCAACAGAATGCAGCCAACACAAAAACTAACAAACTCCCCCTTTGGACATTCTAGGACAAAAATCACTTTACCGGTTAAAAATACAATCCCAGTCCAAATCAAAAATTACTCCCCCTTTTTGTCACAAAGGGACAAAGGGTAAAATAGAGTAATGAGAAAAACCACACAACAATTACTCCCCCTCAATGTCTCAGAAGGACAAGGGTAAACGGAGTAATAATATCCACAGACAAAAACTTTATAAAATCCAAAACAATAGGAAAGTAGAGAAACGTTTCAAATGGCCCAAAAAGAGGAATAAAAATCCTCCAAGTACCAAATCCTGCTGATCCACTGAAATCAAGTAACGGAGAGCAAACCGTATAAAAAGCTGGATTTGTACTACTTCAGCTAGCTCAGGAAGCTGGGAACCACGAACTAAAAATCCTTCAATCTCTTGATTTCGTAAAGCCTTAAACTAATTATCCGCAGATTGACATCCTTTAAGTAACTGGTCTGCAAGATAAATGAGGAGAGTCACCACTGAACCTCAAACTGATGCAGATCTGAGGTAATGGTACTGAAGGCTCTGCATGAGCTAGGGGAAAAGCTCATCTTAATTCTGAGACCTTTGGAATTTGAACATCCAACTTCAACAACAATCAGTTTTCCAAAGGATCCATCTATCAAACATTGTGCTGGGAGCCACTGGATGTCATATTCCTAAATCAAAACCAACCAGAAATATCTCCAAAAATACCATTAGATCCTGTTAGTTCCAAAAATAATGTGGTATTTAAGACGGCTGTCAAATGGATGCCAAAGAGAAATATAAGCAATGTAGCTACTCATAAGGCATAAATATATCAAGATCAGCCCAACACATAGACAGAGAAGGATTTTCATGCACACTATCTCAAGAAAATATCCCAACAAATATTCCAATATTCTAAATGCACAAAAACTTAAAAGAATAATGGAAGACACAATGAAGATCATGGGATGAGAAGAGATGTGTAAAGAATGCCAAAATCTCGGGAGAAATCCACGAGAAAAACACACAACATGCCATGAGAAATCAAAAAATGCAAAGATGTGTATATGGCAGAAAAAGGAACGCAAGTCTTAAACTTGTTGAGAACCTGTCCGGACAAGTCACTTAACCATCCGGACGGCTATTGCTAGAACAGCGTATGGCAAGACTGCGCTCGTCCGGATGTAAGAATAGGTCCGTCCGGATGCTTCACACTGAAAAACAGAAGACTAAAGAAAAATTTACAGAATTTTAATTTTTCTCAAGTCAGTTTCAGAACATGCATGTATAATCCACTAATAACACAATCAGGGAGCATCTCAAAACTAAGCAGAGATATAAAAGAGAGTTGAGAGTTCAATCAGCACAAACATTTTCCTGGACATAGAAGATTCAAATAGACAGCTCAGCTCATGCAATGCGTGTGTGTGTGAAGACTTAACCCACAAGGTATGACTATCACAGAAATGACAAAGAGCAACCATATTTTCTAGACAAGAGAGAAAATCTGTGACAAATTAGCCAAAAGTCAAACCTTATAACTTACTAGGGCCTAGCCACCCTCATCTGATACACTCCCCCTAAGATGCAGCACCTAATTGTTTTACTTGTACCATGAAGGACAAAGTAAATTTTTTACTTGCACGTAGAGGGCAAGGCATAATGCAAATCCAGTACATAAGCAGGGATTATACAATTAAAGAACATAAATCATATGTTTTACTGCTTGATTCTTATGGTGCTGCAATCTAGAGGGAATGCCAGAGTTTTTAGGTTCTAGGTTCAACTAGCATGTGGTCAATTTGGCCATCTTATCAAAGACCTCTTCTCTTATCCAAAATTTCTAGAAACACAGTCAAAGAAGGAAAGATGTATCTTTTAGGGGAGTCGTGGATAGTGCACATTTTTCATCGCATGAGAAAATAAGCTATCCTACTTTTGTATATACAGGAAAACACTTGTCAAATTATAGTCAGAGACTCTCAATTATATCTAAGCAAAGTAAATTAATACCCAAAGAATTGAGATACCAGGTGAAAATACATGCAATATCTGATATGCCAAGAGAAAAAAATCCTACAAATTCTGCCCAATTTTTATTTTTTATTTTTATAAAAAAAATAATGCAATATGGAAATGACATCATATGCAAGGCAAGATCAAACCTGATGATGCCAATATAGAAAAATAGTCGCTCGGCCTGCTTTTTCTGTCTTCCCCAACAAGTACCTGCAAAGTCATCTCAAGAGAAACAGGGGGCACAACAAACTGGTTCCTAGATTGCATAGTAAGCACACAAATATAACAAGTAAAAGTGCAAGCAATCGAACCTGATGCCTTAGGATTAGGACCCGAATCCTAGGCATGAACACCTTCTCTTGCTAGGTGCGCTCATTCCCCCTCATGGGGTGAATGGTCTCATCCTTCTTGACCCATACCTACTTCACCTGTGGAGATGGTTTGCGGGTCATGTCCATGTTGGCCATACTGCATAGCATACCTTGTATTAGGCTCAACAACCCTTCATAGCCATGGCTGCCATTGGGCTTCTGTGACTTTCTCTTGTAGCGCCTTGGTTTGTTCTTCTTTGATTTGCCACTCTGATAGGCAGGAACAAACTGCTGCTGATGCCGTGAAGCCTGAAGTGTCGTAGGAGGTAGAGTGCCTGATGTAGCTCTTGTTGGCAGCTTCCTCTGAACCTTCAACTTCTGGAGCTGTGGACATTTGGATCAGATGTGACCGGTGATGCCGCAGTGATGACAGGTCGGCAAGCTTTTTTTGTTTGAATGCTTCTTGACATTCTCTGCAAAATTATGGTTAGCATTCTTACAAATAACATTGCCCTTACCTTTTATATGTCTCCTATGCGGAGGGACATATTTTGATGAGGAATAATCATTAACTTCACTTTTCCTCATAGCATCGTGCTTAATCCAAGGCCTGTGGGATTTCAACAAATAACAATTTGGCCTAATATGACCAATTTTCCCACAATTATGACAAGTAGGAATAAACTTACCTTGTGTTCCTGATTCCTTGGCTTGAGCATCACACAATTATTCAAGCAAGAATTATCCCAACAAGCAATGTCTACTATCACAGGCTTAATAATAGTGGAATCTAATTCAGAATCAGAAGCATGTGAAGTAGAAGTACTCAAATCATCAACAATTAAACCAGGCTTGTTAGGAACATCTGAATGAATACAAAGCATGCTCTTCAAATTATCACTAGAGAATTTTTTCAAGAGATCTTCAGATTCTTTTAATTTATTCTCAAGTTTATTAATAATGTCAAACAGCATGGTATTTTCATATCTCAAAGAGTCAATCAAAGCATGTGATTCAGACAATTTCATAATTAATGACTCTTTCTTGCTTCACCCTTTTAAGCTCTTTATGTGAAATTTTAGAATATTGAGCATTCTTCAATTTATTAAAAACCTTAAAGAGCTTAATATCAAAATCCTCATTAGATAACTGAGAAGAATTCATGATAAAAGGTGTAATAAAAAAATAGAAGTCACAAAGAGATGGGGATCACACTCAGGAAATAAATCCTAAACAGAGTGTACCTGCTCTGATATTAATTGAAAAATTAAATGGACTTCTAATTTTAACAAGTGTGTGTGAACAGTGTGCAACAAAATATTAAATGCGGAATTAAAGGAGACAAATATTTTGTTGACGAAGTGGAAACTCAATTAAGAGAAAAACCCACTCCGGGGCAGCCAAACCCAGGATATCCACTATTCAGAAGACAAGACTAGATACAAAGTAGTAACACTCACATACCCCTGATGCAGTGATCGTACCTTGCTCTCTAACGTGTAACCCAACACGAACGCCTCCCAACTTTTGTTGACGAAGTGGAAACTCAATTAAGAAAAAAACAACTCCGGGGCAGCCAAACCCAAGATATCCACTATTCAGAAGACAAGACTAGATACAAAGTAGTAACACTCACATACCCCTAATGCAGTGATCGTACCTTGCTCTCTAACGTGTAACCCAACACGAACGCCTCCCAACTTTTGTTGACGAAGTGGAAACTCAATTAAGAAAAAAATCACTCCGGGGCAGCTAAACCCAAGATATCCACTATTCAGAAGACAAGACTAGATACAAAGTAGTAACACTCACATACCCCTGATGCAATGATCGTACCTTGCTCTCTAACGTGTAACCCAACAAGAACGCCTCCCAACTTTTGTTGACGAAGTGGAAACTCAATTAAGAAAAAAAAAACTCTGGGGCAACCAAACCCAAGATATCCACTATTCAGAAGACAAGACTAGATACAAAGTAGTAACACTCACATACCCCTGATGCAGTGATCGTACCTTGCTCTCTAACGTGTAACCCAATACGAACGCCTCCCAACTTTTGTTGAAGAAGTGGAAACTCAATTAAGAAAAAAAAAAAAAAAACTCTGGGGTAGCCAAACCCAAGATATTCACTATTCAGAAGACAAGACTAGATACAAAGTAGTAACACTCACATACCCCTGATGTAGTGATCGTACCTTGCTCTCTAACGTGTAACCCAACACGAACGCCTCCCAACCAGGTCTTCTACTTGAAAGGGTCTTTAATGGAATCCTTTACCTTAGGGCCAACCCCTAAGATAGACTTCACAGCTGATCAAATCACACACTGGCAAAGCTAGAGAGCTAGCAGATCTTCAATATCTCCCTAAACACCCTTTCTAAGCTGTAGAGAATTCACCACCGAATTCTGTGATGAAAGCATGCCTCAAGCCTCTTATTTATAGGCTTTGGAAACCCAAAATCGAGTTAAAACCAGATTCTGAGGCACGCGCGTCGGGAGGGAGCTAGGTCCGTCCGGACGGGCCAAGTTTTTCTTGTTTGGAAAGTAATTCTGGAATTTTTTGCAGGGCCGTCCGGACGGGAAAATTTTTCCATCCAAACAGAGGCCGTCCGGATGCTCAATTTACAGAAAATTCCATTAGCTTTCCAACGACGCCGATTTCATCCCAATCCGATATTTGAGTAAAAAGTTATGTCCAAAATACCGGAGGGTGTTCGGACGGCTTGACCGAGCGTCCGAACAGTCAACTACAACCGCCTTTCCAAAGTATCACTGAAAGCTTCCATACAAGGCTGCGTCCGGACGGTTGCACTTCGGCTGTACATAATTACCATAATAAGGATTGGAGCGTTCGGACCTTGAAGGCTGACGTCCGAACGGTTGAACTGGTGCACGCAATTTTCATATATGAAGCTTGATCGTCCGGACCATTAAGTCTGACGTCCGGACGGTTGAACTTTGTATGCACGTCTTGCCTTATAGAGAACCTCGTCCGGACGATAGCGGCCGTCTTCCCATAACTGTGTCTTGAGGTAGAAACCCTAATACTTGTCAAACACTGAATGGCATCCGAGCGGTATAGCCACGTCGTCCGGACGGATGCACTGGAACACTGGGATCTTCTCGAACTCTGAAGAGCGTACGGACGGTTTGCCATTACGTCCGGACGGATGCAACCTTGAACTGTTCGAAGCTTCTAGACATTGATGGGCGTCCGGACAGAAAGTTCTCGTCGTTCGGACGGATGTTGCTAACTGATGAGCATCCGAACGGAATACCACGTCATCCGGACGACTGACAGGGAACCGAAATAAACTTCCTTGAAAACTTCACAGAATCTTCTTGAAGAACATAGCCGAAGAGTAGACTCTGGATAAAGCAGCATCCCTGTGAAAGCAGCAACATTACATAGAGGTGATTTTGTCCAACAGAATGCAGCCAACACAAAAACTAACAGTTCCGGTAGGTGAGGTAAGGGATGTGGAGGAGTTGGCTAGCATTCTTGGGGGCGGTGTGGCATCGCTTCCTTTGAAGTATTTGGGTCTCCCGTTGGGTGCTAAGTATAAGGACTCTCATATGTGGAATAACATTATTGAGAAGATGGAAGATAGATTAGCGGGGTGGAAGAGATTGTATTTATCTAAGGGTGGGAGGTTAACTTTGATTAATAGTACCCTTTCAAGTTTACCTACATATTTTCTGCCTCTCTTCCCTATTCCAGTGGGAGTGGCAAATCGTTTGGAAAAACTTTAGAGAGACTTCCTTTGGGGTGGTGTTGGAGATGAATTTAAATTTCATTTGGTTAATTGGCATACAATTTGTTCGTCAAAGGTTTCAAAGGGATTAAGAGTGAGAAATTTGATTACGTTTAATAGAGTTTTGATGGGTAAATTTTGGAAATGGATGCTCTTTGGAGAAAGGTGGTGGATATCAAATATGGAAGTATGATGGGTGATTGGTGCTCTAAGGAGGTTGGGGGTTCTTTTGGAGTAGGAGTTTGGAAGTGTATTAGGAGGGGTTAGGATGCTTTTGTAGCTCATGTGAGATATGAGGTCAGGGATGGTTCGAAAGTCTTGTTTTGGCATGATGTGTGGTGTGGGGAGGTACCTTTGAAGACTCTTTTTCTAGAGCTGTTTCTTATTGCTAGAGGCAAGGATGCATGGGTGGAGGAGAGTATGCAGAGACAAAATGGCGCAATGTTGTGGAATATTTTGTTTACTCGAACTGTTCATGATTGGGAGGTGGAAGCGGTTAGTAGAATTTTTTTTTTTTTTTTTTTTGAGATACTGTACTCTCTTAAAGTTGGAAGTGAGGGAGAGGATAAAATGTGTTGGATTCTGGAAAGAAATCCTTTGAGGTAAAGTCTTGTTGTAAGGTTTTATCTTTCTTCTTTTTTTCTTTCTTTTTCTTTTTCTTTTTTTATTTTAAGTAACGTATATCCTATAAGGTTTTATCTAGTCCTATATACTCTTCATTTCGGTGGAAAAGTATTTGGAAAGCTGAGGTTCCCCTGAGAGTGGCATTCTTTGTGTGGACTACGATTTTAGGGAAAATCCTAACTCTGGACAATTTACGAAAGAGAAACTTATTGTGATGGAGTGGTGCTATATGTGTAAGACTTCTGGAGAGTCCATTGATCATTTGTTTATGCATTGTATGGTTGCTACAGAGTTGTGGAGGACGATCCTGCAAGTGTTTGGGGTGATATGGGTAATGCTACGATCGGTGAAAGATATGCTGAGGAGTTGGAGGGGGCAAAAGGGCAATCGGACGTTGATTCCGATTTGATGAATGGCTCCATTGTGCTTGATGTGGTGTGTATGGAGGGAACAGAATACACGTTGTTTTGAAGATTGTGAGACTGATTTGATAAACTTGAAAAGGTTGATGATACAAACATTGTTTATGTGGAGAGAGAAATTTCAGTCTATGTCTAAGTGTTCTTATTCTGAATTTTTAGATAAGTGCTCTCTTTTATCTTTGAATTAGGGGTTTCATGTATACTTCCTATGTACTATGGGTTGCGCCCCTCTGTGCCTTTTGAAATATACATTACTTATCAAAAAAATGTTTTTAATTTTAAATTGTCTCTGTATATTTTTGGAGAGTAGTAAATTCTGAAACCATATAATATGGTACATTAAAATTTTGAACTTAATGAAATCCCATATAAATTTTGGAGGAAAAAAAATCTTACCACTTAGAATTAATGCGTGCAATACCTAGCTATTTGGTCGAATATGGGTAGTTAGTGTAGTATGTTTTTAATTTTAAATTGTTTTTTAAAAGAACTCACAACTTAATGCTATAATGGCACTTAATGTTATAATGCGAAAAAGTCATTTTTTTGGTCTCTTGAAGATTCACACCCATGACATTTCATTAAAGCATAATAAATTTATTA
Organism: Alnus glutinosa; assembly: GCF_958979055.1. Classification (NCBI taxonomy): domain Eukaryota; kingdom Viridiplantae; phylum Streptophyta; class Magnoliopsida; order Fagales; family Betulaceae; genus Alnus; species Alnus glutinosa. The sequence continues at coordinate 10,790,338 of NC_084888.1, read as the reverse complement.
AAATCATGACAAAATTGGTTCAACCTTTAAAATTCACTGGTTTTTTTACTTAAAAAGATAGGTACAAAATCGGTTCAACCTTTAAAAATCACTGGTTTTTTTTACTTAAAAACTGGTTTAATATTTAAAAATTATGGGTTCATGCCACGTGTTATAATTCTATACCAACTTTAAATTAGAACTCGGCTATATATATATATGATTTTTAATATCTTTGATCAGATATAGAAAGTTTTGAAATATTGAAGTACTAATATGTCTGTTTCCGATCTATTTGAACTTAATTTTGAGACTCAGACTCCTTTTGCGTCCTACCTTGATTCAGATAAATAACTTCTTGGATGAATGATGTATAATCGAATAGATCACACAACTTTAGTGTTTGGTGCTTTTATATTATTCGGTTTATTTTTGAGTATGTAGCTTAAGTGTTTGTATCATGTTGATGTGATTCCCATTTCTAAATTATTTTCACCTGCATGTGCAGTTTATCTTAGAGCAGCTCTGCAATCTGATCTGCCCATCCAAACCAGAGCCTTTGTATCTGTTGGTTCTTAACAAGGCACACACGCAGGAAGAGTTCATCAGGGGATCAATGACTAAGAATCCTTAATATTCCAGTGCTGAGATTGGTCCATTGATGCATGATGTAACTGATGTTAAGAATAAAATTTGCCATTAGTTGGATCTGTTGGGTCTTGATAGAACATAGGAATTATGGAAGTTGAAACCGTGCTCTTTACCGGGCATTCATTGATCATATATAGAGTTTGATTACAGAGTTTAAGCTAAACACTAACTCTAGTCTAGCAACCGGTTTCTACCTCTAAATACATTCAAACTATAACACTTGGCATCTTTATCTAGTTATGAGACTATTGCATTAGGACTCTATAACATGTCTCGGCTTTTGGATAGAATTAGAGAACTTCTTAATAGAGTCCCGGTTGGACACCTCCACAGAGTGAGCTGCACAAGACTCCTGCTGAGACTTTGAGTCTTGTGCGAGAGGTGTTCTAATACCCTCCCGCAAGCTCAACGGGGGAGATCGCACGTTGAGCTTGAAACAGAGTTGTTGAAACTTGGCCGAAACAAGTGGTTTTGTAAGGACATCAGCAAGCTGATCGGAGCTAGGAACAAACCGAACCACCAATGACTTATCAGCAACGCGATCTCAAACAAAGTGGAAATCAATTTCCACATGCTTGGTACGCGCATGGAATACCGGATTAACGGACATGTAGGTGGCACCAATATTATCACACCAAAGAGTTGGGGGTGAGGAGGTCCGAACACCAAGTTCTTGAAGGAGTGCCTGGATCCATAAGAGTTCAGCTGTGGTGTTTGCAACAGTGGGTTGTTTGCGGGAGCTCCAAGATACCAAATTTGAACCAAGAAAAACACAATATGCACCGGTGGAATGACGATCGTCTGGACATCCAGCCCAATCAGCATCCGAGTAAGCTTGAAGAACATTGGAAGATGAGCGATGAAGAAGAAGTCCATGAGACAGTGTATACTGCAAGTATCTGAGAATTCTTTTAACGGCCTGCCAATGTGGTTTAAGTGGTTGATGCATGAATTGGCACACGCGGTTTACAGCAAAGCTTAAGTCTGGTCTTGTGAGAGATAGATATTGTAGGGAGCCGACTGTACTGCGATAGAGAGACGGATCTTCCATTGGGTCCCCTGAAAAGGCAGAGAGGACGGATGAGGAAGCCATTGGAGAAGTAATAGGCTTTGCTTCATGCATGTTTGTCTTCTTTAAAAGATCCATAATATAGCGCCGTTGAGAGAGAAGAAGACCTGAGTTCAGTTTGTGAACTTCAACACCAAGAAAATAGTGTAAATCACCCAAATCCTTAACTGCAAATTCAGCATTAAGGAGGTGAAGTAAGTCCGGGATGGCAGCTGGATCTGAAGCTGTGATGATGATGTCATCAACGTAAATAAGCAGGAATACGGTGACTGACTGTGTTTTGTAGAGAAAAAAAGATGAGTCGGCCTTGGACCCGACAAAACCAAGTTGGATGAGCTTTGTACTTAACCTGGAAAACCAGGCTCTAGGCGCCTGTTTGAGGCCATATATAGCCTTGTGAAGCTTGCACACATGATGAGGAAAGTTAGGATTGGTAAATCCCGGTGGCTGAACCATATGAACCTCCTCGGACAAAAGACCATGAAGAAAAGCATTTTGTATATCAATCTGTTTCATTGACCAACCAGCAGAATATGCAAGGGACAGCACTGTTCGGATCGTAATGGGCTTAACAACTGGACTATAAGTTTCTCCATAGTCCACACCTGCTTGTTGATGGAATCCTTTGGCTACCAGCCGAGCTTTGTGTCTCTCAATGGAACCATCGGCCTTCCTTTTCAGTTTGAACACCCATTTGCAACCTACTGGATTTTGGGAGCCATGTGGAGGTACAAGAGATCATGTCCGGTTATGTAGAAGAGCATTAAACTCAAGTTGCATTGCATTTCTCCATTCTGGAATATTTACAGCATTTGAGAAACAGGTCGGTTCCTGAGTGGCTGAGGCATGTTGTGTTAATAAACCCCGAGGAGCAGGGTATCGGACAGTGCCATCTGTGAGCTGTCGTGGCTGAACTATATTGTTCATAGACCTGGTATGCATGGGATGTACTCGGGCAGGAGGAGTTTCCTCATAGGAACTGGAACAAGAGCCGTGTGGTTCTGCAAAATTGGAAGAAGAAGGTGGTGGTGCAGGAGGTTGTGGTGAAGATGGAGCGGGTGGAGGGACAAGAATAGAAGGAAAATTAGGAGCTTGAACAGAAGTGGAATTAGGAGGAGTTGCAGAATCTTGAGAAGCATAAGGAAATCGGGATTCATGGAAGATGACATCCCGAGAGATGTAAACTCGGCCAGATTCTATGTGAAGGCATTTATAGCCTTTGTGATGTTGACTGTATCCAAGAAAAACGCATTCTGTGGAGCGTTGGGAGAATTTATGAGTGTTGTAGGGTCTGAGATTTGGAAAACACGCGCACCCAAAAACTTTAAGAAACTTGTAATCAGGGACTTGATGAAATAGTTTTTCAAAGGGGGACTGATTATTGAGCAATGGAGTTGGCATTCGGTTGATGAGATAACAGGAGGTAAGGCAAGCATCCTCCCAGAATTTTTGAGGGAGCGAACTCTCGGCCAGTAGGGCTAGAGTGGTGTCAATTAAGTGGCGATGCTTGCGTTCGGCACACCCTTGCTGTTGGTGTGTATGAGGGCAAGAGATACGATGTGTGATGCCTTGAGATTGAAAATAAGAGTGAAGATTACGATATTCACCCCCCCAGTCCGATTGTACACTGATTATTTTTGTGTTTAAGAGTCGTTCAACCACAACTTGAAATTTAAGGAAGACAGGCTCTGATACCATGATAGAACATAGGAATTATGGAAGTTGAAACCGTGCTCTTTACCGAGCATTCATTGATCATATATAGAGTTTGATTACAGAGTTTAAGCTAAACACTAACTCTAGTCTAGCAACCGGTTTCTACCTCTAAATACATTCAAACTATAACATTTGGCATCTTTATCTAGTTATGAGACTATTGCATTAGGACTCTATAACATGTCTCGGCTTTTGGATAGAATTAGAGAACTTCTTAGTAGAGTCCCGGTTGGACACCTCCACAGAGTGAGCTGCACAAGACTCCTGCTGAGACTTTGAGTCTTGTGCGAGAGGTGTTCTAATAGGTCTTCTTGAAGATGATTATGGCATGGAGTTGCTAGTTGCTGGGAATATCATCTCTCTTGATTTGAGCATTGCTCAAGTTTTATGAGCTAGTATGGAGAGAGTCAAGTCAATCTTCAAGCACTTTGGCTAACACTTCCTTGTTATTTCCTAATGCTGCTACTTCAGCCAAAGATTGTACACCTATGACTGTGACTTACCGTCTTCAGGTTTGTTGATACCATCTTTTAATTTATGATTCTTAGCACAAAGCTTGGTTTATCAACAAGTGTGGTCCCAAAGAACAAAAGAACTCCCTTTTTACCTTTTATCTGTGTAATTAGTTGGCTGTGTATGGTTTCTGCCCATGGAATCAGTGTCTTGAGATCCATCCAATGCATTTGTTCACATCTACCATTTGTGCTTTGTGATTGGCTTATTACTTACTAAAAAAAAAAAATGATCCCGATATTTTTTATGTTCAGGAGCTTTTACTAAATTTATTGCTGAATGTTAAATGTTCGTGTCTGTTTTTGTTCTAGATGTTCTTTAAAATATGGTGATAAATATTTTCTTGTGTTCCTTGTGAGAGGCAAGCAACATTATGATGGTGAAGCAACTGAACCTGTGATTAAAGAATTGGAGGAAGATAGAGAAGAGTCACAAGAACCGGAGGTTGAGTTTGCCATAGCAGCTGCAGTTCTTGATTATGATGGCCTTGAAATTATTTTGGGCATGATCCAGGTGTGTAGGCGGTTTCTTTACTGTCTTAAGTTTACTCTAAAATTATATTATCTTGAAATGATTAAAATTCTATTATGTTAAAATTCAACAATATGTTAACAAGGTCATTGTTGTTTGGGCACGCTATGGAATTTTTGGCTGGAGAAAATGGCAGAAGATTCTTACATAAATTATTGCATTATTACTGCCCATAGCAATGTTGGTTGGTTAAAATTTTTGTTTTATTTTTTTTTTTTTTTAAGAAGGCTGGATAATGTGGAACTAAAGAGAAGGCTCTAAGGTGCATGGACATTGTATAAGCATTTAACCTCTAATAGATAATTATTTATCTATGAAATGAAATGTCAGTCAAAATGGTATCACAAAGTAAATCCACCATAGTGTTCGTTTTGTAAATTTTTGCCAATTGTAAGTGGAAAATAGTTTGTATTATCTTAAATGAAGTAGAGGTTCTTTTCTTAGTAATAAGAATTTCCAAGACGAACTATTATGGAAGATTTATTGAAACCATTGAATTCGGAATATGGTAAAGTAGCCCCTGGTTGGGGAACTACTACTCCTTTGATGGGTATCACAATCGCTCTATTTGTGATATTCCTTATCTATTATTTTGAAGATTTATAATTCTTCCATTTTAGTGGACGGAATTTCAATGAATTTGATTCACAAGAACTACTAAATAGCTTTTCAATACAAAACAAAGTTAAGTATTTAGGTCGTATTTAGCCCATTCTATTTTTTGGTAGTATTTTACTGTCTGGGAGGTGCAATTTGCATGACTTTCTGATAGGAATATAGACTCAATACTTACCAAAAAGAACATAAATAAATTCCAGTCAACAAATTTCCTAGGTTGTTTTTTTTTTTTTTTTTTTGAATTGTATTCTTTCCAGTTTTGTGTTACTGCCATGTTATAAACACATATTCACATATATTAATATAGCATGTCTGCACTCGGTTAGATGAATGTTTATTCTGTGCTTCTAGTCATTCTCTTATCAGATTCCAAGAGCAACTTCTTGCGATTTGACCTGCCCATATTGTAGCTTGTAAAAGTGGATTAAATATCTTCCTTCACAATTTTGTTCCACTTCAGTTGCCTTTATTTGAAGAAATGTTCAGCATTTGCAAGATGATTTTAAGTCCAATCAAGAGTAGTTGGTTGCAGTTCTTAATCTGCTCATGCTTTGTTGCAAAATAAGAGAGAACAGGCGTGCTGCGTTGAGACTAGGAGCTTTAGGTCTACTTCTTGAAACAGCAAGGCGCGCCTTCTCTGTGGAGGACATGGAGCCAGCTGAAGGAATTCTTTTGATTGTGGAAAGTCTGACGTTGGAAGCAAACGAAAGCGACAACATTAGCATTTCACAGAGTGCTCTTACTGTCACTAGCGAAGAAACTGGCACAGGTGAACAGGCCAAGAAAATAGTTCTCATGTTCCTGGAAAGGCTGTCACATCCTTTAGGCCTTAAGAAATCAAACAAACAGCAGAGGAACACTGAGATGGTTGCACGAATCCTGCTCTACTTGACATATGGTGAACCTGCTGCAATGGATGCACTTGTCCAGCATTTTAGCCCTTACTTGCAAGACTGGGGTGAATTTGACCGGTTTCAGAAACAACACCAAGACAATCCTAAAGATGAGAGCCCTGCTCAGCAAGCTGCCAAGCAGAGGTTTACCCTCGAAAATTTTGTTAGAGTTTCAGAGTCGCTTAAGACAAGCTCCTGTGGAGGGAGACTAAAGGACATTATCCTAGAAAAGGGTATTACTGGTATTGCAATCAGACATCTGACCAATAGTTTTGCAGTTGCAGGGCAGGCCGGCTTTAAATCCAGCGCAGAATGGGCAATGGGTTTAAAACTGCCTTCCGTACCACTTATATTGTCTATGCTGAAGGGCTTGTCCATGGGGCATTTTAATGCAAAATGCAGTTACCAACTTCCCCCATTTTGATACAACACTTATGCCTGCTCCATCCCGGTGAGTGAAGGGGTGAGACTTTAAAAATCATGTCTAGTTTCAGTCTTAATGAAATGAAATTGTTTTCCCCCAAAAAAACTGTCCTCAATTGAATAAATTTTCACTTACTCTAGATTGATTTGGTCTATGTAATTATGACCAAAATAAATGTCCTAAATTAATCACCAAATACATTTGAATTTTTTTTTTTTTTTTTTTTTTTCTTTCCATGAATCTAACATATGAACAACATCTTCAGCAAGCAATATACATGATGAGTCGATGACCAGTAATCAAAATTTCCACCAATTGCCTCATTACCCACATTTCTGACAAACATCTTTGCTACATTATATATGAATCAATATAAAACCATTCACTTCATCCACCCAAAAGGAGAAGGGGAAAAAAAACGAAACAGAGAATAAAAATATCTTGAGCTACGCTCAGGTCATCGCATCATAGTCGTCCAACTGATCATTGTACTGCAGCACCTTTCTCTTGATCTTGGATGAATCTACCCACGTAACGAAGTCTTCCATATTCCTCGTTACAAGGAATGCTGGGTCGGTAACCATCTCTGGACCCACTCGTATATGTCCCTGCTCAATGTATGTGACAGCTTCTTTCAAGTGTTCACAAAACTTCAACCGCACCAAAACAGTTGACAGCCTACGTCTGCAAGGAGGACAAATGCACAGAATAAATGTCACCTCTCTATACCAATGAAGGAAGAGGCTTTGCACCGACATGAAAAGAATTTTTTTTTTTAAGATTTGGTAAATATTCATTGTGGTGCATAAAATATGCGGCGTTTTGCTTCTTTGAGAGAGTTGTCCTGTTAGAGCACTGTAAGAAAGAGATTCATTTGTGAAGGTTTTGCTTTACCTACAGAAGGATGACACGGTTATGCGTTCACAAACTTTTAGAGCATCAATATTTTGCTTCGATGGTATTACACCCATGTTGTACCTGTCATTGACAAAAACACACATGAGTAAAAATATAATAACTCTTCAACAATGAATGACAGTTGAAATGACAACAGTATTACCGGCCAAATAAGGATTTAGTTCTCACTGCCCTCTTACATACCATACCCTTGGAACAAACACAAAAATAGTCTAAAAGACCCGAAATATTCGTATGGGAGTTCAATAACTTTTTCGTTTTTTAAGATTGATAAGGTTATACACTAACACAGTGGGTTTTGAACCCACAACCACACCCTCCATTCTCTTCTTACGGGGAAAGAGTCTTCATTTTGGCTAGAGCTCATTTGCAGATTAGAGTTCAATATAAAATCCTTAATCTAGCCACATGGCTATGGAATCACATCCTGATCTCTCATCTATAGACAATGGCTGTCAGTCCCTAAGAGCTTCTAGGCTAAATATGCCATAAATCAACGCACATCAGTTTTAAAGACCCCAGTTCCATTGCCTCAAAAACTGTGATGATGTAAAGAAGGTATTTTAAAAATTGGAGGAAAATCTTGCTTAGACAGCTCAAGAAACCTGAATTAGAAGCAGGAAGATCAAGATTCCTAAAAACATTGAGGGTAGGTGACCATTCTGCCTTATGATCTGAAGCTGCATGGTGCAGAAAATGTATGAAAAATCCCCGAAGGATGAAGAACAAAAGTTGATCGCGCAGCTTAAGAGATGCTTTCATAGATGTTGAGTAAGTAGCCTTTCAACAGAGAATTTTTAAATAAGCAGTTCTAGACACATTCCCTTCAACTAAACACAAATAAATTGCAAGTACATTTGCACTAACTGATCACAAGAATAGGATTTGCAAACTTTTACTCTGCAAATTGGGGATCCACAGACCCCCAACCTAGTGGACAAACTCTTTGACCATTAAAAAATTTCCCAGGTGATAATTACAAGTATTTATATAAACACGGGATGTTGAAGCACATATAACTATTTAAAATCAACAACTTCACAACTGTTCTTCTTCTTTTCTTTTCTTTTTTTTGTGAACAAATTACGTCAACAAATTCACACTGATTAGGCTAATCAACTGCTCAAAGTTATAAGTGGGAAACATATGAAACTTCTTTCCGGGTAACTTACCCAATGATGTAGGCTACAAGATGCAAACCTATATATCAAAATGATCCAAAAATATGGTTTAATGTTGATATGGGGCCAAATCAGCACATTCCAATGGCTTATATACTTACTAATAACTCATACTTGATTATCTACTCAGATCAGATAGTTGATGGTTTGGCTTTAGTTAAGTTCTCTTAAGTTCTATTGTCAGGGGTAATGTGGTTATTTTTATGTTTATTGGGGTGGGCTGTACCAGCGGCCCAAGAGTCTTATTTTATATTTTGGATTCGCTACTACCATGCAAGTTCCCCCACATTAAAGGTTGCATGCAGAGCAATGTAATGAAACAGGAACATTGTGACAAGCACTGTGACAAAGAAGCATAACAAAATAGTTTCTCTCCATAATTCTAAAGTAAGTGAAAGTATCACATTTGGAGGTTGTTCAGCAACAAATTATACAGCCTCTGAGAATGGACATCTATATCAAATTAGGGAACTATGGTGGTCTAGTTGTTTGCAATTCTTCAATGCAAAGCTGAACATCGGTTCCCTAACCATGGTTACCTTGAGAAAAAGTTAGTTTTCTAAAGCTGCCCACAAGGTGACCGACATTCTATCATGAATATGTTATTTGGAAGCAAAATAACCAATATGATGGGGTGAAATTCTTGGGCACCCAACTAGGTAAAATAAGCCAAAACATGGCTGTCAAAGCCAGCACCCATTTGAGTTCATCTTTCTTTTCCTTTTTCACCAAATCTTTGTTATAATTCGACTATATATAGTACATATGTGCCTACTATTGAAGAATTGCTCTATGTCATATTCAAAAACAATTCAGGTAACCAAAATTCAAGCCAATCTACATACTAGTTGAGCTCATCTAAACATTATTATCAACTAGATTTTTTTAAACAAATAAAAAATCGTATAGACTAAAAAGGCCATATCGGCATCTGCTCTCTTAGTTTTCAACTCAACCACGATCAAATTTCTCACCTCCAGCGACATTATTTAAGCATGGAGTAAACCTCGTCTTAGACAAAACTTAAAATCTTAAAAATTATCAACATTCCTATTATCATTTTCTTTTCTTGGTTCTTTTTCCCTTACTGGTAGAGTTAGAGAAAAAAAAAAAAAAAGTGGAAGCGAACAAACTCACAGCTTTTCAAGCAGCATATCAGTCATTTCAATCCGAAAAGGGTCTTTCGAGTCCATCCTCATCAAAATGCTCACTAGCTTCTGCACCATCCGGCACAAACCCGCATACCTATTCCCAAAAACAAAAATTAAAGAACTAGCTGAAAACCATAAAATAAGCTAAGAACAATTTGTGGGTTTTGAATAGAAAAATGAGAACATCAAAAAAGAAAGGAGGGTACTTCTTGTAATCGTCACGGCCAGTGACATGGTAGCGTTGCATAACAAAGGCCTCTCTGTGACCATGTTCTTTCTTCCACTCCAAAAAATCAACCTTCTTCAGCAGCTTCTTCTCATGAAATTTTAGCTTCCTCATGCTTACCAACACACACAATTTTTTCTAAATTAGGAGGTAAATGCGTTAGATGTCAAAACCCTAAAACACCTTTTTGTTTTTCTGAGAGGGTTTCGTTTTTTTTTTTTTTTTTTTTTACTGTTTGATGTGGGGTTGAGATTGAGGCCCATGGGCCATGGCAGCCCGGTGCAAGAATTTAAGTTATGTCTTCAATTTTCTACTGGGTTTGGACCTGGCCGGTTCTACTGATTGGGCTCGAATAAGCATGTGAATTACAATATCACCTAATTGAATATGACGCTACGAAAACTGAAAACATGTATGAGTGCATTACATGTTTATTTCTTAAAGCAATCTACGAGCCAATTTTGGACCAGGCCCAACACATCCAAATTTTTTAATTTTGAAAAAGAATGCTGCAAAGGTCATCGGGTTTAATATTGTGAGTTTTAAAGTACTCACAAGCGTACGAATCGTTTACAATATAGTGTGTGTGTAAGTACGAGGTCGAATCCACAGGAAATTGTGTTGCAAAAATTAATATTTAAACTAGTTCTATTTTAACCTAGTTCTAAATTTTTTGGGTTTTAAAATAATAAACTAAAATAAAAGTTGAGATAGAACAAATGATAAAATGCACTAAAGTTTTAGAATCTACCTAACCAAATTAAACAACACATTCTTGTATTTTATTTATACGCCCGATAAACATTTAAATTTCATTCATTATTCAAGTTCCGTAATAATATATGTTAAATCATCCATCTTTTAATCAAATAAATCAATATATTCATCAATTGAAACACATTAAATATATAACATTTTAACAAATAAACATTCAATCTAAAGACATAAATCAATAAAATGAATGGAACTTGAATAATAATTCAATAAACATCAGATTATATAAATAGCATAACAAGAATGTGTGTGTTATCAATTGTGAGGTTTTATCCTCAACTAAGGTTAAGAATTTTAACCTCTCATGACTACAAATACCAAAAAATTTTGAATTAAAAGCATAAATATTAAAGACTTACAAAGAAAAAACAAATGCAAGAAGAAAAACGTCCCTGTAGCGCCTCCTTCCTTACGTCTCTGTAGCGTCTCCTTCTTTACGGTTTCATAAAGTCTCTCTTTTATATTCAACTACTAGGGTTAGAAAAAGTCTTGAAAAGATGCCTCTACCCTTTTGTAAAAAAAACCCTTGCTCCAATTCACATGCATGGCTGCTAGAAAAATACATTGAACTCTTCAAACGGCGCCGTACATACTCTAAAGACTAATGTGCCTCCATGTTCATGTGTTTCATTTTTTTCTTTTTTTCCCAAAGGTGCCGCTAGGAGTGTACAAGCGGTTATAATCGGCGGTTATTAGCTAAAACCGCAAACCGCCTAGGCTGTTACTGCTTTTTACCAACCACAATCGCTAACCGCCTAGGCGGGTTAACAGTTATATAATCGCTTTTAATTTGGTGTTGGTTTTGGATCCGATTTTGGCCCAATTTTTGGGCCAGTTTTTGCCACTTTTGGGTCGGTTTTTGTCACTTTTAGGCCGGTTTTTGTGTAGGTTTTAAATCCAAATACAAATCAAAGACCCAAACATTACATCCGAAACATAACAAATCTAAATAACCAAATACAAACAAATCTAAAACCCAAACATTACAAATCTAAAAAATAAATCAAAACATTACAAATCAACAAAAACAGAACAAGGCTGAAAATGATGTCCACACGAGACCCGGATCAACAAAAACATTTCTTTCAGATAAATTAACAAGTTAACAACAAATCACACCAATTACAACCAAAATGCTAAAAGATCCAATCTCACATACCAAAATCAAAACATATCATGCCAAGGAAAATATGAAAAATAAAAAACAAACCCAACGATTTTGTAATTTTTAGAACCTTATCTACATACCCAACAAATCAAACTCACAAAAAAAAAACAAAAAAAAAAAACAAAAAAAACAAAAAAAAACAAATTGAAATACAAAAAGAATAAACTTTTAACAAATGACAAACTTGATATGAAACAGTATGACGAAGGCCCATTGTCAAATGGCAAAACAGAGTATTCGCAAATTAAAAAGTCAATCAGACAAATAGGATAGTTTCAGACTCTCAGAGAGTTATTTTTCACGATATACGAAGAGAAAGCAAGAGAAATAGTGGAGAAGCTTACCAACTACAGAGTAACAGTGGCGGAGACTAGATGAGTGGAGAGGTCTAAACGGTGTTGGGGAGTGGAGAGGTCCGAACGGCTGGGCGAAAGGCGGGAAGAGGGAAACGATTCTAAAGGTTGAAATGAAGTGTGAAATGAAAAGTGAAAACCCACCTAAATGATGGTTATATAAAATGTCAACAACGGCGTCGTTTTGGGCATTCAGCAATGCTCAAAACGACGCCATATCTCCAAGCCTCCCAGGTTTTTATTTTAATTTTTTTTTACACATATTTTTTGATAAGTAATATAGAGTTTTATTAAAAGTGTAAGGCGCTCCTAAGTACACCGACAATATACAAAGAAAGCACCTAACTAGAAAGAGAACAAACAAGCCCAAAAGAACACCCAAGAAGCAGCCCACAAATTAAACCCAACTAAACCCACAAGGAAATATACCCAAAACCCGAGAACAAAACACCTCAAGACCCACAAAGGCTCCCTCTAGCCTTTGGACGTTTGGCGAGCCATCATCTCACCCATGATAGCCAAGAACTTCTCACGGCGACCCGCATCCTTCGCCTGCTCAACGGGCAACCCGTCCCAAAACTCAAGAACCTTCACCCGAGCACGATTGCTCAAAGCGGAAGGGGCTGTCGCAATATTGGCACATTTCTTACCAGAAGGAGCTGCAAAGATGTTCTTGGCAGACTTCTTCTCTTCTACTTTTACTTTCTGCCTTGATTGATCAAGTGCCACAGCAGTAGCACCTGATCTGGTCGGCTGAGGGACAGAACTCAGAGAAGCTGCCAGAGCCACCGAAAGCAGCAATTCCGGTATTGACGAGGGGGGAGAACGGAACGACTTGGAGGCAGGTTCCCAGTTTGGAGCCACCTGCAAACTGCTTGACTCTCCCCCAGAAGAAGATAGAATTGAAACCGCCCCAAAAATCGTCAGCGACTTGGACTCTGACCGAGGAGGACACCCTAGAAAGACTGACGATGCCTGACCCGCACCTTCTATGTGTTTCGACAGGAAAGAAGCAATGGGTATGGGTTTCGGCAAAAATCAACCCAGCTTAACCCCTCTACGCTTAGAGCCCATACCTGACCTAGCAGACCGGCCCAATAACTTCCCAACAGCCCGGCCCAAAACCCTATTAAAACTGACATACAACTTGATCCACGCCAGGAGATTTGAATTCAAATGAGCTGGTTTTATGCCTCAAGCAAAGTGAGTAACATGTGTCTCCTTCTTACCCAGCGTTCGGTGAAGCAATCCCAAGTTCATTGGAACAAACGGATAGTCTCGGGAACGCATTGACATCTCCGTCGACCCATGAGGTTGTTTCTTTAGCTCAAAACAATTCACTGTCACACGCCCATCATCAACCTCCCTACATCACGACTCTAGGAATAGATCCGACCCATGAAGATCGACATGCGAAACCCATAACCCATAATCAAACCCATACTTGACGCAAGAAACCACATCCCCTTGAACCACAGCCACATAGGATGGAGGAGAACTGCCCATTTGATTGGAAGACCCACCCAAATAGTCCGAAGAAGACGCCTTAGAGCCCAGCATTCGGTCTTTAGGGCCCAGGAAGGAGATCAACTTCCACATCTCATCCGCAACCAAAGCCCAACCTCCACCTTTGTGGCCTTTGGGGAGCCAAATAGTCCCTTTCTGACCACCCTCAGCGAAAACAACCACCTCAATGTAGCTGCTGGACTTGTTCTCACCCCCTCCCAGAAGCCTTCAGAGCCTCTTCTATGGTAGCCAGCAGCCATACAGAAGCTTGAACGCCCAAAAAAATGACCTCGCAGAACCCCTTTCTCCTCTCTTCCAAACAGAGATCTGACCCTTTTGACTTCATCGAGAAAGAAAAGTATTTGGCTTCAACAGAGAAGCTCTGTTCCATCCTTAGCAAGCTTAAAGAGCTAGGAGAGCAAAAACTCTAGACTTGCATTACCTACAAGACAGAAACCAACCTCACTACAACTCTCATTATGTAAAGTGTTTACCAGGAGGTTGCGTGCGCTCTCTTTATATATATATAAGTGATTAGCGGTTATTTACCACTTTTCTCAAACTCTATAACTGCTAACCGCCTCCGCCTAGGTGGTTAGCAGTTATTTATAACCGCTTTTGAAAATGGTTAGCGGTTTTGAAGCGATTATAACAACTCCGTTTGTACACCTCTAGGTGCCGCACCACACTGAATCAAAAGGGCCTTTGCTTTCTGCATATTGTCCACAATTTGTGATGACTCATCACCAAATAGTGCCTTCCAAAAATAGACCCGGATTGCCAATGAGGAGCTTCTTTTTTGTTTTTCTTTTTTTTTGTTTTTCTTTTATGGTGTGGGGGGGGGGGGGGGGGGGGGAATGTCAATCAGCTCTTATATTTTTTTTTAAAAAAAAAAAAAATTGATTCAATAATTGATTTGTAGTGCCATATCAGCAAAGTGAGATTAAATTGTGGTTTGTAGCATTTCCCAACTTTCATTATCAAAATTAAGAGAGAGCGTGATGCTCTATTGATGCTGTACAAAACTAAGATTGTTCTGACAGTATATGATAGTAACAAAAATTAAGAATTCAAGTCTATAAAGAGAACTCAGAAAGAGAGAAAATAACAATTAAAAAAGAGAAATACTCTAGTTGCCTCAAAGAAAAACAAAGAATAACTCTAAAATAATACTAAAATTTTATTGATACTCAAAAACTGAATTGAAAAATAAGACACACCATAGGTCTTTATATAAGCTAGGTTTAAGTACTTTTCAAGCAAAATACTTGGAGAAAAAATAAAGAAATAAAAATACAAAAATAACCCTAAACTTGGAGACAGCCAAATATTTGTAGACAAAGAAAAAATATATTATTCCAAAAATAATTATCAAACCTTGTGTATGATTCTTGTCATTCTTGTGTTGATCTTCTCTGTTAATATATTTCAATTCAGTTAGTCTCCCCGGATTGAAAAGAATTCGTTTTTGAATAATTTGAATCATATTTGTTTCAATTTTTTGAATGTCCAATCAATCACTTCCATCTCATACTTCTCAATACCAAAACAACTTGATATCAAAAGAGAAAAAAACAACTTACAACTCATCACAAAATGACTCTAAATAGTAGATCTGAAGTTTTTCATACCAATTTGAGATAAATTAATCTTCACAAGCTCTTGATTTATTGTCATAAATTTACTCTCCGTAATTTTTTTTTTAAATGATCAATTCTTTCTTGACCACACAAAAATAAATTTTCCTCCAAATGATCAATTCTTTTTTATAAGGAAAATTTGACATAAATTTTCGATCCCAAGAAAATCAACATAATTAATTTTCTCAAAAACCCATTGAGATATTTCACTATTTGGACTTTTGTCAAACACACAGCGAATATGGTTTTTGATTTGTTCTTATTAAGAACCATTCTGCTGTGCATTTTCCTAGGTCAAGAAGAATGGAGTTTATGCTGGGATGAAAGGCATCAAATTGCTCTTGATATTTCACATGGGATTGAATACCTTCATGAAGGGGTATGTTGAATATTAAGGTTTTTTTCTTAAAAAAAAAAAAAATTATGATGCAAAATTTTTTGTTTAATCCATCCATATAAATAGACTTTCTTTTCTTTTTTATGATGCAATTTTTTTTTTTTTTTTTTTTTTTTTTTTTTTAAATCCATTCATATGAAAAGTCTTGAACAGGCAGTCCCACCCGTCATACATCATGATTTGAAGTCTTCTAATATATTGTTAGACCGATCAATGAGAGCCAAGTTAAGAAAGTATACAAGAACTTTGTACTAAATCCATTTGTATCTGAAATTTGTTATAGTACTCTAAGATTAGATTTTATATGCATGTTTCCATATGTAGTTGTTTTGCTTTGTTTTCCTGAAGAACTACATCCTCAATGCCCCCCCTTCCCAACTCCCAAGTCTTTGGGTTGCACAAGGTGACAATTTTAAGAGGCATAAATTGCTGCTCAGGCATACATAAATAAGGAAAACAAGAAGTAGAAAAACAGTAATAAAGAGAAGCGATTTTCCTTTTTTTGTCCTGAGAATGGCAGATGCATGCTATTATATATGCTAGGATATTATGTTTGTTTTTTATACTATACCTTTTCGATTTATAATTATGTGGCTACTTTCATTTTTATAGGTTGCTGATTTTGGGTTGACAAAGGAAGAGGTCTTTGATGGCCAGAATTCTGGCCTTAAAGGCACATATGGCTACATAGAGCCAGTTTACGTATCAACAAACAAGTTCACAATGAAGAGTGACATCTACAGTTTTGGCATTATCATCTTCGAGCTCATCACAGCCATCCATCCATAACAAAACTTGATGGAATATGTAAATCTTGTGAGTTGTTTGCCCTTTGAAATTCTCCTTTGTTTATAATATTTTGCATTACCAAACTTTCTAGCCTGTAAACCTTTAACCATTTCAATAATTTCTTTTCAAGGCCTCAATGAGTCTCGATGGTGTTGATGAAATACTTGATAAGGAACTTGTTGGAGAATGCAGCCTTGACGAAGTAAGAGGGCTTGCTGGTATTGCTCAAAAATGCCTGCACAAATTTCCAAAAAAGTGACCTTCCATAGAAGAAATTTCACAAGCTATATTGAAGATAAAACAGAGACACCTCGCTAAAGTAGATACAATGTCTTTCGGAGGCAGAGATTTTTCACGAACGGTGAGCTGAATAGAGGATCAACAACTGGAGTCAGCTTAAGTAAGAAAGTGAGTGAATGACCACAAAATCTCTTTCTTTCTTTCTTTTTTTTTTTTTTTTTTTTTCTCTCTCTCTCTCTATCTTTCATATATATATCTTGTTTTTTTCCCCTTTGTATTCCTGGAGTAATACTTATGCTAGAAATACACATGTCAAAAGGTAAATGAATGAATGAGCTTCCATGGCTCATACAGGTCAATATCTATCCTGATGTTAGGGTTTATTTATCCAAGTCTTCTTAATCCCACTATGCCCAAAATGAACTGTAGATACCAAGAGGGTTGCACTATATAGCTTAAACATACATATATGCTTATGCAATAGGAAGCCTCATGGATGCCATGCTATATAATAGACCGGATATTTGTTTTCCAGTTGGCATGATCAGCCGGTATCAATCAAATCTTGGACCACTGCATTGGGTAGCGGTTAAGCATATACTCAAGTAGAGATAAAGGATCATTGGGCCTTAGGGATAAAACCCAAGTCCATACTTAGAAGTTGGTAGCAATGGAACCCTAGCCCTAGACGCATGGGGAGGATATTCTCTCCCCATGGCTGCGTGATGCAGGGGCAAGGGGAGCAATTTCTCCCCTTGGCGGTGCATCCTAGTAATCTAGTATGTAGGGATTGGAATTGTAGTTCAACTATGACTCCAGTCTTATTTCTGCTATAGTTCTAGTTTATCTTCTAACCCTATCATGATTGTAAATCTAAGTCTATAAATAGAGGGTCATAGTGATATATTATTTAACTGATTCATTTCATCAAAGTTGCGAGTCCACACTCATGGTCATATTTAGATATCAAAGAGAAGATATCGAGGTTGAGTTAAGAACATGAAGAACACGTTTTTCATTCTTCAACATGCAAGGAGCAACTCAACCAAAATCAAATAGCCCTAAGAGCCTAAAAGATGCTGAATTCGATTATAAGTACCATGAATTTGTATATTTGTTTATCTTAAAGCCAAAATTTTCTTAGGATTAACGTTCGGCTGTGCATATTTTGATTAGCACATGATCTCTAATAGAAGAGAGCTAGCTGCACATGTCACTTGACACGCACACGCATCACGTAATACGTGTAAGGGCAATGGGATTTGGGCGCTATGAGGCACACTTTTCACTTTGCATGTGTGCATCGAATTTTTGAAAATACAAGTTGACTAAGACTAGTCTCATTCGACCGAGCTGATGCATCACAATCTCCATACAAAAACCCGAGTGCTATCGTAGAAGTCTTGAGAGAAGCTTGTTCAACTGAGAGAGCTCATTCGACTGAAACTAAGGTTAGGTCGACCAAGCTAGCCATTTCAGGTGTGATTTTTTAAAAAATCTAAATGTTTTCTAGCTATTGGAAGGAATTAATATGCGATTTATGGTGTCTATTAAAGTGGATTTGGTGGTTAAAAGTCAAGACCATTGGATCAAATGATTTTGGACCATTAGATGTGTCCAAAATCACTATAAATATGACCCTTTAGCCATATGCAAAGGCACAATCTCATAACTTATTTTTTTTTCTTCTATACATCTATTTTGTCCTATTCTTTCTCTAAAGGTGTTTCTTGTTACTCTAGAAAGTGTTATTCTATTTACCCAAAAAAAGAAGAAGAGAGAAAGTGTTATTCTAAGAATAACATTTTGGGCTTCATTGTATCGTGGGAACTATTTTTGTCAAATCCCTTGGTACATAAAAAGTGGACAAATACGCTCTAAAGATATTGTCATTGCGATCAAGCCTTCGAGTCCAATTTTATTTTCCTTCATATTTTGCATGTTATTTCTATAATATTTTCTAACAAAAAGTAGCCATTGATTCATCTTTTTACAAGCATTTGTCGATTCAAAAGCTAATTTTCACTACTATGTCATCTCAATTATATAATTATTGTATAACAGTCTATTAAATAATATTACTTTTTAAAGGATCTTATTGTTTAGCAATCTTAAACATATGCAAAGATCCGCACTTTTTCATCCTAAGAGTATTGGAAAACTATATATAAACCTGAAGCCCCACAAAGTCCAATTACTCTATATTCTCACTGTAGATTGAAAGTGCAAACATTCAACATAGTAATAGATGGATAGAGATTTGCCAAGTTTTCGGAAATGGAAAAACATGTTTTACACAAGAAGCAACAAAAGTATCGATCTTAGAAGAGATACTTAGAGATCGAACCGTATTTGTGTAGATGTTGTAACAACTCTAGTTCTAATTATTAGTATTTTATTATGCTTCTTCAAATTGTTACCTCTCATCCACACAAGTAATAACATATACACGCATACATCTCCTTTAATGGCACGCAGCTTCCCCATTGATACATTTGACTCACGAAAACATTGTTACACCATGTTGAATTTTTGCAAGGTCTATCCAATGGTCCGCCTACATATGGGCATATCTCAACGGCTGCTAGCATTTGAACTTTGAAGACATTATTGAAAATTAGGATTCTGGAAAATAACAAAAATTGACAAATAATATAACATGCGAAGCAACAATATGAGCGATCTAAGAGAGAATACTTACTTGCATCTGTAAGAATGATGAACACAAAGCAAATAATGATAATTATAGTAGAAAACTTCTGAAATTGAAAAGTCATGGCTTCTTTTTCTTATATTTATGCTAATTTTATGGGGATAATTAAAGAGTATTTATATATAGCATGAGGACATGGCTTTATTTAAATTATTTTAGCAAGCTACAAGTGCATGTTCATGATCCATATTGGTCTTCCATTGGTAATAAAGTAAGAAATTAAGAACGCTTCATTTGCTTATTGAGCGTCAAACCTATATCACTAATCAAGTTTAGTGGGTGAGTTAGAATTGGAATTTATGGGTGGCAACCGACAAGATTAAACAATAGAGATGAAAAAAATTAATTAAAATATTAAAAAATATAACTAACATGCACAAATTTTTCTCAAAACCATTTTCATTTAAAAATCATTTACGTTAAAAGAAGCGTAACCTAAAATTTTCATGTACGTCCACCAAACACCAGAAAGTGTGTTAAACATATTTTTGACAATATTTTCTTTTAACGTAGTCTACAAAAAAAAAAAAAAAAAAAAGAAAAGAAAAAGAAAGAGAGATAAAGTTGAAAAAAATAATAACTTGAGATTTTTTGTGGTAAATATTGTACCTACAAAAAATAAGATCAATACTCATTAGCAACGACAAAATGTCATAGTTAAAAGTCTTATTGTCGCTGCTATTGATCAATTGCGGCGACGACACGTTGACACTAATGTGGTTGATCCTAATAATCCAACGCTATTGATCATTAGTGCACTGACTTCTATGTTAATGTTAATGATCTCTCAACATGCAGTGACAACATTAGTCGCTGCTACTAGTATTTTTTGTTGATGCTATAAGAGTTTTGAATCAAAACAATGTCGCTACTAATAGTCCATCATTAGGGGTATGTGACCCAATGGTCGCAGCTATATATTGATATATCATTAGCAAAGAATTTTGAAATTTGATACCATTTTTTTTTTTGGAAGTACATTTTTATATCAATTAGTAAAATGTTGAGGTGGGATAAGGATAATGGTCTTAGATAAATTCAAGCCTTTTTGGTTTCTTGAGCACTCCCAATAGCTTAGCTATTTTCAATGTAAAATAGCTAATCAAAATCGATTTTTACTACTTCAATTAACCAATTTCCAAAACCTATACATAATTTTATCTAAATTTTTCTCTATTTTATTAAGATAATATTTGTTTATTTACTTTAATTAAAAACCCATTTCCAATATAAAAAAAAAAAAAAAAAAAAAAAAAAAAAAAAAAAAACACCAAATTAAACAACCAATCACTCCGAATTCCCATCTTCTTCGGACTTTTTCTACTTTCTCTCTCTTATATTCAATTGGAGGTGGCAATATTATATAATTTAATTTAATATGGTTAGTCTAGAGCAATCAACGTTAATATTTACTTTACCTTAATATTCTTAAACTCTTATTCTTTCCAATATTACCCACCAATATATAATTCTATTCATATTTTGGTAGCCTTTCATGCTACTATTTTGTCTAACAAATGCAGGAGGTAAAGCGGTGTGTTTGTATTTGTCCCCCCTCACCCCCTTCTAACTCCGCCGCTAATGTCTAGATTAACTCTTGAAGATGTTGAATGTGATCTTTATAATGGAAATCAATGATTGACTGATAAACATGCGCAAGAGTTGGAAAATAGTAAATCCTCATCCATCTATAATCAGACCTTTTCTTCACATTTGTAGCTTAGTTAAACACCTTGAACAACCTCACAGTATATTAGTACTGATTGGTAATTTTCTCGTATGCATAAGCTATTAAAAAGAAGAATAAATTAAAAAAAAAAAAAAAAAAAAAAAAAAAAAAGGCAAATCATCGGCAATTTTTTTATTTTTTTTTTGGAACGGGTAAATCTTACCATATCATTGATCAAAATCAAATAAACAATTGATCCCAAACAGATGAGATCTAGGGACAAGCAATTTCCTTAAAAATTATGCTAGAGATACACGCAAAAATCTCTTCTAACCAACATTAATCAACCTTGCGTTCGACAGCCTCCTTTACTAACACAGGTCCTGCACTATTCAACTCTCTATGAACATGAGCAAATTCAGCATACCGCAAACCACTAAGCTCCTGGATAACACTTTCAATAAAATGGCCAGTGTTTGAAAGGTACGGAGGAATCGATTGAATATGTGAGATTACTTGTATCGCGTCTCCTTCAAGAACAACATAAAAAAAACCTTCCTCCTTGCAAAACTTAACAGCCCAAAGAACTGCCATGGCTTCTGCAGTCTTCGTATTTGCAACAATTGGTTGCATCACAGTTCTAGCTCCCAAGAATTCTTCCTTGCAATCCCTAGCTACAATCCCCAAGGCGATGCAACAATCCTTACTGTTAATGGATGCATCCTAGTTAACCTTAATGATTCCGGTAGGAGAAGGTTGCCATCTTTGCTGCCTAGCCGTAGTTGATCATTCACCACTCAGAATTGACTGCAAATCTTGGCTATTACACCTCTTAAATTCCTCCAGTGCCCCTGCTGCCTCGACAAAAACTTCATTGGGATGTCTGAACACCCCTTCAAAGACTAGGGAGTTTCTTCTTAGCCATATTCGTCTAGCCATAACTACCAAAAGTTCTACTTGGTCCTTATCCATCCATCAATAATAAGACGTTTTCTTCACATTTGTAGCTTTGTTAAACAACTTGAACAACCTCACAGTATATTAGTACTGGTTGGTAATTTGCTCATATGAATAAGCTATTAATTAAAGATATATGATATATTGCCACCTCAAGACACAATTCTTGGCAATTTTTATTTTATTTTATTTTTTTAGAAAAAATCCTAAAGCTAGCTAAGAGACTACCTTGTCACATGGATAAGGTGGTCAAGAGTTGTGTCTTAAGGTGGCAAAAGATGTATCTCTTAATTAAAAAAGCAGCAGCAGAAATCATGGGCAATTTTTGTTGGACCCAAAAGTCAACTAAACCCAAATTATTCTCAAATTAAGTTCTTAGCCCATTGACTATGGTCCAAAGCTCGACTAAAAATTTCTATTTTCTTATCCAGCCAGTCAAAGCCCACATAACATTTTCGGAACACTGAGCCCATTGCATGAACGACGTTGTTTTGACTAACACCCACTACGCTCTTCTTAAAACTCCTGAACCGGCGACTCCACCAAGACAGACACACACCACCATGAAACCACACCAGCACCACCTCAGACTCCGACTCCACTGTCGCACCACCGCCGTGACCACCACGAGCCGGCACTACGCCACGAAATACACGGCGAAGGTGACCTCCACCTCCCCCACCGGGCTCTCACTCACGGCCGAGGTCACCCCACTCCGTTCCCCCTACCCCACCGACATCCGCGGCTACCCACTCCCCCGCCGCGACGTCATCTGCAAGGCGACTCAAATCCTCCTCCACCACCACGCCAACCAATCACGTCCATCCACTTCACCACGCTCAAACCCAAACCCCTTCCTCGACCTTTCCAACTACCTCCACTCCCTCGCTCTCCCTCTCACCCCCTCCGAGGCCTCCGAAATCCTGAAATCTCTAAACCACCCCTCCCTCGCCCTCAACTTCTTTCGCCTCTGCCCCTCGCTTTCCCCAAATTTCCAGCACGACTCCTTCACCTACACCCGCCTCATCCTCATCCTCTCCAAGTCCTCCTCCCCCCCGGACCGCTTCGATCTCGTCCGCTCCCTCCTCTCCCAGATGGACCAGTCCAACACGCGTGGCACCATCTCCACCGTCAACATCCTTATCGGCTTCTTCGGCAACTCCCAGGACCTCGACCTCTGCATGTCCTTGATCAAGAAGTGGAACCTCACCATGAACTCTTACACCTACAAGTGTTTGCTCCAGGCGTACCTCCGCTCCCACGATTCCGACAAGGCCTTCCATGTGTTCACCGAAATGCGCCGCCGAGGTTACAAATTGGACATTTTTGCTTACAACATGTTGTTGGATGCTCTGGCCAAAGACGAAAAGGTCTGCGTCACTATATTCCCACTTGTTTTATCTTTTATACATATTTGGTTAAGGTTTTGCCGCAATTTTGAAAGGGCTAATATAATTTGCACTGGAAGAATGCATAATGCGTAATTGGGCTAATATGATTTGCCAATATAATGTGCCCACATGATGCAATAGAAGTGACTGTCATAAAAATGAATGTCTTCCAATAACATACAAAGAAAATGAATAAGTGTCAACAAAGATTGGAGTTATATCAATGGTGGGCTTCCTGTTTTTGTCCGAAGTAACTTTTATCAGCTACTTTGTGCCTTACATTTGAGTTCCCTGGATCCTGATTATCTGATCTGCAGAATTGTGACAGGTTGACCAGGCTTACAGGGTTTTTGAAAACATGAAAAGGAAGCATTGTGAGCCTGATGAGTTTACATACACAATTATGATCAGAATGAATGGAAAGATTGGTAAAGCTGTTGAGTCATTGGCACTCTTTCAGGAAATGCTAGCAAAGGGCTTCGCTCCAAATTTAATTGCTTATAATACCATGATCGAGGCACTTGCTAAGGGTCGGATGGTTGACAAGGCCATTCTTCTCTTCTCTAAAATGGTACAGAATGATTGCCGGCCGAATGAATTCACATACAGTGTAGTTTTGAATGTTCTGGCTGCAGAAGGGCAGCTTGGTAGACTAGACGAGGTCGTGGAAGTATCAAAGAAGTACATGAATAAGTCGATATATGCATATCTTGTAAGGACTCTAAGCAAGCTGGGCCATGCAAGTGAAGCTCACCGGGTGTTTTGCAACATGTGGAACTTCCATGATAAGGGGGATAGGGATGCTTATCTCTCCATGTTAGAGAGTTTATGCAATGCAGGCAAGACAACAGAGGCTATAGACCTGCTGGGTAAGATTCATGAAAAGGGAATAACTTCTGATACAATCATGTATAACACCGTTTTCTCAGCCCTTGGCAAGCTGAAGCAAATCTCCCATCTTCATGATCTTTATGAGAAGATGAAACAAGATGGTCCTTCACCAGACATATTTACGTATAATATTCTCATCTCCAGCTTTGGTCGGGCCGGAAAGGTTGATGAGGCAATTAAAATATTTGAAGAGCTTGAGAATAGCAATTGTAAAGCCGACATAATCTCTTATAATTCCTTGATCAATTGCCTTGGGAAGAATGGTGATGTTGATGAAGCTCACATGAGGTTTAAGGAAATGCAAGAGAAAGGATTGAATCCTGATGTTGTCACATATAGCACGCTCATCGAGTGCTTCGGTAAGACGGATAAAGTTGAGATGGGCTGCAGGTTGTTTGATGAGATGCTTGCTGAGGGATGCTGCCCTAACATTGTAACATACAACATCTTACTCGACTGTCTTGAGAGGTGTGGGAGAACTGCTGAAGCAGTGGATCTGTATGCAAAACTTAAGCAGCAGGGTTTAACGCCAGATTCAATTACATATGCAGTGCTTGAACGTTTGCAAGGTGGTTCACATAGGAAATTCAGACTTCGCAGGCAAAGTCCGATTACTGGTTGGGTTGTTAGCCCTTTGAGGTGATGAAGTTGAAGATGGGTTTAACGCCAGATTCAATTACATATGCAGTGCTTGAACGTTTACAAGGTGGTTCACATAGGAAATTCAGACTTCGCAGGCAAAGTCCGATTACTGGTTGGGTTGTTAGCCCTTTGAGGTGATGAAGCTGAAGATGGGGATTGCTGAAGAAACAAATTACATATTTTTAATCACTTCCTTTTGGGGGAAAGTGTATATGGAGTTTTTGATGATATTCCCGTAAGAGGGACCAACATTGGATGATGACCATTTTTTATGTTCTACTATTTATGGTGGCTGTTCTTGTTACACTTACCACAAAGATGATGCGACTTCAGGAAGGCAATCCGGTTTTTGCATCTATTCAAGTTATGGGGTTCTACTTCTTTTCTCTTGTTACTAAACGAAAGGAGCAGCAGCTTTTTATCATCGGTTTTTTTATGGATGTTAAGTTAACAGGTCGCTTTTCAACATGACAGCGGCTGTGTCAGGTAAGCACGTTTACTGTTACTCTAATGTGATATAGTGAAGATTGCTGATTCATTACGTGCAACATTACGTACTTCATTGGATCACGATTGAGGTGGTTATTACAGATATGAAGCTCCAAACAGTTCTCTCTCTATCCAATTAGTTCATGCAGTAAAATATAGCTGTTACTGTTGTTTATGACTTGTAATCAAGGAGTAATGCTATAAGGTGGGCTAGAGTCCTCCTTGTCTCTTTCCAAATATCACGTGACTTTTAAAATTATCATTTAATTTAAAATGATCATTATTGAATTTTGATCAAATAGTAATTTTCAAGCCACGTAACATGTAAGAGAACACAATGAAGACTCTTGTCCTCTTTATAGTGTTACTCGTAATCTAATCTGGCATAATGTTGTTGCCTGACGATTGTATTTGCACCGCAGCTCCCGCCAAAATAAAGGTATTTTCAGAATATTTTGGTCAAATTTGATTTTACATTCAACATAACGATCGAGAGTGACAGATGGAGCTAAGTTGCAACACATTGGTAGTTTGAACATCCAAAGCATGACACTGTCAGTTCGTGGTGCTTTATCAAAAATTGTTGTTAGTTTAGGGGGCTAAATAATATTTAATCCAAATAATAAAGTATTGTGTAATTATTAATTGGGGGCCTTAGGCAACTTCCTAAAGGTTGAGCCGACACTCATAATGATCTATCTTGATTATAGAGGTGAAGACTTCTGATTAATATGCTGGTATAGTTACAATGCCCTAAACAGTCCATGCGAGTTGTTATTTTATATAACTATCATCAATATAAATAATTTGAATTCACAACAAGTTATAACAATGACTTTTAATCCCGAGTGGAATATGAACTCAAATCTGAAGTGGTGATCATTTTGATACATTTAGGAGTGAGATCTTTCACGGTCAAAATTTCAGTGTGCTGGGAGATCACATGTAGATGATGGGAGCAAAGCGACATGAAATATCTCATTGATATAAATTTAATAGAAATTAATAATTTTGAAGATCGGCTGGAGTATTTTAGTAAGGAGATGCTAAAATTGAATATGCTAACTGAAATAACATTTTCAGAGTACAAGAATAATTATGAAATTACATCGGGTACTCAAGGATTAAGAGATAGTGAATTACAATGACAGTTTATTTATGACTTTGTTTTGACCGGATAATTTAATGTAGGTGTCAATTGCAATTGGAAGATGTCATTGTGAGTTTTGAATAATCAAAAATAAATACTAGAATGCAATTACAATTTTTTAGTGGAATAAATTGTACTTAATAGTAACATAAGACAAATTATGAGATAGTCTCCTACGCTTATTAAAGCTAGCGTTATTTTCCATTTAGATATCTTCTCAAACTGATTGTTATTCCTTATTGGACTTGACCTACTTACACAAGGAAACACATTAGTGGCCGTGTATTATAGTAGGGAGCAATTATGTTTTTCAAGTCCTTCTTTGACAAGAAACTTAGTAATAGATTGACTGGGAAATACAAAGCCTATTTAAAAGGTGCTTGTGTAGGGATTAGAGCCCACACTTTCTTCGTCTCATTATCATAATTGAGGAGAAGACTTAGAGGTCTCTAAACCCTAGTTCTACATGCGTGGATTGAATGAGAAGTAGGAGAATTCAAATCAGCCCACCAAGCCTAGCCAATTTCAGGTAAGGCCTTTATGTTCGTGCAAATTTTTGTTTCATGTAGTCTTTTTCTATGTTTTCATGATGCTTGTTCTTGGGTGTTTCTTCTGTATCTTTGAGATATATTCTTCACAATTGGTATCAGAGTGTGACTTCATTAAAATCATAACAAAAATTGCAGGGGGCTACTAGAATTCTTTCCAACAACTGTAACAGGTTTATGTGTAGTTGGACATGGGCTGCCAGTAGTTGGATTGGTTACTGCAATTGGGCTGAGCAATTGGGCTGACTGTTACAATTTAGTTAGTTAGTTAGTTTGGGCTGAGGAGAATGGTATAAAAGGTTGCTTCCTGTAATAGAATACTCATGAAAATTGTTATGATCTTGTATTAGCTTAGTGATTAGTTCTTGAATAGCTTAGCGATTAGATTAGTGATAATGGGAGGTCCGATCTACCTCGAATCAGATCATACTTGTAATTCTCCATTTCCATTGATTTTCAATACGACCTTCATCCATTGAATCCATTGTTCTTTATAGAAAATTACAAGAAATATCCTTAAGTAACACTCGGGTGTGTTACAACAACCCTTGACTTGAATCCTTTGATTCTTGACACTTTGGGCTGTCTATAATCATGTTAGGACATGGTTTTGATCATCCGAAGGGGCTGATTGCATGCTTGATTGATGTTTACATTGTTTGCATCAATACAATTTTGCTGGAAAAAACTGTTTCTTTGATCGATATATCATGCTTAGAATAGTATTGACGTGTTAAGAAAATTACATTTATGTTTTAGAATCGTTCTATATATGTTTTCTAATTGTTCTTCAAGTTGCAACGTTGCTAGAAATGTTTTCCAGCAACATGCAATGATGTTTGATTTAATCATGTTTGTTTTTCATGTCCAAGCCTGGTTTCCATCCCACTTAGATAAACTATATCAGTATTTGTATTTCCTTTCCATAATTCTCTATCCTTATAAATGGCAGCCCATTCGGATTCTTCTCCCCTGCCAGAGGTCTCAGACAAGGTGACCCCTCTCACATTTCCTTTTTATTATTGGCTTTGAAGTTATCTTTAGACTGCTCACAAAGAGGAATCCCTTGGTAATCTCATAGGGGTTAAAATAATCTGAAATTGCCCTCCCCTTAACTACCTGCCTTTTATTGATGACTTGATCATCTTTGCCCAAGCTACCTTGGTTGAAGCCACTTCCATAAAGCTTGGTTTGGATACCTATTGTAAGTGGTCTTGTCAGGCCGTCAACACTAATAAATCATCTATCCTTTTCAACAAGAATACAACACCCTCAACCATGCTTGCCCATACAGAACATCAACACCTTTAAGTCCACCCCCTTGATTCCAAGTATCTCGGCCTTCTTATGCCTTTTGGTAAATTCAAAAAGGCTGCCTTCAATGACATTCTCGAGAAGGTTCAAGGTAAAATTGAAGGTTGAAAAGCCAAAACTTTCTCACAGGCTGGTAGGACTATTTTGATTCTGGCAATGGCCTCAGCTATCCCATCCTATGCCATGAGTACCTTTTTGCTGCCTTCCTGCCTCAGCAGCAAATTGGACAAGCTGTTTAAAGACTTCTGGTAGGGCTTTCCTGATGGTAACTCTAGGAACTTATCCCTTGAGTCCTGGAGTTTCATGTGTCTTCCTAGATCTCAAGGTGGTTTTGGGTTCAGACAAATGAGAGATGTCAGCCTGGCCCTCATCTCTAAACTTGGCAGGAAGATCCTATCCAATCATGATAGCATGTGGGTATCTCAGCTAAGGGCTAAAATACATCAAATATGTTAACTTCTCTCCTCTCAAATAAAGTCAGGTTCTTGGCTTTGAAATTGTACTGTACTATTGTTCTTACTAAAAATTTAGATGCTGCTGGTGCTTGTCATATCCCCCACAAAGACTCCACCTTCCCATTTGGTCCTCCCCCTATATTCCTACATATCCTTCCTTCAAACCCTCACCTAGGAACAACAGTAACTTATCACATCCCTCCCTCACCATCTCGGACTAATTAACCCAACAACCTCTCTTGGAGAGCCTCCTTATCCACTTCCTGTTTGAATCTCCTTGTGCCTATGAAATTACAAAAACATACATCTTCCCTAATCTCACTAATTCCCTCCTTTCGACCCCCTCTACCTCAGGTGATTTTTCCACCAAATCTACCTACATTCCTTTGAAGCCTCAAACCTCCCCCCTGCATCCCTACCTATCCTCCTTCAAACCCTCACCTAGGAACAACAGTAACTTATCACATCCCTTCCTCACCATCTCGGACTAATTAACCCCAACAACCTCTCTTGGAGAACCTCCTTATCCACTCCATGTTTGAATCTCCTTGTGCCTATGAAATTCTAAAAACATGCATCTTCCCTAATTTCGCTAATTCCCTCCTTCCTAGCTCCACCTGAAAAGCCATATGGCATCTGAATCTAAATGATAGGCTAAAGCTCTTTATTTGGAAAGTGGCTTCGAACATTATCCCCAGCAAAGCTAGAATCTCCCTCTCCATCCCTTCCTCTTTCACTTATCTTCTTTGCCCTTTGTGTAAATCATAAATTGATTATGTGCATCATCTCTTCTTCAATTGTATTTTTGCTCTAATGGTCTGGAGGAACTCCTTCTGGCCATTCGACTCTCTTGCTTTTAATTTTTCTAACGTTGCAGATTAGATCAATATCATCCTAAACTCGTGCAAGTCATTTGGCATCCCTTTGGGAAAGGTTCACTTTCTCCAAATCTTTGCCACAATGGCATGTTATATCTTTTTGTTCAACAGGAACAAAGCCCAAGACAAATGTCTCATCCCGAATGCTTTTACTATCTCAAACAACATCAAGAAAGTGGATCTGGATCCTCTCCAGTTGAGAGGAACTAGAGGAACTGGAGATGAGTCAGTTTGTTATACAAGATGGTATTTTTATAATTTCACATAGTGTAAAATTACAAAAATACCCTCCTATATAACTAACTGGCTCCTCTCTGGTTGAAACTCAACTGGAGAGGATCCTGTTTCCAAGAAAGTTTCCATGGAGCATCACTCAGCTTGGAAAGCTAAAACCTCAACTCCTTTGGAAAAATGGTAGCCCCTACTAATCATTTCAATATCAATTTTGGCATTGCCATCAGAGACTCCTCTACCCAAGGAGCAATATGCCGGAACACTGCAGGGCACATCATTAAAGTTATATCTCTCATTAGCCTTCTTTGTGACCCAACCTTTAGGGAATCTTTAGCTGCCCTCTTGGCTGCTAGATTGGCAGTTTCCCTTGCCCTCAAGCAATTTATCATGGAAGGTGATTCCTTGACTGCGGCTCCCGCTCTTCACCATCGGAACATAACTAAAGACCAGAGGATCTCTTCCACCATCTCAGAGATACTTGCCTCCATCCCGGCTTCCTCCTCTTAGAAAGCCCTCAAGATTAACAAAAGTGTCAACTTCTGTGCTCACAATACCTCTAGGCCACAACTATAAATTTTTCTTACAGCATTCTCTTTGCTCCCTTTTACCCTCCATCCCTATTTATAGCGAAAAGGACCCTCCCTCCTTCCCCCCTTAATTTTTATCTCAATGTACTTACAAAAAAGAAAAAAGCCCTTAACTAGGTTAAATTACAATTATATAATTTTTTATTTTTTAATAGGTGATTATATAATTCCTTAAGCAAGAACAAGTTTTCGCACACAAGGCACGGTGACACTTTCATTTGCAGCATATGCCTATTTTTTTTTCTTGGCGCTCCTCATTTTTCAAAGAATAATACTATACTTCACACTCATATTATAATACTACTTCATACTGAATGACGTGACATGAGGTGAATGGAAGTAGAAAATTTTGTTTATTTTAAGTGATCATTCAGCCCATGTCTCGTCAATTGATGTGAGGTGTGTGATAAAATGAGTGCAAATAATGGATTTATACTCTCACAAATAGAGCTTATTTAAGGCCTTTTAATTAACATTATGGTATTAGAGAGAGAGAGAGAGAGAGAGAGCTCGTCTACTATCTGAACATTTAAACTCTTGAAGTAGGTTAAACTAAAGATCCTTTTCTGAATGAACAAGCAACTATACAACACACCAACTTTTTTTTTAAAAAAAAGAATGAGTAGAACTATATATTGACAAAAAGAATCAACTGTACATCAAGAGTTTTACCAACCAATACAACAAAACATAGATAAACCAGAGAAAAACTCTAGGAAAACCCACGCTGCACTCAAGGACCTAAACCAGCACACCCCCAAAAAAAAACCCTGCCAACAAAGGAACAAACTAAATCAGAATACAGACATCAATGTTCCATTTGTGACAAAGGATAACATTCTCTATAGTCTTTGGGAACTTGCCCTTTACAGATATTCTACACCGGACTTTCCAAAAAATTTGCTTCAAAACCTGTTCTTCAGTGAGAGGCTGCCCACCAAATTTTAACTCATTTCGGGCTTGCCATAAACAATACACAGCAAAACTCAAAATTAGTCTACAAATTGTCCCCAACAAGCTTTTATTCTTCCACTTTCGGCAACCTTCATCAATCAGATCACTCCAACAGGTAGATAGATTCAACAAAACACATCGCTGCAACTAGGGGTGTAAATGAGCCGATCCTGAGCAAGTAGTGGTTGTTCGGGATTGGCTCGTTTGAGATTTTCAAGAGCTCGAGCTCGTGACGAGCCCTGTTTCTATGCTCGAGCTCGGCTCGCCAAGGGATGAACCCTGTGCAAGATTGAGCTCGAGCTTGATCATATTGGCCGATCTCGAGCTATAGCAATCGGCTCGAGCTCAGCTCAAATAAGCTGAAAAGGCTTGCATGACTAGCTCCACGCCCTCGGCGCTTGAAATCTCTCTCCAACACGTTACACCCCACTCTGGAGCATCTCAACGTCGAAGACGACAGTGCATGGAACAACTGAGAACGGCGGCTTTGCATGATGTTTTGGGAAGACAGAAGAAAATGAAGAAAAATGCCCATGTGTGATAAAAGAAAAATGAAGAAATGAAGAACATTATTGATTCTTGAATTAATGAGAAAAGAAAATTACATGTAGCATACCTTTGACATATGATTTAAGCCAACAAAAAAAAATATGAAAAAAGAAGAAGACCAAATCATCGTTGCATAAGGCAAAAATGTTAGGGGGGAAGAGAAATGGTTACTTCAAGTTTGAGAGCCTTTTGGGGAGAAAAGTAGGGCTGGCAAAATGGGTACCCAACACTACTCGTTAAGACCTGCGACCCGTTAAAGCTAGACCCAAACACGACCCGTTTATGTTTACAGGTTGGGGCTCCAGACACGACACGAACACGATAATTTCACGGGTCACCCGACACGACCTGTGAAACCCGTTTAACATAATGGGTCAAATCGGGTTGACGCGACCCGATACGACCCGTTTAGATTAAAAGTGCTTTTTTCTTCTTCTTCTTCTTCTTCTTTTTTTTTTTTTTTTTTTTTTTTAAAAAAAAAAATTCTAAATAATAATAATAACCTTTTCCCTACAACTCTGGAAACTCAAATTTCTACTACTAATCCGTCATTCCTCCAAGACTAAAATTCACATAGCATTTCTCATGAATTAAATTAAAATTGAGTCCAAAAGAATTTTTGATAATTAGGTAAATCGAACATAAGCAAACTCTTTGAAGAGATTCAAAAAAGAAAAAAGGAAAAAGAATGAAAGTAAAATTTAGATCCTAGGTTAGAAAAAGAATACCTGAAAGCTAAAGCTATACGATTCATCAATCTCTTCTGCCATTATCAGCCAAAATTAAGCACCAAACACTCCCTAACCACCACTCATCAAAATAACAACTCGTCAATAAATCTTATCAAGCTTTATTTACATAGTCAAACTACTACAAATTTCAAGAAGTAATACTATAATTGACCAGTAGAAAGGAGAGAGAGAGAGAGAGAGAGAGAGAGAGAGATTATAGTGGAGTACCTTAAACACGCATTTTAGGCTTCAAACTTCAAATCTACGAATAAAACAGTTCATTGTAATAAATGGAGGTAAAGCTTGCGATCCAATGAATTCCGAAGGAATCTTGAGCAAGCGTGTTTTAGAGTGAAAGCACAGTAGTCTGTCTTTGTTGCTCTGTACGAAAGCAGTGAGATCTTGACGAGAGGCTTTTATCTCACTCTCACTCTGCTTTTACTACTCCAAACCAGTTTTATAGATCCTGACCCGTTTGACCCGATGCGACATCGGCGGAAGAGAGAGAGAGAGAGAGAGAGAGAGAGAGAGAGAGAGAGAGAGAGAGAGCGGTAGAGAGGCGAGGAGAGCAGAGACGTCGGCAGTCGCCAATCGGCACCGAGTGGAGACTCCGGAGAGTAGAGACTTGAGAGATTGAGAGAGAGAGAGCGTTGAGCGGGTCTAGTTTTCGATTAGGCCTCGCAGGAGGAAGAAGAAGAAGGGGCGGCGTGGCGAGGTTGAAGGAAAAACCAAAAAAGAAACAAGTTTTAAAAAAAAAAGGAGTTAAATGTTAATCGTGTCTGGCGGGTCACCCGTGACCCAACCCGCTAGACCGAGATAAACGGGTCGACTCGTTTATGACCCAAACTCGTTTAAAGTAGACTCAAATTCGCTAATTTCGTATTGTGTTCGTGTCGAATTGTCGAGTCTTGTCAAAATTACCGGCCCTAAAAAAAAAAAGAGGTGAAGGGGCGTGATTTTTTGGAAGAGAAAACTTCTGCCTTTTGGAGAAGAGAAAACATATGCGTGTATAATTCCAAGGTGGTCTGAATGTAACTCATGTGTCCAGGAGCTTTCAAACTTCTGATAACTTCTGCATGTATCAAATATCAAGGAATGGCTTTCAAGTCTCATGTGCATATCAAGGAAATATAGGTAACGTGTAGTGGTAAATATGAAATAATGCCATAATGGTTACCAGCATAGACATATAGGAACTAGGAAGGTAACGTGTGGTGGTAATTGGTAAATATGAGGTAATGGTTGCCAGCGGATATTCTTTATATATATATGTATAAATTCTTTTCAAAAATTATTTTTAAGAAGAGTAAACTGATTTTTATAATAAATATATTCGGTAAAATCTAAATGAAATAGATTGGAAAAAAAAAATAAAAAAAATTGGACAACAAGTGGGCCAAACAAATTGCAAATTTCTAGTAGCCTTTAGCTGTCATTAATTACGTGTGAGAATCAATCCATTTATAACATATAGTTATATACTTATAAAATAAATTATTCAATATACATAATTTATAATATATTACATTATAGCATTTATTTATATGCTTTTGCATAAATTAACTATTGGTAGTTGTTAATTAATTTATGCTTAAAAAATAACATACTATATACTGTGGTTCACATAATTCATTTGTATAAAAAAATTATAATTCTGCTTAATCATGTATAAAAAAACAAAAAAAGTTATACTTTGTTGATATAATTGGATGCTTAATAATAATTATATGAAAA
This sequence comes from Alnus glutinosa, assembly GCF_958979055.1. NCBI lineage: Eukaryota > Viridiplantae > Streptophyta > Magnoliopsida > Fagales > Betulaceae > Alnus > Alnus glutinosa. Next base: position 10,755,715 of record NC_084888.1, on the reverse strand, counting down.
ATCATAGCCTAATAACCTTTAAAATATGAATTTGGCTATAAATTATAATTAAGTTATAATAAATAACTCAAAAATAATTAACCTATTGACTTAACAAAAAAAAAAAACAAAACAAAAAATAACTTATTGAACGAGATAAAAATATACTTACATATTTAATATAGATGTAATTATTGTATCTTATCATATTAGTATTATCATATAATCTCCAATAAAAAATATTATCATTTGATCTTGGATTTTAAATCATGTGATCTAATGATTTTTAACTATCTAATGATAAAAATTTGTAACAATAGTCAATATAAATATTAACTAGCACAAATTAAGTTAATAACATTAACAATGACAATTATTATATGATCATATGGTCTTGTGTATCTAATGATAATACTTAGATGATATGATTTAATGATTATATGATACAATGTTAGATCATATGATCTAAATTCTAATGATAATACTTAATTTATGATTATAATTAACACATTGCAGATTCTAATCTTAATCACTTAATTTATAATTCTATGAATCACATTATTATTATATATGAATAATGTGGTTACGTGAATTGTTATTATATCATAGAACTAATGTGAATTGATACTTATGTATGTCATCTATATACCCAATTATTGTATCTGGTTAAAAATTATTAGATACTTAGAATTTTAAATCATATTTAATCATTGCATTAGTATTAATTTGTATACTTATATAACATTATGTATAATTTATATTTGTACTTAATTTTTTTTTTTTTTTTTTTTTTTTTGTGTACATATATATGGATTACGAATCATATCATATGATCTATGAGATTATCTATGATAAGTATAATCATTACAAGTCAAATTATCTTAATTCCTAAGTATCTTATGATAATAGTAACATATGATTTAACAATTTGTATAATTTTAGATCTTGGATCACGTGATATAATGATTCATGAGTATTTAATGATACTATTTAGATGATATGATCATATTCATGTGATATAGTGATTATATGATCATATGGCACAATGTTAAATTATTATATAATCATATAGTCTTGTTATATTATATGAATAATATGATTAAGTATCTGAATTGTCAATAGATAATATGGTTAAATATTAATATTATTTAGTACTTTTACTATTTAATATACATATAAGTAATTAATTATTCCTACTTAATATATATTGATCATTTTTATTTGTTACTTAAATTATGCTTTTATATATATATAACAAATAACAATAGTCAATAATAAATAATATATTGTATAACTTATTTTTATTAACATATATACATATCAATAAATATATACGAGTCTAGCTCTAAAGATAATACTTATAACATATAATAAAGTGATTACATGTCATATGCTATAATGTTATATTACAATATGATCATATAGTCCTATTATATTACGTGAATAATATGATTAAGTATCTTGACTATCATTATATCATATGACTAATAATTAAGTATTAATATTATTTCTTTTCAAAAACAAAAGTATTGATATTATTTACTTTTACTATTTTATATACATATAACCAATTAATACATATTGATTAATGACCATTATTATTTGTTACTTAATTTATGCTTATATATAGTATATTGTTTATTAATATACTATATTATATATATATATATACGAGTCGAGCCTTAATAAACGAGTCGATCCTTATACGAGCGAGTTCATGAGCTTTAATCGAGTCGAGCCGAGTTTATACGAGTTTGCATCGTTTAATAATTGAGCTTAATTTCGTGTTTACGAGTAGCTCATTTAATAATCGATTCAAGTACGAGTCGAGTTTATTCGAGCCGATCTCGAGTAAGCTCACGAATAGTTTAGATCGTTTACACCCCTAATTGCAAGCAAGTTTTTCAAAGACGAGAGCTAAAACCAAAAAAAAAAAGAAAAAAAAAAAGAGGTGATCTCGGCTCTCAATTCGAGCCATGCAAAAACAACACACAGCAACAATATTCCTCCAAAGGAAACTCATGCTGCGGATCCACTCTCCGTAAGGCAACAAATTCACACAAAGCAACTCATTCAACAGTACCCAACGGCTAGCTTCCCTCAAGAAGGAAACTCAATCAACACGCACACAAACGGCTAGCCCATTCCAAGAAGGCAACAAAATCAATCCCAACGGCCGGCCGGCCACAAATGACCCAACAACGAAATGACCACAAATCAAGTTTTATGTAATTCATTTTTCCCTTGTAAAGCTAGCACTACCACACCGTGTATAAATTAATTACCACGAAATCAATAGAACAAATCGTGCAAACCAAAATCATTTCTTACCGGTTTCTACATTCCTTCTATTATTCTTTATTATTTGTCAGGTGTTTATAGAATCCATTAACCAATAAATGACGGTTCTTTTTCCATACAAGGCACGAGGCACGATGTCACTTTCGTTCATCCAACTCTTTTGGTTTTTTCTTCGGCTCACTGAAGCTCTACATGCTAACCTTTAAACAAGAGATAAGAGGGCCCGCCGGGAGCAATGGACGGTTGGACCCCCAGTATCCCAATATTAAAAACGTGGGCTGATTGATGACTTGAGCTACATCCTACTCTATGCATGGCTTCAAATTAAAGTACGTACCGAAAAAAGAAAAAAAGAAAAGAAAAAAAGAACATAAAAAAGAATTGTGTGGCCTGCTAGCTACAGAGTAAGCCTCTAACTTCCATATCCAGCTAGCAGAGGTCTAATTATAAGGTTATATGATAGCATATATAGCTGCATAAAAAGCAAATAACGTTAGCTAAGATACTAGGCATATATATGCTGCAAACCAAAGTGACATCGTGGCTCGTGCCTTGTGTAGTAAAAGAATTGCCATTTATTGCATAAACATCTCGAATTTTCATGCTCTCAACATAGTTTAATTTATTGGACCGCTTTCCCTCAGGATATGTTCACATTGTTAGATCTTCCACTAGACAATAGTAAAGATCGCCCTTAATTTGTAGACTCATTGTGGCCTAGCCTTGTGTCGTTTTGACAGGCCGTGTATCTTTTCTTTCATTTGTGTTTGCTTCGATCTGTTTCTGTTGTTTTGGTTTCTAATTAAACTCGTTTATTAAAAAAAAAATTCTATAAACAGTACGGGACAAAAAATAAATAATTATAGTGAAAAGTACACGTACCCTCCTCAAACTACCACTTTATTGTCAATGTGTCCCACAAACTACATATTGTGTTAATGCCCCCACTTAAACTATAAAAAAATGTCAATGTCTCCCTAAAGCTGGCAAAAAGACAAAAATAATCCAAAAAAAGTTTCAATAAGACAAATATATCTTAATAAATTCGAAAAAAAAAAAAGAAGAAAAAACTAAAACTAAAACTGATTTTTTTTTTTTTTAAAAAAAAAAAACAACAAAAAATAATTAAAAAAAACTGAGAAAATGAAAATTCAAGGGGTGCCCCAAACTGAAATTATATGAAAAAAAATATAAAAAATAAATTTCGGTTGTTTTGTTTTTAAGAATTTTATAATTTTATGGAGGGTATTTATGTCATTGTAGGGCACATCGACGTTGTTTGATAGTTTATGGGGTACATTGACATAATTGGTAATTTGGAGACACATTGACAATTAAATTATAGTTTAAGAGAGAATATGTACTTTTCCCATAATTATATAACTATAATTCAATTACGACTTCGATGGTGAATGAGAAACATGTGCTATATTCATTCACAGTCAGCCAAGAGACATAACATGTCCCTTCAAAAACAAAAAAGCAAGAGACATAACATGTGCGCGCTTCCACTTTGTTCATTTTTAATTTTACCTTCAACTTTAGAACTTACATGTTTCATTCAATATCCTCTTACAATTACTTGGCAAAAGAAAAAAGAGAAAGTTAAAAGGACATTTCCTTAGGTAATAATGTGTCACATAATAAATCATTCTTAGGAGACTACCACTATATAAGAAAACTATTATAAACAAGTACCCATTGAAATAAGATTACCTGTTTGTGTTGATCACTAGCTTAATAATGAATCAGCTTTCCCTTGGATAAGAAGAAAATCATAATCCTACAAAATCGAGTTTATCTTGAGTTTAATCTTATAGATTGTGTCCATGTTTTTTTTTGAAAAGTAAAAGGGAGTCCCAAGTCTTAGAAATTGTTCTGCCAGCATTCGATCCCATCGATCGCTTCTTCCCTCCTCCGATCCGCCTTCTGTATTTATCTGCAGTGGAAAAGATCTCCGCCTTCTGTATTTATCTGCAGAGGATCGGAAAAGATCTGTGTTTGTTCCTGATGTTGTTTTCTATATTGTACTTGAACAAAAAAAAAAAAAAAAATTATGTAATTTCTCACCCAATATATATTGTCGTGTACTTTGATTGACAGAATAAGGACATATGCGAAATGTGTCTATAATTGAAGTTGGTGTACAAAAAGTGCTGATGAACTGACGATGGTACTGTTGCAACGTGAGATACATTATGCATGCGGCAGATATTTTTGCGTTTCGTTCATACCCGAAACTCGTAAGGCATCAGAGCGTTGAAGAAAAGCAAGTTAGGGCTGTGGATTCAATTCATGCTAATAAACTAGAAAATAAATTAGAAAAAGGAGGGAATTGCAAACACTCCTTTTCTCGCGCAAAGTGCCACCAATAAGAAAGAAATAATCTAGAATATATGAAATTTAGAAAGTGAAAAAGCATACCTAGCCCCTAGGGACACTAATGTCCTTAAGGACAGGGAAACTATTGTAATTGAAACTCAAAAGATTATGGGATCCTATCTGGTATGGAATGGACACCGTAAACTGCAACAAAATAATAGTTTGAAGGGGTTAAATATTATTTTTTGAAGTTTGATAGGGTTAATTAATGAGGTGTTTTAAAAAAAAAAAAAAATTGCTTTTCTTTTTTATCAAAATTTTATCAGTTGGTGGCATGCGTGTTGATCAAAGGTGGATACTATCTGTCCTTGTATTGTTTTTTATCGACAGAGTTCGGTTGCTTTTTCACTATTTTTCAGAGTTCCGTTACTTTTTATACCAACTAACAGCAAGCACAGTCATGATCGCTCATCACAAGAAGATAAAGTTTTGATCAACACATCAATCCGAGCCATGCAATTGATGAAGTCCTGCTCTATGCCAATTATTTGCAACATATATATATATATATATTCATTTTTTTTTTTTTTTTGACGGAATCTCATCTCAGCTTTATTACGAAAAATCAAAGAAAACTTGATCCTAAATACAACAGGATCTAGGGAAGAACTTGTTCCCTACAAACAATATGTGAAATACAAATTAAAAAGGAATATCCTCGAGCCAACTCGCACCTATCTTCCTTACAATCCAAAGCATGTTTTGCCATCACGTGTGCTGCCATATTAGCCTCGATCTCTGTGAACATGGATAAACACTGTTGACCACAGATTATGAATCTCTTGACAAATGCTCTCAACAAAATGACCACTCTAGATTTGAGAGATGAGGTGCATTACCTTCAAACACCACCTCAAAGAATTAATCCAGCCTCCTTACTGCCCAGAGAGCTGCCATTGCTTCTGTCGTTTTGGGGTCTACCACCACATGCTGCACCACACATTTTGCTCCCAAAAAACACCCCTGACTATCCCGTGCAACTATCCCCAAGCCAATGTAGCCTCCCTTAGAGTTTAAAGCTGCATCCCAGTTTACTTTCACTACCCCATACGAAGGAGGTTGCCAAGTCTGTTGTCTAGAAGTATGAGAGGTCCCTTTTGCTTATGTTACCATCATCTCCTCTTTCCTGTTACAACTTTTGAAATTATATTAAATTTTAGTAACTCATTTCTAAAATACTTTATCCCAAGATTTAAAATAATCAATTCCCATTAAATTTATCTCAATGAAATGTTTTATATGTTTTAATCAAAGAGTGATTATGGATTCCATATTGAGGAGTAGTGTTACAACAATGCTACATGATCACCTAACACACCGAAATTAATTTTAACCACGAGAGATACCACTTTTAAATGCATCAAGTGACATCCACCTCACATTTGAGTTTACATTCCTCTCAGATTTAAACATCAATGCTATAAGTAATTGTGAGTTTAAATTATTCAATTGACAATAGTTTATAGAATAACAACTCACATGGTCTAGTTCATTTATTGCATTGTAACTACACTAAAGTATCAATCAGAAGTCTCCACTTCCATGATCAAGATATACCATATATGATTGATATATTATAGTCTTATCAAATTGAATGCCGAGTTCCATTATTGACTATGAACTTTTATAAGTCACAATCTACTATGGCTTACATCTGTTATGTGATAATCCTATTAGCAAACCTAAACCGTATTCAAAGTAACTTAAGGACTACACATGCATAGGCCTATTGTTCTTAATAAATATCAGAAAATAAACAACTTTATTAATAAACCAAAAATGTGAAATTGGCTTTTAGTGCATTTTCCTTAACAAGAATCTCTTTTAATTGTTTTTTGGTTGCACATATTTACGTTTTAAGGCATGTAATTCATGGTTCATCTCATTTTGCATTGAGTCCTCCTTTGGTTCAATTCCCATTCATTAAGCATTATTTGTCAAACATGTAAGGCATTTCGTGCACCCACTTGGTTCCAGATTCATTCAATGTGCACTTGGAATATCCTCTTGGGCTATATGTCTTGACAAGCATAAAATTATTTGAGTTTTTAAGTTTCATAAAATAGTGCATGTTACATGCATGATTAGTTCATCACCATCCCTTTCATGGATAAATTGCTTGTCATGACTTCACATGCAACGTTTAGAATATTATTTGTGTCTATGTCATGATATTTACTAGTAGTTACGACAATGTTCTATTGCATTTTACACATATATGCATTCATGCGTCTTGTCATTCATTGTGTTCATATTAGAAGAGTTATATTTGGATATCTTGCCTGCTGCAAGTGCTTTGTTTCATCCCTTGGTTTTCAATTAGGCATCTTAGCACATGTTGCACGGATGTTGGACAATATTGCATCTGATTAATTAAGTGCGTCAGGTGGTTCATTTTTACACTTCGTGTAAGCATTATATTGTCTTTATGAATATACATTGCCTCACACTTAGTCTTCCTAGTTTGGCTGCATTTGTCCTCATGTTTTCACTCACTTTGACATCCAATAAGATACACAGATCTATAATGCATGTTTTCACGTGCTTTGGTTTACACTTGTACACGTATATAGATGTTCTTATACTAATTAAGAATATGTGAAATATGAGTACTGTAACACCCCACTTAAAGATTAGGATTAAGGACGCCTTAATATTGGCTATGAATGTTTGATTTATTCCTAAGTCCCAAGAGGGGGAGAAACTGAGAATATTTCCTATGCAATAACGATCGATCATCCTCTTGGAACGATCGAACGATGTTGTTCAGCCCATAACGATCGAACATTGCTCTTAAATGATCAATTGGTACGGTCCTGAGAAGAAGGATTGATCGTTGCTTTAAAATGATTGAACGATGATAGTTTGCATGCAAATAAGAATTCTCCATTTCGACATGAGCTTGTAGAAGAGAGCCTATTTAAGGTTCTAGGTCGAATCCTAAACCCCATTTTGTCACTCTTCAACCACCAAAGTCGAGTAGAAGCAAGAATTGTTTAGAGGGTTTTGAGTCTCTACCTTCAAGAGAGATAAACCCTACAATAAAAGCTTGGTTCTTTTCGTGTTATATGCTCGTTTAATCCCCATTGTAGTTTTTGTTAGTGTGTGTTTTCGTGTCTGTAAGTGTTGTTGTTGCTAGAGAGTCTTAGATTAATTAGTGATGGTTTGATGATGATATCTTGCCTATTGGGGAGACTTGGACCTTCTTGTTTACCTTACTTTGTGCCTCTTACTATTTAAGGTATTAACATGTAGATCCTTGTGTTTCAGAGTTTGTTTTTAAAGTGGCCAGCATTGTGTTTTGGAAGAAACGTTAGATATTTCATGAAAAATGTTCGAACTTTGGTGTTAGGTCCCTGTCTTGAGGTCTAGTTTGTGCTTAGAATGGTGTTAGGTAGTATGTTTGGGTCTTGGGACATGCTAGATAGGTTAAATCTAGGACCTTTATGGAGTTTCAGAGTCTGATCTTCCCAGAGAATGATAAAATGTACCGAGCAACGATCGAACGTTGCTAACGATTGAACGTTCCTAGTAACAATCGAACATTTAGCTGGTAGAATGTCTAGAAGTCCAAGTTTTAGGTTTTTAAGTGCGTTATAGCCTAAATGTGTGACTAATAGTAGACCTATTAGCCTACAAGGTATTATAGGATTCGAGGATGTTTAACAAGAAGACTTTTGCGACTAAGGTGAGTGAAACTCGCGTAAAAACTATTATCAAGCTTTATGGCATGTCTATTTTTTTTTTTTTTTTTTTTTTTTTTTTAATCAAACTTAGATGCTTTATAATCACATGAAATATTTTGTGAAAAATAAATGATTTCTAATTTCTAACAAGTGTGTGCAATAGTGTGCAACAAAATATCGAAATGCGGAAATAAATGAGACATATATTTTGTTGACGAAATGGAAACTCAGTTAAGAGAAAAACCACTCCGGAACAGCCAAACCTAGGATATCCACTATTTAGAAGACAAGATTAGTTGCAAAGAAGTAGCACTCACATAATCTTATGCAATGGTCGTACCTTGAACTCTGACGTATAACCCAACACAAACGCCTCCCAACCAAGTCACCTACTTGAAGGGGTCTTCAATGGAATCCTTTACTTTAGGGCTAACCTCTAAGATAGACTTCAATTCAGCACAGCAACAACATTTGACAATGGCTTCAAAGAGAACATTTCAGCACAATAATCTTCACAATAAACTCTATAAGCACTACGGAATTCAATACTGAATTCTTACAATTCTCAAACCTAGGGACCTCTATTTATAGGCTACAGGTTCAAATGAGCGTCTGGCTTGAAATACCTAGACGTCATCTGGACGGTAGACATAAGGTGTTCGGACGGACAACTGAGCGACTGGCTTTCCAAATTTTGCAGAAGTTCTTTCCTGAATTGAGCCGCGTCTGAACGGTGTAGCCCTGTTGTCCGAACGGTCGCACTTTAGCTTCACGCAATTTTCATTTCAAGGCTTCGCGGGTCCGAATCATAGGATTTGTCGTTCGGACGATTGATCTGATGCACGCAATTTCCATATATGAAGCTCGAGCATCCGGACCATGAGGACTAACGTCCAGACGTCTTGATATTGAATGCACGACTTGCCTTATGAATGAGCGCGTCTGGACGGAAATCCACATCGTCTGGACGGAAATCCACATCGTCCGGACGAGTGCAACTATCTACCCATATCTGTGTTTTGGAAAGAAATCCCATAGATGATCGAACACTGAGTGGCGTCCGGACGCGCTGCTGAAACGTCCAGACGGATGCAAGCTGGGACAGTTCGAAGCTTCTCGACACAGGGGAAGGTCCGGACGGAAAGTTCTCGTCGACCGGACAGATGATGCTTGGACAGTTGAGCGACTAGACGGAATATCACATCGTTCGGATGGCTGCAAGGGATCCGACTTTACTGGCTTGTAAACTGTGCAGAATCTTCTAGAAGAACTCTGAATAACTGAATCCCTGTTAAAAAGCACCATTACATAGAAGTGATTTTGTCCAACAGAATGAAGCCAATTACACACCAACAAATTCCCCCTTTGGCCATTCTGGGACAAAAATCACTTGATTGGTTAAAACTACAATCCTGGTCCAAATCAAAATTACTCCCCTTTTTTGTCACAAAGGGACAAAGGGTAAAACAGAGTAATAAGAAATGCCACACAACGATTACTCCCCTTAAATGTCTTAGAAAGATAAGGGTAAACAGAGTAATAATATCTAGGAATTAAAAATGTTTTACAAAATATCCCAAAATAGAATAACATAATTTCTCAAACAAAATAAAGGCCAAGCACACAAAAAAATCAAGTAGCCTCTACCATAGGAGCATCGTCCTCATTATCGCTGCTGGATGGATGATGGTGCTTGAGGCATTCCTGGAGATCTGGCTGATTTTGCTCCACACGGAGGTTAATAGAGTGACCTCCTGCTACATAAAAGTAAAGCCTTGCTGCAATGAAGAAATTGCCAGTTGCATGGAGCTCATACCCCCATGTATTGCCAATGCCTCCAAAATCTGAGCATAGCTGGCATCCTGTTGAGAAGGTGGCGGATCAGTTTGAGACGAGGATGCCATATTAGGTACTGTTACATGAATAGGAGGGGGTGGTGGCACATCATCCTAATCATCACGCCTCAACTGGGTGTTAGACTTCATCAGCGCCTGCTTGCTGATGGGATCCTGAATCTTCATCTTCGGCTCTCCAGCTACATCGATGTCTGACTGTAAAATAATTTGAGTGAGCAGGCAGCCAAAAGGGAGGCCGGTATTGCCCTCATCACGAGCCTCCAGCATAACCCCCAAAATATGCTTGCATAGGCAGAAAGGCAAGCGAAGACATATAGCATAGACAAACTGGCTAGCGGTTGTGCTGAACAATCTTGGCAAGCATGCGATGTGGGGCAGTCAGGGCACCGATCCTGATGGTAGTAACATGCTCCTCTCCCTGAGTGACAACATGGAAGAATTCTCTGAGATCATCTAGAGAAGGAATCAATTCTACCTCATTGTATGGGCTGGCTGAAATCTGGAGTATTGGCACCTCGATGAACTGACTAATGATCTGAGGATCAACAGTGATAATATGCCCGTCCACAGTGGACTAAAGAACCACTCACGGCCATCATCCTGAACAACCTCGAGATTGGCATAAAACAATTTGACCAGCCTGGTGAGCACAACACAGGCGCAGTTGTGAAGATATCCCTAGTGGTAGGTCTGGATGATATCGTGGATGCTGTTTAGAGGAGCCACCATAATGTCTCCACGAACCACATTCCTCTCGGTAATGACTGGTCTATCCATGATTTTGGCTCTAAGGGCTGTCATATCTTCTTTTGTCCTCCGTCGGGCTCTGCATTGTGGACTGTCGGCAGACATATTTATGCAAAAATAACCAAAAAGATTTGCCAAAAATAATCTCAAAAATGGTTAGAATCTTATTAGTTCCGAAAGAAAATCTGGCATTATAACGACAATAAAATGGACTTTCCAAAAAAAAAAAAATACAATCAGCCAATATCACAATACAGTCTAAAATAATGCCAAAACAAATGATCCCAACACATCAGATATCACAAATATGCATTTTATAATTTCAAAAACATTCCCCAAAAGATAAGATATTCCAACAGTTAACACAATACTAAAAGGAATAACAAGAACTAAAAAAGTACCTGGCAAGAAGAGAAGAATGCACAAATGGACAAAATAGGCCAAGAAAATGCTAAAAACTGCAAGAAAACACGCACTAGAAGACAAAAAGTACAAAAAATTTTCCTGTAGACAGAAAATTTAAATAGATTACTCAACTCATGCAATGCATGTGTGTGTGAAGACTTTCTCAATAATGTATGAAGTTCACTAATATGACAAAAAGCAACCACATTTTCTAGACAAGAGAGAAAATCAATGAAAGATCAGTCAAAAGTCAAACCTTATTATTTACTAGGGCCTAGCAACCTTGATCTGATACACTCCCCTTAAGATGCAACACCTAATTATTTTCCTTGTACCATGAAGGCAATGTAAAATTTTTACTTGCCCCATGAAGGACAAGATATAGAGCTAATTCAGCACAGAAGCAGTAAATACAAGCATATACCTCAGAAAAGAATAATTGCTTGGTTCTTTGTGTTGCAACCTAGAGAGAATGCTAGAATTTTTAGGCTCTAGGTTCAACTAGCACGTTGGTCAATTTGACCATCTTATCAGAAACATCTCTCTTATTCAGAATTTCCAGAAGTAAGAAGTCAGAGAGGAAAAGATGTACCTTAGGGGAGCCTTGGAAAGTGCACATTTTCATCACATGAGGAAAGTAACTATCTAGCTTTTACATACACAGGAAAAACTTGGCAGATATATAGTCATAAACTTTCAATCATATCTAAGCACAGTTAATTAATGCACATTGAATTGAGATATCAAGCAAAAATACAAACAATATCTGACATGCCAAGCAAAGAAAAAATAAAATTCACTGCATTTTCTCCCCATTTTTTTTTAAAAATAAAAACATGCTATATGGAAACAACATCATAGAACTAGCATGCAAGGCAAGATCAAACCTGTGAGGGATCAAGATTGCCAATACAGAAAAACAGTCGCCCGACATGCTTTTTCTGTCTTCACCAAATAGTACCTATAAATTCTCTCAAGAGAAATAGGGGCAAATAACAGTGGTTCCAAGATTGCACAGCAAGTACAAGATATAGCAAGTAAAAGATCAAGCAATCAAAGATGATGCCTTAGGATTAGGAACCAAATCCTAAGCATGAATACCTTCACCTACTAGGTGAGTCCATTCTCCCTCATGGGGTGAATGTCTTTCTTCTTCCTGACCCAAACCTGCCTTCCTATGGGTGGTTGTTGGCAGGATTTCATATGATGATCCATCCACTGCATCATGCTCTGCATCCAAATAGGTAGCTCCCTGCAGTATTGATCATCCTTCACCTTCTGTGGCTTTTTGATGTGCTTAGTCTTTGATTTGCCATTTTGCTTAGTAGGAACAAATCTCTATTGAGGCCGCTAATACTGAGGAGCCTGGTGCCGTGGGGCATGATATTGAGGAGCCTGATGCTTTGGAGCTTGATTCCATGGAGTCTGATAAGGAGCTTGATGCCAGGGAGTCTGATACTGGGTCAGAGGTCTTGTGCCGTAATTTGCTTGTCTAGGCATTTCTTTCTTGACCTTTGCTCTCTGAGCTTTGAGGAGGGAGCACTGGGGTCGAACATGCCCACTTAGTCTGCAGTGATGGCATATGAGAGAGCTTCTAATGGTCTGTAACTTCTGAGTAGCAGGAACATCTCCATTGATTTTATCCTTCCTTTTATCTTCAACTGTGGGTGGAGGCTCGGGGACTGTAGGTTTAACAAAGACAGTCTTGAAAGTAGAGGGAATATCAGAAGGAGGAGTTACATACCCGAGACCAGATTTGTTAGTTGGGCTTTTCTGGATTGATAGCATGTGAGTCAGCTTTTCATCGGTGACCCTTTCTAATTGGAGCTGTGTCTATAGCAGCTTCTCCTCTAGCCCCTGTACGTTGAGCAGCAATGAACTCTTCTCAGTTTGTAAGAGGAAAAAGATGGGCTGCTTGCGACCTTCCCTCAGCTTTTTGAGCTCTACATAGAGGGTTTTATAAGCCTCCTTGAGTTCTTCCCCATCATCACTGTGCTCTGAGTAAGAATCTTCCTCTTCTACATGCGGAACCACAAAGGCTAGAAATTTCTCTTACTCAGGAGCTTCTTCTTCTTCGGACTCATAATTGAGAGTCACATTATATGCCTTCCCTTTTCTCTACTCAAGGTTCCCATAGTCAGCCCGTATATGTCCAAACCCTGAACATTCAAAACATCTTGGGCCTCTGGGATCTTTCTTCTCATCTTCCTCATGTTCAGCTTCTCTTGGGGCCTTCTTCATTTTTTCAAAAAACTTCTTCTTGAACCCCTCATTTTTCATTAATCTTCAGAAATTTTTGGCCAGCATAGCCACAACTTTTTTTTCATCCTCAAAGTCGTCTCCAGATGAGACTTCTACCTTCTTCTTGGAAGCTTTCAAGGCAATAGTCTTCAGCTTTTTGACTGGGGGAAGAGACAGTTCATAAGTTTGAAGAGATCCCACCAACTCTTCAATCTTTATTTCTTCAAAGTCTTTGCTTTCTTCAATAGTAGTTACCTTGATTCTGAAACGCTCAGGCAAAGATCTTAGAATTTTACAGATGAGTTTTACATCTGAGACAGTTTTCCCAAGACTCACCATTGAGTTTCTTAGGTCGCTCATTTTGGAGTAAAATTCTCCGAATGTCTCATCCTCCAACATCTTAATTTCTTCAAATCTAGAAATCAACATATGAAGTTTGGCAGATTTAACAAGTTTAGTGCCTTCATATGTTGTTTCTAAGATTTGCCACGCTTCTTGAGCGGATTCACTATTTGAAATTCTTGTGAATTCAGAAGGTGAAAGCGCTTGTCATAGAGCATGGATGGCTTTATCATTAGAAAGTCGTGCGTTTTTCTCAGGGACAAGTTTGAAAGTTGTATCCGCTGGCTTAGTCCAACTAGTTTCAACAATACTCCAACAGTCAATAGATTTTAAAAAGAACCGCATACGAGCTTTCCAATAGCCATAGTTCGTACCATCAATGGCAGGAACAATATTAAGACTTTAAGACATTATAACAGCTAGAAGTCAAAGAGGAAAGATAACACTCAACAATTGAATCTAAGCAGAGTGTACCAAGCTCTGATACCAATTGAAAAATAAATAACTTCTAATTTCTAACAAGTGTGTGCAATAGTGTGCAACAAAATATCGAAATGCAGAAATAAAGGAGACAAATATTTTTGTTGACGAAGTGGAAACTCAGTTAAGAGAAAAACCATTCCGGGGCAACCAAACCCAAGCTATCCACTATTCACAAGACAAGACTAGTTACAAAGCAGTAACACTCACGTAACCTTATGTAATGGTCGTACCTTGAACTCTGACGTCTAACCCAACACGAACGCCTCCCAACCAAGTCACCTACTTGAAGGGCTCTTCAATGAAATCCTTTACCTTAGGGCCAACCCCTAAAATAGACTTCAATTCAGCACAGCAATAGCACTTGACAATGGCTTTAGAGAGAACATTTCAGCATAATAATCCTCACGATAAACTCTCTAAGCATTACGGAATTCAATACCGAATTCTTACAATTCTCAAGTCTAGGAACTTCTATTTATAGGCTACAGGTTCAAATGAGCGTCTGGCTTGAAATACCTAGACGTCGTCCGAATGGTAGACATAAGGTGTCCGGACAGACAACTGTTCGACCAGCTTTCCAAATTTTGCAGAAATTCTTTCCTGAAATTGAGCCGCGTCCGGACAGTGTTGCCCTATCGTCCGGACGGTCGTACTTTAGCTGCACGTAAATTTCATATCAAGGGTTCGTGCGTCTGAACCATAGGATCTGTCGTTCGGATGGTTGATCTGATATACACAATTTTCATATATGAAGCTCAAGAGTTCGGACCATGAGGACTAACTTCAGGACGTCTTGATATTGAATGCACGACTTACCTTATGAATAAGCGCGTCCGGATGGGAATCCACATCGTCCGGACAGGTGCAGCTGTCTTCCCATACCTGTGTTTTGGAACGAAATCCCATAGCTGATCGAACACTGAGTGGTGTTCGGACGTGCAGTTGAAACGTCCGGACGAATGCAAGCTGGGACAGTTCGAAGCTTCTCGACATAGGGGAAGGTCCGGACGGAAAGTTCTCGTCTTCCGGACGGATGATGCTTGGATAGCAGAGCGTCCGAACAGAATATCACGTCATCCGGACGGCTGCAAGGGATCTGACTTTACTGACTTGTAAACTGTGCAGAATCTTCTAGAAGAACTCCGAATAGCTGAATCCCTGTTAAAAAGCATCATTACATAGAAGTGATTTTGTCCAATAAAATGAAGCCAATTACACACCAACATTTTGTATAATGGCATGAGCTTTAATTTTGTGTAAATGGGTGTTTGAAAAAGGAGTGATGTATCATGTGAGTTTTATAAGTGCATGCATATGAAATGAAATGATTAATTATATCATATGACACAGCTACCACGGGAAAAATTGGTGAAATATATGAAGCAAGTGCATACCAGTATATGAGTTTGATCTTATGGTCGAGAGTTGGTAGATTTTAAGATGCCTTGGATTGGCTAGAGTGACTGACCATCCACGGATGGTAGTCACACTCTGGGGCATCATTAGTGGTGTGGATCACCTAGGATTGGACTCGGTCGGACAACTCAGGTGGCTAGCTATGTACCTTACCTCAACATTGGTATTGTACTAGAAGTCACACAACACGTGCAAATCTCACCGTAAAAGGGTAAAGAATAGGGGTAGACACCATATGGGAATTTGCTATGATGCTCACATGTAATATCATATATTATTATTGTAATGCATCAGCATGATTTTCTGCCTTTTTATCATAACAAGAACTCTACCACATAATGATTCATGTGATTTATAAATCTTTTATAAACATGTTGTGTTTACTACCTTATGACATGTTTTATGTGTGCTAACTCACTAAATCGTGGACTTTCACTTTATCTTTTTCATTTGTAAAATATTTTTGTTCTATTATGGGCTTTACCATAGACAATGGAGATTGAGGACCGAAACAAGAAGAGGTCGTTGGATAACCTCACTAGGTTGGTTTTCAAGGATTTAAACTCTCTTTTCAATGGCGATTTGTGGCATGATCATGGTGACCCTTTTCATGATATGTTCATAAGGTTTTTATAGGGCTATTATTAATTGTTTTGTGACCCAAATTTCACTTGAACTTAAGAACTTAGTATTTCTCATATTTGATGTCTTGATGACTTTTAGACTTGGGTTATAATATCTGATATTTGACTTGGAGACCGATCACCAACTGAGATACATGATGTTATCCTTGTTTTGCTAAGTTATGTTATGATGCTTTAGTTTCTACTCTTATTACTTTGTGTTGAGTTTAGTTAGCCTTAGAATTCTTACGACTTATTTTCATGGAAAATAAGTACACAAAGGTGCATCGAGTTAGCTACCGGTTAATTAATTTCAGGGGCATTACAAACAGTTTGGTGCATTCACCCTTAGTTGTCCACTACACTGAGATCACTTGGTCTTCGTTCACTTTCACCTAGTATTAGTATAGGCATTTATGTTTTGGTTATGGACTTCATCCAATGGGTGCCATTGTTTACTTGTCCTTGTGCTTTCTAGGTTACCGTGTCTAATTCTCGGCGTTATGTTTGTCCCTATGTTACTCTGCCATATAGAAGATTTTGGGATCCTCAAGCTAAAACTCTCTATCAGAAAATCATGTCTAAACGTTCACTTCTTGTAGAACGAGAGGTAGCTTTATCTAATTTTTCTGATACACTCATTCCCAAAGTTTTTACCGATCGGTTGTGGGAACCCTTGGTTGCCAAACCTCTGTCTCCTCCCATTGAACTCATTCTAGAGTTCTATTCAAACATGCATGATGTTTGTGAGGATTTCTCCTTTTCTGTAGAGATTAGGAATCTAGTCTTTCGTGTCACTCTATTTATATTTCTATTATTCGTATTCCTTTGGTGCCAAATCATAAGTATCCATACTCTGACGATGATGCTTTTTCAAAGGATACAGGTTTTGTGGAGGACCTCTATCCGGTGTGCCATGACCTTCATATGGTTTTTCATATCAAATTCTTTACCTCTACCAAGCGGGCCATGAGCCGCACTATATGTACAAATTTGTATCCTATTCGGCACTCATTTGATTATGAAATTGGGCGAGCTTAATATCTTTATGTCCTTATAAATGGTGCTTCGATTGATTGTTGTAGGGTAGCATGTCAAGTTATGGTTTTACCTTACTCAGTTTCCCCTACTAGTCTTTCACTTCCCTTTCCTAGTTTGATCACTCATTTGGCTATGGCCAAAAGTGTCTATATTGATCCTTCTGAGGTAGTGGTAGTGGACTAACCGGCTACGTGGATTTTAAATTTATAAGTTTATCACTCGCGATAGTACGTATCGATTCTATAGTAAGGGTAATTGAACCACAGAGATTATGTGTTGTTTTGCGTAACGGGATATGTAAAGGAACGTATTTAACTTAACTTAAAAAGAAAATCAAAGTAAAGGTTGTAGAATTGAAGCTACAACACGTAAGGAAAGAAATGAAAGCGGAAAGTGAAACAACTTAAAAGAAACAGAGGGTATTGATCTTATCCAATCCTCAACCAATGAAATGCTTAAAGTCTATATGGATCTTCCTAACATGCATGATATGAGTGCGTAATGGACGTCAACCATTACGACGACCTCGACACGAAAACACTTTAGTTAAGACGTAATCACAAAGCACCTAGTTTTACATTAAACAACTCTACGTAAAGATTTAAACTACAATTGAAAAACGTTTACTCTACCAAAGGTGTGGAGTGATTGATGCTCCCTAGCTTACTACTCTATAACACATCCTAATAAGCATACACAATATATGAAAACCCTAACTAGGTCACAATGATAAGGTATCTAGTTTCACACCGATCGCATCACGTAAAAGTTACACTATAATTGAAAAACGGTTTAAACTACCAAAGGTGTGAAACGACCGGTATTCCCTAGTATATCCTATAAGGTGACTCTAATAGGTAAACATAAATCATGTCAAATTAAAACCATTGCAAAAGACATCGTTCTTGTTTCCAAGAACGTTGGTTTTACTCAAGAAATCTAAGAAAACTCATAGACAAGTTTAACTCTTTTTCATGAATAATTAGATTGGAATCTTGAAAACAAAACCTTTTAGCATGGGTTTTGAGATCCTTTAGCCCTTAACAATCATCAAACATCTCAAGAAAATCCTAAGCACCTCAAGAACACTTCATGGTTTTTGGTGAGGATTTTGATCAAACCCTAAGGACTAATTTAGCTATACATAATGGAATCTAATCCAAACATTAAAATTAATCAAAAACAGTAAAGGAAACAAGATTAAAACGAACTAAAAACAACTATATTAAAATCATAAAATTCGGATTACAAAAAGGAAATAAAACCTAAGCTAGAACATGAAGAACAAAGAAGAAAAAGAAAGGAGACAAGCTCTCTGGAACTAAGCCTAGAAAACGTGCATTAAAGGAAATGAAAAGCACTAGAAATTAACTAAGAAATGAAATGATACACCTGAGCAAATCCGAAATCCCCAAAAGATGCATGTTTGAACCTAAAACCCTAATCTCATATATATAGAACTTTAATTTACAAGGGACTCATCAAGGATCAATTCTAGCCGCACAAATAGAGCTGGTCGCCGTCCATATCTGTCCATTAAACCTAACTTTTGATTTGGATCACACAAATATTTGGAAATATCTTGACCTTCCGGAAGATGCGAAGTCGATCAATCGAAAATTTTGTGCTCTGAGAATCGATCGATCGCATCTGGATCGATCGAAGTTGAGTCGACTGAAAGTCGATCGATCGAATTATTAGCTGTACAAATAATCGATCGATCGAAATGCCTTGGACGATTTTTCATCTTTTCAGGATCAGCCTCAAACTCTGGAAATGACCAAATTGCCATTTATGTATTTTCAGGTCTAATTCAAGTGTTTTGAACTAGATTTCAATTAAGACCTGAAAATAAGACAAAACACAAAAATTACAACAACACATTATATATATAACAAGAACTAGGTCTAACAAATGCAAATTAAGGGGTTTTGATTCGAATAATTCAAGACTTATCAGGTAGGTCTTATTGATTGGCTAACTAGTGAGAGGAATAGTTGTAACGCCAGAGAAATACTTAACTGGTAATCATCTTATGATACGCCTTCCCATCAAATTCTACCAAGAAATGAGACCAAAAGATCTCAAGCTCTTTTTAGAGAGCCTACAACAGAAGACTTTTCTAATAAATGAAGATAAATAATAACACATCCACAATAATTACAAAACCAGGGTAAACTAAGAAAACATTAGAACATAGAGATAATTATCAAAAGTCTTAGTCTCGGGCCGCTCACCAAATAAAATAAGAATTATTACAAACCAAAGTTAAACTAGCCAAAATAACTTGAAACTTAGCGAAGAGTCTCACATTACCAAAGGTTCATAATATAACTGACAACAAACCCAAAGAAAACCCAAAATCAAGTTATAAAGAGGATTATTGAAATAATGATAAAAAGTTGGCCTCCTGCCCGGATCCCCATCCATCCTCAAAAGAATCAACAGCTATAAAATACGAATGTTTTACAGGAGGAAAAGATGAAGTGTAAGTCCACGACTTAATGAGTAAGATACACATAATTTTATGTTATCATGTTTTTTTAACTCAATTTGTATAAAAAGACAATTTAATCCAAAAACAATAATATGCAATATTATTCCATCAGTTTATAAGTCATGTGAATGCAATATAGATATAGGATACATGATAATCAAGTGAACATATCATAGTTTACTCCATATGGTTTATCAAAGCTCTTAACCCCTTTTGGTAGGGTTTGCACTATTCTGAAATACCTGTAATACAACATTGGTGCCCCGATGTTGCTGCATACAATCATCTTTAATGTCCCGACCGGAGTTTAATCCGAGTAATCCACACCACTAACGATGTCGTCGTTGTGATCACCAATCAAACATAGTTGTGTCAGTCACCTATAAAACTAGTGGATCCAAGGCTGAACAATAAACAAAAATCTCTTGACCATAGGGATTAACCTGTATAATAGTAATCCATAGTCGTTAGCCGTACATGAAGCACCATATCATATGATGTCAATTAACATTATCTTTTACATGCATGTATTTACAAACTCACATGTTTCATTATTCATCATTCATCTCACATTTTCACAAAAAAATAGACTTCACGTTACTATAAAATATATATCATGTGAGTTTTAAATATGCATGTTTATCGTATGAAGTAATCATGCTATAAAGAAATTAAGAATATCAAGTATTCGTATGAGTTTACTTACTCGCTTCGTAAGGTTTTTCCCAATAAACTCTCAGAGTCTCTTCACCATCGAAATATGTGAAATGATCTAACATCAATGCTTGATCTAAGCTAAAAATGCTCTAAAACACAATCTGGGGACAAAATGGTAATTCTGCCTGGCCATCAAACGTTTGTTTATCAGGTCAAACAATCAACGCTAAACGTTCAGCTAGACCACCAAATGTTCGTTGGTTTGGCAGAAACTCCAATTTCTAAAAATAGTCCTAGTTCAACCCATTCTACACAATCTAAGGCTCTAATAGGCATATTAATATTGTCCTAGATGCAAACACATTATTCATAAGCATCCATGCTTAACCAACCATAACAAATCTTCAACCCATTATAAATCCAATCGTGAATCAAAGTTGAAGAAAAGAGATTTATACCATAACCCCAACCAATAGACTCTAAACACCCAAAAGTAACTAATAACACAAGGTAATCAAAATCCACAACCCATCTAACATTTAACCATAAATAACCCAACAATATCACAGCATTCAACAAGTGAATCTAAAATCCACATTTCTAAACATAAATCTATGATTATAAAGTGATACAAAAGGTAAATAGAAGTGTAACATTCTCAAAACAACAACAACAACAAGATTAGAATAGGAGACTACCTTCACTTGAGAGAAAAAAACTCAAGATCCACATTTTCACTCCTCCTTCCTCAAAATGAGACTAATGCCTTGTGAAAATGCATTTAAGACTTAATCATGAATGCTCATAAAGGTAGAGACGTCTAAAAATATTTTGTTGTAACCATCATCGAACGTTCGTGGCTAGAGTTCCATCGATTGTTCAGTGGTCCTTACCGAACATTCAGTGAAACCCAAAATCCACTAAACTCCAAAAATAATACACTTTCCCAACTCCAAACATTGTAGGTTATAATTATAGTGCTCTTAAGCCTGATTATTTAACAGGGTGTTACAACAGTGTTCACGTGACTTAGCATCATCAAGATGCCCCTCCACTTCTTCCGAGAGCTGTTACTTCTGGTTGTGGAGATGATGAGGCTGGTCCATCATCTGCACAATCTTCGTCTAGCTTTGAGCCATCCTACTTTAGTGGTTTGATAGGGTTGATTTGTAACAACCAGCCTTTAAAACAAGTCGTAAGTGGAAAATATCTGATTTTCCATGTGACGATATTATTTTCTAAAACTCATGCAATGGAAATTATCAAATATAAAATTTTTCTTTTCTATTTGAGACCACATAAGCACTTATAAAACATACTAGAACTCCTATTTCATAATATAAAGTTATTACAAAACTTAAAACCTTATTGTTTATACATAATCACCTAAGATATGTACACATGGACATGCCACATGCAACATGTGTACATATCTAACAACACTAACTCAACTCAAGTTAGCATTCCAAAGGTGGAGACCTCCTACCAACCTCCACGATAGAAGTCTAAGGATGCATAGGGGTTGACTTCATCAACTTCATCAGATTCCTCAGCGACATTTGTAAAATTACCACAATTTTACAGGTGGGTGTCTGAGTCAACTGTTCAACAAGTACAATTATTCTGACCCGTGTAATGTGTGATGTAAGCCCATTTTTCCTTTAAAATTTATCTCTCTATTATTTTGTAAATCAGCTATCACCATGCTAGGTTTTCATAAAAAGTTTGTTTATAAAATGTCATAGCTATTTTTGTAGTTCACACATTTGAGAGAGGGTTTATAGGTACCAATAAAACAAATCTTATTTTCCCTTACAATTTATTTTCTACATACATGAAGCTTCATACCCTATAATATGAAGCAATAAAATAGTTCATATCATGCAGTAATGTAAAATAGTTCTTATTTTTATTATTATTATTTTTTGTGAAAGCAACTCTTTTCGTGTCAGACACTACTATTGAAGTTTGCAAATAGTCTAACTTTGATTTTTCAACTCAAATGCAACACCATTAACTGTGTATATTCTAATAGCAAGAGACGACTGAGTTCCACAACACAGAGCAAATATGACACTTGAACCCGTCGACTCAAGTCCTTAAAGTTTTCAAAAAATGACTTCCTTGTCATCTTTGTGATAGGCCTCCTTTCTACTTGAAGATGCAAGCTTTCTCAAAATGAAATTTTCTATTGCTTGAGCATTAATTATATTACCTATATGTTAAGGGTTACCTTATTCATCAATATAAGCAATTTTTTTTTTTTTTTTTTTTTTTTTAATTTTTGGAAATAGAAAACAACCCATACTAGACAAATCCCCAAAAGAGAAATGTCAAATACGTACATCGATCATAATGACTTTGAACAAGATAGTTCAATAAAATGTGCAAGAGTGTCCTGATGTGCACATATCATTACTTTAAGCATTATTACAACCTAAAATATTTTCTTTAGCCCTAAATAAAATCCTCTTATTTATAAATTATTCGTAATAAAAATTAGAGCCTAAAATAAATTCCTTAACAATAAAATCAATGCCTCTAAACTAAATTTCACAAACCATAAATCATTCAATAATATCCACATATCCCTTACATTCCTCCAAAATTATCTAGCTTGTCCATAAATTAATCTTTATTCAGGGATTAAAATATTATCTTGTAACTGAATTGCAATAGGGGGAGTTTATTACGTTTTTAGAGTTCACAAATTCACTGTCAAAACATGTATTGTTGTAAGCATTACATTTAGGTTTGAATCAGGATCAAATTGCAGTTCAAGAAGAATCAAGAATTGAAGTTTGTAGTAGCTCGGTCGATGCTCGATCGATCTAGATGATTCATCAAAGTCTAGTACTAATTCCCGAAACACTCGGTCGATGCTTGATCGACCAAGGTGATGCATCCTTGTTCCATACAAAAACCTAAGAGGATCGGTAGATCCATCAATTGATACTCAATAGATCGAGGTAGTCCAATTGCAATTTTTTCATTTGAAACCCTAGTGCTTGATCGACTAAGCTTATGACTTGGTGGATCGAGAAAAGCTGCCAAAAGTTTTAAACTAAACCAAATTTGACCTAAAACCTTGTTTTTTTTCCT
This sequence comes from Alnus glutinosa, assembly GCF_958979055.1. Lineage (NCBI taxonomy): Eukaryota > Viridiplantae > Streptophyta > Magnoliopsida > Fagales > Betulaceae > Alnus > Alnus glutinosa. The sequence continues at coordinate 10,731,957 of NC_084888.1, read as the reverse complement.
CTCTATATAAGCATTATAACCGACGACTTCCAGAGATACAGAGAGGCAATTTCTAGTGTGTTTTGGAGATGTTCATTTTTATTCTTGAGCCTAAACAAATCAAAGCTTTCTTTTAGTTTCTTCTTAGCCTTTCAAACCAAATAATAGCCTGAAGGCACTGGAGTTCCAATTTTTGAAGAGGACATGATTCGTTTGTTAAGGTGATCCATATAGAAGAATCTCATAGATTCTATAGCCACTGTGTGAGAGATGAACTCATCGTTTATCTGGGTTACAAGATTGGGTCTTAGGATTACAAAGGTTTCCTAAATAGAACAATATATCATGTAAGTCTTCTATAATAGATGCTTTTGAAGTTGCGTGTTGGCTCTCGGAGTGGTGCTAATTTTTGAAGAGTTCTTAAAAAAAGGTTTTCAATATATCACTAAATCTGTGTGCTATTTATTTTCTTCTTATTCTGATTGTCATGATATTATATGTTGTTATTCATATGATAACTATTTAGTTGGGGTATAAACTAGAATTTTCAACCCCAGCCTCTCCATTGTTGTCTGAACTGTTGTAGACTACCGTAACGAGTTGTTAGTATGTATTGTAGACTTGCATTTAATGTTCCGTTTGTTTCGACGTAAATTGATTTTCGTCGTAAAATATTTTCGACGAAATCATTTTCAAAAAAAATAATTTTCTCGAAAATATTTTCCGGCGTTTGGTTCGCACGAAAAAATTACGAAAGGTGAAAATGCAACTGTCGCCAGAATCTGGCAACGTCCAGTCTCTGTTGCCGGATCCGGCCGGACTCCTCCGGATCCGATCAGATCCGGCCGAATTAGTGGCCAGATCCATCCAAATCCAGCTAGACCCCGGCCATTTTGGCCAGATCCGGTCGGCTTCTGACCATGGCCGGATTCTGGCCGGAATCTTGTCTGCCGGCATCCGGCGACGGTGGCCGAATGTCGCCAGATTCCAGCGCCGGTAATATTTTGATTACCGGATTCCAGTGCCTTCAAGATTCCAACGACCGACCACTGCCGAATTCCGGCAATCGGCTATCAAACGTGTGTGCAAGGACGAAGAGTTTTCGAAAAACGATTTACAGTTTTAAAAACCGTAAATCGTTTTTCAAAAATTAAAAAAGGTTTTACGGTCAAACCGAAAATGATTTTCATTGACTATTATTTTCGCCCCTACCAACACCGTAAAATGCTGAAATTATTTTTCAGAAATCATTTTACACCGAAACAAATGGAGTATAAAAGGAAAACATTTTTCCTTTAAATATTTTTGCTTTATGTTTGTCTTTCAAGGAGGTCAAATATGTCTGTCTATGAGAGAGATTTTTATAAGAGGAGCAAACAAGTGGAGAGAGAAAGTGGAGAGGGCGGGTGTGGATCCCATGGAAAAAAGCTCACCAACTTTTTCCTTTAATATTTGGAAAGTAAAAGTATTCTTTTAGATTTGGGAAGTTTGCAATCTTGACTATTAATAAAATTACAAGAAGTAAGCCGAATCGATAAACTAAAGATAGTTTCCTAGCTAAACGTTATATACTAATTGAATTACAGTTATATAATTAATTAGCCAATGAAGGACAGTTCTTTTTCCACACAAGGCATGATGTCACTTTCATTTGCAGCATCTGCCTATAATCTTAGCTAACGTTATCCAACTTCTTCTTTTTTCTTTTTCTTTTTTTTTGGAGGAAATGCGCCCTTCACTTTCCAAAAATTTTCCTTATCCTCTGTGAAATTTTTTCACTCTTAACTACTCATTAAAGGGCAAATATTTTTCAGAATGACCGAAATTCACGACTCAAGCTAACAATTTGTCACTATTTTAGGCGTTTTGGTAAATTAAGTCAGAGGCTCGGAGCTAATCAGAAACTTCAGACGAAACGAGGTTGAAGACGAACTTTTCATTTTGCAAAAGGCATCGTTTAAGCATGTGAAAGAGTTTACAAAACGAAAGTTTCACGTATTTGATGGACGTACATTGTTGGTTTATTCTTAAAGTAACACCGTTTGTTATTCAAGAGACTGTGAGTTGTGACATGAGAGGCCAATTGATGGGTGAGACTCTCACCCTTATTTGCTGGACGTTGTTGTTTTCTCAAACACTCCCTTTCAATTGAAGGGTGAGACTCATGGTGATAAGCCGATTTTTTTCTATTTCTTTTTCTTTTTTTAAAGAAAAATATATATATATATATTCTGAGCATATATGCCGACTTTAAACCACTGAAAGAGGCTTTTTTACTTCTTTTTTAGGGAACCATCGACTTTAAACAGAGAGTCAGAGACCTAGGTTAGGTATATATTTATGATTTTAAAAACACTGATTTGAGTATTGGAATTGCGAATTTGCAAAACAGTTCAACGATTTGCAATTGCTATTTTGCGATTGTCCACTGTCATTCTTCAAAGCCGTTCAACAATTCAAGCCTACTTCAAGCCATTCAAAAATATTTATTTCCTACTTCATGCCTTCAAGAATTCAATTCAATTACTTAGCTTCTTTTTAGAGCGTGACAGGTATGTAATCAAACGTTTACATTAATTAAGATTTTATATTTACATTAATTTTTTTAAAATTATTTATTTATAAATATATAATTTTTGTTACATATTTTAATTGTATGAAATATATAATTTGAGTTACATGGGATTATGGAGAATAACAGTGATTCCATTGAATTCCATTCAAATTCTAAACGAGGTCGTCAAGTTATTTTGACCAATAATTCGTTTGCCTATTATGTTCATTGATTTGCACATCAGCTCTTACTCACTTTAGTTGTTGCTAAAAATCACATCCAAATTACATATTTTTTTTTTTTTTTTTTTGTTTTTTGTTTTGTTTTGTTTTTTTCTTTCTTCTTTTTCTTTTCTTTTCTTTTTTTTTTTTTTTTTTTTCTTTTTTTCTAGCTTGGGTAATAGTACTTTTAATGATGTTGGAGCATCATTCAAACGGCATGACACACTTCGTTAAAAACGAACTGCTGAAGTTGTGGAAGTACTATGAAATAATGAATTTTCTACTGGTCATGGCTTGAATCAAGAAATGAATCTAAAGAGACCTGGAGATACGTGTTAGAATTCTCATTATGGTGCAGTTGTTAGTCTTATTCTCATGTTTTCTTCTGTTATCAATGTGGTTGAAGATATTGTGGAAGATGGTTTATATTCTGAATAGAGAGGAGAAACAAATATACTAATTCACTCATGACTTGTGAATTTTCTTTCAATTTATATTCGGTGAAAAGTGTTTTGGGGATTACAAATGAGTTATCTCAAGCATTATAACGAAAAGTTCAAGATATTTTGAATGCAATGAAATTGGTTGAAGTTTCAAAGTAGAGTTGACAGACGATGTGACACACTTCGTTAAAAACGAACTGCTGAAGTTGTAGAAGTACTATAAAATAATGAATTTTCTACTAGTCGTGGCTTGAATCAAGAAATGAATCTAAAGAGACTTGGAGATATGTGTTAGAGTTCTCATTATGGTGGAGTTGTTAGTCTTATTCTCATATTTTCCTCTGTCATCAATGCGGTTGAAGATATTGTGGAAGATGGTTTATATTCTGAATAGAGAAGAGAAACAAATATACTAATTCACTAATGACTTGTGAATTTTCTTTCAATTTACATTTGGTGAAAAGTGTTTTGGGGATTACAAATGAGTTATCTCAAGCATTACAACGAAAAGATCAAGATATTTTGAATGCAATGAAATTGGTTGAAGTTTCAAAGTAGAGTTTACAGACGACGTGACACACTTCGTTAAAAACAAACTGCTGAAGTTGTTGAAGTACTATAAAATAATGAATTTTCTACTAGTCGTGGCTTAAATCAAGAAATGAATCTAAAGAGACTTGGAGATATGTGTTAGAGTTCTCATTAAGGTGCAGTTGTTAGTCTTATTCTCATGTTTTCTTCTGTCATCAATGCGGTTGAAGATATTGTGGAAGATGGTTTCTATTCTGAATTAAGAGGAGAAACAAATATACTAATTCACTCATGACTTGTGAATTTTCTTTCAATTTACATTTGGTGAAAAGTGTTTTGGGGATTACAAATGAGTTATCTCAAGCATTACAACGAAAAGATCAAGATATTTTGAATGCAATGAAATTGGTTGAAGTTTCAAAGTAGAGTTTACAGGCTGTGAGATAAGATGGGTGTAACTCTTTATTTGAAGTTTCTGTATTTTGTGCTAAAAACAATATTGTTGTCCCCAATATGGATGATCTGTACTAACCTCGATTACCACGAAAAGCTCATAGTATGAAAAATTCACATCATTACCGTGTGGAGCTTTATTATACTGTGACAGACATGCAACTCCAAAAACTTAACAGTTGCTTTAATGAGGCTAATTCTGAATTATTACTTTGTGTTGCGTGCTTGAGCCCAGATGACTAGTTTGCTGCTTTTAACAAGGAGAAATTACTTCATCTTTCTCAATTTTATCCGAATAATTTTTTAACACTTCAACTTATCACCTTGGACAACAAACTTGTAACATATGTCATTGACAAGCGTTCTAATGATAAATTCGCAACACTAAAAGGGATTGGACAAATTGCTGAGAAGGTCGAGATGAAAAATGATATTGTCTATCCATTGGTTATTCATTGGTGACATTGTCATTGATTCTACCAGTTGCAATAGCAACTGTTGAAATAGCATTTTCAGCAATAAATATTGTTAAAAATCGTTTACGTAACTGAATGGAAGATCAATGTATGAATTATTGTCTGGTTACATACTTTAAGAATGATATATTCAAGACTATCAGCAATGAATAAATCATGCATCGATTTCAATGTATGAAGATTCGTCGATGACAACTTAATAAATTAACGCTAGGCGTGACAAAATAAATTGTAAGTTTTTTAAACAATAATTTTTTTTTTTTTGAATTATTTATATATTGCGTTAGTTATATTTATAATAATTAATTTTTTTTTATTCATATAAAAAAAATAAAATAAAAAAATAAAAAGTTGACCCCTAACCAAAATCCTGACTCCATCTATACATATTAACTTTAAAAGAATGAGTAATGTTTCGTGCACAATAATTGTACATACTCTGTACAATAAAGTTGATATGGAAATAATTTTTATTTTTATTTTTTTTTAAAGTGAAAAAAAAGGTACAATTACTGTGAAAATTATTTTCATATACAGTGTATACAATTATTGTGTCGGAATCGATTCTTGAAAAGAAGAGATCGATAAGAGGGCCCGTTGGAGCAATGGACCGTTGGATCCCCATCCCCAATGTCCCAACATTAAAAACGTGGGCTGCGGACTTTAGGTACGTTCTACTGAATGCATGGCCACAGAGTGTGGCTAGAAAGTAAGCCTCTGTCTTCCATACCCGGTTAATATCTTTTCTGATAGAGATGGTGTTTGAGTAAATCATATTCTGAAGTAAGGTCACTTTGACAAGTTAGAGCTTACTTAAAGAGCCAGCAAGTCTGTCAAGATCATCCAAGTGATAAATTACTCTACGACAGCCATGAAAGTTCTATCAATATTCTTCTTCCTCGCCACCCTGCTAGCAACATCCCAAGGAATTCCGCACCAAATTCACCTTCTTAAACCGCATTCTGGCGCTGCCGGACACCACATTCCGGGGTTTTCATGCCTCAGTTGGCGTCTAGCCGTGGAAACTAACAACATCCGTGAATGGGACTTGGTTCCCCAAGCCTGTGAAAACTATGTCGGACACTACATGCCCAGGCCCCACCAAGCCAAAAGTTTCCCCCCAAAAAAATAATAATAATAATAATAATAATAATAATTAATTAATTTTTATCCCTATTTTTTTTAATTTTTTTTAGTTTTAGCCCCCAAAATTATTATTTTTTTTTTTTTTTTTTTTTTTAATTTGGCCTCCTCAAAGCTTAAAAGCTGGCTCTCGCCCCAGACCGCAAAGATTGTAATGCTGCAGCTTATGCCGCTTATCAATATGCCAAGAGCCTCGGTCTCCCCAAGGATGGCAGGACTATTTGGATCTTTGACATCGATGAGACTGCACTGTCTAATCTGCCTTATTATGCTCAACCTAATAATGCATTTGGGTAAGTTACTTAGCTTTCCAGAGCAAAAAGTAAAACAAAATTTCTATGATTAATGTGTATCTTTTCTCTCATTATATATAGTTCTCAATCTTTATTTCAGGGCAAAGGAGTACAACGATACATCCTTCGAAGAATGGAAAAATAAAGGCATAGCACCAGCAGTGCCTGCGGTTCTTTATCTCTACAAAAAATTATTAAGTCTTGGGTTTAAGATTGTGTTTATATCAGGAAAGTCTGAAAGTTTGAGAGCAATTACAATAAAGAACCTGAAAAATGTTGGTTACCAGACTTGGGAGAAGCTTATACTAAAGTAAGCTTAATAGTATAAGAAATAATCAAAAATAAGTTGGTAGTTAATTTTTGTCTCCCAAAAAAAAAAAAAAAAAAAGAAGCCAACCAAAATGGATACGTCACTATCTATTTTTGCCTAATTTCATGATGATTTTTTTTTTTTGGCTGCAGGCAAAGCTCTGAATCGGGTACCACAGCAGTAGTGTACAAATCAAAGAAAAGAAAGGAGCTCGAAGCTCAAGGCTACAGGATCCTTTGGCAACATGGGAGATCAATGGAGCGATTTGTGGGGGACACATGTCGGCAATCGGACATTTAAAGTGCCGGATCCAATGTACTACATTAGTTGAACATTATTGAGCTGTGTTCTTTTGATTCTCTTTGATCAAAGGGTTTGGCTTAGGTGTTTTAAATAAACAGTTGAGATTTAACGCCTAATAATAATTAAGGAGAATGTAGGCTTCATCTACCATCTGAAGTTCTGAACATTTAAAACTCTTGAAGTAGGTTAAACTAAAGATCCTTTTTCTGAATGAAGAAGGAACTATACAACACAGCAACATATATTCCTCCAAGGGAAACTCATGCTACGGATCCACTCTCCATAAGGCAACAAATTCACACAAAGCAACTCATTCAACAGCACCGGTCCCAACGGCTAGCTTCCCTCAAGAAAGGAAACACAATCAACACGCACACAAACGGCTAGCCCATTCCAAGAAGCCAACAAAATCAATCCCAACGGCCGGCCATAAATGACCCAACAAGGAAATCACCACAAATCAAGTTTTATGTAATTCATTTTTTCCTTGTAAAGCTAGCATTACCACACCGTGTATAAATTAATTTACCATGAAATTAATAGAACGAATCGTGCAAACCAAAATCATTTTTTACCTATTTTTACATTCCTAAAAGATAGATAGTAATTGAATTGAGTAATGATTCACCATCATTTAAAGATACAATTTTTTATTACCTTAATTATGAGGTAAGGTGGTCTCCTACTACTATTTAAATTTTTTATTTTTATTTTAAAAAAAAAATTAAAATAAAAAATTACCTTACCATATAAATAAAATAATAAAAAATTGAATCATTAGATAACATTGAATCATTACCCTATTGAATTATAGTTCTATGATTCATTACTATTTGTCAGGTGTTTATGGAATTCATTTGCCGATAAATGATGGTTCTTTTTCCACACAAGGCACGAGGCACGAGGCACGAGTCACTTTCGTTGGTAACGCTATCCAACTCTTTTGTTTTTTTCTTTGGCTCCCTGAAGCTCTACACATGCTAACCTTTAAATAAGAGATAAGAGGGCCCGCCGGAAGCAATGGACAGTTGGACCGTATCATCCCAATATTAAAAACGTGGGTTGATGATTTGAGGTACGTTCTACTCTATGCAGGGCTAGCTTCCAATTAAAGTTCGTATAGAAAAATAATAATAATAATAATAATAATCTCATTAAATTATTATTTTATTATCAAATTCATTTCTAAATTATCAATTGTGTTAATATTTTATGTCCTTCTTAAACTATCAAAATATGTTAATGTCCTTCCTAATAACAAAAATACTCTTCATAAAATTATTATTGTTTTTTTTAAAAAAAAAACTAAAAAATTATTTATAAAAGTCTAAAATAACGAAAAGTTATAAAAAAAAAATGTTTTTATAATTTTCAGTTTTTTTTTTTTCGGTTATTTTTTTGTTTTTTTTTCCTTTTTTTTTATTGGAATTTATAATGACATTTTTGTGTTATTGAAAAAATTTATAGTATTTTTTGTCTTTTTGTTAGTCTTAAGGAGACATTGACACTTTTTGGTAGTTTGAGAAGGAACATTGATACAATTAGTAGTTTAAAGAGGGTGAACGTTAACAATTGAGTAATATTTTAAAGGGAATATATGTATTTTTCTATAAAAAAAAAAAAAAAACAAACAAACAAAAGAAAAAATAAAAAAGAAATTGTGTGGCTATCTACAGAGTAAGCCTCTATCTAAGCTGGGCAATTCGTGCATTCGGGTCGAGTTCATGTCAACCCAGCCGACCCGAATATACAATCGGGTCCGACATGAACCCGACCCGATTAATAATCGGGTTGAAACTTCAAACCTGAACACGACACGGGTAACCCGTTCTAACTTCGTCTTCGTCTTCATCTCAGGCTTCTCAGCGTTGCTCCTCGCCTCCTCCTCCTCTCAGTTTCTGTCCTGTACACGCACCACTCTCCCGCCCCATCTCAGCCTCACCGGCCACCACCACAGCACCACTACTTCACCAACTCACAAAACGACGTGGACTCCAATGTTCCAACCCCCACCTCTCCAATGCCCAAGACGACAACGTTTCCACTTCCGAAGACAAAATCGACATCGTCGAAGAAGATCCACAGCAACAGGACGAATCAGAGGAAGAAGATGCAGAAGGAAACCGATCGGATCGGACTCGGGTTTCGGGCTACTTTTTCGACCATCTCAACCGACTCAGTGGGGCCATCAGGAGGGCGTTCAACCAACGCTTGATCGAGTGGGATGACGACGGACGGTCGCTCGGGGTCTGACTTCTGAGGATCGAAGGAGGTATGAAAGTTTTGAAAGTTGAAACCTCAAACCACTGAAAGTATGAACGGCTGAAGGAGAGGCGTGAAAGAAACTAAGAAAGTGAACTGAAAAGAAAAGATGTGGCCGTAGGGTTTCTTACTTTCTTTTGGAATTTTTTTTTTTTTTTTTAACAAACTGGTTATAATTGTGTCTACGGGTCAACCCGCGGGTTGACCCGCCAGACACGATTATAACCGTGTCATAATCGGGTTGACCTGATTATGATCCGAACCCGATTACCCCAAACTCAAACCCTGTATTTTCGTGTCGGGTTCACGGGTCGTGTCAAAAATTGCCAACCCTACCTCTATCTTCCATATCCAGCTAGCAGAGATCTAATTATAAGTTTATATGATATCATAGCTGCATAAGCAAATAACGTTAGCTAAGAGCCTAAGATACTAGGCATATGCTGCAAACCAAAGTGGCGGCATCGTGGCTCCGGCTCGTGCCTTCTAGGGTAAAAGAATTGTCATTTATTGCATAAACATTGCGAATTGTCATGCTCACAATGTTGGTACAGTTTCTAATATGGCGACGTGTCTCCAATTAATTCGCTGCTTCCCGCAAACGCACAATCTTGATTCCTGTAAAACAACATACAACTAGTCGGGGGTGCCGACTACGCCCACTCCTTAAGTCAGTGCAAATCAATTTCCTGGAAAGTATCTGTAATCTTCAAAAGCTCAGAGATAATCTATGTAATACCTGGTGTGATGGTCTTATTTATAGGCTGGTAGTCGCAGTCCTACCGGAATTCTTAAAACCTAGTTGAACCAGGAGTTTGAGTCATAGTCTGGTTGAACCTTAACTTTATCTTCAGGGAATTTGAATAAGGCCACCGAGTCCAAATTGAATTGCATTCGTACCTCTTTAATCTTAATTTCCACGTTATTAGCCATCTTATCCCGTTAATAATGGGGTAGAAGCTTATCCCTGATCTTGGCTTATCCCTGATCTTCTGGGATATTGGTCTTATCTCATTCTAAAACAATTGTAACACACTTCAACCAACCCCCGAGGTAATAATATCCGAGACATGTTCGCTCCGAAAGGATTAGGAGATCTCGGAATATCGCTGCACCGTAACAAGGTTGTGGAAGATCCGAGGTGTTATCATACCGAGTCCGTCTTATTCGAGGTGTTATCATACCGAGGCAATCTTTGTATATCGGGTTGTGATTCAACTTCCCGAATAGTCTCGTAGCTTCTATCAAATCTCCGAGGCATAAATATTCGAGATATGTTCGCTCCGATCAGACTAGGAGATCTCAGGATATTTCATACCGTCACCGGGTTTGATAAGACCGAGACGTCATTATACCTAGACGATCTTCCTTTGCTGGGTCGTAACAAATGTCTGAAATGTAACACCGAGATGTTTCCAAATTAGGATCCACGTATCCACGGGGTTAATTTTATCCCCAACACACAACATAGTTTATTTGACCGCTTTCCCTCAAGATATGTTCACATTGTTAGATCTTACATTAGACAATAGTAGATCGCCCTTAATTGGTAGACTTTTTGTGGCCTTGTGTTTTGACAGGCCGTGTATCTTTTCTTTCATTTGCATTTGCTGCGATCTGTTTCTGTTGTTTTGGTTTAATTAAACTCATTTATTTATTTATTTATTTTTAAAAAAGAATTCTATAAACAGTACGTACGGGACAAAGAATAAATAATTATATAACTATAATTCAATTACGACTTTGATGGTGAATGAGAAACATGTGCTATATTCATTCACAGTCAGCCAAGAAACATAACATGTGCTTGCACTTTTCATTTTTAATCTTACCTTAACTTTAGAACTTGTCATGTTTCATTCAACATCCTCTTACAATTACTTGGCAAAAGATCACTACAAAAAAAAAAAAGATAGTTTGGCTACTTGCAATTAGCCACGTGTCAGTGGCGACATGTGGTTGGCGCGGCGGATCAAGTTGTTGCGAAACGTGGCCACGTGGCTTTTTGGCCACGTCGCGACACGTGGGCCACATGGATTAACCACGTCGTTGATGTGTCAACGACGTGGCCCGAAACCACGTGGATTATTGTCCACGTGGCCACAGTAGGTCATGTGTCCCACGACAAAGTGGCTATAGGTAGCCACGTGTCTATTTTCCAGTGGTCAACATCAGCCACGTGGTTATTAAGACACGTGGCTAGTTTTGCCACGTGGCAAAATTCGCATTTTTTTTATAAAATATATATATATATATATATATATATATATATATATATATATATATATATATATATATATATATTGATGATTAAATCCTTTTTTTTTTTCCAAATATCACCAAAATATTAGAACAACATTTGAAATTTACCATAAACACAAATTCAAATTTCAAATCAATAATTCTAAATCCAAAACAACAATAAATTAGTTATTAATAAACGTTATTGTTATTAACAAAACAGAACTACAAAAACTCTACAAATCTTCAGGCCGTCATTCTTGAGGATCACGAATTCCCGTACCAGCCATGGACTCGCCAATAGGCGATTGCTGCGAAAGGGACGGTATAGCAAGTGATGGTGTCCCAACGAGAGAGTGCTAGCCCAGCGGTGATGGAGAGTACTATCGTCCAAGGGGCGACAATGGACCAATCGTCGTCGCATCAACTGCAAATAATAAAAACATTAAAAAATTAATCTATATGCATATCAAGTCCATAGCATTGATAAAAAAATACGGTTAAGTACTCCTCTAGTCCTTGAGTTTTGGAAACTTTATTTTTTAGTCCCTAAGTTTCAATTTACATCACAGATGATACCTTAGTTTTGAAAAATGACCGAATAAGTACCTCGGTTAACTTCTCCGTCCAAAAACTAATGGACCGCCACATGTCAACCTCAGAAGTTGACACGTGGCACTATATAAAAAAATTAAAATTAAAAATCTTTAAAAGTGAATTAAAAAAAATAATATAAAAAAATTGAAAAAACAAAAAAAAATAAGGGGTGGCCCTTGGCTGGTCTGGGGTGGCCGAACCACCCCACCGATCTTGATTTTTTTTTTTATTTGTCAAAGGGTGGTCAAACCACCCCAGACCGGCCAAGGGGGTGGCCGGCCACCCCCATGGTTGCCAAGGGGGTGGCCGGCCACCCCCATGGTTGCCAAGGGGGTGGCAGCCACCCCTTGTTTTTTTTTTTGTTTTTTCAAATTTTTTTTAATTTTTTTTAATATTATTTTTTTTAATTCATTTTTAAAGATTTTTAATTTTTTTTATATAGTGCCACTAAGGTTGACACGTGGCGGTCTGTTAGTTTTTGGACGAAGAAGTTAACCGAGGTATTTCTTCAATCATTTCCCAAAATTGAGGTATCATCTGTGATGCAAATTGAAACTCAGGGACTAAAAAATAAAGTTTCCAAAACTCAGGGACTAAAAAGGTGTTTAACCCTAAAAAATAAGTAGTTTATACAATTATAATCATACCTACAGATGCACTACTAACAGACGATGTACTACCACCGTTTGGGGGTGGAGACTGTTGAGCACTAGGGCTTGTATGCTGCTCTAACGTCTTGAACTGTCGCATACATTGCTCCAAGGCCTCATTCCTCTCGGTCTGAGCACGTAGCAAAACCTCCATCGTCGCAATCCTACTCTCGTGTACGGAGCAGCTCCGAGATGTACACGAGGATGGTCCTCCCTGTGAGCGAGCCCAGTATGAAAAAGACGTCCCCCGTACAGGAGTAACGTTCGGCCTAACTTGCCGAACACTCCCTGCATATTCAGGCCTCCCTAGCTCTTGTTCGTACGCGTCATTCGATGCCCAATGCACCGTGTCTTCTAACACGCTCTGAGTAGCAGCAAGGTCACTCGATAAACTCTGTGTCATCCTCTCTTGTATGTTGTCAATATATAATATACATGTAGTCAATATATACGTTATCACATACATAACTTATAAATATTAAAAAAAATAAATCAGTAGCATACGCATAGGACCCGTGTATGCTCGTTCGGGTGAGTCCCATCCCTCCTCGTGTGCGTCTTGACGAACGACTCCGCTCGAGTGGGGGGCGTGCCAAAAGTGGTTGCCTGTTGCCATCAAAATGAAATAAATAACAAACAGGAACATTATTTTTAAAAAACAATTAGATACAAATATTATAACATCTATATATATATATATATATGTCCATATCTCATCGTGATTAAACCTGGCATAGCTTTTTGATCCTAAGCAATGAGGGAGGTCACTCTGCTCTTGCATCTGCTTCATTTGTTCACAGGCCACCTACACAGTGAACATTTCATAATATTTAAACATCGACACACTTAAATGAGACAAGAAAATAATTGAACAGTTATTAAAAATACACATAATAGTAATACAAACCGGACACGCTACAACATGTCCGCCACGTGTAATACACACGTGGCTGTCATTCCAGCCGCGTGTATTTAGTACACGTAGCACATTGGCCACATGGATTATGGTTCACGTGGCCTACAATCAGCCACGTGGATTAAATACACGCGGCCGACTGTCGGCCACGTGGACATTTTTGGTAAGTTAAAGCAAAGTAATAGGATTTTTTGGCTCCAAGCTCAAAGCTCATATTCCGTTCATTCCAATTTTCCTCTTAGTAGTTTGACACACTACTAATTTAAGTATCGGAGTTATCCCACCCAGCAAGCTCTATTGCTTACTTCTTCTTCTTTCTTTTTTTTCTTTTTTTTTTCTTTTTTCTTTCTTAGCAAATATAAATTATTCAAGTATCTAGTACTAGAAAACCGTTCTAAGAAATATATAATTCTTTATTCTTTATTTGGTGTTTCTATAAGTTGTTAACCAATAAATGACATTTCTTTTTGCACATAAGGCCGGCAAGATGACACTTTAGTTTGCAGCATATGCCTAAGTATATTCGCTAACGTTGTCCCATTCCTCTCTTGTTTTTTTCACGGGCTCACTGAAGCTCTACATGCTAACCTTTGAAGAACAGATAAGGGGGTCCGCCGGGAGCAATGAACCGTTGGACCCCCAATGTCCCAACATTAAAAACGTGGTTTGAGGACTTCAGCTACGTTCTACCGCGCGTGTGCATGGCTACGAAGTACGTACCCAAAAAAAAAAAATGAATTGTGTGGCTAGAAAGTAAAAGCTTCCTATCTCCATATCCAGCTAGCATAGGTTCTGTTGGATAAGGTGGTCCTGTATAGTACTACATGGCAGAAGTAAATTAATTTATTGAATAAGAAACATAACGTACGTACAAGTAACTTTGATGAGACTAACTATTCATTTTCTTTTGGTCTGTCTTTAATTTTTTATTTTTTAAAGTTAATTACTATTAAATTTGTAGGGTTTATATGAGACTCAACAAATATAATAATAATTTTTTTTTTTTTTTTCAAAAAGTGAGAAAATAAGAAAAGGAAAATAATAACAAACATGTGCGATATTAATTCACAATCAGCCATAAATAGTACAGGTAAGTTTTTGCAGCAACTCAAAAAAGAAAAAGAAAAAGTAACTTAATTAACACCTTTGGTGTGCCAATCAATAATTCATAATATCTTTTCTGATAGAGATGGTGTTTGAGTAAATTATATCATGAAGTAAGGTCACTTTGACAAGTTAGAGCTTATTTAAAGAGCCAGCAAGTCTGTCAAGATCATCCATGTGATAGTAATTCCTTACCAATTACCCTACCACAACCATGAAATTAGTTCTATCAATGTTCTTCTTCCTTGCCACCCTGATAGCAACATCCCAGGGAATTTCGCACCAAATCCACCTTCTTAAACCGCATTCTGGCGCTTCCGGCCACCACATTCCGGGCGTTTCCTGTCTCAGTTGGCGTCTGGCCGTGGAAACTAACAACATCCGTGAATGGGACTTGGTTCCCCAAGCCTGTGAAAACTATGTTGGACACTACATGCTCGGCCACCAATACCGTAAGGATTGTAATGCTGCGGCTTATGCCGCTTATCAATATGCCAAGAGCCTCAGTCTCCCCAAGGATGGCAGGAGTATTTGGATCTTTGACATCGATGAGACTGCACTCTCTAATCTGCCTTATTATGCTCAACCTGATAATGCATTTGGGTAAGTTTTCCAGAGCAAAAAGTAAAACAAAATTTCTATGATTAATGTGTATCTTTTCTCTCATTATATATAGTTCTCAATCTTTATTTCAGGGCAAAGGAGTATAACGAGACATCCTTCGAAGAATGGCAAAAGAAAGGCATAGCACCAGCAGTGCCTGCGGTTCTTTATCTCTACAAAAAATTAATAAGTCTTGGGTTTAAGATTGTGTTTTTATCAGGAAAGTCTGAAAGTTTGAGAGAAATTACAATAAAGAACCTGAAAAATGTTGGTTACCAGACTTGGGAGAAGCTTATACTAAAGTAAGCATAGTTTTTTTTTCATAATTTTTTTTTTTTGATGAAAAATTATGTCGTATAATTTCTATATGTAAATTATGGCAACCTAAATTCTTGCAGCATCGTCATTTATAATATATTATCTATTATTTAGACTTTAGAGATAGATGAAGCTGATTTTCAGATTTCAAGTTAAACAAGGGTAAGTGGATGTAAGTTTTTACTTATTCTAATTAGGTTAATTAGCTTCCCTGGCCTTTTTTTTTTTTTTTTTTTTTTTTTTTTTTTTTTTTTTTTTTTTCTAGGTTCTAGGCAGGTAGGTTAATGGGTTTCTCTTTTGTTGAATAATAATAATAAAAACAAAATTTGCTTTCACTTTTTGTTATGTTTATAAACCTTTCTTTATATAAAGCTTCTTTAAGGGTTTTTTTTTTTTTTTTTAAAGAATAATTGAGGGATAAAAAGTAGGCAAAAAAAATGAATTTTTTTTGTATGAACTAGTAAAAAAAATTTGTTTTATAATGAGTTTTTTTTTAATAGTAATAAAAAATTACAAAAAATAAAATGTTTTGAAGTACCTTTTGTTTAGAAAAGTGAGGTGTAGAGAGAGGTTTGCCAAACAAGTTCTTAATAAAGGACGACAAAAATTAATTATAAATTGATTTGTAAGTCAATTTATACAAATTAGTCTAATAAAATAATACGTTACCCATAACATCTGAAAAGCACGAATTTTTTAATATAATGTATTTCTCACATATTTTTGCTGCAGGCAAAGCTCTGAATCGGGTACCACAGCAGTAGCGTACAAATCACAGAATAGAAAGAAGCTCGAAGCTCAAGGATACAGGATCCTTGGCAACATGGGAGATCAGTGGAGCGATTTGTTGGGGACACATGTCGGCAATCGGACATTTAAAGTGCCGGATCCAATGTACTACATTAGTTGAACATTATTGAACTGTGTTCTTTTGATTCTCTTTGATCAAAGGGTTTGGCTTAGGTGTTTTAAATAAACAGTTGAGATTTAACGCCTAATAATAATTAAGGAGAATGTAGGCTTCGGCTATGTACCCTTCATATCATGCCAAGCTTATGTGTAACTGTCTGTGAGGAGTTAGTCTTTTTCGTCTTCTAGATGTCCTTGTTTATGCTTTAATTAAGAATTTGTTTTTATGGTTGATCAGATTTTGCTTTTGCTTTGTGTTTTTTCATAATCAAGTTTTCAAAGTGTTTTTTTTTTTTTAATATATATATATATATATATAAAGCAGAATTAACTCACGTAAAATATGTACCAAATCACGATGTCATTTTCTTGTTTTAGAATGAACTCTTCAAATTGTTTTTAAGTTTATGCCCTACTCCGAATAAAGATCGGCTTGACTTTTATTTGCAAATATAGGGCAAATGGCTCCAATATCACGTGTTTGTACTACGACTTTTTTTCTTTAAAAAAATAAAATAAAATTATTTCATATCCTTTGTTAAATCTTCAATATATTCATTATATTACTCAATTGATTAAATAGTTTGAGATTGCTTATGTTTATAAATAGAATACGATGAAAATAATAGTCATAGATATATTACCGGTTGGCTTTTTTTAAAAACAAATAAATAAATAAATAAACGGAGCATGGATTCTTCATTTTATTGGTTCAATTGAGCCAATTATAAATTCATCTAAGCCATAAATTATTCTATTTGGCAATGTGAATCTGGATACCCCTTTCAAAAAAACAAACAAAATAAATATAATTGCACTTCACACTCGAAAGTTTTGACAATTCAATCCATCTTTCTTGGACGAGCATCAATTAAATAAGTCATTCATGTCATGTATACACGTATAATCGATTGGGGGAATATTGAAAGGGTAATAGATATTTGCACATTTTTAATCTACGATGGGTACACAGGACAAAACATCCCCAAGCTTAAGGAGAGCCAAGTAAAACCTATCTCCGATCCAAAGGGGAACCGCGGGTGAAGTTATGGGTCCATTAGGTTTTCCTGTGTCAACAAGGGAAATAATAGGACTCTCTATTAAATCAAAAGTGTGAAGGTTCAAGGGAAGATGAGATTATAACATTATTTAATATAACATAATTCATTAAATTTTATGGACAGTTTAATTAAATAAATATAATGCTGCCAAAAAAGCATGATTTAGATTGCAGTTCTATTGAAGTGAATTGACTTTATTTAAACTTATAGGACTCTTTTAGTAAAACAAGTGTGTAAAAATTTATATAGAGAAAACAATGCAAGCTGATATTACTTAATTGAAAAATTATGGATGATTTAAAACCAATACATGCAGTATTTTGACGAAAGTAGAACTTTGTTGACACGTATATATATTGAAATAAATTTCTGAAATGAATTTGATAAGGCCTACAGAATATTGTTATCTTGATCATTACATTTATGATAAAAATCTTTTTTTAAATTGAGCTTATTTAATAACTTCGATCACTAAGTGCCATAACCCATATAGACTCCCTAACAATAAAGCTAAAAGTTCAGTGCTTTCTTTCTCCCCTCTCTCCAGAAACTTCTTCCCACCGTTGTCTTGCTGCTTGCCGGGGGAGGGAGGCTCCAAGTCTCCCTCCTCCCGGTTTTTGTTTCTTCTCTTAGCCCTTTTCAGGCTAGAGAGGTTTTGTTCCTCCCGAGTTTTCTCCAGCGGAGGCTAGAGTCTCCCAGCCACTAGGGCTGTTTGGAGTTTTAAGTCTCCATCGGACTTGTTCCGGTGGTGGAGTTTAGTCCTCCTAGTTCGTTTGGACTATGGAGGTTTGTGTAGTCTTTTAGTTTTTTTGTTTCCTTTGGTTGGCAGGAAAACATTTCAGAGAGGCGTCGGAGGGGGAGATTCCGTCGTTTCTGTGGCTGGCGGAAGTTTTGGTTGGGTTTCAGTTTCTTCACTTTTTGAGGCTAGATTTGCGCTGTTCCACAAACCCCCAGTCGACACGAGCCCCCTTGCCGTGCTCATCGTTGTCCTCTGGTTCAGACGCTGCCTTCTACGGCCGAGTTGCTCAGCGGTGACCGGCGCGTGGTTTCCACTCGCCAGGGTGCTCTTCATACTTTGGCCGCGCGTGATGGGCACGTTTCGTGTCTTTGCCATGCAGGGTGGTGCCCAACGGTTTTCTTGCTTTTGGCTGTTCCAGGGGTTGGCCCCGTGGCGGCGCGTGTGCTGCACGCGCCGTCTCCGGTGGTGTTTCCTCCGACGGCAGTTCCTGCTTTGTGTGTTTTTTTGCTTATACAGATTGTATTTAACAGTTTGCTTTGGGTTTAATTTAGCCTTGTCATTGCTTGTAAGCACAGTTTTGTGACCGACTCCATAGTGCAAGTAGAGGTTCTTATCTCAACGTAGAGGCACATTTCTGTTGGTTAGGCTTATTAGTAGCAGTTGTTGGTATAATCTGTGATTTGGGTAACTGTAATGGAGCTTTTGTATTATGTTGAGTCCCTGTAATCTGTACTTTCGTTACCCTTTGGGTGTTATTAATGAAACCTTTACACTTTCCCTTCAAAAAAAAAAAAAAAAAAAAAAAAGTGCAATAATCCAAGTTTTATCAATAATTTTTTCGATCAATCAAAAGATTCAAAACTTTCATGAGTAATTCTATTTACATGCCACACTTTTATTCTACTCTGTTGATGTGGCAGTGTCAATCAGCCCTTATATATATATATATATATATATATATATATATATATTAAAAAAAAAAAAAAAACTGATTCAATGGTTGATTCGTAGTGCCACATCAGCAAAATGAGATAAAATTGTGGTTTGTAACATTTCTTAACTTTTATTATCAAAATTAAGTGAGAGCATGATGCTCTATTGATGCCAGACAAAACTAAGATTGTTCTGACAGTGTATGACAGTAGCAGAAATTAATAATTTAAGTCTAATTTTAGAGACAACCAAATACTTGTAGACAAAGAAAAAATATATTATTCCAAAAATAATTCTCAAATCTTATGCATGATTCTTGTCATTCTTGTGTTGATCTTCTCTATCAATATATTCCAATTCAGTTACTGATTCTTTTGCATCAGTCTCCTCAGGTTAGAAAGAATTCATCTTCAAATAATTTGAATCATATTTGTCTCAATTTTTTGAATGTCTAGTTAATCCATTCCATCTTGTACTTCTAAACACCAAAACAACTTGATATCGAAAGAGAAACAACTTACAACCCATCACAAAATGACTCTAAATAGTAGATCTGAAGTTTTTCGCACCAACTTGAGATAAATTAATCTCCACAAGCTCTTGATTTATTGTCATAAATTTACTCTCCCTAATTTTTTTTTTAAATGATCAATTCTTTATTGACCACAAAAAATAAATTTTCCTCCAAAGAGCCAAAACCAACATCAAGTTTTTTTTTAAGGAAAATTTGACATAATTTTTTATCCCAAGAAAATCAACATAATTAATTTTCTCAAGAACCCATTGAGATATTTCAATCTTTGGACTTTTGTCAAACACATAGCAGATATCATTTTCTTCAACAATTTTTATGGTATCAACCAAAAATTTTACCTCCTCCAATAGATCGTCTTCCTCTTCATCAACATAATTAATACTTCCTCCAATCTACTAAAGTATCTCCCTCAACGAATTCATCTTCCTCCTCCATATGAAATGGATTTGGTAGATGGGCTTGATACTTGCTAACAACACTCAAGGCGGTGAAAGTTCCAAAAAATTATGGAAGCTTCCTCTTGCAATTCCGAAACTCTGATGGCTAAAGATTTTATGAGAAAACTAAGGTCGTGTGTCTTAATAAAACATACTCTAAGAGAGGTAGACCATGAAAGCTCAAAGAACAAAGAGACCTTTCTTAGCACGCGGTAAAATAACCTATAATTGTTTCTATTGACATGCATGAGACGCCCTTATATAGACATAAGAAAACTTGGTCTCCAAACATAAAATCGAAACTCTAACTGCAATATGTTTACACGCTGAAATAATGATTTCTTTGGCGGTGCATTCAAACTAGACTTGAGATGACACTTGGGACCGCACATTCTATAAGTCCTCAGTTCGAACTTAAATGGAATGCCACTGCATTCAGCCATACTTGGAGTTCTTTGAAACATGTATAGTTTGAACCAACGTGGAACGACCACCATTGCCAGACTTGAACTATCTTCAAAATGTTGTAGTTCGAACTAACTTGGAACGACAGATACTGAAAGGTCTTCAAGTACTTCTCAACTAATCAAGTTCAAACCACTTTTGGAACAACACTTTAGACACCATCTTCTGCCATACTTCAAAATCCTCAATTCGAACCAACTTAGAACAACACTTGGAATGGAGAGCACTAGTACCTTTGGAGCACTATCAATTTGAACTGACTTAGGATGAAGATTGGAGCACAGGTTCTACCTAACTTAAGATTACTTCTTTCACTGGCTCATTTGAACCTAAAAACTAACAAACTCTCTCTTTTATAAAGACATGCAGTCATTGGTGCTTAGTCAAATTGACTAGTTCTTTTAAGCAAGCTCCAAATTAACTAGTTCTTTGGGGTGAAAGTATAAATTGTGTCTAGTGCTTTCCCTTTGTCATTACAAATAGTATCAGAACCACCTAGTAATGCCATATGCTATTGTCAGCATCACATGACAAGGCCCTAACGAGGAAGTCAAGGATTTAAGGGGCAAGTTTATAACACCCGGTCCCACATTGGGAAGATGAGTAGCCCACATAAAGTGAGTGATTTATAATGACACTTATAGGTGCTAACCCTCACATTGCTTACTTATTAGGTGAAACTATGTTTTATAAATGATTTTAAGGAAGTTTCAAATTGACTAGTCTCTTTGAATAATAGCGCAAATGTGGCTAGCTTTTTCCTTAAGTCATTACATTCAGACCCCAAATGCTTCCTTTACAAACTATATGTGTCCCAAAGGTGTTAATCCAACAAATTTCTTACTAAAAGGTTTATGTCGGACATCCATGGTGTCCCCTCCATTACCTTACCCATATCTTTATCATTCTAAAATTCAATCAAGAATAAGTTCTGTCTAATCTCATCAAAAACAATTCGACCCAATGGCTTTCAAACCATTTGCATTGTTGATTGACAAGCCTCTTTATTGATTTCTTTTTATGCTATAATACATCTAACTAAGCAAAACTCTCCTATTTTTCAAGATCCTCAAGCGCTTTATCTCGGATTGTAATCTCATGTTTTTCTTCCTCTATTAATGAAATTTTTTCCACAGCCTTATTAATTCTTCCACCAAGGCACTAATCCACATTGCTCATTGTCTCCTACAGAAAATATGAGGAATCGAAGCTTTAGCTTATTGATTCAACAGAATAACTCATCAGTCTTAAGACCAACATAAAAATTGCATTAGGGCAAACCCACACTTCACCTCAGTATACAACCACAAAGAGACTCGAGAGAAACCTCCTCTAAGTATTAATTTTATCTAACTCATCATTTTAGAACTCTATTTTGGGCAAAGTTAGATCTTGTCTGACATTTTCTTTGGTTGTTTGTCAAAGAACAAGAGAGGAATGAACCTAGCTATGTGGACCAGTCGAATGAGTATATACAAAACGTTTGGCATGCATGTAATTAAATTCATTACAACGATTGGGATATTGTCATATGAGTATAATGCCATATACAATCATTTGTATCCCATAACAATCCAACAATTTTGATGTAATAATTCCAACCAACCTTTGATTTTTTATTTTTTTTTTAACAAGGATTGATTACAAGGACTAATCCATGGTTGGTTGGGACGACTACGTTTGCATTATAGGATAGTTATGGGATAAAAATATAGCTTCTAATAATAATCATTGTCATATATGTGTGTGTGTGTGTGTGTGTAACAAATTAAAGCGGAAAAAACATAGAATATTCGTAAAATCAAAGAATGGGATTTGCAGAAGTCGTATAGCTATTATTTACTAGAATAGTTGATATTTAGAGTTAAAGTAATGTTATATACTATATTTTTATTCAACAACTATCACACAAATGCTGACATGACAGTCTCAACCAACCATTGAATTTTTATTTTATTTTTAACAAGAATTAATCTAAGGGTTCGTTAGGACTATCAGGTCATCATTGTGGGATATTTGTAATTAAAAATAATAACTAGACACCTAAAGGGGGGAGGGTTGAATACGTGTATGCCAATATAATGCGAAATTAAAAATATAATCAACCACAAACAAACAATTACCAAAATATTTGGTGACGAAGTGAAAACTCTTTGAACTTAAAGAGAAAAACTATTCTAAAGCAGCCAACCTAAGAAATCAATCCAATAACGAAGAATTCGCGAATTACAAGATGTTAATACTCAAAAAACCTTTGCAGTCATCGCACTCTTGATTTACAACAAGCGACCCACTTGTTTGCTTCTCTCCCAAAACCTCTGGAAAGTTCTTCTTCTTGATCTCCTTAACCAAAACTCCGATTGGCTTCAATTGTTCAAAGTTGATTGTTAAACCATAACCAAAACTTTGAGATAGATATAACATTAACACTCAATGTCTAAAACTCTCTCTTAGCACACTGAATTCTAGAGTAGAATCCTTAATAAATCCGTGCTTGTAAGTCCCTTTAAATAGACTTCTGAATAAATTATAGTTCGAGTTGGAATAGGATTTCAACAAAATTCGCCCAGATTTTTCGGTTTAATAGTGCGTGGCAATTTTGGCATAATAAATGTTCGAATTAGGGAAATCCTATTTCAGAGTGATTTGTTTCCTTTTGAATTATATTTCTAATGCACTAATTTCATTTCAATCTAATACTTCAACCAAAAGTTATGGTTAAAACACTGAGATATGCTAAATCTAGAATTGACAAATCCAATTTTAACTCTACTTAATAAAATCCTGATTCATTCATTCCCTTGATTGATTAAACTTAACCATATCTTATAGGTCTTCTATTCCTTGATTGATTAGGCTTAACCCCATCTAATAGGTCATGCCAATTGAGTTGGATTCAGCCCATTTGAATTTAAGTCGATGCATCATCATTTCTTGGAAAAACTTCTTCATCGACTTAACCAAAAGACTAAACTTACAACCAAATAAGTTTTGACACCGAATTTGACAACACTAAAAACCTAACAGTAATTAAGATAAAAATGTAGTTAAAACATTACTCTTAAAGTTGATTTCTTGCGATTGATTTTTTTCGATGACTAACTTTTCCGGCTTATAGTATTAGCTTTTTCAATTTAATGAAAAAAATTATATGAAAGAATATGTAGTTGCTGAAATGGGTAATTATCACAAGGATCATCAAGTTTCAAATATGGCCCTATGTACATATAACAAAAGATTTTCTCACAAAACAGAATGAGCATATAATAGAAAACCTGGCGTTTCATCGAAGAAGAAAAGAGTATCTACTCTAGTAAAAGCATCTCACTCAAGCAAATAGTTTAGAAAATACTAAAATAATTTCCACTAATTGGTTTCTTGACCATTAGATACCTTCAATATGTGAATGTTGCATGCCGTTGAAGTTATGGCATTAATTAATAAACCATGCATGATGTTAAGATTTGTGTATAAATCTAAAAGAGAATAAAAGCAGAATAATAACGGAAGTAAGAGACAAAATTTACGTGGTTCGATCTATGACTTACGTCCATATGGTAAAGCCCAAAAAGTCTACATTGTGCTTAATAACTTGATTGTTTACAATACATAGATACCTATTTATAGTTGAATAAGTCAATCTATACAAGTAAATTAACCTAAATTGTAACGACCCACGTTCAATGACACAATATTGTCCACTTTGGGCTCCCCCGAACTAGACTTCGTAGGAGGTCACCCATTATGGTACTAGTCTCGCAGAAGCATGCTTAACTACGAAGTTCTGATAGTTTATGGCCATCACGGCTTTAAAACATGTTGTGTCAAGAAGGGTGCATTTATACATATAAGCACATTCTTATTCCCATGCGATGTGGAACGTTACAATCACCCCTTTTTGGGACCCAGCGTCCCCGTTGGCGACCCTCATGGGATCACCCCATTCTTGGAGTCCCAGCGAGTGCCCGCTAGCGACCCTCATAGGCTTGTGCACACTCCCTCATCTCAGGCTGGACAATGGCTCTAATACCATTTGTAACGACCCACCCCCAATGACACAATATTGTTCGCTTTTGGCTTCCCTGATCTAGACTTCTCAGGATGTCACCCATCCTGGTTCTACTATCGCAAAAGTACGCTTAACTGCGGAGTTCTGATAGGTTCATGGTCATCACAGCTTTAAAACGCATTGTGTCAAGAAGGGTGCGTTTATATATATAAGCACATCCATATTCTCAAGCGATGTGGGACGTCACATAAATCGACTTATACAAGGAAACACAAATCGACTTAGACTAAGAAATATAAATCAATAATATGATATTCAGAATGTCTTCTGAATATATTCTAACATCCCCTCTCAAGCTCAATGTGGAAAATTCTGGAAGGTTAAGTTTGAAAATAGAAAATAGAGGGCGATGGTGAAGACTGACAGACTCTCCTAGAGGAGACAAGAGGCTAGTGGGCGACATGTGACAGCCGGTGGTGAAGACTGACGAACGTTGACTTGGGCCTGAAACTAAAAAGGAATGATGTAATTTTCTTTTATATTTTTCTTTTCTTTTATTTTTAATTTTTTTTTTTTTCGTTTCTTTTCTCTTTTCTTTTCTTTTTGAAAAGGGGCCAATGGGCCAAAAACTGAAAAGGGGCTAACTGCGGGCCATGAACAAACCAAAAG